>NW_023603184.1:123275356-123952180 GCF_014898055.3 Talpa occidentalis
GCAACAAGGAAAAGGGAATTCGGGATAAGTCACGGCAGATTTCAACTATTAAATCTAATTAACTCATATTTTTACAATTGCCACAAAAGTCTGGGATTTCACTTTTGTAAGAAAAAATTGCTTACCACAGCATTCCCACTGTGTCCAGTGGTATTTTTAAACTCACTCTCCCAAAAAGAACATACCATACACTCAGTTTTAGAGAATTATTTGCATTTTCACATAGTTTAGGTTAACTCAGCATTTATTGAAACTTATGTTTTGATGTTAAGGTAGAATATTCACCGGGGTAGTTAATAAGTTTAGTAAGGGCAAGAATCATCATTTTCCCTTCAAAAAGGCAGCAAAAATATAGGTCACAGATTAAAACAACAAATAACAAACTGAATACAGATAACCTCTTTCGAATTGGAGCCATATGACGCATGCTTCCAAGCAAAGGCCTTTCTTCCAGAGTCCAACATTCTATCAGCTCATGAGGCACCCGCCAGTAGCTAACACCTACAAGATAAAAAACAAACAAACAAACAAAAAAAACAGTTGCACTGTCTTCTGCAAAATGTTCAGCAACATTTCATACAGACCAGCCAGAAAGAGTCTGAGGCTCGTGCCTTCCATGTGACTAACAGAGGGACACCCAAGAACAGGAAATGCCCCCACAAAGAGCCTGGATAGCAGTGGGACAACTCATGACCTGAGGCTACAAAAAGCTGGCTGCAAGCCCACGCCCTGTCACTGATTCCCTGAGAAAACTCAGCAGGCCATAAACAGGCCCTGGGCAGTATGAGAACAGGCTCTAGAGCCAAGACTGCTTGGGTCTGAATCCCACTTCTGTTATTCACAAACCACGTGATCTTGGGAAAGTTACTGAACTTTTCCTTTCCTCAATTTTTCATTTGTGACATGTGACAATAATAGCACATACCTCATAGGATCATTGTGCTGACTAAATGTGTAAACAAATGTAAAATGTTTAGAACATTAGGGCCTGGCAGAGACTAGCACTCAAGAGATGTCAGGTACCTTTATTATAATTTATAGGAGTGGAACGACCTGCCTGAATTGCTGTAACCATGAAATCAGGTAAATTTTGTGATCTACTCTATAAGAAGCAACCACAATATGAATTTGAGATACCACTCTTCTGTAAAAATCTTTTCAAACAAGAGTAATCTGAATTAATATGGTAGGCCAAGATTCCAGCTAGATTCATTTTAATCTTAAAATCTGGTGTTTCTGATTGAATGTGAAAAAAATATATTTTTATGAACCTGAAAACATTATGCTAAGAGAAAGAAGATGGTCACAGTCATGTATTGTATGATTTCAATTATATGAAATATCTAGAAAAGGCAAATACATAATATATTGAGATAGAAAGCAGGTTGGTAACTGCAAGGGGCTGAGGGGGTAAGGGGAGGGAGAGTAACTGCTTAATTGGTACTGCGTTTCCCTTTGGGATGATGAAAATATTATAGAATTAGATAGTGGCGGTGATTATACAACAATGTAAATGTAGTAAATGTCTAAATTCTATGTAATGTAATTTTCCCTCAATTTTTTAAAACAAGAACCATAAAAAATTACATAGAGACACATAAAAAAGGTTTAAAGAATAATGTTGCAAAAATGGACTTGGTATCTTCTTTTGTATCATTAAAGGTCTGGCAATAACAAGTAACTTAGCAAATCAGGCGTGTAAATTATTATATAAATATGTAAATTATTATATAAATATGTCTAATACTCAAAGAATACTATGAACCCTATTTTAAGACCATAACTTTCTGGAACTGCCAGATAATACAGTTCCAAAACCTACTGATATTGTAAAAATAATCCCATATCTCAACCATTAAAATTTTAAAGTCAGATTTACTGAAATATAATTTTATAAAATAAAATTCGCCCTGTTAAAGGACACTGCTCAATGGGTTTTGACAAATACATAGTCGTGTACCCACAACCATGATCATATGTAGAATATTTCTATGCCCCATGAAGCTCCCTCACCCCCCTTTGTAGCCTATGCCACCCCCTTCCATTCCCTAGTTTTGCCTTTTTCCAGAATGGCATATAAATGGGGTTATACAGCACATGGCCTTCTGTGTCTGACTTCTTTAGCATGCATTGAAGAGTCATCCATGTAGATCTATGTGTCAATGACAATTTCCTTTTATTGCTGAGTAGTAGTCTACTGCTATTTGTTTAAAAATCTTCTATTTATCCCCCACCTATTAAGTAATTCACACTCAATGTACAAGATTTGGGAGCTATAGAAAAGTATATATAAAATCAAAATCACTTTCTAATCCTAAAACTGGGAATCACAGTTCATGACATATCAGTGTATTTCATTACGGTCTTTTTTCTGCTCAGATGATAATTAAAATAATTATTTTTCTTATTAAAATTATTATTTATTATTAAAAATTAGTATTTATTATTAAAAATTATTGTTTATTATTAAAAATTATTAAAAATTAAATAATTAAAAATATTTTACATTTCCTGCTTTTGATCACTTCCTATTTTATCATGGGCACTTATCTATGCCAAAAGTTATTCAAAATAATTTTAATAGCTATATTATCCCATGGATCTGCCAAAAATATATTTAACTCTATTATAGACATTTAAATTGTTTTTTAAATCTGTTTTAAATAATGCGTAATTGAACTATTCTGTTCATAAGTCATTGTCTGCTTTTGATTATGTCCTTAAGGTGGATGCCAGAAGTAGAATTACTAGATCAACGAATATAAACAATTTTGATATAAATTATTTTACAAAGAAGTAATATTAATTTTTACTCCTGCCAAAAATGTGTGAGCAATCTTTCCTAATCTGGTATATAAAAATAAGTTCTAACTTAATGTATTTTCATGAGTAAATGAGTTTGAATCTCCTGACACACTCTTATTTCTTTTCTGGGAATTTTATGGTCATGAATCCTACACATTTATTTATTGGAGGGATTGAGTTGATTCTCTAATCATTTGAAATAAACCTTCTCTCTCTTAAGGATATCCTTTTTCCAGCTAATGCAACATTATTATTCTAGTTCTTTAGTAGTCTTTTAATTTCATATTTCAAAGTCCTTAAGATTTTCAATAATGTGTAATCAAGTTTATTAATCTTTGTGATTTTTTTTATATATATATATTTTTTTATAGAGGCTTTTATTTATTTATTTATTTATTTGTTTGTTTGTTTTGTTTATACATGCACTGGGTACAGTCAGAAGCGCGGGAGGGTGAGAGAATTCACCAGAGCCAGAGCGGGGAGCAGAGCAGGCAGAAGGACCGAAGTACACTGCTGAGGGGAGCAGCGGGCGGCAGGAGAGGTCTGCTCCTCCGGTGGCCGGGGAGCAGCCAGGGATCGAACCGGCGCCGCAGAGGCCGCGGGCATCTTCGCAACCCGGCGCTCAACCGCTGCGCCACCGGGGAGGCCCAATCTTTGTGATTTCTTAAAGCTCTTTATTTCTTTTCCTACTAACAAATAAATTACTTGCTTCAATTTACACTTGGTTTATTATAGTATTTTTCATTCAAAAATCTACCAGGAATTATTTTGATAAATGATGTGAGGTTAAAATTCTGCTTTTCTCTAAGCATATTTCTCACACATTAAATAATCTATCCTTTCTTCACTGCTATTTAAAATTTTCTTATGCCATAGTATTTTTATCTGTATAACTTTATGGGGATTTCCTCTTCTGTGAACCTATTCTTTTAACAGAAACCCTGGTTTTTGTCATTGTAGATCTATGCAGAATGTTTTACAATCAAATCCAGTTACACTATGTTTGCTGGGATGACAAGTAGTCTGACTTCTACTTCCCCAAATGTTCTTGGCCATTTTATCTATTTATTCTTTCAAAGGAATTTTAGAATCATTTTAAGATTCCCACAGAGTTCTACTGATATTTTGGTAAGAAATGTGTTGAACCTATGAATTAACCTGAGAACGGATGTCTATAATATTCAGATTTCCCATTCAGGATCATGTTATGTCTCACCATATTCTTTATGTCTTCTTTTATTTTTTAATGGATAAATACATCCTAGCAGTTTTCGTCATAAAAGACCCAAGAATTTCTTAGTAGGGTAAGTCCTGTTTATTTTATTTATTTATTTATTTATTAAAGATTTATTTATTTATTTATACAAGCACTGGGTACAGTCAGAAGAGCGGGAGGGTGAGAATCCACCAGAGCCAGAGCAGGGAGCAGAACAGGCAGAAGGAACGAAGTACACTGCTGAGGGGAGGAGCGGGCTCGGCAGGAGAGGTCTGCGCATCATGTGGGACCCTCGCCAGTGTCCAGGGATCGAACCGGCACTGTAGAGGCTGCGGCCAGCTTCGCAGCCCAGCGCTCAACCGCTGCGCCACCGGGGAGGCCCCCTGTTTATTTTATATTTTGTTTATCACTGTTGTGGCTGGATTTCTGCCTATAATTTCTAAACAATTTATCTTAAGTAAACTGTTAATATTGTATCCAGCTAATTTAGTCTACTAAATCCATCATTTAAAATACTATGAGTTGATACTTGGGGTTTCCTAAGAAGACTATTGTCCATAAATAGCACTGACTATTTTCCTTCCAATAGCACCTTCTCTTACATCTGTTTCTAATGTTATATCTTTCCACAGGCCTTCTAGAAATTCGCTAAGTAACAATGATGTTCCATATATATACTTTCTCAAAAAAAAAAAAAGATAAAATCAGTTGCAAGTTCTGTAAAAGCTGGTAATCCCAGCTCTCCACTCTGGCTTCCTGAGTCAGTGGAAAAGCAACCCAGCCAGTCCGGCCAGAAGCCTCCTTGGCAGCCTGCCAGGCTATGGGCCAAAAGAGACATGGAGAAATAACATGGGGTTTATTACTCAACTTTAGCCTAAGTCTCAAAGTTAGTTAAATCCAAAATAATAAGCTTAAAAAGAATAGCACATCTTTCATTACGTTTTATCCTGTCATCTTTTGAGGGGTATGAAAAGAAAAGGGAGAAATACTGAAGGGGGTAAAGTTGAGAAAAGGAAGACAGGTTGGTGTTAACACCCCGCCTGAGGAGGAACAGCCAATGTAGAGTTGTTAAGTCTCTTCTCTCCTTTTATTCTGTCCTATGGGACTCGCAACGTCTGTCTCTACCAGCTTTTAAGGTTTTTTGAGGACTAAGACATATCTTATTTATCTTCAGCCTCAATTCTAGTACTTATCATAGTGCCTGCACTCAATAGACAATCAACGCAAGCTCGTTAATTATGACAAAAAATATTTAAACACAGAACCATTAAACCTCTCTGATCCTTAAGCGAGTGGCATGGTGGCTCTGAGACTCAGTTTCCTTATCAATAAAATGGTAAATAGCATACAGATTTGTTTCAGGACTAAGAGATATTGACAAACTATTTGACACACTGGATATTAACAGCATTAATATAGCCCACTCTCACGTAAGCAGTTAGGTAAAAATGATCAGATTTCAAAGTATGCACTTAAAAATGACTTTGTTTTGTAAGGGTTCTGTAGACATCTTTCCCAGCATTATTTTTTATTTCTCTCTCTCTTTCTCTTTTTGATTATGCATTTTATGCTTAATTTAGAAGTATACTCCCTACGACAATATTAAGTACATACTGGGTGCTAAATAAATTCACATCAAATTTAACTAATAAGCATAACTAACAGAAGCATAGTTCAGGTTTCTGAATTATAAACTATTACTAATATCTAACAATTCATGGGGTTAAAGATCTTTAAGTAAACTGTCTCAATGTTAGCATGAGGTGACAAATTCCTTAACACGCACAAAATTACTGCTTCAGAAAAAGAAATGCAGTATTTGAGCATACTTTGTCTTATTAAGGAAAAATCTACCTGCTGCCATGAAATAAAAGAATTGTACTATACCTTTTCCCTCCCAGGCATCAAAGGCATCCATCATTTCCTTCAATTCTGCTACTGAATAATAGCTCCAAATGTACTGAACATTATTTCCAGCCTCTCTAAAAATATGCAAAAAGTAATGAAAATATATTACCTAGGTATTAATATAATAAAAACATATAATAAAATAATAAAAACATATTACCTAGGAATATATACAAACATACACAGCTAACAGACATAAATGCTTGTTAATTAACAAAAAATATATAAAAGCAGTAAGTGTTCTTCTGTGACCCCGAAGCATACATGTGTGTACATGTATGTACATACATATAAACATATATATTACTTATAATCTATGCTATATTACTTATACGCTATTATTAGTATACTAAAAATATACTATACTCATCTACCGAACTATCTCCATCTGATCTCATTTTCCTGTAATAAAGTATTTACTAATTCCTTCATACACAGACCATGCAAACAAATCAACAAAGTTTTCTATGAAATCACCAAACCCTAATAAAGCTAGAAAATTCAAACTTTGACTAAAACTTTCCTCGGACTGCATCAGGCACTTACATAGGTGTATATTTACCTATGAAGAATTCAGAAACTGATGATATATTTAATCATCTAAAAGGCCAGCTTATATGGTCATGCATTAGCCACTTATATTGAAGCCAGAAGTTGCTCAGTCTATGCTTGGAGTCTGCTGCTTGGATTCTGCGGCTTGCTGGGGTGGAAAGTTGCTGGGTGTGCTTCTTGAACACAGTAGTAGCCGCAGCTACCTTGACCCCCCCATTCCAAACAATAAAGAGAGTAAATGATGGATGGGGTGACAAGCTTCTTCAAACAACCTATATAAAGTCCTGCCATTTCTGCTCTTTGGGGCTCAGACTTTTGGGGAGCTATCCCACTGAGCCCACCGCTGTGACAATTAAATCTCTCTCTCCACCTCTCTGAGTGCCGCCTGATTTCTCTGGGTAATAGCCATAACAATATGTGACCCAATCCAATTTCCCAGGGAATTAAAAAAATTTGCTAAGTCAATTAATTAATGTAAGTAAGATTATAGGGAAAATACTAAGAGAATAACCGTTAGGAACTTAACATATTTGAGTTAAAGCATTTTAAAGCATTTTAAAGCTAAGAGGGACCATGGAAGTTTTTCATGCTTTCTCAAAATAGGACACCAACATACTAGCTGGTCCTGAGTACCTCAGCAGGTCTGCTGACTTCTAGATCAGTGCCTCAGCTCTAGACCGTGGTGGAGGGGAGAAACCCAAGCATGTGACTGGGCTTTTCTTTCTTTTTCTTTTTCAATAAGCCCTCTCAGGGGATTCTGAAGCCCACTCCCAGTTGAGAACCACTGTATTAGGCCAAGAAAATATCCTGTATCTTATATGTATTATAATGGTCTTAATTATAATCTCCATTGCTGGAAGGGCTCACATTGATAAGCTGACAGACATTGATGGTATTTTCCAGTCAAGAATATAATTCATTGAACAACACCTCTGAGAAGAGACCAAGACTTTATTTGTGTTCCTTTTCGTATTTAAATATGGACATACCTTTTAAAAATGCTTTTACTGTGAATTCTTCCTCCCAGCTGCTTATCGATAGCATCTGTTCCATCAGATTTTGTAGCATATACACCAATAATTCTACTCTCACAGCTTGCACCAGATGTGTTAAGATAGTGGAGAACCCAAACTGTTGGTTTATTGCAAACTAAACCATACGAATCACAGAAGTCTGTTAAAGCCTGAAGCAAAAATATATATACAGAATTTGAATTTAATTCTGGAGTAAAGTAAAATGAATTTACTCTATTACATTCATGTAAAGCTGCACTTTCAGTTGGTCATAAGGGAAATAAAATGATTATAAACTTAATAATAGTCATTATGCCTTTAAAAATCAATCAAGCATTTATTGAATTTATTGTGGGAGGGCAATCACCCTCCCAAAGCAACACCCAAAACACCACCCAAATTTATCTATATGAAATATCTAGAGAATCATTCTTCACATGGAAATAACATTTCATTTCAAAATTTGCATGTAATAAAGAAAAGTCAGGCATTTTCCCCCTTTATTTTCCGAAAATTTCCCATTTGACTCACTCTTCCTTTCACCTTCTACTGAATACTCCAGTGGTTGCAGTTAACTTTTAACTCCATATCCAATAATGGATTGATCAGATTAACTTGCTCTTTTACACGGAAAATGCGAAGATATGAGCTCAATATATACACTCTGAACTCATTTGGCATTTAACCACCCATTCATTATTTCACTTGAATACTGAGTGCCTACTATGTGCTGACCACTATCTAAGGCCCCAGAGATATGATGGTGAACAAGAGCCCTTCTATAGTTTACAGTGAATGCAGAAGACAGACATTACATAAGTCATCAGTACACAGGGTTACAAATGCTACAGGTGAGCCTACGAGGTGCTATGGGAAAAAGCAGGAGGGAGGGGCAGGGGCCTTCTCTGGGAGAAATGCCTTATCCCTATAACACATACTTTTGTCTGTCTGCTCACTGCTATCCCCCAAGTATAATAGTTCCTGACACAAAGGAGATGTTAACTATTTACTGACTCAGTGGAAGAAAATATGGCCCTGAGGTATTGTGCATCTTTACTTATTATTGCTATCTGACTCTTGCATTGCTTTTAATTTTACTTGAACATCTGAGAATCCCCAACGATTTATAAGCTATTTATAAAAGGGCAAGAAGTGTATGTCGCATTTCTTCGTGCCCCCAATCCCTAGTATAGTGCTCTATATGCCACAAATCATAAAGATCTTTAAAATATGATTTAAATAGGTGCATCACATGCTACAGTACTGCTCTTAATTTAAAAAGAATTTCAAGAGTGGAATAGTTCTATAAAAAAAAATCCATCAGAAAGTGTCATCTTCAGTGAGGAATAAAAACTCCATACACTGGGCCTCCCCAGTGGCGCAGCATCTGAGCGCTGGGCTACGAAGCTGCCTGCAGCCTCTGCAGCGCTAGTTCGATCCCCGGCTGCCGGCAAGGGTTCCACATGGCGCGCAGACCTCTCCTGCCACACCAGCTGCTCCCCTCAGCAGTGTACTTCGTGAGTCTGCCTGTTCTGCTCCCCGCTCTGGCTCTGGTGAATTCTCTCACCCTCCCACGCTTCTGACTGTACCCAGTGCCTGTATAAATAAATAAATAAATCTTTAAAAAAAAAAAAAAAACTCCACACACCATTGACTGTCAACGTAACACATTTTCCTAGAATAGAACATTGGCCTTAAACAAATACGTAGTAATTAAGAAATGTGTCTTCAAAAATAGAAAGTCTCTCATGTTGGATTTCATGACAACACAGACTAAGCAAAATAACACACATTACTTTGTGCATAATAAGTGTGTGTGTGTGTATGCATACATGTATATTTTAAAACTTAAGAAAATGCCAAGACCTTTTTAAGTTCTATATTTGACCTTAAAGAATATGTCTCCATTTCATTGGCCAAGTGGTCAGACAGGCTGTAGGGATAAGGGATGCCAAAGTAATCAGCCTCTTCCTGCAGAGCAACCCGAGTCTGCTCATCTGTGGGAATGTGAACTTCTCCATGAAGATAATCCAAAAGGTATTTAAACAGATGGCCATCACGGTCAATAACACAAGCCCCTAAAAAACATTAAATTCAAAATGAATGCACAGATATATATGGCCATCAATAAAATTTCAATGTGTCAAACTAAAATCAGACTGAAGGCTCATACAATTAGATATGTTCCTTTCCTACAAGAAAACATCAAGTGTTCAAAATAGGTGTAGTCAAATTGGTTACCAGACTCTGTATTCTCACCAACCATGTATGAAAAGATATTCTGAGCACCATCTGGAATTTTGGAGGCAATGACCATATTGCCACTACAGTCACTACAAAAGCCATGGCTATCTTACACTGCTGCTAGAAAGGGAAGCTTGGCCCTAGCCTCAGCCCAGCTAGGCCAGGAAAGAAGCATGGAGTCCTCCTTAATTAGGGCATGTGAGGTTACTACGTCCAGCATTTGTCCCAGGGTTCCTAGCTCTAGGAATGCCATATGTTTGGACTTACTAGGTTAGTTCCTTTGTACAATGAGATCCTAAACTTTAAAAAAGAATTGCTATGTGGTATCACTTATGAAACATGACTTTTATTAGACAATTTAGCAGAATTCCTTCTATGATTAGTTTTAAAAAGAAGGAATTAAAAAAATAAAACTCGGGGACTGAGGAAAAAAAAATTCAATCCCTGCATACCATCTTTTCTCCAGAAACCTTTCTGCCCAGATGAACACCAAGCTCTGGGCACCAGCCAATTGGTGTTTTCCATTCAGCTGGCAAAGCAATCTGTCAAGACCCAACATTACTAGCAGCCCTTTACACTCAAAACTCCTCAATCCCTCTCTATGAGTTCCAATACCCTTAAGACATGCAAAAAGTCACACTTGCATTACTGAATTAAAGTCATCTCCAGAGCACTTAAGAAGAGAGAGCAAACTTGGAACCCTACCCTATGTTTGTTTTTTCTGAAAAACCAATTGTCATTCCTTTGCCAGTGGGTGACTAATGGTATCGCTGCACTAACATTTCTGACATTTTTCTCAGGCACACATATCAACCCACACAGGGCTACCCAGCTAGATGAGGTGGCTATTTGATCACTAATTCTACACTGACAGTGACCACCCTGTCAGCTACAAGGGGAGATGCTTTGTCCAGAGAAAGACTTTTTTTTTCATTTGAAAAAGACAGAATTTGAAATATTTATTCAACCTCAATACTTTTACCCATGAAGTTGTATGAATATAACTTTCAAAATAAAATTAATCCCCTAATTATATCATGATTGGCCTTTGCGCTCTCATTTTTGTCAACTTCGTGCAACGGCATCAGATTCCAGAAACTGGTATTTAATTTCTCCATGTACTGAATGAATCTCCATATAATTCTAACGATCTCAGTAATTAACACACTAATGTAATACATTCAGCTGCAATTAGGAAACTCAAAGAGAATTTAAAGGAGACTCCTATTTTAATGAATATTCATGATCATGCTTACAGACTTTATTTACCTGATTCATCTGTTTTTAGAGGAAAACGACCACTGAACATGGATGCCAGCATTGAGTCCTTAAAGCGGCACAAGGACTCACGTCTGGCTGTATAATGACAGCCACCCACGTTCAGTCGCAGAACATCTAACACCTCTTCTTCTGTCTTGGGACCGTCCATTGCTCCCACTGACACCTGAATTTTTACCTCAAAACACTTTCAGAAACTGCAAAACAATGGTGGTCCTGTCCCCTCTGTAAAAACAAAAGACAGTCACCACTGACATTCCCAACAATGCACTGAATAGATAATAAATATACTTTAATGTGATTTAAAATAAATTCCATGGCATTGGCAATTTTGATGAAAGATTTTACATATTATGAAAAAAGTTTGAGATATGCTAAGCAGCTGGAAAACTTTGGCTCACAGGATTTGTAAATGATAATAACTATTACCAAACAAATTATAGCTGTTGAAGTGATTGTGTAAAGAATTAAACAAGACAATACACAGTCTGTCACACAAAAAGCATACATGAGATGTGCCTGTGATCTTTGATATCACATAGCTTTTTAAACTACATTAAGTTGGAGAGAGCTGTGGAGACTGCCCTTCCACTTACTAACTGTGGGACTGTGGGCAAATATTTATCTTCCTCTGCTTGTTTCCACATCTATAAAACATAAGTAGCAACTATGCCTGTCTCAAAAAAACTATCAGAGGAACAACTGACAAACAAACAAAAAAACATGTAAAACAAATCTCTGTCTCAGATTAAATACTCAATAAATGATAAATATTATCCATCGTGATATAAATTTACCATATATATATATGGACTTGATATTAGCCCTGGAGATTTAAATAATTCAAGATTTTTGTAATGGAAACTATAATTCTTAAGCTAGGTAACTAAGTAATATATTTTATTTACTGAGTTCAGAATTCTATGTATACTAGTAGACTGTTCAGAAAAACAAAAAAAAGCATCTCTAAATCACCTGTTTTTTTCACTCTAAAATGGCTAAAGTTTTAGGGGAAGTTTGAAGATTTGATTTAACACATTCTGGAGATGGATAGACCACAGATGACTTACGGTATTTATATGGAACCTCAAACAGTTTACTCCCAATTTTGAGATCCACTGTATCTGTACATTTCATAGCAAGCCTAAAATGGCTGCTAAGAGGCTCAACTACAGCCTTGGCAATTCACTTTTTTTTTTTTTTAAAGATCTACTTATTTATGCATACAAGAATGGGGATACAGGCCAGAGGTGCTGGCAGTGAGAGGATCCACCAGAGACAGAGTGGGGAACAGAATAGGCAGACTGACTGAAACACACTGCTGAGGGGAGCAGCAGTGAGTCAAGAGAGGTCTGCTGCGCCATGTGGGTAGCTCCCTGGCCAGGGATCGAACTCATGCTGCAGTGGCTGCGGAGAGCTTCAAAGGCTGTATCTTAACCCCTTGTGCCACCAGGGAGGCCCTGGCAATTCACTTTTGACTATGCAATCAACTGAATACATTTGCAGGTGCTTCAATTTGGCCAGTCTCCAGGGTTATGGAATAATGAGACCATTAGAGAGTCTGAGAAAGATCACAGGTACCAAAGGTGCTCAGCAGAAGGAGATCATTGGTCCAGCTTTCAAAATGGTCCAGCTTTCAAAAACCACTGGAATTTCTGGTTCTGTGGAATCCTACCTGTTCTTCAAACGTGGGGGGTGGTGGGAAAATTTCATTATTTGCAGGATTTTCCCAAATGCCCTCAGCCCCTAGTTAGAATCCTTGCACAGCTTTACAAATATATTTTGTACCTCTGTCCACATTTGCCTCATTGATTGAATCCCCAATGTTAAGAACTACAAATCCAAGAAAGTCAGGGCTATGTGGCTCTCAGTAATACCTGTTAACTGAATGCTTACTATGTACCAGTAACTACAGGAGACACTTGACAGGACCTAATTTCCACACGAGCCCTATTGGGTAGTAATTACTGTCCCTTTTGATGGATGAGGACAGTGGGGAAAGAATGAAGTGTGCAGAGTCAGCCCCAATCCTGGTCAGCACGACGAATCCCAAATTCTCCCTGCTGTAGGCCACACTGCCTCTGTCAGCAGCACTGTTTCACCCCTAAGGCCCCTGATCAGTGCACTTCATTCACTCAGCGCCTGTCTGAAGACTCCTTTGGGCGGCAAGAGGAGCACAGCAGCGCCCTGAGTGCAAGGACTTAAGAGACACCCCACCTGAGTCGGTGTCTCCTGACAGAGGACGATCACCTTTTCAAGGCAGGTCGGCGGGCCCCATTCTCAAATGCACCCAGTTAGGCTCCCTGTTCGTAAATGCCTCACAGTGCGGCCCTGTGACCACCTGCATCAAAACAATGTGGGGCGACGGATGAAATGCAGATCCCCAGGCCACGGCAGAGAGTTCGGTTCAAAAAGTCTGAGGAAGGGTCCGAGTCCGCTGCGGATCCCACCGTGAGAAACGCCCTTAAGGATCCACTTCTCCCGGAAGAGGGACAAAAGGGGAGGAGCGGGAACCCCGCGGCCCAGGGACCCCAAATCAGCCCGGAGCCCAAGCCTGCAGTCCCGGACGCCCGAGTTATCAGCGCAGCCCGGGCCCTTCTTCGGGGCGCCCCGCCGCCTCCCGGGCCCGCGAGGCCCACCCGGCGCCCCTTTCCTCCGCAGGGCCGGGCCGTGTAGGCAGCCTCCCCGACTGACCTGCAGCCCGCCGGGCAATCGGCGCAGCCGCCGGACGCCGCGGGGCCGACGCGGAAGTGAGCGCCTCCACCGCTGCTCGGCAACTCGCGGGACAGCGCCGCCCCACCGGCGCCCCCGCGCGGCCAGACCCGGAACTGGCGACCGGAGAAGACGCGAGCGAAAGAGGCCCCGCCCCCGACACGCCCCTCCCCGCCCCGCCTTTCGGCTGGCCCCGCCCCTCGGCCTCTGTTGTGGGTGGAGAAGGGCGCTAGAGTTTGGGGTCTCAATACTCCGTAGAAAAGAGGAGGTAGAAAGACTTAGGCTGTTTTAACACAAGAAAGAAAGAAAAGAATCATAGAAGTTGCAATTGTCCAGGGTCGGTAAGCAGCGAGAGTTAGGATGAATTAAGTCTTTCGCCCCCACCGCCAAGTGAGGGCTCTTACCGCCAAGTGAGGACACTTGCCTCCAAACTGGGCTGCTCGTTACCAAGGTTTATTAATATGTTGCGTTTAGATAAGTCCATTTGGATAGCGTTTGCAATCTCCAAAGCTGTTTCACAGAGAACATTTTTGTTTAATTTAGTCTGTGACAAGCGTATATTTTATTCCCATTACAATAAGGAAAATTGAAGTTGGAGCAGACACTGAACACATGAACACCTGGCATCCTGCTAAATCTTTTGCATGCACTATTTAATCTCCTTTTAATAATCCCCAAAGAGTTCTTTCAGTTTCCAGCTGCATCCTAGCTTGTTCAAGAGACTGTGCTAAGTATTTCAAGATGAATAAAATAGTCCTATTTTCAAAATGTTTCCCCAGAGCCAACAATAATTGGCTTCTAATTCCACTGGCTGGGTGTTAAGAGGGAATAAGTCAATCAGGGGAGAGCCCACCTATTCCAGTCAGATGTTAATAGACTTGTTCTACCTAAAATTCTGGAGCACCAGCTGCAGACCAGGCACTGGGAGTAAAGAAGAGAATGAACTCATCAATCAATTCCCTTGACTCATGTCCCTTACATTCTAGAGCAGAGGTAAAAACAAAACAAAACACTTTTTTGTGAATATCTTAGGCTTTGAGGATCATACATAACAACTCAACTTTGCTGCTGCAGTGTCAAAGCAGTCATAGCAACAAATGAAAGCCTGTTCCAAAGTGTGTTCCAACTTTGCAGTCATGAGTCACTTAACTAAGGGAACAGTTTCTGAGAAATGCATTGTTAGGTGATTTCATTGTTCTACAATGTCAAACGGTGTAATTACACAAATCTAAATGGCATAGCCTATTATACAAGGAGGCTATAGACCCAACTATAGCCTGTTGGGGCTACCATCATATAGGCAGCCCAGTGTTGACCAAATCATAGTTAAGTGACACATGACCGTATTATGGTCACCAAAATTTGAATTACACATAATTTTCACGTGTTGTAAAACATTCTTCTAAAAAAATTGTTTTTTTTTTTAAGATTTTTTTTTTAAGATTTTATTCTTTCTTTTTTTTTTTAAGATTTATTTATTTATACAAGCACTGGGTACAGTCAGAAGCGCGGGAGGGTGAGAGAATTCACCAGAGCTAGAGCAGGGAGCAGAGCAGGCAGAAGGACTGAAGTACACTGCTGAGGGGAGCAGCAGGCGGCAGGAGAGGTCTGCGCGCCATGCGGGACCCTCCTCTGATGGCCGGGGAGCAGCCAGGGATTGAACCGGCGCACAGAGGCCGCGGGCAGCCCCGCAACCCAGCGCTCAACTGCTGCGCCACCGGGGAGGCCCTAAAAAAATTGCTTTAAACGTAAATATATGAAAACCATTCTTGTTAGATTATGGACTATAGAAAAACAATTGGCCATCCATGGACTGTAGTTTGCCTGCTCCTACTCAGGTGGGAAAAACAGACACTAAGCAACATAGTTACAGGTCGAATAACTAATTGGGAGGAAATAGTGAGGGTAATGTCAGGTGGTGATGACAACTGGGGTGGAAAATGCCTCATTGATGAAGCAATATTTAAATTGAGTACTAGGGATGAGAATGAGTCCACCCTCTGAAGGGATGAGGGGAGAGTATTTTAAGGAAGAAGGGAGGGCAAGTATAAAGACCTGGAAGCAGGAAAAGACTTCACAATTTGTAGGAAGAGGATGCACTTAGTGAGCATGGAGGCAGGGGGGAGATGATAGGGATAAAGTGGAAAGGAGAGGCACAACCAGGTTTTAGTGCATCTTGTGGCTATAATAAGAGTATAAACTTTAAACATAACATGAAGCCATTGAAAAGTTTTAAGCACGGAAGTGTCATGATTGATATACCATAAAAAAATCACGCTGTCTACTATAATGAGAATGGATTGAAGGGGCATAAAACGAAAGTAGGCTACTGTTGCGGAAATGCAGGGGCTAAATGGCATAGCTTCTACTGCAGAGGTGATAGCCACTGAGAAAAGTGGGTGGATGCAAGAGTTATATGTAGGAAATAGAAATAATATAAAACTTGCTGACATATCAGCTATGACATGTTAGTTCAGACTCTGAGAAACAAGTAGTAAGTTCAGATTTACAGAGGGAGACATCTATGAGGGATATGAGGAATCTGAGGAGGACTGGGAGAGCCCTTAGACTGGAGGCAGATTCAACTCCTGTGGACAGAAAAGGAAAACTCATAGATATGATGTAATTCTAAGAATGTTTCAGGAAGCCAGTAGGGAGTCTTCAAGTCCGTGTTCCCCATTCAAGGGATCTTCTGTCTCCCCGGAATGGACTTGCCTTGATATCTCTGCCACACTGAGTCACAAGCCCGAAGTAGTTAGTGAAAAGTGCAGCCTGAAACATGATCGATTTTAGGGCACAGAAGCTGGAGCCATCCGTCAATAATGTTCCCTGTAATTGGAGATCTGAGGGGAGAATTTTAATGATTGCCACATACGGGAAATGAGATAAAAGGTGGCGGGGAAATTCAGGATTACTTCTAAATTGTTGCCTTGAACAACTGGATCATGGCATTGTTTAACGAAATGGTGAAATTATGGGAGAGATCAGAAACTGTGTTTTGGATCATTAAGATTAGATATTCAGTAGACATCCATGTGCAGATCAAATAGCAACTGAATGAAGCTAGAGTACAGGAATGAAATTCTGGGCTAAGGGGTGAATTTGAAAGGTATCAGCATTTAAAGCCAGAGGATTAGATGAAATCATCAGTGTAAAGAGCAGGTAAGTAAGAAGAAATAAGATGAAGCACAAGTCCAAACACTTACAAGTCAAGTTTAGAAAAATGAGGCAGAAAGGAAGGAGCATGGAATGCTACAGGAATCAACTGAAGAAAGTGTAATTAATTTACATCAAATGCTGCTAAAAAAAAAGTGGAGAGTTCGCCAAGGATATAACCCCAGATAAATTGGGTTGGAGAGTAAACAGGAGCTGGAAACTTGGATACAATTCTGCAGAAAAAAAATTGTAAAGAGAAGTAGAAGGGCGGGGCTATAGTAGAGGTGGAAGGAGGGGTCAAGGAAAGGGATTTTAAAATGAGAGTCACTAGACAGCATTCAAAAAAGATAAACACATGCAATTTGCAGCAACATGGATGGCGCTGGAAGGGATCATGCTCAGCGAAATAAGCCAGAAAGAAAAAGAAAAATACCGGATGGTCTCACTCGTAGCAGGAATCTAGAAAACTTAAATAAGGGACCAGGAAAAAGAATAACTATAAGAAAGAAAATATCAAAATCAACAAATAACTATGAACAAGAGACACTCTATGGGGGGTGGGGGGCAGGGAAAGGAGGGCTTGGGGTAAAATAGGGGGGTTGTAATTGTATGGGGAATATAAAAATAAAATTTAAATTTTAAATAAATAAATAAATGAAAAATAAAATGAGAGTCACTAGAGCAGGTTATGCTGATAGAAATATCTAATATCAATAGATAGGTAGAGACTGGTGATGCAGGAGAGAGGGAACAATTGAAGGAATAAAATACTTGAGAAAGCAAAAGGGTGCCAGAGGGCAATGCACAAAAAGAGGAATTTCTGTCAGAAGAAAGGATAGGAATTAAAATAGAAAAGATAGATTTCTTTTTTAAAAGATTTATTCAGTTATGCATACAAGAGCTGGGGTGCAGGCCAGAAGTATGGCGGGGGGGGGGGCTGTGTAGGATTCACCAGAGACAAAATGGGGAACAGAACAGGCAGATCTACTGAAATACACTGTTGAGGGGAGCAGCAGATGAGACAGACAGGAGAGGTCTGCTGTGCCATGTGGGTCATCTCCCTGGCTGGGGATCAAGCTCCTGCTACAGTGGCTGCAGATAGTTTCATAGTCTGACACTTAACCCCTTACCACCAAGGAGGCCCTGAAAAGATAGATTTAAATTCAAAGAAGTTGGTAGACTTCACAGTGAAGAAAATAGGAATAATTATTGTAGTAAAATAGCACAAAGTACTGAAATAAACCTTTGTCAGTCTTTTGGCTGTCAGCTCAAAATGCCCTTCCTGAGTCGAGGTGGGAGGCAGAGATGGACTCTCACTGAGATGCAGCAACAATCAGATACTGGCTAAATGTTCAGGCCTCCTTTGCAGCCTCCTTTGCAGGTGCTTGTAGCCTATGCTTGACATATCAGACACACTGAACCCCACTAAAATCAGGGCTAGCAACAAAATGTAGTGATGCAGAAGTGGGGAACTACAGCACAGTTATGCTCACTTTCCCAGTAGCAGTTTGGGGGGTGGGGGGAAGGGCTGGGAGGCATGTAGGGTTACTGTGCAGCCAGATTCCCCCCAACCTGTAGCTTCAACTTTTAGAAAGATTAAACTAAGCAGAATCAAATGCCAAGCACCCTTTGTTCTCCCTTTACCCTCCCACTGCCCCCCTTGTGATTTATTCTCTACCTACATTCTCAGGAAGCTTGAGAACTGATGGTGCTACATCTTCAACAAAAATTCTCTGTGCCCCTCTGAGGTTAATAACATCAGGGCAAGCATCCGCTGGACTGTTAAGCCCCAAAGGAACACTATCTGCTGAAGAAGATAAACACTGCATCTCAGGAGCCCACACTGCTGAGCATCTCCTTCATCTGGGAATGCCAAGCCCCTTATTCAGTCCTGCACCTCTTCACTTTCCTAAGCTAATCACAGCATCCTCATCGGTTGGGGGAACCAGATACTTTTAAGGTACTAACCCTGCCGAATTTCTTGTTGGCTACCTTGTATAATAAACTCCTTAATGCAAAGACACTCTCTTGGTTCAGAATTTGGCTTTCTGGGCAGTGAGCAAAATACCTAGTTTGGTCTGTTACAACTGAGGCCTATGCAAGATCAGTAGCACCCTCACAGGCTGAATGGGTAGTGTGACTATGGCTGCGACTTTTTCTATTGCCAAGACCCCATTGTTTTCGCCTGTTTTCCAAGCCCAAATCTCTATCCTCTCCAGAAAAGCTTTAAATTATCCAAAGTCCTTTTCTGCTTCTATCAGCCTGTTTTTTTCTTGGTGAAATTCAACCTGCCAGGCTGATACAAATTATCAGATCAAATGTATGCTAGCATATAAGTACACTATTTCTACTTTTATTTATTGATTTGCAGTGTTTCTTTTACTTGGCTCCCTTTCAGGGACTATTTTTCTTGGATGAGTTTGTTTTGAGTTTTGTTTTAGAAATGAGGATATGTTAAAGAGGATTTTTGTTGCTGCTTGGCAATTTGTTTTCTTCTCCCTCTCCCTCCATTTGTGGGTCCAGTCAATCAAATTTTAATTGACTGGAATCTACCCTTAGATAGAGAAAATCAGGCAACTAATGCATGTAACGATAAAGAAAAATGGAGGAAGAGGTGCAAAATTCAGTGCCTCATGCAGGAGACTATCATAATAGAGCTCATTTAATTTAACTGATTTATTTTATAGATAAGGAACTTGCAGCAAAGAACACAGCAAAGAACAGCTCAGGATATAACTAACTGTATTTTCACACTGCTAGTCCAGGCTTTCTGCTTCTATCCATCATACCAAGAAGCAAATGCCCAGAAAGCAAACTCAGATCAGGTTACATTTAGCTCAATTACTTACACTTTTTAGGTTTATGGTTGTGTATAACAAGAACTTACATTTTGAAAAATCTAAGAACTGACATTTTGAAAGATTTACAAAGCTCTTGGTTCATTAAATTCTCTCTACTACTCTGAGATAAGATAATCAGTATTTTTTTTTAAGTGTTGGTATTCATGTCTTGATAAATTTTTAAACAACTCTCCCTCCTCTGACCTCACTATTTCCTTCACTGTTTTGGTTTTGAAATTGTAGTTGCAATATGAGTCAGGAAGAAAGCATTATTAATATATTGAACAATGAGTCTGTTGATTGGAACTATCATAAAAAATATATTGGGTATTGTTATTAACCTTTATTTCACAAATGAGAAAGGATAAGCTGAGAGAGATTATGTGACTTGACAACATTAAATTGCCACTAAATCACAAAACCATGACGTGGTTTGTTAAAAAAAAAAAACATATATTGAGAATATAATGTGTCAAGCTGGGTAAACAAGATATATTGTTAGTTAATCCCTCCATAACCAGAAATTTTTATAACCCATGTATTTTAAATTACCATTATTGAAGTTTTTACTGTAATTTTAATAGTTGGCTAATCTATACTTTTCTACTTAAACAAGATTCATGTAACCAGCTTTCTTTGGATACTTATCTTGAAGTACATTAGGCTAAAATGTCTAACTCAAAACAAATTTTTGTATTATTTTGCCTAGATTTTCTAAAGTAAAATGGAGAGTCATGATATTTGACTCTTCCCAAATGAAGAAGAAATTGACAAAAATAGAAAACTGATGGAATCACTGTATAATCAACTATTAAAATCTAGATTTAACAAACTCTTTTCATTTTAGATTAATTAAATACAAATTCTTTATGTAGATTACTAAAGTCACTTGTGAAAGGACACTAAGCTCATTGACTTGGAACACTAAGTGAATTGTGTGAGTGTGTGTGTGTTTGTGTGTATGTGTGTGGTGTTAATGTGTAACAGAAATGGCATTCTTGAATACCTTTTGAAAACAGACAATAAAAAACCTAAATAATAATGAAATCCAGGGGTTTTTTTTTGATAGTAGATTTTAGTTAGTGTCGGGTCAGTTTATGGCGCCAAGGATGTATTTCCTTCTTTACAGATTTAAAATAATGAACTCTAGCATTTGAAGGAAAATGTTACTAGTTTTAAGATCAAATATAAACTGTTAAAACTTTATTAACCATTATTTGATTTTAATTTGCTTTGTAGTTAAACCATGTCTTTCTTGTTTTTATTTTTATTTTTCCTGATTCCAACTGCTCTTCATTTGAGGTAACATTGGTTTACAACATTGCATATAATTCAGGGAAGAGGGCCAGTATATTTAAGGAAAAGAGGGGAGGCTTTTAAGTGAAAACTAAATAGTGCTGGTATAATAATGCAAAGATGAAAAGAAACGGAAAGATGCAGAAATAATAATAAGATGTGGGCAGGTAGTCTCACTGTAATATCATTAACAACAAAAACTTTCCAAGACTTCAGCTTAAGTTTTTTAGCTATCTGATTGACAGAAGGTAGTTTTTTTTTGGTTTTTTTTTTTAAGATTTATTTATTTATGCATACAAGAGCTGGGGTTTAGGCCAGAGGTGCGGGGGCAGGGTTTGGGGTGGGGAGGGAATGGGGTGAGAAGATTCACCAGAGACAGAGTGGGGAGCAGAACAGACAGGCGAGACAGGAGAGGTCTGCTGTGCCATCTGGGTTGCTCCCTGACCGGCCGGGGAATCGAACTCGTGCTGCAGAGTCTGCGGATTGCTACATAGTGCTTTGCTTAACACCTTGCGCCACCAGGGATGCCCAAAAGGTAGTTGTTTTAAAGGAACACTTACTTCTCAACACCACAGCAGAGAGTGCAAAACCACTACCTGCTCAAAAATCGCAGGGCACCCTGGGCTCAACTGACCACGCCCCCTCCAAACACTCGCGACGAGACCCCGCCCCTTCCGTCTTCCACTTCCTGGTGCCCGCGCTTGCGCCGCCTTCTCGGGACATGATTGGTTAGTCTCTAGCTCACTGAGTGCTCACGTATGGCAACCGCCAACGGCTGCTGAGTTTAAACCCGAGCTCTAGCCGCAGGCGCCGAGCTCCCGGAGCTGGGTGCTGGCCCCCCCAACGCTGAAAAAGCGGTAAGTCTGTGAAATTTGCCGTGGCATGCCCCTCCCTGGCGGGCTCCGTGTCTTAACCTGCCGAACCTCTGGTACCCCGAGTACCCCCGTCAGCCCAGCCCCGCGCGGCGGCCAACTCGCCCCCACCTTTGCCCCCACCTTTGCCCCCACCTTTGCCCTCCGCCCTCCAGAATCCCCAGCCGCGGCGCCCCTGCCTTGGTGGCTGCTGTGTCCCCCTCTTTGAGAGCAGTCTCTAGCTCACTGAGTGCTCAGGAAATGTCTGCTGAAGGAATGGTGGAAACCAAGGCTTGTCCAAGTTCTCGGAGGAGCCCTTTCCTGTGGGGCTCTCCTTTCGAAGGGCTGCCGGCTGAAGGCGAAGGGGGCATGGAAGATCGGCAAGAACTTGCACTTGAACTGGGGAGGAAATAGGGACAGTGATATTTCTTTTTTTTTTTTTTATTTTTTTTTTTATAGAGGCATGTTTTCTTTATTTGTTTGTTTGTTTGTTTATACATGCACTGGGTACAGTCAGAAGCGCGGGAGGGTGAGAGAATTCACCAGAGCCAGAGCAGAGCAGGGAACAGAACAGCCAGACTGATGAAATACACTGCTGAGGGGAGCAGCCTGCGCGGCAGGAGAGGTCTGCTCACCATGTGGGACCCTCCTCCAGTGGCCGGGGAGCAGCCGGGGATCGAACCGGCGCCGCAGAGGCCGCGGGCAGCTTCACAACCCAGCGCTCAACCGCTGCGCCACCGGGGAGGCCCATATTTCTTTTTTTTTTTTAACTGAGGAATGCAATTCAGGTGAATTGGTGGTGGAACTGAGTATTCTGATTTAGATATACCCAAGATGCTGGCCAGACAAGAGCTCCAGAGTCATAATAAATAGATAATATTAGTTACTACAGACTAGATACCGGCTCCAATTCTGGGCTCATGTTGTCCCTACAACGTGATGCCTTTATTTTCTATAATTTTATCTATCTGGAAATTGAGACTTAGAGGTGTTAAGATCATATGCTATTAAATGTTGAAACTGGACTCTCACACAGTGCACCCACTATTTATAATACTCAAGTGTCCATTTGGTATCGCCTTGGGACAGTTTTCCAAGGGCCTGGTTTGGGCTTCCCAGTTCTTATGCAGTGAGGTCGTTAATATGGAGGATGACAGAGCAGTGTTAAGGAAGACTGTGGTATCTGACATGAGTATTTGGGTGGGGACTTGGTAATGTAATTAAGTTAGGTAACTAATAAACAACTTTTTGGGGAAAACAGTTCAGCTGTAGTTTTGTAAAATATTTGATCATCCTGACTGGATGTTTTTTTGGAGATGAACTGGGTTTCTATGTTAGGATCTCTATCAGGTGTGGGATGTGCAAGTGTGCATGGAGTTTCTGTGTGTGCCAGCCTCTGTTCTATCTATGGAATATATGGTGATCTACTTTGAGTTACTTATCTTTTCTTTTTGGCAAAACTTTTAGAAGAAATAATAATTCTTAGTGTTGAAAGTTTCCTAGTTTAAGTTCTTCTCCATTGCAGAAATGTACTAACATCTTCATAATGTAGTCAAAGGAGAGTTATATTGAGTAGTTTTTGCTCTTTGAAATTTCTTCCATTTATCCATAGTTGTTTCTTCAACAAATGTGTATCCATTAGCTGCCATGCATCATGCAGCAAGGGCACAAACATCAAAAAAAAAAGTTGACACAAATCTATGCCTTCTGTGGAACTCATGTTTTAAATAGTAGAAGACAGATAATATGTTTTTTAAGTGTAATTTATGTTAGACATTGATATGTCATTGTCTTTGAAATGAGATGAAAAGTGAATTGGATCCAGGTATGCAGTTTTAAATTGTTTGGTCTAGAAAGGCTAATTAATAGTGACATTTGAACAAATACTTAACAGAAGTGAACAACTCTACATTTATTTTAAGGAAAAGTTGATACACATGAGGAAAAGGAATACAAATATTCTGCCAATGGAAGCTTGCCAAGATGGCCAACTCTACTGGCCTTTAGTGAAGAAAAGTAGTGAAGAGGTCAGAGGGACACTGATGGGGAGTTGGGGAAGGGAAGACATACCAAATTGTATAGTACTTTATAGGCCATTATAAGGATTATGACATTACTGTTAGGTGAGATGGAAAACTGGAGGGTTTTTTAACAGAATTGAAATGAATTTACTTAAGTTCTAAAGGAATTATTTTGGCTACTGGGTTGAAAACAGGGGAGAGAAGATGGCAGCAGGGACACCACTTATGTAGCTGTAGCAATGTACATGAGAGAAGGGCAACCTGAAATGGAGTAGTTGCAATAGAAATGATGGGAAGTGGTCCTTGTGACTGTAGTGTGAAAGTTGGGCCAGCATGACTGATCAGAGAGTGGATATGAGATGTGAAAGCACTTTCTGACCTGAACAACTGGAGGGTTAAAGTTGCCATTAAGTGAGATAGAGAGGACATGGTAGAGCAGGTCTGGGTGGGGGGCGGTTAGGGCTGGTTAAAATGTAGATGCATATTGGACTTCCTTGTTAGAGATAAATAGACAATTGGATGAAAACCTCTGGAATTAATTAGGGATTTAAATTTGTAAATCCATCTGCATTTAAATGTATAAATCAATGCACTGGATCACATCTTCAAGGGAGTATGAGTAGATAGAAAACAGATAAGAAACAAGTACTAAAATATGGTGCACTTCGATGGTACAGGATTAGGTTGCTTACAGAACCAGCAGAAGAGACTTAAAAGAAGAAGTCAGTGGACAGGAGAAAACCCAAAAGAATATGATGCTTTGGAAAACAGTTGAAGAAAGTCTTTTGAGGAGAGAATGATCTGATGTTCATAGAGCAAGTAAAATGGGAACAGGGTCTTGATTACTGTATTTGATATAGTAACATGGCATTTTAGTGACCTTAGTGATCAATGTCCATACAGTAGCATTGAAAGCAAAAACGAAATTGAACCGGATCAAAAGAGAATGAGAGGGCCTCCCTGGTGGCACAAGGGGTTAAGCACCACTCTATGAAGCAATCCGCAGCCTCTGCAGCAAGAGTTCGATCCCCAGCCCGCCAGGGAGCAACCCACATGGCGAAGCATACCTCTC
The DNA here is from genome assembly GCF_014898055.3 of Talpa occidentalis. NCBI lineage: Eukaryota > Metazoa > Chordata > Mammalia > Eulipotyphla > Talpidae > Talpa > Talpa occidentalis. The sequence goes on from NW_023603184.1 coordinate 123,300,321, forward strand.
CTGTCTTGCCCACTGCTCCCCTCAGCAGTGTATTTCAGTCAGTCTGCCTGTTCTGCTCCCCACTCTGTCTTTGGTGAATCCTCTCACCCCCTGCATCTCTGGTCTGTACCCCAGCTCTTGTATGCATAAATAAATAAATCTTAAAAAAAGAGAGAGAGAATGAGGATGAACTGGAAACAGCAAGTAAAGATAACTCATTAAAGGAGTTTTACTGTGAAGGGAAACAAAAAGAATAATAGCATTTCAAAATCAAGAGGCAGATAAAAATTCATGACATTGTGAACGTTAGATACTCAGTTGGGGAAGGCAGACAATTTGTAAATTCTATAGTGTATTAAATAGTGATTTAAATGCTATGGAAAAAAAGGGTTAGAACCATCAGATATGCTGGGGGAAGGATCTACAGTTTTAACTCGCTTCATTGAGAAAGTGATATTTGAACAAACACTTGAAGGAGAAAAGTGAATAAACCATTTCTGTATAAAGGAAGAGCTTTCTTTGTAGAGGGAATAACCAACACCAAGGACCTGAGACTGAAGATTGTCTGCCATGACACGAGCAGTTTGATGTTGATGGCTAGTGGGACTTGAGATATAGGAACTAGAGGGAGAAGGAGAGGAAATGGAGCGATGGTGGATATTTCTAGAAAGACCATTTTAAGGACTTAGGCAATTCTATAAAAGAAATGGGAACCATAGGGGAGTTTTACATTTTATAAATTAGAAAATATACCATATTGAAGGTAGGAGTTGCAGTGGGAAATAAGAGGCTATAGAAATAATTCAGGTGTGGGCCTCCCTGGTTGTGCAAGGGTTAAGATGCAACCTATAAAGCTATCTGCAGCTACTGCAGCATGACTTCTATTCCTGGCCAGCCAGGGAGCAACCTCTCCTGTCTTGCCCGCTGCTCCCCTCAGCAGTGTACTTCGGTCAGTCTGCCTGTTCTGGATCACATCTGCCTGTCTCTGGAGAATCCTCTCACCCCCTACCCCCTACACCTCTGGCCTGTACCCCAGCTCTTGTATGCATAAATAAATAAATCTTTAAAAAAAAAAAAGAAATAATTCAGAGGAGACATGTAGTGCCTTCATCTAGGTTAGTAGCAGTGGAAATACAGCGAAATAGTCAGATTCTAAGTGTTTCGTGAATATAAATAGGGTTGTGAGAGCGATTTTTGGCCAAAGCAGAAAACTCTATCTATTAGGATATTGTTGCCATTGGTTGGAATGGAAATGGCTATGAGAAAGCCGTTTTGGGCGACTAAGTTATATGCCTATTTTTCTTAGTCGAGTAGAATTGTGAGTGGACAGCTGTATGAATCCAGGGAAACTGAGACGAGTGATCCAGACTGAGGACTTAAATTTTGGAATCCCTTGCAATAGGTGGTGTTTGAGGCCTCGGTTATGAAGTCACGAAAGAAGTGAATGTAGGTTAAGAGATCCAAGGGAAGAACCTATTAGAGGTTGGCAGGATGTATGAAAGAGACTGAGAAGAAGCAGTTAATTTTAATTAATTTTTAAAAAGTCAAGGAGTTTGATATTTTGAAAAACCCAAAAATGATTTGTGAGGAAGATGAAAAAATAAACGCCAAATGTTGCTGATAGACCAAATTAGATAAGGACTTGGAATTCACTATTAGATTTAGCGGTATGGAGCTCATTAGAGAACTTGACAAAAGCAGTTTTGTGGAGTGGAGTGAAAGCCTGACTGAAGAGGTGTATGAGAGAATTGGAAACTGAGTAGACAATTCTTTCAAGTTTTGCTATCACCTTTCTAGAGAAATGGAATGGTAGTCTGAGGGTGAAGTGGGAATAAGAGAGTATTTTTTAAGATAAATAGCAGTGTCTTTATAAGCAGAAGAGTATGATCCAGTGGAGAAGGAAAAAGAGAATGATGACGTAGAGGAGAAAATTGTTGGAGAGGTGCCTCTGAGGAGGCAGGGAGGCATGGGATCCAGCGGGTGAATCCCTATCTAAATAAGGCAAACTTGGCATTCGAAACACAAAGACAAATGCAAGGATACAGCATGATTGTAGGTTGAAAACTGTAATGGGAGTTTAAGAATGTTCTTTACAGGCTGCTTCAGAAGTATTCTCAGGGAGAGTAGAAGTGAGCCAGGATATGAAATTATTGTCTAGTAAGAGAGAATAGCACAGGGATTGGCAGTTGACAGTAGCTCAAAGGGGTGAGAGGTAGTGGAGTCTAATGATAATATAATTTTAGGGATTTTAGGAAGGATGAAAGAAATATGTATGCAATCATGAATGTAGTGCATCCTCCAGTGGGCCTATAGGAGAAAAAACAGCCACCGCATGACAGAAGTATAGGCAAACTCACATCCTTCTGGAAGAAGCAGGTTCAAGAATATAAAGGGGGCATTCAGAGAAGAGATTGAGGCTAGAAATTCTGATGATGGATTGTGAGTTTCAAGGGATTTGGAGTTGAATATGGGTGAGATACAGATCTTAGATTCATTTCCTATAGCTACTATATCAAATTACCACAAATTGGATGGCTTAAAAACAATAGCAATTTGTTCTCTTATAATTTTAGAGACCAAAAGTCCAAACTCAGTATCACTGAACTGAAATCAAGGTGTCTGCAGGGCTCTCCTCCTGCTAGAGGACCTGGGGAGGATCTATTCCGGACCTCTTGTGTTGTCACTTCTGGTGGCTCTCTGCAATCCTTGACTTCTGGCTTCATCACTCCAATCTTTGCCTCTCCCTTAGAAGGACACTAGTATTGTCATTTTGGTGCCTACCTAGATAATCCAGGATAATTTTCCTACCAAAAGATCCTCAATTTAATCACTTTTGTAAAACACTCCCCCCTTTTTTTTCCTGCATAAGATTTAGAATGACAAGTATTAGGACCTGATGTCTCTGAGGGATCAATTTCAGCACACTGCAGGACCAAATAAGAAATGTGTGGAGAGTTGGAGGGAGGTTAGAGTAAGGGAAGTGAGGGTCTTTTGGGTCTGGGAGTGCTTGTGCTGATTGACCTTAAGAACAGTGAGATTAGTTCTGTGGACTCTAGGCAAGTAGTGGTGGAGAGATTGAGTATTAGAGGTTAGGCAGATGCAGATGACAGGATTTCTATCTTTTTAGTTTTTAAAAAATGAATTTTATTTTGTAAAAGAGTTTGGGTTTTTGGTTTTGTTTTGTTTTTGAGGTAACATTGATTTACAACATTGTATATGATCAAAGGAGTATAGGCTCTCTCCCTTCCGGTGTTCTTACCATACAGCACCCGTAATCAAAATACCCATCGTCCACCACCATAGTCCTTCGTGCTCCTTCCTCACTTTGTTCTCTTCTCTTCTCTGGTAGCCTCACTTCTATAGTCAGATTTCTAGATTTTGTTATTGATTTGGCTTTCAGATATCTGCAGATGGAAGCAATAAGCTTGGGAGGGGATGGGGGCTTTGGGAGTGTCCAAGTACATGGTTCAACATCTACTATTCCATCTCAGTATAAGCTTTTCTGTTCCTACTCTGCCCAGGCACTTAATCACCTCTATTCATTGCATATTATATCCATTATTCTTGTCATATGATTCTCCTCTTATTATTGCTATTAGATTTTAAGGTCTAATAGACCTAAATCTAATAGACAAATAGAAAATTTTTTAATTTTCTACTCTTCCAATATCACCCTCATAGCCCATTCATCCCATATGATTAGGTGCATCTCTTCTGTGCCTATCTCTAATGTCACACTTCTTATATTGCATCAAAATAGTATCTATACCCACACAGGACTATGAAGCCATATCCTGTTTTCTGTCTCCAGTGCCTAGCCTAGTGCCTGGCACATCAATATAAAAATATAGTTTTAAATGAAAAAACAAAGTTAATGTACCTTTTTTGGATTCTACTTTACATCACTGGTGATTGCATTCATTCTTCCAAATTTTCACAAAAGGTTTTACAAATACTTATGTAGAATAAACATGATCGTTACTTTTTAGAATGTATTTTTCTGTTACGCCTTTTTATTAACACTAAGGTTTCTTTCTTTTCTTTTTTTTACTTCAGTGATGGAGTACCCAGCTATGGAAACTGGCTCACTTTTTACCTCAGGAATTAAAAGACATGTGAGAGACAAAAGAAATTCAAAGACTGCCAAGTTGAATGTTTCTCTTGCTTCAAAAATCAGAACAAAAATATTAAGTATGTGCCATTAGTTTTGAAGTATACTCACAATTTTAGTTTTCCTGGGGAATTGACATATTTAGTACTTTCATCAAGTGTAAAAAATTACTTTGTTAACTGATCCTTTTTCTCCATTTAGTCCTTCATAACTCCTACTCCAGTTAGTTGGGTAGTTTTGATGACTAATTCCTCAGCAGTGACAACTGAATTTTCAGCAGAAGGACTGAGGTAACCCAAAGCAGCTCCTATACTGCAAGAAAATACCAATGTGACGTGTCTGGAAGAAAGCTGGAAGACGTAACAGGTTGTTCTGGAATGCTGTAGCAATTGGATAATTGGTGACCTACATACAGTAGATGGTGTCTTAATGGGTGATTTTATATAAGCAAAGGTCAGCAAAGACATTGAGAAGTTTGGAGATGGGGTTTTATGAATTCAGAAACTAAGATATCAGAAAGGCAAAAGTAAGTGGAAAAACTCCCCAAGGATATTTCTCTTTAACTCTTGAAAATATCTTAATTGTTCATACCCATTTTAGCAAGAGCAGGAGAGGTCTCCTGCTAACATAGCACCTGTGAAAGGTAATTGTGTATACCTTGTAAAATAGCTGAGCTTCCTGAGTATCTTTAAATCACAATGTTGTTTCTATCCAGATCCCGAGGACCACATTGTATGTGAGACTACCTCCTATAGTGGCTATTTTCTGTTCTCTTTGACAGGACCTCTGTACATCCACTGTTATTAAAGAATACACTGAGTTTGAGGAGTACAACAGGAAAATATTGTTATCTTTTAGCTTCTGGAAGACCTAAGTTGCTGCTTGTCTATTTCCACTTGCTCTGTCAAGCATGACTCTCTGAAACTACCTTCTCTGTGCCAAAGATAAAGTACTTTTTTGGCCCTATTTTTTTAGGTGCTCAGGCTTTCCTTGAGTTAAAAATATGAGTTTTATAAAACACATTTTACACATGCTATACTTTTGTTCAGTGGAATATGTTATTGAATAGTGACATGTAAATCAAAATTATGAAAATATAATTATACTGTAAGTGTACCAAGGGAACATACTAAATTTAAACTGAACTTTTCCAGTGAATTCACAATAAAATTCCTTTACTATCAAAAAAGCCTTTCTGGTTTAAATTATATTTACATAGTGCTTATAAAGAGAAGAGATCAACATTAGATTGCTTTAAATGCCTAGAAGTAAAAGGTAGAATGTAGTGAAGGTAGTAGATCCCACAGAATTTAATAATCTACCCAACATCACACTAAGTGTGTTACTGTACTTGCTATACTAAAACCCTTTCACTCAAAGTTTTGAAAAATGGACTTGATCCTTTGTTTAGTCATGGAGCCACAGAAGTTAGTTTTAAAATTTTCAGATTGTCTCTGCTGATTCCTTTGGGATACCCAGCTAGAACTGTGGGATCAGCTTTTTCATTCTACCTTCCAGTCAAAGGTAGGAAGGGGAAGGTAGGGCAACAAGCATCATGATTTAGTTTTTGTGACAACTTAATTGTCTAAAATATTGTGTCAATACTAGAGTCATTTCATTTGAACTCTGTATTCATAAACACTCTGTATTCTTCACAACTCTTATTCTTCATATTCTATATTTTTTATTTCTTTAATTCCAAACTTGGTATATATTTTTTCAAACTATGTCAGTGTTATTCTCTTTTCCTGCCTTCAGTTAAAACTTGTAAAGTGAAATACATTTTGTCTAAAATAGTTTTATAAAAGAATATGAACATTAACTGAAGTTTATGTTCAATACTAACTCTAAAAATTTTTTTACAGACAATTCTTCTATTTTCAAAATTTCTTTAAAACATAACAACAGAGCATTAGCTCAGGCTCTTAGTAGAGAGAAAGAAAATTCTCGAAGAATAACAACTGAAAAGATGTTATTGCAAAAAGAAGTGGAGAAACTGAATTTTGAGAACACATTTCTTCGCCTCAAGCTAAATAATTTGGTATGGAAGCTACATCATATTTGAAATCAAAATTAACTAAAATATTAGCTATTTTAGAGGTTCTGAAAATCTTTTTCAAATCTCCAATTATTATAAGAAATTACTGAGGGCCTCCCCAGTGGTGCAGTGGTTGAGCGCCGGGTTGCAAAGCTGCCCGGAGCTTCTGCAGCGCCGGTTCGATCCCCAGCCGCCGGGAGAGGGTCCCACATGGCACGCAGACCTCCCGTGCCGCCCGCTGCTCCCCTCAGCAGTGTACTTTGTCACTCTGCCTGTTCTGCTCTCCATTCAGGCTCTGGTGAATTCTCTCACAGTCCCATGCCTCTGACTGTACCCAGTGCTTGTATAAATAAATAAATAAATCTTTAAAAAAAATTGCTTTAAAAAAAAAGAAATTACTGAAACTATGTGCCATATTAATGGGCAGATTATTCACAGATAGTAAAATAAGTATCTTGAATCTATGTTCTAAATTGTGCTTATGTAGTGTAAAAGCATACTGTGGCTCAGAAAACCAGTATAATACCTCGAGCAACTTTGATTGTTTCTCATAAGCAAGACTTGGTATATGAATACATCTTAAGAAAATAGGCATAATTCCATCTAAGTTAAGAAGATAGGCATAATTCCATCTCAGTTCTAGTGAATTGAAAGGAAGAGAGTCCCAGAGTGTTATTCTCTAATCTCAGCAATTCAATGACTGCGAGCCAAATAGAATGAAGATATAGTTGTTTGCTTGTCCTCCCTTCTTCATATCTGTCCAGATAGTGCACTGCCGCTGCATAGTCAGGCTGCAACTACACATCTGACTTTAAAATGAGTAAGAAATTAATGTAAAATTGGGAAGTGACCTACATGAGAAAATAGAAAAATGAAAGAACATTTATGATTGATAGCTTAAAAGCTTTCAGAGTGAGAGAGAATAATGCTATTTGAATTTATAAGGTAGCACCTTTTTAGCTCTATGTGATTTCAGTTATTTTCTAAATCTTTTCAACTTACGATATTTGTAAATGTATGATCAGTCTCAATTGATTACAAGGGTTATTTATTTTACATATACAGAATAAGAAGCTTATAGAAATAGAAGCACTCATGAACAATAACTTGATAACTGCAATTGAAATGAGTACCCTTTCTGAGGTAAGTAGAATTTATGTGTAAGTAGGGTAATATTTTAGCATTGTTAAGGATGACAGATTAGTTATATAGCATCAAGGTTAGAGACTCATCTTTTAAACTTTGTACAAAGAAGTGATGATAATATCAGTTTTAACTGACTAATAATATATTCTAATTTGGTATAATTATTGAAATTATTAGATGTAAGTTAGATTTTGATTACAACTAACACAGGTTAGATAGTTCAGTAGAGCATAGTAGCCCCTAAGCAGACTCAGAAACAAAAGATATTAGTAGAAAGGTGGTATTTCAAATTAGGAAAGAATTTATATGCTTAAAAAAAAAAAGGAGGAACACAAATAACTATGGGGGGATGAAAATAGAAACAGATCTTGCTTCTGTTTTTGAAATTTTTAAATGAATTTGAATGTAAAAAGGCAAATCATGTAAAATGAGAAGAAAATACAAATGAGTTCACATTAGGTTTGAGAAGCCTTTCTATACCTAGAAACAGAGATAGAAACCATAAAGAAGTTGGTGGATTTTCTTAGAAAAAAATTGTTAGATGTCTAAAAGTAAAAAATAAAAGATAAATAGCAAACTGGGAAAATTAAGACTACATTCATTGTTTTCCAATCTCATCCATTGCCTGATACTTTCTAAAAAGTGAAACTCCTGTTCTTTTTCTCACCATACTACTACTTTCCTCCTCCTGCTCTTCAGTCTCTTCAACAAACAATGCTCCCTTCTCCTGTTCCTCAAATATAGGCCAGCTGCCACCTCTAGACCTCTGTACTTGTTCACTTGCTTCAAATCTTGACTCAAGTAACTCATTGAAGTCTTCCATGGCAACCCTGTATAAATCTAAATCCACCAGCACCCCTATCCCAACATTTTGTGTTCTGCTTCTGCTCTTTAATTTTTCTCTTTAGCACTTAACGCTATCACATACAATTTTATTGTTCTTCCCGTCAGAATATGTCCTTTTTGGATGAAGGATTTTTGTCTATGCCTGAATAATGTCTCAAACATAATAGAATGCAATAAATACTTATAAAATGTTGGATAGTGTTTTCCTATTAAGAATTTTTTTTAAGTGTGAGGTGTAGGTATTTATTCTGCAATATTTGTTATTGAACTTTTAAAATAAAAAAATGTTAAATAATATGAAATCCTTTCTTTTTTGGCATCTGTGGTGATGATCAGTCCTATATAGTCTTTCTTTTTAGTTGATTTAGTAGCTTTCTAATTTTTAACTTCAGGAATAAATTGCACAAATGATTTATTGTTCTTTTAATGTGCTCCTGAATTCTTTTTGCTAGTATTTTGTTTGGGAACTTAATTGTTATCCAGAAGTGAGGTTTCCTTGAAGTTTTCTTTTTGTACAGTCATTAGGTATTGATAAAAATGTTTTATGGCCTCTGCTAACACCAGGATGACAGGACTAATGATAGAGGAGAGATTGTTACCATTGAAAATCCTGGTTCTCTCTTAGATTCTTCTGTTATCATCCTAGAAGAGAGAGAAGAGCCTCTTTGTTAGCAAGTGAGAACAAATGTCCAGAGACACCACATGTTCTCCACAGACACTGCTTGCTGGGGGAGGGACTCATTACAGCTCTTCCCTCCACAGCTTCTGACAGCCCTTTAGGTTTAGAGGGGAGTATTGCTTGAGTGTGAAAGTCTAGTCTCCCTATTTGACTTTTGCTTCTTTGTCAAAAAGTAATTGACCAAATAGGTGAAGGTCTTTTTCTGGACTATTTCATTAATCTATTTTTCTGTCTTTATGCTAATACTATAATGCCTCAGTTACTATACACTTCCAACTTTGTTCTTTTTTTTTTTTCTTCCAAAGTTGTTTTAGCTATGCTACGTCATTCACATTTCTGTGTGAATTTTAAAATCAACTTGTTAGTTTGGCCATACTCCTGTTAATGATACAGGCTAACATTGTAGTTGGAAGATATTGTTGTAAGGTGCCTAATTTTAGTCTTTGCTAAATAATTAAAACATGTTCAGAGACCATATCAGAAAATATAAAATATAGACAAGGAAAACCTAAAAGATTTTGAATTTTAAATGGCTTTTAAAAATATATATTTATTTATCTGAAGGGTGTGATCCTGTACTGCTATATCATATACAGTGTCTTAAACCAATGTTACCTCAGTTTAAAAAAATGTATTATAAAATCCAATAATATATTACATAACACTTATCTAGACATAAGCAAGGTACATGTATTTACAGAGATATTGTATATGTGTGGGTATATATATTTATATTTATTCCTAGACATAAAAGGATGGTTGGAAAATTATACTAAGATATTAGTGCTGACTGTCTTTGAATGGCATAATTAAGGATGAAATATGTTTAATATTATCACATTCTCATTCAACTATTGAAGTCTAATCTGCTTGAAGTCAAAGCAGATATTGTTCTATTACTCTTGGTTTCCTTATGTAATTTGGTACCTTAATAACATGATTTAATGAGATTAGAAGTTTTGTTGCTATTCATTTTCTTTGTTCTTTTCAAAAATAGTTTCATCAGAGTTCCTTCCTCCTGCCAACTAGCAGTAAGAAACGAGCTAGTAAACAGTGCAAATTGATGCATCTTCCATTTGCAAGGTGATTACATCAAAACTTGGTTAAAATAATGACTTGCATGATTCTACCTGACTCGAACTTTGAATAGTTGTTATGAAGAGAATCACGATATATGACATTTTGTAATTGACTTTTCTCTCTTTGCATAACATTTTGATTGTACATCCAGTTAGCATGTATTACTACTTCATTCCTTTTTATGACTGAATAATATTCTGACTGAATAATAGTCTTTTGTGTGGATATACTACATTTTGTTTATTCATTAGTTAGTGAACACGTTTCCACTTTTGTACTATTGTGAGCAGTGGTGCTATGAACATTCACATAAAATTCTGTATGCACATACTTTTCAGTTCTGTTGTTTGTATACCTACAAGTAGAATTGTGGGGTCATACGATAACTCTTATGTTGAACTTTTGGAATTTTCCAGAGTTGTTGCACCATTTTATATTACCACCAGTAAAGTATTGGTTCCAGTTTTCCACATCTCCAACACTTGTTATTACCCATCCTTTTGGTTGTAGCTATCCTAGTTGTTATGAAGTGATATCTCATTGTGATTTTGATTTGTATTTCCCCTATGATTAATGATACTGAGCATATATTCATGTGTTGATTGACCATTTTTTTAAGATTTATTTATTTATGCATGCAAGAATTGGGGTACAGGCCAGAGGTGTAGGGTGTGAGAGGATTCATCAGAGACCGAGTGGGGAACAGAACAGGTGGGTTGACTGAAATGCACTGCTGAGGGGAGCAGCAGGCGAGGCAGGAGAGGTCTGCCGTGCCATTGGGGCTCGAACTCGTGCTGCAGTAGTTGCAGATAGCTTCATAGTGCTGACGATTAACCCCTTGAGCCACCAGGGAGGCCCAGATTGACCATATATATGTCAGGGTCATTCTCTTTTTCTCTTGAGTTGGAATCATGTTTTTCTGTTGCTTTATAGCTTGAATAATAATACGTGCATAATGCACATTGTAAATCCTATGTTCTAGAAAATCTGAACTCGATTTCCCCAAGTTTGATGTTTTTATTGTAGCAGATACCGTGCCTGAACTCAAACTTCTTACTTCCCTGTGATAAGCAACATATAAAATCTTGTTTTATTTCTTTTACCCTCACTTGATCTGTTCGGTATCTTCTGTGTGTGTGTGTGTGTGTATGTGTAAGAGGGAGATTGATTCAGGGATCAGCAAGAGATTAGGAGGGATTTTTCACAATATTTGGGCCTTTTCTACCTCTCCTATTATTTCCCTGTTGTAGTTGTCTTTATTGGTTCTTGTTGAACTAATAAGACTGGATTTCTAACTTTTTGAAACGGTAGACCTGATTAAGGTTGTAAACAGTGGGAAATTAACCCTTCTAAGTATCACCCCCGCCCTTCTGTATCCACTTGCTTTTTTGTTCACTCTCCAGAAATTTCAGGTAGTTTTTGTTGTTAGGTTATCTATGATTTGTTTGGCATGCAAGGCAAAAATCTTTATCATTGGGGTATAATACTCTTCATTCTTTGAATTTGAAAAGGTTAGTTTACCAAATTATTTCAGTGGGATTCCATCTTTTTCTCTCCTTAAATTTTTTTTAAGATGTATTTATTTATGCATACAAGAGCTGGGGTGTAGGCCAGAGGTGTGGGGAGGGGTGGGTGAAAGCATTCACCAGAGAGAGAGTGGGGAGAAGAACAGGTATATCTACTGAAATACACTGCTGAGGGGAGCAGTGGGCAAGACAGGAGAGGTCTACTGCACCACGTGGGTTAGCTCCCTGGCCAGAGATCGAACTCATGCTGCAGTGGCTGGCGATAGCTTCCAGTGCTGAGATTTAACCCCTTGTGCCACCAGGGAGGCCCTTCTCTCCATAAATGCAACTACTCTAGGAATATGACTTTAGTCAAACTCTTCCACAGGAAGAGTTTTTTGGCTTCCCACAGAATTAGTTATAGGAAAATTAACATTATATGTGAGTATATTAAGTATATTTGAACTTTATTCATTTCACTATTATTATCCTAATAACCCAACCAGTGATTGTATAAATTATCTATCTCCTTTTGGGACCCCTGAGGCTATGGAGTAAAAAACATTCTTATTTTACTTTTAAGTTCTCTGTTGTTAGAAAGTGCCTTTTTCCTATCTGATTGTCTTTATTGAATACAAAAAAGTACCAGAATGGATTTGTGGTTGGATCTTAAATAAATGAAATAGAGAAAGTACTATACTTGTAATTTTCTAAATAATTTTTATAAAATACAGAATTTTTCATTCCCTTTTATTGTTAGGGTTCCATTAACTTCAAATGATGATGATGATGATGATAAAGAGAAAATGCTGTGTGACAACAATGCCGTATCAAAGACATCACCTGATATTCCCTCTTCAGTGTCAACAAGACAATCTTTATCAACTCAGAACAATTTGGAGTTGTTATTTCTTAAAGAAAATAATCAGAATGTGTGTGGGTTAGATGACTCAGAACATATTTCTTCTTCTATTGTCGATATATTTCCCAAAGGTGAGTTTTTTTTTAATTCATTTTTAATATCAAAGTTACATTCATCATATTTTCTTCTTGAGTTCAGTGGTGTATAAACAGTTAATAAATTGATCTCCTATGTTAGAGCTTTGCTGACTTCTACCATTTAAAACTCCTGACAGGAAATCTAATAATTAGAAAATAAGCTGACCAATGTCAGGCCTACAGCAGTGTAATACTGTTATTTTGAAGGCAATATTTAGACGTGATGAATGGAAGGGTACCATATATTTATTTAGTTTCACCTTCTTTTCCCAGATGGCAAAAATTGGGGGCCTATATAGGTGTAACGATTTTTTTCAAGAGCCTAACCAATTAGAGATAAAAGCAAAAACTTGAGTCCAGGTAATGATGGACCAAGAAAAAAAATAATGACACCTGTATTTTAAATTCATGATATTTCAAAATATTAATCCTGTGGTGTACTCTGGATTATGCATTTGTTACAGATTTTCAGACTGGTATATGGAGCCATAACTATAATGAAATATGGAGTTACACTTTTTTTTTTTTTTTTTTAAAGATTTATTTATACAAGCATTGGGTACAGTCAGAAGTGTGAAAGGTGAGAGAATCCACCAGAGCCAGAGGGGAGAGCAGAGCAGGCAGACTGACTTAGTACACTGCTTAGGGGATCAACGGGCCGCAGGAGAGGTGTGCGCCCCTTGTGGGACCCTCACCCTGCGGCCGGGCATCGAACCAGTGCTGCAGAGGCTGTGGGCAGCTTTGCAACCCAACGCTCAACCGCTGCACCACCGGGGAGACCCTGGACTTACACTTTTTTAAAAAATAATTTTTAAATAATTTTTTTTTAAGATTTATTTATTTTTATACAAGAGCTGGAGTACAGGCCAGAGGCACAAGAGGGTGAAAGGATTCACCAGAGATAGAGCGGGGAGCAGAACAGGCAGACTGACAAAATACACTGCTGAGGGGAGCAGCGGGCAAGACAGGAGATGTCTGCACAAGACAGGAGAGGTCTGCCACGCCATGTGGGATTCTTGCTGACTGGTCGGGATTAAACCTGCACTGCAGAGGCCGCGGAGAGCTTCACGGCACTGTGCTCAACACACTGCACCACCAGAGAGGCCTGGAGTTACACTTTTATTTGGGTTCATTTGCTGCTCTTCTCTCACTCTAGAAATATGTTAATGGCTCCATTTTACTTTTGGTATTAATGCAGAATGAATTATCAGTGTATGTTTTCCATAGATACAAATGGAAAAGATAACTTTTGAATGTTCTGATCATTTCTGCTTTATTTTTTATACTATTTTTATAAAGTATAGATTATTTTTAATAAATAAAGTATAGGTTCTTTATAAATATGTAAACTACATTATCAGAAATCCTTTGTAAAATAACTTGATTTATTATCTAATTTGTTTAAAATAATAAATTCCTTGCTATTACTTATTTCTGAAAATTATTTCCCTTTATCGTAGAAAACCATTCTCACTCAGACCAAAGTTCCAAGATTTCGCTAATGAATGAGATGAAAAATGTCCAGCCTGTCAGCCACATAAAGGACAAACCATCTCTTAGTAATGTGACGAAAAGGAAGAAACGTGTATCATCTTGGGAGCCAAATAATCCTTCTGCAGATATTCCATGTGTCGCAGATTTACATGAACAACAGATTTCATGTCCAGAATTAAATTGGAATAATGAGATGAATAATCATACTAAGGAAATAAATGTAAGGATGCAAAGAAATAAACAGTGCCTTCCTGAGTCTTCTGAGCCTACAAGTGAACCTACCACAGAGGGCATGAATGAGGTTCAGGGTAGTGAGGACTTTCAATTGCAGAAAACCGTGTATGATGGGGACATGGATTTAACTGCTAGTGAAGTAAGCAAAATTATTGCAGTATCTACAGGAACTAAAAATAAAAGTAATAAAAAACTAAATGATTGTGGAGTGAAAACTTTTAGAAAAGTGAAAGATTCAAGCTCTGAAAAAAAGAAAGAAAGATCAAAGAGAGAAGTGAAAAATAGAACAGATGTGGATATTGAGACAACACTTGAAAATGGACAAGAAAGAAGATCTGTTGTCCTGGATGGCAAAGGGGATTCAGAAGATCTGAATTTTATGTTCCATACTGAACAGCAGGCTCAACAACCAAGTATGCTGAAGAAAATAACATTTCATAATGGCTTTTATAAGGATGATAGACAAAATACACAGTATCATAAAAAGAAGAAAATACATGCAACAAATGAGCAAGAGGAAACATACTCTTTCCCCCAAAGTGCAGATAAATGTCAGCAGGAGAGCAAATCTGATATGTGTCAGAATTCTCTAGCTTGTAAGAAAAGTAAGACTTCTAGAAAGACATTTGTGATTCAGACATTAGAGAAAGGTAACTTACTCCCAAATCTAAAGGATAAAGAAACCATTTCTGAAAACCTAAAAGTCACAAATAAATTTCAAACAGCTGATCTTCCCACCAAAGACAATGGGAATTTATGTGATTATGAGACCCAAAATACATTGGATTTTAAAAAACATGTCACTGATGTGCAGTCTGCTCAGCAAAATGAATCAAAAATAAATAAGAAGCTTAGGCAGAAGGTAAATCGAAAGACAGAAATAATTTCTGAAATGAACCAAATACATGAGGACAATCCTGAAGATGTACATGGCCCAGGAAAAGGTAACTTTTCCCTTCAAATCCAAGAGGGTGAAGAAAACATTTCTGGAAACCTAAAAGTTTCAAATGAGTTTCAAAAACATACTCTTTCCATCAGTAGTAATGGAAACCTGTATAATTATGACACCCAAAATATGTTGGATTTGAAAAAGCATGTCACTTATATGCAACCTGCTGAGCAGAATGAATCAAAAATAAACAAGAAGCTTAAGCAAAAAGTAAATCGGAAGACAGAAATAATTTCTGAAGTGAATCGTTTAGATAATGACAAAAGTGTGTATTGCCCCAAAAGGAGTAACACTTTCTTTCTAATGCAGGATAAAGAAATCTCTGAAAGCTTAGAAGACCCTAGTGAGTTTCAAGCACTTGTTCATTCTACCAAAGATAGTGGAAATCTATATCATTTTGACACTCAAGATGTTTTGGGAATGAAAAAGCCTGCCTATGATCTGGAACCTTCTTCTCAAAATAAATCAAAACGAGATAAAAAATCTAGGCAAAAGGTACATAGGAAGACAGAAATAATTTCTGAAGCCAACCAAATATTTGAGGATGACATGGGCATGCATGACTCAGAAAAAGGTGATTTATTTTCTCTAGCTCAAAAAGATAAAGGAATCCATAAAGACCTGAAAGACTCAAATGAGTTTCAAATTGCTGATCCTTCTTCCAGAGATAATAGGAACCTATGTAATTATGAGACTCAAAACGTTTTGGGAGTGAAAAAACATGTTACTGATATACCACCCGTAAAGCAAAATGAACCAAAAATAAATAAAAGGCTCAGGCAGAAAGTAAATCGGCAGGCAGAAGCAATTTTGGAAGGGAACCAAACAAATGAGTTTAATAACAAAGGTTTGCATGATCCTGAAAAAGTTAACTTCTTTCCCCTAATCCAAAAGGATAAAGAAACCATTTCTGAAAACCTAGAAGTTACAAATGAATTTCATACAGCTTATCTTTCTACTAAAGATAATGAAAGTTTATGTGATTTTGAGGCTCACAGTACGTTGGATTTGAAAAAACATGTCACTAATATGCAACCTACCCAGCAAAATGAATCAAAAAAAAAAAAACTTCAGCAGACAGTAAATCGGAAGACAAGACTAATTTCTGAAATGAGCCAAATATATGAGGATAATACTAAAGATGTGCAAAGCCAAGAAAGCCATACAAAAGATCTTGATTTTAAAATAAATAAATCTAAACAAATGTTCGAATGTGTAGGTATTACCAGTGGATACAATATGAAAATCAGTAGTAGTGAAAAGGAAAATTGTGACCAAATTTCAAATCATTACAAACTGGATAAAAAACATGGGAAAAAATCACCAGGCAAAGCAAAGAACGTTTTGGCAGAAGGTAAAAATAAACCTAGTTTGAAGTCACCAAATTCTTCACAAACATCTATCTCAGAGTCAGACTTAAAACATAATACTGATGAAGCAGATTCTGATCGTGGAAACCAAATGAAACCACGTAAGAATCCAAAGCAAAGCACTACAACTCTGACTAAAAAAGATACTCCCTTTGTGGAAGTGACAAAAGAAGACCAAAAAACAGATAAAGAGACATCCAAATCAAAGAGAAGGAAGACCTTCATAAATCCTACTCATAGACAGGAAGTATTGGAGATAATACCTGACACCATTCAGGGACTATCATTTCAATCAGAACAAACTGATAAAGAAAAAGCATTGGAAAGTGAGAAAATTATCAAAATAAAGCCAGACTTTTACACAAAGGTGTTTAAATCTTTATCTCAGATATATTCGCCTAATATACATGATTCTCCCTTTAACAGTGTTCATGAAGGTTCAATACCTTTGAGTATTTCTTCTAGTAAAAATATAATGAAAGAAAATTCTGCCCAGAACTCACCAGTCAGTGATGATGTAAATGAGAAGATGAAAGAAATGGATTTTAAAATCAACCAGAGAACACAAAAATCAGGAGTAGGTAGGTCAATACCTGAAGTGCTCAAGTTTTAAAAGTTATTTTTACTTAACCAATATTTTCTATTATAACTGATATTTTTATGAAATTTGAAATGGAGGAATTGAAAGAAAGTTTAGTATTTTAAGTAGAGTAAGAATATCTTGGGTATTCATAACCTAAAAAACTAATTTGACCTTTGCCATAAAGTGTTTCATACATTTGAAGAAAGTCGAGTATTTTGAATAATACTTAATAACCCTGGTTTGATTTTACAAAAGACAATTGCAGATTTCTTAAGAGTAGTACTCTCTCAAACAGCGTATATTTAATGTGATCAAAACATTCTTCTAATTATCACCTGGTAGAACTGGTAGAACTGCAGTGAACTTTTGGCATATGGACTTGAATCTTTGGACATTATATACTTGAAATCATACTACATATAACATTACTTGTCCTATTTGTTTTTCTTAACATTCTCTCCTAATGGTATTAGAAATATTGTAACATCAGACATTCCCATGTCAGTTAATTTTCTACTAGGAGCCTATATGCAAACATTAGGCTCCCAGTTCATATATATATATATATATATATATATAGAATACCAGGAATTTGACGGACAAGGCTATTCCAGGTAAAAATATTGAAGCAAAAGAAGTACAAAGATCTAAAGATGCAGAATATGATAGTGCACTCATGAGCAATATTTCATCTCTACACTTATGATGTTTTTCCACAGAATATGCAATTGATGACCTGTTGAATGAATGTGCTATATAATTTGGGTGATTCAGTAAATGGCTTGAATTTTGCTCAGCCTATGTGTGATTTCAGAACTAAAATGTTGCAGGCTGCTTTCGTAGTTTGCTTCAAATTTTAAGACTCTTTCCTCTCAGTATCACTGGAAAGCAATTAAACTGATTTATAAATATTTTCAGTGCTACTGCTTAATATTTAAAAGTTATAACTTGATTCTGTTTAAAAATTGGCTGCCAGCATCTTGCAAACCACTATAGATCCCATATCTTTCCATCTATGTATTTTGACAAATATTTATGAAAATAATTTTCTTTTCAGGTGATAGGACACTACAGGACTTGACAAATACCAGTTTTGTTTCAAATAACACTGCTAAATCTGAAAATAAGACAGAAGACTTGTCATCAGAGCTGCCAAGCCGAAGACGAAAGTGTGCTCCTCTCTGTTTTAAAGAGCCAAGTCTCAGAAAGTAAGTTTTCAGTGATAAATGCTCCAGCAAGGTGGAATCTTATCTAATGAAATGCAATCTCAGAATTAAGACACCACATCTCCCTTGCCATATTCTATTGGTTAGATGCAAGTCACAGCTCCCATTCGTTCATACAGGGGGATGGACACCAGTAGACAGATCATTGGAGTGGTTTTTTCTTAAAGTCTGTCTGTCTTCCAGATCATTAATCTCAACAGAAAACTAAGGAATATATGCATATATACTAATCAATTCATACTCATTTATCTGTTTGTGTATAGAAAAAACCATACACTAAAACTTCTGATTCCAGTCCAACTCCCACAGGATTCATTTCAGCTTTGCTAATTCATTTCTTTCTCCATAAGTGAGAAGCTGGACATTCATTATCTGTAATATATTCAATTGTAGCATGCACATTGTTTTCAGAATTGCTAACCTATATCCTTGTGAGAAACAACATTTTAGTATGATCTTTTTGTCACAGGTTAGTAATTTTCACACGCATCCCTTTCAACATAGTTATTCTGTAACTCAGGTACATTTATTATTGTTTGTATTCCATTTTCTTTTTTTTCACATCTTGGTAGGTTTGTTGTTTATTTTGGGGGGGGGTTGATACATTTCTTGGGTTGTACAAGTTAAAGTTATATAAAATGGCATATGCAGAGAAGTTTCAAATACTTTCATCCCTGCTACCACATTCCCATTACCCCTTTCTGTCATATTTTCACCTATATCTTGTGGTTTTCTTTAGTTTCTGGTTTGTCATTCTTGTATTTCTTTTGCATAAATAAGAAGGTAGGTGTATATTCTCCTTTTCCTTGCATAAAGGTACTATACTGCAGCTACTCTATTGGACTTTGCTTTTTTTTAATTTAACAATATTTTCTGGAAATCACTCAATATCAATTCATTTTTCATCTCTGAAAAGTCAGATTTTTCTCTTTTATAACTAGATAATATTTAATTGTATATAGATGATGTACTGTAGTTTATTTAATCACATTCCCATATTTGCACATTTAGGTTATCGCCAATGTTTTGCAGTTATAAATAATACCATACTGAGTAGTCTTGGGCATATATCTTTTCATATTGTTGGGGAATTTAGATAAATTCCTAAAAGTGGGATTGCTGGGGTAAAAAATACATAAATAGTTTTATCGGATATTGCCACACTTCTTTCCAAAGACCTGTACCAGTTTACATTCCAAGTATCAGAAAAGTACCTACTGGAATTAATAGGAATGATCCTATTAATATAAAAGTCACACGTAGAAAAAAACCAAACAGTATGCTTTTTAGTTGTGCAACTGATCAATAGTAAAAACTATGAAGTGAAGCAAGAGAGTGATTAACAATAATCTAGTATTATGTGATTAACAACAATCTAGTATTATGTTCTTAGAGGTTTCTGGGGCACACAGGAAGCCTCAGAGTAGTAATATTTTCTTAACATTTGTCATAGGTGCTTTGGAATCTATTTGATTGTTCTTAAGTTGTACACCTTCATATATTACATGTATGCTAAAGTTAATAATAAAAAGGAAATATGTAGTAAAACATGCAGTATAAAATCTACATTGATTAATTTTCCTTAAACCTTATTTATAATCCCCACTGTTACAGTTTTTTTCAACATATGGCAAAGTTTATGGTTTGAGGAAACTGCTTCCTACTGGTAAGAGGCAGCAATTTTCTCCTCCATACTGAAGGACAAAAGCATTTAGTTTGGAGTTGTTATTATTGTTAATATTCCATTTTTTTCTACTTTGCAGGAAGATGAGGAGATGAGGTGAATTTATGGATTCTGGTTTTTCTGAATTCTCAAAACATAACGAGTCATTGCAGGGATCCAACTAGGATCAAACAGATGAAAAATGGAATGAAGAGTGTTGCATTTTTTTGTTCTGTTTTGTGCCTTCTCATGGAGTGCTGACTTATTCATGTTTAAATATATGTGCACAAAATTGCTATTTTGTAATACTAAATTTTTCAAGTCATTTTGGCCATGCTATAGCTTATCTTCCTGTTCATTTAAACTTCTTTCAACTTAACAGCCTTTAATTAAACCATAGCTGTTATCCTTTTAACCAAATAAAGTGTATTCTGAATATTTTTGATTATCTTGTTGCATACCTAGCTGCCTTGTTTTGTTTTAAACTATTAATGTGAACACATCTATAAGAGTTTAAAAGTTGCCTCCTGCCCTGGCCAGTTTTCTCTCACACTTTATTCTTCTACTTTCAGAATGACTTGTTAGGTGTCCGCCTATATATTACTTCTATTATATTGTGATCTGTTTAGTTGTCGGGGAGGGGGGTGGTTAACCTTTCAAACTCTTTGGATTGAGTTTTTGTGACTTTATTTTAAAGATTGCTTACTATTCCAGTAATAAGGAGTAAGTATATTAATATCTGAGATCACTGAACATAAAACCATGTTCAAAAAAGTTACCATAGTGAAATCCTATTATGCCTGATGAGAAAGCTTTCTTAGACAATACCTGACAAGTAAAAGGGTGGACCCAGAAATCTGCATTTTTAACAAACACTTCGGGTATTCTAATTCTGGGGCAAATTGTCCTAACTTTGAGAAACTGATGTAGTAATACAGAGTCCCTCAGAGCTTACTTATAATATTTGCAATTTTGGCTGAATGGAGGCTAGAATCTTTATTAAAAAGGAACACTTTACAGAGCAGTTAAGAGTTCAGTACTCTGAGATCAGGATAATAAATAATTAAAAAAACAAAAACAAAATTAACAGGCCACTATAAGTCAGAGACATTCTACAGAGGTGGGGGAGGGAGAAGTAAGAACCCAAGGGACTATGGTGGTGGTGTGCGGGTGGTTTGATGGTGGGAATTTTCTGTGGACTACACCTGAGAGGAAAAAGCAAATATTGTACAAAAATAAACGATGTAAAATATATACAAATAAATTTAATTTAAAAGAAGTTAAGTACCCTGATCATCTTTTTTGTATACTTTCCTGTGCTTCTATTACTTTTAAGACTTTGGGCCTTTTAGAGTCATTCTCTGGCTATTATACTTTTGCTTCTATTGTTTATGTCTATTTTTCCTGCTTTCTATGAGACATCTTTTTATCCCCTTTGCCATGAAAATTATTTTTCATTATGTCCTCAAATTTATCAACATTTTCTTTTGCTGATGCTGAAAAATAGTCACAGTAAGAAACAATCTTTCTATTCCCAACTTACGTTTACCCATGATTTCATTTTGTTTTTACATTTATATTTCTTATTCATGTGGATTTTGTTGGGTGTGAGGTATAAATGTCTTTTGACCTTTTCCAGATAATTCCCCATTACTTAAAAAGCTCATGTTTTCCAGTACTGCCACCTTTTAAAATATATTTTCATATATAGTTAAAATTATAAATTATTACATACAGTTAATATTCTCTTCTGGTCTGTCTTTTTATGCCCTAATATACTTTTTCTAGTTATATAAACTTAAGGGAGTTTCAAAGTTTTCCCCCATAGATGTTTTGTATAGTGCTTGATTAATTTATGTGTAGGCATATTACCCTTTTTCTTGGTAATATAAAATGGAATCTTTCCTTGATCCTCTTCTACTTATTGTTTGCTTTTATGAAGTTTGCTGGTTTCTGTAACTTTAGTTACTAAACTGGTATTATTTGTAATATTTTCCAGGTATAACTCTTGAATACCAAGTTCTCTCTACCTTTTTCCCCAATTCTTACACTTCTCACTACTTTCTTGTCTAATTGCATGGCTGCTATTTTAAGTGTTTTAAATGTGGTGGAAATAGTGCATATATTTTTTCTGTTCCTGATTTTCATGGTAATGCCTCTGGTTTTGCCCCATTGATGGCTGTTTTGAACTTGTTATTTATATTTCTAATCACATTAAAATATTTTATTGGGTGAGTTTTTAAAAAATTATGAATGGGTATTGAATTTTATCAAGTCACTTTTGGCATTGATGGAAATAGTATTAGCATCCAACCAAGAGACAGAAATTATTTTAGAAATTATTAACCATATTATTAACCATACACTGGAGAACTGAATAAGAACTAATAGACAAAAGGGACACAGATGTATCATAGAGGACATAACTAAAGGAAGTACCTGCCACTTTTGAAGCTAACAGGAAAAGGATGGAATTACTGAAACTGACTTGGAAGAAACACTACAGGATTTTGGGGGACTGTGCAACAGGTTGGTGCTGTTTCCTTGCGGGCTATGACAAGACTGGTCTAAGGTAGAAAGGCTGTAAACTGTAATGTGGAAAAGGAGCCTACTGTTGCTATTGAAACCAATTTTTCTGATGGAGTAAACCATTTCTGTCATGATGCCAACAGGAACCATTTCTGTCATGATGCCAACAGGAATGAACAAATTTTTCCTTTCTCCTCCAGTTTGCATCTAGTACTTTTTTTTTTAAAGATTTATTTGTTTTTATTTATACAAGCACTGGGTACAGTCAGAAGCGCGGGAGGGTGAGAGAATTCACCAGAGCCAGAGCGGGGAGCGGAGCAGGCAGAAGGACACTGCTGAGGGGAGCAGCGGGCGGCAGGAGAGGTCTGCGCGCCATGTGGGACCCTCCTCCAGTGGCCGGGGAGCAGCTGGAGAGCGAACCAGCACTGCAGAGGCTGCAGGCAGCTTCGCAACCCAATGCTCAACCGCTGCGCCACCGGGGAGGCCCTGCATCTAGTACTTTCTATCACTAGAGATAAAAGGGAAACTGGCAGGGCCTGATTCCACCACTCTCAGCCTCCCCAGATGTTTAATGCATCCCAGCCTATCCTCTGCCTGCCCTTCCATCAAGACCTACCTTCTCTCATCCCCACTCCTCCAACTAAGCCAGAGTGCTGTGAGAACTCCTGTTTACCTGCCTGGGAAGCCCCACACTTCTCAAGGTGGTGATGGCTGACTTTTGCTGTCAAAAAGTAGAGCTTATTTCAGTAAACAATTTTCACAGAAGTTATTAGTTCAGAGCGCAAATACAGCACTGACAAGAACAGGCGTGCTCTGAGAAAAAACAATCAAAAGGAGTCAGGCAGAGGAGAAATGTGGTTTAAAGGACAGCTCTTAAAGTGGAGTAAATAAGTGTGGATCAGCACAAAGATGATAGATGGTGGTTCTCCTTCGATATATTGCTGTGGTGAACTATATAGATTTGTTGATACAGAAATTTGCTTATTTTTGTAGAGTAAATCCCACTTTTTACTGTATACTAGCTGCTCTCGCAATTGTTACATCCACCTCTATAGTTTGCTGTGTGATTCTGATCTTTGCAAATCACATTTTGCTAGCTGACTCCTTTATAGCTTCCGTCAGTAGGGGGCAGTAGAAGGAGACAGAAAATCATGAAGAAGGAAAAAGGGCTTTCCCATTCCCCTTAGCTTGTTTTCCTGTCAAAAGCACCTCAGCAGTAGTGCTTCACTTCGGGTAGCAGTTGGTTCCAGTTGTCAGTTAGCTTAGCATTCCTAGACCCAGCGCCAGTATGCCCCCTTGGAAGCACCAGCTGCAGTTGTCTTGTGCCCTCTCAGAGACCCCAGGCCTAGCTCCTTTTGCTACAGGCCATCCTTA
Organism: Talpa occidentalis; assembly: GCF_014898055.3. Taxonomy (NCBI): domain Eukaryota; kingdom Metazoa; phylum Chordata; class Mammalia; order Eulipotyphla; family Talpidae; genus Talpa; species Talpa occidentalis. Next base: position 123,324,126 of record NW_023603184.1, read on the forward strand.
GAGATCTGAGTTCCGACTCTTGGAAACCTTGCCCTAGCTCATAAGGTATTAACAGTGCCTGGGCAGCGCCCACCTCTCAAAGGTTTCCTCCAAGCTCATTGGTTGTAATAATCCCAGCCTCTTAGTATTTTTTTTTTTTTAACCCCAGCTAGTCCCTGTACATTGCTGCAGGGAATGCAAAATGATACAATCTTCAAAGAAGATTTGGAGACTATCCAGCAAAATTACATATGCATATAAAGTCATCCGACCCAGCAATCTCACTTTTTGGAAAGCATACTAAAAATTTTCTTGAAAAAGAAAAAAATCTCACGTAACAGGAAAAAAGAAACAACGTAAGTAATCATCAACAGGGGCCAGCTAAGAATGCCACCTGAAATGAATGAAAATTACTTTGTCAAATTGGGAAGAAATACAGAGATACCTGGACCTTAGAAAAAATAAATTTGTATCTTTAGTACAGCATACTCTCAGGAGCCTAAGCTTTCATTCACTAGCCTCATTGCTGCCATAATACTGATGTGATTATTTTGAAATAACTCTAAAACAGATTAAAGCAATTAAAGTTTCAGTACCAAGACTTTTGGGATAGGAGAAAAATGCAATTATAAAATCCAGGAAGGTTAAAAAAAAAAAAAACTGCAATCTTAAGTTTTAGTTAGAAATGTTAGTGTGAACTCATACTTTTTGCACTCTTTAGAAGTATGTCTTCTAGCTTAGTTCACTGAAAATGTCTTGACATAATGATAACTGACTAGCAATGCCACCCAGCAATACAGAGGGACCTGCCTTTTCCTTCAGTGCCTCCTTTCCCTCTGAATGAGAGCAGTTTCAGGTTACACCTCGGTTGTGACCCAACAGTTTTCATACACACACACACACACACACACACTAAAGTAGAAACAACGCAATACCTGAGATTGGCATTAAAATACTCCATTAAAAAACAAAGAAGTATTTTATAATAGGGGCAGAAAGTTCATTGCTGTGCTCTTCATGTTTATGTGGAAATTCTCGTAGTAAAATGTGCTTGCATAAATGAAATAACATCAGAAAGTGTTCTAGGAATGTTAAGTGAAAACAAATCTGGAAAACAATAAGTCCCATTTGAGTTTTTAAAAGATGTTACTGAGCAGATTTCAAAAATATAAAGATAGATCCAAAAAGCTAACAGAGGTAAATACTGGGTGATTTTAATTTTTATGATTTTCGGTATTTTCCGAGTATTACTTTTCATAGATGTTTTATGATTCCATTGATATTTATCAGGTAAAGTTTGTGGTTATTTAAAAATAGCTCATACCAAAGTGGCAATTGATTTTTCAAATAAACAGAATTTAATGCTGTCAGATAAAACTGTGAAACCATTCGCTGTCTTTAAGCTCCTGCACAGCTGAACTAAGTGTGGTTGTTTATTAGAGAACAAGGCTGCAGAGGGAGTGGTGGGAGCAGAGGTACAGAAAAGACCAGCTTTAGTAGGCTTCAACTCGAGCTGAAAAGCCTCTTCAAACGTAACATAAAAACTACCAAAGAGATGTCAACAAGCCTGCAGAGTTTGCTAGAAGGAAAGGGGGCGGCACAGACGCCAAGCAGCACAGGGGAGGAGGAGAAGGGGTCTCGCCAGTAAGATCAGTCCACTCCCAGCGCGCCGGTGACGCCCTGATACCCGGGGGAAGAGTTTCCTGGCGAGGCGCTCGCGGAACTTCGCTTCTGACTCAGGACTTGCTCCACCGGGTGCGTGGACTTCAGGCTCCGGCCGCCGCGCTCACTCTCGGGGCGAGCGTCTCCGGGACGCCATGCCGGCCGCTGCTCCCCAAGCCCCGCCGGGCGCCGGCCAGGACCGCGCGGCCGAGCTGCTCTTCTACGTGAACGGCCGCAAGGTGAGTGCACCTGCTGGAAGCGGACGGCGGGGAGCAGCCCCTGCGCGTCCCCTTCGTGCCTCGATGCTCATAATGCCCGCACCGGCATCGTTATTACTCTGCATTATTATTATATTACTGTGGCTGGGGAGAGATTTGCCTGTTGCGCCCGCACCTCCACCCTGGGGCAAGGTAGGATGAGTTTGAGGGGACTGTCCTGGATATTTGCTCCCACCCACCCACACACACACCTTCCTGGTACTCATTTCCCCTGTCCTTCCCAAACGCACAAGCTGGTTACCAAACTCACCTCACCCCTTAAATAAGAAGAGAAATGGCTATTCTTACTCATCGAAGCCAGCACCCTCGAAGCTTTCCTTCCTCCAGCCCCATCGCTAAAGGGAACTTCTCTCAGTAGATTGCCCTCGCTTGGGCTGTTTAGAGGAATGGGGAGCCCTGGACCATGGACACGGACCAGTTCAGATCACCCCTCTCATTTCGCAGGTAACATGTGTGACTTTACAGAGTCACACCTTGTTTCTGGATAAGCTGAAGGAAAACTGAGTTCTGGGACTAAGGGTCTTGCTGGGTGTCCTGCTGGCCCTGCGTCTAACTTCTCAAAACTGGGCTTGGTCTGCTGAACCTCTGGGAGAGTTCCAGACAGTGTCCCCAAGTTTGGAGGCCCCCTTTAAAACCTCCTGAAGGTGGTCCTAGACTCTGCTCTTTCAACTTTACTCCAGCATTTTGGCACCACTTTGGGAGGGGAAAACAAGCAGGAAGGTTAAGGGGCTTCCTTTAGGGCAGACTCCCACACGAGGGCTGGGCTACCTACCTTTGAGTGGTGCCAGCGCCTGTGGTTCCCCCCACACACACCTAATGCCTGCTTCTGGGTCAGGGATAGCCACCTATCACACTCTCCTAACTGGCAGAACCTCACCAGATACCCTTCTCCACCCCCCACAGTACAAGTTCTAGGCCCCCTGAAGCATTCCGTCTGCCCCTGCTGCCTGGGCTCCACGCAGCTTAATATGAGTTTGCTTTCCCTGATCTGTGCTGGGGACAATTAGGATCTCCCCTGTGTTAGACCACTCTGGAACCTCAGGTGAGGAGCTTAACATCACTAGCCTCAGTTTCCCCCTCTGCAAAGTGGGACTGTGAGCACTGTCATGTTCACACTGTGTCACTTTTCTTCTTTTGCATAACTGCATCGTACATGCAACTCGGATCTTTCTCTTTAGACAAACAAGGATTCAATTCCAGCTCTGACCTCTCAGTGCTGTTCCCCTGTTAAAAGGGGGTAATGCTGTTTACTTCCCAAAGTGTGATGATAAGTGTGCCATCTGTGTATTTGTTACGGGCTTGCTGTATGCCAGGCAACACTCTCAGGGGATACAACAGAATGTGAAAATGGCCCAGCCCCTGTTTGTGTGGAGTTTATTTGTGCTGAACAACCCAACCAATATAAATAAACAGAGTGTATAATGTCAGGCAGGGATAAATGCTAGGCCAAAAATAAATAAATAAATAAAGAGAAGGGTGGGGCCAGAGAGTGGGCAGGAGCTGACACTTTATTTGGGGTGGATGTTTTGTCCTCTTTAAAAGGGTGACATTGGAACAGTGACTGGTATGAAATGAGGAGCAAATAATGCACATTGGGGAGGAACATTCTAGATGGGGGATGGCAGGTGCAAATGTCCTCAGACACAAAGATTTCTATGTGCTCAGGGGGTAGCAAGGAGGTTGATGGGGTGGAGATGTGGCCATAGTCAAATTACTAGGACTTTGTTGGCCATGGTGGGCACTTTGCTTAAATGAGGAAACAGATATTTGAGTCTAGTTTGTCCCCTGCCCTCCCTTGCTTTGCTCCAACCAAACTAGTGGAATTTTTAACTTCATGGCCAGCAACAGTTAGTGCCCTATTGATTTTTAAAAATAGATTAGCTGATTCTTATCTGTGGGCTTGTTTTATCTATGTTCCAAATACCTTGTGATCATTTAGAAAGTACACTCCAGAGATGTTGATTCAGTTTTTGCAATTACCCTGTAAAAAGAAATCGTGGCAGCCTTTCCCTTCCTCTACATGCACCCCACCCTTTCCCCTTCCAAATTCCTTTAAATGTGTGCCTCAGTCTTGGCGAGCATGCCTGATTGCTACACAAACAGAATTAGAACAAAGTCTCTGGGTCAGGGTGAAGGGCTGTTGGGAGATGTGAGAGAGAAAGACCACCAGGGAAGGAGATCTTCAACTCAAGCATGATCCCTAGGATTTCCAAAGAAGCTTGGAATCCAACTAGGAGCTGCTAGGTGATGGGACTAGTCTCTGGTCTGTGTTTTTTGCAAAAGTCCCCAGTCACCAAAAGGTGTCTTTAGTCGGGGGCTAAGGCCATGCAGAGGGAAGGCACATCTGTCAGAGATCTACTAGTAGAGAGATTTCTGATATTTTGCTTGCCTCAGAAGAACAGCTATCCAATTAACAAGGAGATTGAGGGAGGAAGAAGCCATGAATAAACAGTACCCTAGAGAACGCTCACTAAACTCAGGTCAGAGGCTGAAGCGTTTCATCTGTGAGACAGTGAGGCTTGGAGATGGGAGTGTAGGCTTTGGACTAGTTAGGCATGGGCTTGAATCCTGAATCTTGCTCTGCCACTCAGCCACCCTGGGGCCTCAGGAAAGGTGCTGAACCTCAATTTCCCCCTGTGCGAAATAGGGCTAATAACCATTCCTTCTCCCATGGAATTGGGTGAGGATTAAACTCCATGAAGAGTGGTTGGCATAGTCAGTGCACAGTGCTTGGCACACAGTGAGCCCTGGATGTCTGAAAATGATTGTTGCTATCTGAACTGAAAGATAATACTGCTTCATGGCAGAAACAGAACCTGCCCACATAGTCAAGGAGGATGAAAAGTAGTCACCAAGGAATATTTGCTCAACAACACATCAGATTTTGATTTTGGTGTTATTATTGCAATCTAGAGTGAGCTATCCATTGGCTAGTGTTTCCTGGGGTCCTTGGTGTGCGGGGCTGAGAGAGGACAGTTCTGGGCTGCTGGGACAGCTATAATGATTCAAAGAAAAGTGGAAGATTGGAGGTGCTTTGGCAGGAATAACTAATGATAAAATGAATTTAAAACAACCCAAATCTGAGGCAGAATTGTCCTTACTGGCTGTGCCCTCAGGCTTCCTCATCTGCTCTGGGACTGCTTGGGTTGTTGTTCTTCGCTACTGTATCCCACAGTATTGACCTCTCCCTTCCCTCTTCCACCTCTCAGCCGTGTCCTGTCACATGTACTTCTCTCCCTGCCTTAGTTTCCATTTTCTCACCCCTTTCTCTCCTTCTGATTGCCTTTCTTCTTCTTTCTTTCTGTCTCTGTTTTGGATTTGGCAAGTTCCCTTTGGCACTAGACACCACCCTTGCCCAGAAGAAAGTGATTTCTCAATCTTGTGCAATGTGAACTTGAAACCTCCCAAGGGACTGGTGGAGATACACAGAGAGAGAGCCTACCCTTGCAACACCTGAGTCTGTCCTGAGGTGGATCATGCGGGGACCCTAACATGAGAATTGGCATTATCTCTTCAAATAAGAGTCAGTGAGAATAACTCTCCTCCACTACCTCCACATCCCCCACCCCGGTCAGCTTCTTAGCCCTGATCTCCCTGTTTCTCTCCAAGGCCAGCTAGGACAGTTTGCATGCAAGATTCCTGTTCCCTCTTCCCTCCTCCAAGTCAAGAAAAATAAATGCATTTCAAGTGAGTGACACTTTGATCAAGACCCCAATCTCTTGAGACATCTGCTAGAACAAATACCAAACAAGCAAAATCTATTTCCTCCATTGATTTCATTCCAAATCATATAAATGTACCTCAATACAAGCCTAAAATGCTACTCTTTACATTCTAGGCTACCCAGATCTGGTCTCTCCATTAAGCTGGGCTTCTGTGGATTCTTCATTATATGTATTAACTTAGTTTCAGCCGCAAATGGCACAAACTCGAACCAGTAGTGGTTCAAGCAAGTTACAAGTCATTTTTTCATAAAGGAGGTCTGGGGAAAGACAATGAGGGACTGATCCAGAAGCTTTGTGGTATCCCCTGGGACTTGGTTTCTTCTCTCTTTTTTCTCTTTTGCCATTAATGTGTTGTCTTATGGTCTAAAAGGGCTGCTGGAATTCTAACCATTTTATCTCTATTCCAGGCAGCAGGAAGAAAGGGAAAATGCATGCTGGGATAGACAACCAATAGTGTCTGCCTTTATTGGCACTTCTCTATATTTCTTTCTTTTCTTCTGTTCAGATACCCCAGCCTGTGAGACATCATCCCTCACTCCTCAGTATTCTCAGCAAATTGTACATATCATGTTCAGATCATTCCTTGAAGTTAATTCATATTTATTACATTTCTATGACATAGCCTCAGCACCTAGTTTAGCACTGGACACAAAGAATAAAGGTGAATGGTTTTTATCAGGATCAAGAGACACACATACAGGCCTCCCCTGGTGGTGCAGCAGTTGAGCGCTGGGCTGCGAAGTTGCCTGCAGCCTCTGCAGCACGGGTTCGATTCCCGGCTGCAGGAGAGAGTCCCACATGGCATGCAGACCTCTCCTGTCTCACCCGCTGCTCCCCTCAGCAGTGTATTTTGTCAGTCTGCCTGTTCTGTTCCCCGCTCCGGCTCTGGTGAATTCTCTCACCCTCCTGCGCTTCTGACTGTACCCAGTGCTTGTATAAATAAATAAATAAATAAACAAATAAACAAACAAACAAACAAATAAATAAATAAATCTTAAAAAAAAAAGAAACACACATACTTGTTATGTGAAAGATGTGTGGAATTGGACTACAGAGACACAGAGGAGATTACTTAATTGGAGTAGAGAACAGGAAGGTATTCAATGGCAGCACCCACCACAGGGGAGAATATTTGAGCAGGGCTCTGAATGACATACAAGATTATGGCAGGTAGAGAAGAGGACCTTCGGGAGAAAAGTAATCCTCCATGCAATGCAATGGAGGGTGTAAGTTCTTGCTCTGCTGGGCCTGGTACGTTCTCCCTTTTGACTGTGTTTCCAGATACATTGGTTGAATGACAGAAAATGTTGGGCAGTTTATCATTTAACTTGTGCATTTTGCCAAGAACTTGTGCATTTTGCCAAGGAGTTTGACTTTCTTCTTTTATTCTAGAAACTCTTTAATATAAAATTACCTAAGACCCACTTGGTGTGCTCTTTAAAGGTACACCTTTTCTGGTTCCCTCTCCCAGAAATCCTAATTCCATGGAAGTCTAATTTTAATAAGCTCCCTGAGTGATGCAGAAATGTGCAGCATGGCAGCCAGGAACCAATGTTGAATGTCAGCAGATGTAGGAAATGATCAGACTTGGTTTTAGAGCATTCCCTCTGCTGGTGTGTAGAGGGTAGTGTTGTGGGGGCCAGGAATGGAGTCAGAAGACCTGTTAGGAACAATGGGCATGGTTCAGGTGAGAGTCTCTAAGGGTTGACTCTGGGAGGTGACAGTAGATGTGAAGGGCGTTTAGAGAATCATTATGGAAGTGTAAGTGGCAGGACTTGGTGGCATTTGTTTTGGTGGATTGAAAGAAAGAAAGATTGAAAATTATTGATAACTAGGGTTTTTTTAAACTTAGAAGACCTGACAGATGATGAGGCTTTTAAGCAAGCCAGGGAACTGAAGGGAGAAGTACATTTGAGAAGAGAAGAGCTCCACTTGAGCACCAATTAAGTTGGGGTGTCTGGGGCCCTCCACATTTTCCCTTGTATTGCAAGATGTATGTGCACACACTATGCACACAATCACTTCTCCCTTGCTATATTGCAAACTCCTTTACGGTGCAGACTTGACACTTATGATTGGTATTTGACCTCCTAAAATATAGGGTGAGATGGCATAGAATAAGCATATTACTTCTCCTCACTTACTTCCCAAAGAGAAGATTAGTATAACATAGTGAGAGATAAACCCTACTTGTGAAATTGTGAACTGAATAATGTTTCTATTTGCTCTGTGAATCTAGAAGAAATCCAAACCTTTAAACAGAATAAAGATGTGACCCCTTTATAAAACATAACCAATCATGACTTTTCAGTCAAACCTGCCTCAGGTGTTGCTGTTCTACTGCTACACTGCTCAGTTTCCCATATAAACTTGCTTCTTTCTTAACCATGTCCTTGCTTGTAAATCTTTTCAGCATTTGGCCGATACTCCTCTCTTTCTTTGATTTTGGCATCCTGGTTGGTTATAAAATGTTCCTTCTTTGAACATGATAAACAAATAAGTCTTAAAAAAACTTATCAATTTTCAGTGGATATTCATTCTAATGGATCTCTATCCATCTGTCTATCTATTCTGGTCTCTAGCTTTTTCCTCACCTGTTTCAGACTTCCTAGGAAAAGCTAAGCAGGTCCACAAGTGTCCTGTTGGAAACAACCACCGCTTGAGAGAACAGTGACGATTCAGGACCAAGGACAGTGACAATACGATGGTGGGACTCAAGGTTTAGACTTGCTGTCTATAAGAGAGAATTTGCCTGTCACAGGTGCTCCATAAACATACATCAAGTTGAAAATATGAGAAGTTAATATGCATTTTCTAAATTTAGCATAAGCTTTTCAATATAAATATCACGCTAGCTCTTTCAACTTTGTGTGCATTAATTAGCTATTATTTTCCTTCTACCACAGGTTACAGAAAAAAATGTTGATCCTGAAACAATGCTCTTACCATATCTGAGGAAGAAGCGTATCCTTTGCTTTGCTTTGAGTTTGTATGTATGTGTGTATAACTCTTATGTCTTCATCAAGTGATATTTCAAATATCGTTTTAAAACCACACTGAATCATTTTCCCGACGATTAGGGTTTTATGCTTATCTTTGAGAAAGTCCTACATCTTAGTTTTGTGGGCAGTGCTAACTGTGACTTATCAGAAGAACCAAGTACTTTGTAACCTGTGTCTCAGAACTAAATATATTGTACAAAATGAAGAAATAATGGGAATTAAAGCAATGGAAATCAAATGAAGCTAATTAAACATCTTTCAGAATTAAGAGTCACAATATTGATATCCTGTCTTAAAGAACTAATCATCATGCCTATTAGAAAAAAGAGGGCCCAAAATTAACCTGAAATAAAAGTCAAGAACAATGGAGAAATTAAAAGGTTACCTTAGGAAAACTTTCTAAAAGTGTCATCTATGGAATGGATTCCTAGCCTCCTGTGCATGAACTCCAATGGGCTTCCTGAGATCTATAGACCCTACTAAATTATATGTAAAATTGCAAGGCTATCTGAGTTTGTGCATTTTTTTTCTTCTTGGAGTGAAATTTCTAAAAGAGTACACAACTTAACAAGCATTAGTGCTATCTTCTGAAGGTCATTCATGATCTTTGGACATAAAAACAATGAAAACCAATTTCCTGGTTATCCTTGATACCAATGGTATATTTAAGATTGTGTTCACTGGTAGGTGACAGAAGATACCAAATAGCAGTAAACAAGATAGAAGTTTATTTCTTTCTAACTTTGTTAGTTCAGGTTCTCTGGGAAGCAGACACCACAAGATGGGATTAAATGTGCAGTGTTTTATTAGGAAAAAAAAAACCTGAGTGAAAAGAAATAGGAAGGGAGCCAGAGAAGGATCAGGGAGCCATTAGATCACAAAGCAAGTCTGACCTAGAAATAAGAAAGGGAGAGAGGGTTGAATGGAGGGAATCTTAGATTTCTGTACTGTCTATCACAAGTTCATCACATCCATCGGGCATGGTTGACAAGGATGCCCATATTTCCATGGCACAGAGCCATCATTTAGGAGCAGCCCACCCATAAGACATGGCCTTAATGACAAATGGAGCGATAGAAATCAAAGTGCAGCAGCTGTGGCTCTTGGCCAATTACCCTCCCTCTTGAAGGAGGTCTGTGAGGCATATTTTCTTGGCTGTCCTATTCATGTGTAGGTAGGTAGTAAATACTTGGAATACTTGTATCATATTATCCATGTCTGCCATATTTCTCTGCTTCCCAGTGACAGAATCTTCTAATTATTTCCCAATATCTGTTCATCTGTTCTCTCAATCTTAGTAAAAGATTGTAAAGATAGTAAAGATAGTAAAGCACTATCACAACATTATAAGGGATGGAAGCTCATTCTATGTTGCTTCTCCACCCTCTCAGCATGCAACTTTCTCCTCATGATTCCAGATGACTGATTGAAGTCCAGACATCACATCTGAATTCTAGAAAATAGGAAGAAGGAAGTGATGAAGGGAACAACCCCTTCCTTTTGAGGACATTTCCCTTCTGAATTGCATGCACAATACTTATGCCCACATTAATCAAAATCATTAATGACCCTGACCCCAACCAGCTGCAGAAGAGAGTGGGAAAATGTATTTTTTTAAAATTCTGCACAACTATGTATATAGCTAAAAATGGAGCTTTCTATACAAAGGAAGATTGAGAGAACAGATGAACAGATATTGGGAAATAATTAGAAGATTCTGTCACTGGGAAGCAGAGAAATATGGCAGACATGGATAATATGACACAAGTATTCCAAGAATTATTTGCAATCTGACATCTTTCCATGTATGTTATCAGAGTCACAGATAATGGTGAGAACAAATATACAATGTACTCACACTTCCAAATACTAAATCCCTTCCTTGGGGGGGGGGTTCCCTCTTTTTTGGCAACCTGGGGTCCAGGTTTTTTTTTGAAAGGGGAGAAATAAGTTATAACACAAAAATAGAAATCAAGAATTTACAAAATTCTAAATAATAGCAGTAAAGACATATACATCCTTTGATAACTATGGATTGAATTTAATCATATGTTTAAGAATCTTTGATGGTATTGTATCCTGAAGTCAGTTCTATTCTAGAAAGACAATTATGGAGAACACATTATCTTTAACTATGCATTTTCCAGTCCGACTCACAGGAACCAAGTATGGCTGCGGAGGAGGAGGCTGTGGTGCCTGCACAGTGATGATATCACGATATAACCCTATTACCAAGAAGATAAGGTACCTTGTAGCAAAATCCAGATCTGGTTGATTTTTTACAGTTTTGAACTTTGTTTTAAGCATCATCATTTGGTAAATATCCAACGAGCACCTACCATGTGGTAGGAATTGTGATAGCATTAGGAATACGATGATAAGCGAGATAGACAAGAATACGAATGGGTTAGGAAAAAAATGTCCTGTCAGTGAAGATAATATTTGGTCCAAGGATTCCCTCGTGAAAGTTGAAAGACTGTCTGACACCCTGTGCTGTCTGGGGAGGAAAGGGAGGACTGAAATGACAGCGGAGCTATCATCACACCAACATATTACTATCAAGCCTGCTAACTGATGCTGCTTTCACCCACCTCCCTACCCCTCAGAGTGCATTCTCTATTCTGTGTTATGAAGGCTATACTAATGGAATTTAGTTTGAGTTTCTTTACATACTCAGCATCTGATGAATTTTTTAAAAAGATTTATTTATTTGTTTGTTTATTTATTTTTATTTATTTATTAATTATACAAGCACTGGGTACAGTCAGAAGTGCGGGAGGGTAAGAGAATTCACCAGAGCCAGAGCAGGGAGCAGAGCAGGCAGAAGGACCAAAGTACACTGCTAATGAGGGGATGAGTGGGCAGCAGGAGAGGTCTGTGTGCCATGTAGGACCCTTCTCCAGTGGCCGGGGAGCAGCCGGGGATCGAACCAGCGCTGCAGAGGCTGCGGGCAGCTTCGCAACCCAGCACTCAACCGCTGCGCTACCAAGGAGGCCCTGATGAATTTTTTTAAAACTGTGGTTATGTAGTTTATATGGCTTGGTTTTAGAGTAAAGGTCTTTTATGACTTTCTACATTTGAACTGAGAGCTCTGTTATCTTTGAATCAATATTCAAACTTCTGACCCTTACCACTACCTACCTTGCTCCTGCCTGTCTCTCAACGTTGAATCCTACCACTCCCTTTGTACGGATTATGCTCCAGCCTTCCCGGTCTTCTTTTTGCCCTTCTTTCTGTCCCGAAGCTTATTCCTGCCTCAGGACCTATGCATGTATTGTCCCTCTGCCTGTCCTTCTATTTCTTCTATAACTTTTCATATCCACCTCCTTGAAATCATTTAGGTTCAGCCAAAATGTCCCATTGTCAATCTTTCCTGATAACCTCCTATGTAACCATGTCTACCTCACTTCTGTAGCTCCCTATTCCCTTAGCCTATGTGAATTTATTTATAGCACTTCTCACATCGAATTTATGTGTGTGTGAGTGTGTATGTGTGTGACATCTATGTGCATGTGTGTTGTCTCTCTTCCCTCAACTAGAATCAAGAATGTGTCTGCAAAGGCAGGGATTTTATTTACCTTATTTGCTAATGAATCTGAGCACGTGGAACTCTGCCTGGCACATAGTACTCAATAAATATAATATTTACATTTATTTATAAATGAATAATATCCTTTCAATCTTTATTTTTTGTGTGTATTCATATAGAAACATACTACCTATACCATTTAGGAACTTGTATATTTTGCTTAACTTCTCATGAATATTTTTCAAATAATAAATATAAGTTTAATGATTATGTACCTTCAGTGGTTCAGGTGTGTTAAACTGATCTACAAATAGTGGTCGCTTATTCTTAACTTTTCATTATCATCAATGTGGCAGTAGAATTCATGAATATATTTATGTCTGTTACTATTTCTTTATGACACATCTTTAAAGTTAGAATTGCAAGGTAAAAGAATATATGCATCCTAAAGATTCTTATGCATTCCAGTGAAATGTCTCACAGAAAAGTATTATCAATTTTTAGTTTTATCAGCATTATATGAGTTTCATTTTCCCAAACCTTTACTAAAAGTGGATACTATAATTTTAAAACATCTTTGTCATTTTCTTGATAAAAATGGTGTTCTTCATTGCTTAATTTGAATCTCCTTTGATTGCTTTGGAAGCTGAACATTAGTTTCATGAATTTATTGATTATTTATCATTCTTGTGGCAAATGAGAACATTTTAGGAGTCATTTTAAGTTGGACATTTTCTAACAGTAGGCTCATGGGCTTGAGGAGTGCTCCCACACTATATGTCTTTTTCTGAAGCACAATCTGCTTCATTTTACTGCCCAGCCAAACCCTGACTCAGCATCAGCCTGGAAGATGGAATGTGCTCTAGGTAACTGGTCACATGTGACTGGAAAGGAAAATGCCAGGCCCTCACTCAAGAGGAAAAACAAAGACAGGGGAAACTGTTCTAGGGTTAGAATTGGGAGGCCTGAATTGAATCCCATCTCTGACACTCCAGCTGACTGAGCAGATCACTTTGAGTGTAGATCTTACTTCTCTAGAATGAGCTAAGGAGAAAGAAATCTGTGCCAGACCTGGGACATCATACATAGCCAAGTGTTGGAGGTGCTCAGTGAATGCTCTGCCCTTCCCCACTGGATACAATGTAATTTGTGCTTCCTTTGGCTTTTCAAAGGCATTATCCAGCCAATGCTTGTCTGACCCCTATCTGCTCTCTGTATGGGGCTGCCATCACCACCGTAGAAGGCATAGGAAGTACCAAGACCAGGATTCATCCTGTTCAGGTGAGAATGTACCTCTTCTTCACAAGGTTTCTGAAGAAATGGGGTATGGGATGCAAAAACCATTAATACATGGATGGAGCTGGAGGGGATTGATTACGCTAGCTCAAATAAGTTAGAAGGAAAAGGAAATATCAGCTGTTCTCACTAAACAAAAGTTGAAGAGAAAGTTAAAACTAGCAAGCTGACCATAGATCTGAGGCATACAGCAAGCAAGAGGGAGGGGGTCGGAACAGGGGAGGGAAGAACACAAGGGAATATGGTGATGGTTCACGGGTGATATGGTGGCAGGAGAACTGTGGGAACTACAACGATGTCAGAAAAAGATAATAAGAGAAAACATTATTAATGATGTGATGAGTTCCTGCTATTAACAGAGGGGAGTAGTCTGGCTCTGCTGCTTGGTTACTGCCAACAGATGAAGCTGTGCTGGGGGCCAAGGGTGAAAACTGGAATGTGTGGGTATTTGTGATTGGAAAGATGCTTTTGGAAGATCAGAGGATTTTATCTTTATTAAGAAACCTAACAGCCACTGGGTCTGTTTTCTATGTTCTAATCAAACGGGATTTGTCTATCTCACCACTTCCAAACTCAAACAAAAGAGAATTACAGGCACCAAGGGATCTAATTTTGTTCATATATACGTACATATCTGTGTGTGTATAGTGTATATACATATGCATATATATTATATATATAATGGAAAACAACATGATTTTAAATCTGAACTGAAACCTCAGCTACTAAAAATATTTGTTAAATTCAAGGTTTATTCAAAGACAAATAATATGAGTTGTCAGTAAATGTTGAGGCTTAGACAGCACCCTGTTATAGCTCTGCCTCAAGTGGATGGGCATTCAGACTCCTGACTCTTTAAATCCTGTATTCATTGCCCATAGAAATGTTACTGCTACTTGTTTTTATCGCTGTTAATGGGAGTCACTTGTAAGGAGAGTGGATGAGAGGGAATATGGGGGCAACATAGAAAATAGCTAAACTTCAAATTCTCTGGGCTTGAAGGAATCTTGGGTTATGTTTGTTTTTTTATGAAATCTTGCCTGTAAATCTTGTGAGTCTTCACTTTTCATAGGCATGAAAACACCTTTCATTAAGTACCCTCTGCTGAGCACCTATGGTGGCAATGTAGCCAGACAGCTTCCAAAATGGGGTTGTGCCTTTGAAGCCAGACTTCAAAGCACAAGTGCTGGGGAGTAGGGGAAGTTTAGAAGAGAAATAAAGGGAGTTTGTTGCCTCTGGATTGTTTTCTGAGGATCCTTTGGAAACAAACACCCGTGTGCCAAAGCTGTAAGGCAGTAGCAGGCAGTGAGAAAGCACTGGGGAAATCCTTGAAGTAGTTTTTTCTCTTTCTGAACTCAAGTTTAATTTGGTTCATTTCTCTGAAGAATTTCCAGGGAATAACCTTTGTCTCAGTGATTCCCATTCTGGACTATAAATTGAAACCACCTGGGAATTTTTTTTTAAACTTGTGTCTGTGCCCCGCTCCCAGAATTTCTAAGTCAATAGCTCTGGGGTGTTGCTTGGGCTCTGGAAATTTTAAAGTGTCCCTGGTGGTTGTGAGGCTTAGAACTGTTAATGAAGTGCAAAAGCTGGGGAGGACCAGTATTTGCAATCCCCCAGCCCAAGAAAGAAAGACCACTAGCTTGAGAAGAATTTTCTGGGGCCTCTTCTCTAACCTTATTGTGTCTACACATCTCCTAGGGATTTTGTCTAAAGGGAGGTTCTGATTTAGTAGGTATGGGATGAAACCCAAGATTCTGCAGTGCTAAACTTTGTGTGCTTCCAGGAGAGAATCGCCAAGTGTCATGGCACACAGTGTGGATTCTGTACCCCGGGGATGGTGATGTCCATTTACACCCTGTTGAGGAACCATCCGGAACCCACACTGAATCAGTTAACTGATGCCCTTGATGGTAAGATGTGTGTGTGTGTGTGTGTGTGTGTGTGTGTGTGTGTGCGCGCGCGCGCGCGCGCGCGCGCATGCGTGCATGCACACGCTTACATTTATGATGATGATGTGAGGTAATAATGGGCACCTACCACATTCCATAAACTGTACTAAATGCTATAAAGATGATTTCCCTTACTCTTTACAATAAATGTATTGAGATAAGCAATATTCACATTTCAGAGATGGAAAACTCAGGTTAAGAAAGAGCAATTTGTCCAAAGTTATCCCACCAATCAGCAGAGGAGTTGGTCAAATCAGGAATCAAGCAAGATCCACACATTTCATTTGGCTGATGTATTTCTTATGTCTTTGTATATAAGAATCTCGTTCATTTTTTATTGTTTGCTTAATTTTTGTAATCATTACAAAGCTAGTTTATTTACTCTTAGAGAGAATCCAGTTTTCTCCATGTACTGCCCTTTCACCCTGCTCTCCCCTGTTGGGTGGCTCTCTCAGGACCATATTAAGTATCAGAGGCTCTTGAATACAACGTGGAATCAAGCAGACTCAGGTCTTTTGGTGACAGTGTTTCAAAGAATTGTCTTTAGTGCTATTTTATCAAGTTCAGGAACTCAGTGTGTATGTGAGTACAGGAAAGCTCCATTAATAAGATTTTAAATAATGAAAAAAAATAACAGCCTACCTTCCAGGTCCTATTTCTGATTAAACCTTTCATGGCTCATTTTGTCTTCATCTCCTGCTTCTGCAGACCTCTCTCTGCTAGAGAACATGAGCCTAAAGCCCAGGTGTGCAGGTCCTCTGCAAAATCATTCCAGGGAAGACCAGAGAGACGCAGCATATAAACCACCTTCTGCCTGATTTCCTTTAGGTCTTATTATGCATTTGATTCCATGATTGCTTATCACACGAACAAGGGACAAAACACTCTCAAATTTGAGAGTGCTTGTTTTACATGGAGTGCTTGTAAAAAATGAAGATTTCTGGGGCTTAACTCCAGAGAGCTTGTTTCCAGTGGCTTTGTATTTTAAATATAATAAAGCATTTGGGAGTGGAAGGAGAATGTAACATTTGGGCCACTGTGAAAGAAACACTGGTCTTGTGATTTAAGTTGCATTTCAGTGCTTCCTAAGTTTAATAATTACCTTTCCTGTTATATAAGGCCTTTGATATCTCCATCAACTGAAAATTAGCAGTTGAATGTAATTCTAGACCAAGAATCTTGGGCTTGAAATCATTGTGTTCTTTGAGCACCTGTCACAGGACAGGATATGAAAACTTTCACAGAGAGAAAATACAAGCAGTTGAGTTGTTAAGACTCTCAACTATCCCAAGTTGCTGACCAAAAAATCTGACTTTAAACATTAGTTGGAGTAAAATGTCAACAGGGGGCCTCCCCGGTGGCGCAGCGGTTGAGTGCTGGGTTGCGAAGCTGCCTGCAGCCTCTGCAGTGCTGGTTCAATCCCCGGCTGCTCCCCTGACACCAGAGGAGGGTCCCACATAGCACGCAGACCTCCCCTGCCACCCGCTGCTCCTCTCAGCAGTGTGCTTCAGTCCTTCTGCCTCCTCTGCTCCCCACTCTGGCTCTGGTGAATTCTCTCGCCCTCCCGCGCTTCTGACTATACCCAGTGCTTGTATAAACAAACAAACAAATAAATAAATAAATCTTTAAAATGTCAACAGGGCTTCTTTCTGGGACAGGATCCTCTGTCCATCCTGCATTGGCAGGCTGTGAATCTCTCTAGCTTATGTGAGTAACAGAGCTGGGTGTTTCTCCTGCAGGTAACCTGTGCCGTTGCACTGGATACAGGCCCATAATTGATGCCTGCAAGACTTTCTGTAAAGTAAGTAGAAAGGAACATGGTACTGAATGTACTTTCTCCCCCAGTGAAAGGAAACAGCATGGCTTGTCAGGTGTGATTATGGGAACTGTTGTTATTAATTAGAGGTCGGGCTTGTCCCAGGTCTGTAGTTCCTGCTGTTAGTTAATCTCGAGCAGGGCACTTACTCTCATGCACCAAACTTGCCCCTGAGCACCCAAGCTCCTTGACATTGGCTGTGATGCATTGTTCAGGGGGCCTTTCCTGAGCTGGGGTGCCCTGCCCCACTCTCCTGCAGCCCTTTGGTCACACTGTGGTATGGTGGTCCACTTGCTCTTCTGTCTCTTCACCAGACAGCGAGATGCCAGACTGCAGAGGCAGTTCCTGTGCAGGGCTGGTCACCAGGCACAGAGGGAGCCGCGGCTTAATCAATATTGTTGAATGAATAGATGACAAACAACTTTGAGATGAGGGACATAAGATTGCCCTTTAGAAGTTAAACTATGAAATCAGCACATTCAAATAAGAATAGAATAATCTAATGCTTGTTAATATTTATATGTTTATTGCTATGTTGCCAGACTTGCTATAAGATCTTTCATGTTAATTTATTTCATAACCACTGCTATTCAAAATTTTTCATAAGCTTAGATTTCTTTTTTTTAAAGATTTATTTATTTATGCATACAAGAACTGGGGTGTAAGCCAGAGGTGCGGCGGGGGGTGGGGGATGAGGTTGAGAGGATTCACCAGAGACAGAGTGGGGAACAGAACAGGTGAGTTGACTGAAATACACTGCTGAGGGGAGCAGCTGGCGAGACAGGAGAGGTCTGCTGCACCATGTGGGTCACCTCTCTGGCTGGCTAGATGGAACACTTGACCTCAGTGACTGGTGATAGCTTGATAGCATTGAGACTTTAACCCCTGCACAACCAAGGAGACCCAAGCTTAGATTTCTTATTAGAAGTTAGTTTGGACATGGTTGAGTACATGTGGCTCTCTTTCATAACATTTAGTAATACCTATTATATATTACATTTCAACTAATAGTCCACTGTTTAATGTAAAACTTAGTAGAAGGGATTTTGTTTCCTGGCTGGGCTCCAGCATTCATCTTCAGCTTCAGAAATCAGCCCTGAAGACAAGCTCCCTTCTGAGGCCAGACCAGCTGCCTTCCCAGCTAGGTGCCAGATGTGAATCAAGGCTTAGGCCAGAGGGGGTTGACATCAACAGAATGGTGAGGTGGGAGTTTTACTTGCTTCTTCCTAAAGAATACCAATTTTGACAATCACCCATGGACGAGAGTGCCTGGAGAAAAGTCTGGGAAGCCAGTGAAGATGTTTTTGTGTGAAAAATCCAGCATTGGATGTTTTAGAAAGGTTAGTTTTCCTCTCCAAGGGGTCACAGCTTATGCCAAGAGGGACTTTGTCAGTCCATGATTTCTTCTACAGGAAACAGTGAGAGTATATGAGTGAGTTCCCAGTTTTCACCAGAGTGTGAAGATCGTGTCAGATAGGCCCATTTTTTCCCACCCCATCCAGATACTGAGGTGTGTTGTGTGACTATGGGGCAGGGAGGGACAGGGACAACAGCAGCCAGGGTTTGCACTGGGTGTCAAAGTGACATGGATCCTTCTCTGAGGACTCTCAGTCCACCCATGAGCTGTTGGGAACACCTTGCATGTAGATCCCCCTACTGGCCCATGGTACTGCCAATGCTCTGTGTACATCATTCTCACACACCCCTACCCAGTGACTGGTTTCCTGAGCCTGCCCTAAGGGTAGTGAGTGCAGTTTGGCTATTAGCACTCACAGAAAGTTGCCAGACTTTCTTTGAGAGTAGCTTGAGCCTAAAGCAATGCCATATGGAAACAAGTAGGAAGCTGTCAGCACCTGGCAGGGCTTTGCAGAATCAAGGTGGGTGGGGGGCAGGAAAAGGAGGGATTGGGGTCAAAATAAGGGGGTTACAATTGTATGGAGAATATAAAATAAAATTAAAATTAAAAAAAAAGAAATACCCATCTCCCCTGCCAAAAGAAGCAAGAAGTGTGGAGCAAGCATATCCAAAGAAAGGGTCTGAGGAGGCCTCAGGATCCCTAGTAGGGATGACAGAACATATTTTTCTCTGAAAGCTTCTCAATAAAGACTGAAGGGGATGATTGCCTCTTCAAATGTGAAGAAAGTAATGAAAAACTTCAAAGAACATAAAAATCAAGGGAACATGATAGTACCAAAGGAACACAGTAGTTTTCCAGAAACAGGCTGTAAAGAATTAGAGATCTGCTTTCCCCAACAACAAATTCGAAACAGCTGTTTTAAGGGAAGCTCAGAGAACAAGAAGACAACACTGAAAGACAGTTCAGTAAAATCAGGAAAACAATATCTGAACTTTTTTCAGAGAAAAATGGTACTAATTTAAAAAGAATCAAATAGAAATTCTGGAGCTGAACACAATGAATGAAATCTGGAACAAGATAAGGATGCTCATGGTCACCACTTTTGTTTAACACAGTACTGGAAGTTCTAGCCAACCAGTTAGGCAAGAAAAAGAAATAAAAGCTACCCAAACTAGAAAAAAGTGGTGAAATTGTTTCCATTTACAGATGACAATCATCTTATACATAAAAAACCCAAAAGACTTCAGAAAAAGAAAAAAAATGTTAGACTTAATGAATTCAGTAAAGTTGCAGGATACAAAATCAACATCCAAAAATCAATTGCAATTGTAGACATTTGACAACAAAACTATCAGGAAGAGAAATTAAGAAAAGAATCCCACTTACATCAAAAACAATACAATACTTAGGAATAAATTTAACCAAGGAGGTGAAAGTCAAAAGATAAGTGTTGGCAAGGACAGGAGTAAAGAGAGCCCCTATGCACTGTTGCTGGGTATAGGAATTGGTACAACCACTCTAGAAAACAGTATGGAAAATAGAACTACCATAAAATCCAGCAATTCTATGTCTGGGAATATAGCTGAAGGAGAAGGAATCAGTACCTTGAAGAAATATCTGCATACACCCATGCTCATTACAGCTTTATTTATAATAATCAAGATATGGCAACAAACTAAGTATTGACAGACTTAAATATTTCACATCATTATCCACCTGTGTGTGTATACTTATACATACAAACATATATATTATATATAAATATATAATATATTCGAGACAAAAGGAAATCCTGCCATTTGAAACAACTTGGATGAATCTACAGGACATTATGCTAAGTTGAAATTAGCCAGAGAATGACAAATACTGTATGATCTCACTTATGTGTGGCATCTAAAGAAGAAAAATTGGGCCTCCCTGGCAGTGCAGGGGTTAAAGTCTCAGCGCTATCAAGCTATTGCCAGCCACTGAGGCAAGTTTTCGATCCCTGCCCAGGAGGTGACCCACATGGTGCAGCAGACCTCTCCTGTCTCGTTCACTGCTCCCCTCAGCAGTGTATTTCAGTAGGTCTGCCTGTTCTGTACCCTACTCTGTCTCTGGTGAATCCTCTCCGTTCTTCTGGCCTACACCCCAACTCTTATATGCATAAATAAATAAAGTAAATCTTTAAAAATAAATACATAAATAAGAAAAATTAAAGTTGAACTAATAGAAACAGAGAGTAGGATGGTAGTTACCAGAGACTGGTAACTATAGTTAATAATACCATGTGCTGAGAGGAAACCTCAGGTGTTCTCACCATAATGGTAACCAAGTGAGGTGATGGATTAACCTGATTGTGGTAGTCATTTATTCATGTATTTATTTTTTAAAGATTTATTTATTCATACAAGAACCAGCCAGATGTGTGGGAGGGTGAGAGGATTCACAGACAGAGCGGGGAGCAGACCAGGCAGATTGATGAAATACTCTGCTGAGGGGAGCAGCGGGGTGAGACAGGAAAGGTCTGCCGCACCCTGTGGGACCCTCGCCAGCTGGCCAGTATCAAACTGGCGATGCAGAGGCTGCAGACAGCTTCACAGTGCAGCGCTCAATCGCCTGTGCCACCAGGGGAGGCCCTGATTGTGGTAGTCATTTAATAGAGTATATATATATGCCAAACATCACATTGTACACTATAAATATATACATTTTTTGTCCATTATACATCAATAAAACTGAAAGAAATGCTCAATATTAATTACCGGTTATTTGTTTTTTTTAACCTGTTAGACATCTGGCTGCTGTCAAAATAAAGTAAATGGAGGTTGCTGTTTAGATCAAGGGATGAATGGATTGCCAGAATTTGAAGAAGGAAATAAGGTCAGTGAAATGTTTTAGGTTATTAGCTTTTCTCAGGATATGAACATTGATCAGCTTACTCTTAGGAAGAATAAACAACTGACCAAGTTGACTAATTTGAAGGGTTTCAACATGTCCCTTCTTTCATTCTTACTCCATCTCCATTAAAAAAAATTCTATTTTAACAACTTCATTCCTCATCCCAGATATTCATCTCATTCAAATATATCCCTTTAGGAGAAAGACATTGATCCCTTAATGTCTCTGTTTAAAACAAACAAACAAACAAACAAAAAAACCTTTTTCAAGGGTCAGAAGCAAAGCAGGATCTATAGGGAAATAGAAGAACAGATGGAGGGAGCAGTGAGAGGAGACAGGCTTTCAGGAAAATAATCTTGCTTTTCCTTGTGCTGGTGCTACTGCCTGCCTCCTCCGCTTTCCCAGGCTCCAAAGAGGATGTGCAGAGAGTGAGGGCTTTCGGGGTCCATTGACATCTGCCCTGAGTCTCTAATGACCTGTCGTGTTAGAGACCTTGACTTTGAGCCGAGGGGTTGAGGTTGACCCCTTGACCTTTCTCAGTCTACCATCTATCCGTATTCTCCAATATCCTTTCACAATAGATTGAAAGTGGTAAGATCTGTCCAATAACAATAACTTCTGCTACTTTCTCTTTTAAAGATAAATGCAAAACTCTTCTCAGAAGAGGAGTTTCTGCCATTGGATCCTTCTCAGGAGCTGATATTTCCTCCTGAGCTAATGGTAAGTAAGGCCAAGTTGAGCTCGTCCTAGAGGAATTCATGGTGAAGTGTCAGGAAGCATATTTGCTTGGGGGTCTCTCAGGCGCTGACTAGTAAATAGGTAATACCCGAGGTCTAAAGACCATGGACTCAGGTAGGGATGGCGATGCGGGTGGGGTCACCACAGGGCTGTGGCTTGTAGCCAGCAGCAGGTGTCTATAGAAAGTCCTGAAATGACATCTCCACATTCTTAGATGTAAACATGTTTTTCTCCTTTCAGCTTTGCTGACATTTACTGTTCCTTAGACTGATTTGACAAAATTAAGCATGTAAAAATATGCTTAGGCATTACTGAATTCCTTTGAACTATAAAAGCACCACAGGGAGAGACATGGGAACAGTCTCCTGAGGAGTAGGCAATATTGTTATACTTTTGTCCTGATCTCTGGGCCCTCGTAACACTCTACTTTTAGGTCATTTTTATTTTTTAGAATGATCTCTATTTCCTTTCTCTATTCCTAGAAAGATAGAGCAGAAACAGGAGGACATGTTGCCATGACTTAATATAGAATCTAATTTTCAACAGATAATGGCTGAGAAACAACCACCAAGGGCCAGAGTTTTCAATGGTGAGAGGATGACATGGATTTCCCCAGTGACTCTGAAGGAACTTCTAGAAACTAAAGTCCAGTATCCTCAGGCCCCTATTGTCATGGGGAACACTTCTGTGGGTATGTAGAACTGTAGGAACTTCTGAGGAAATGGAGAAATACTTTGGGAGGAAAGGACCTCATTTATGCATGTTCTCAGGAAAAGCAGCCAGAAATAGCATTCCTCATCATTTAGACCCGGCTTCCTGAGCATGGCTCAGGAGACTTTCACAACTTCCGTTACAAAAGTAAATACCTATTGCCCCTAATCAGAGCAGTACCAAGAGTTGCCCCCAGGAGTCCCTCTCTCTAACAAATCAGACAGCTGCCCTGGCTTTCCATGTGGAGATTGATCTGGGACTTGTATTTAAAATTGCTGCCTGTTTCCTCCCTTACTGGTGTCTCAGTAGGTATATTATGTTTTCTTTTCTTTTTTTTTTTTTTTTGGCGTTGAAGAACTGGGGTGTTGGCTAGAGGCACAAGGAGGTGAGAGGATTCACCAGCGACAGAGTGGGGAGGAGAATGGGCTGATTTACTGGAATACACTGCTAAGGGGAGCAGCAGGCGAGACAGGAGAGGTCTGCTTAGCTTTATGTGGGTCAGCTCCCTGCCTGGATATCTAAATCAGGCTGTTGTGGTGGGCCGTGGTGGTGATAGTACTGAGACTTAACCCCTAAGCCACCAGGGAGGCCCTATTGTGTTTTCTTAAACGGAAGTTATAGGGTCTTTCTATTGTAGCTATTGTAAACTCACTTTGACTGCCTGCTACTTTGAGGAGCCACCTCAAGTCTCCCAAAAGAGAATTTTAAATACATTACAAGTTGTCTTGAACTCAACAGGCAAGTTTTCAGGCTTTTCAGGCGAAAAGCCTTCCACGTCTAGTGAAAACCCATGTGGCCATTCTCTGTATGTGTGACTTGGCAGTGAACAGAGAGCTAGAAAGACTTGTAATTGTTATATATTTAAAGGCACTGGTTTTAATCACAATTTCAAAATGTAAAGGGTGGTTAGCCCCCTTTTATCCTAGTCTTATTTTTTTTTTCTGATCATTTAGGGCCTCAAGTGAAATTTAAAGGTGTCTTTCACCCAGTTATAATTTCTCCTGATAGAATTGAAGAATTAAATGTTGTGGATTGTGCACATAATGGTGAGTCCTTAAGGGCCCTGTTTTCTTATTTTAAAAACATAAATCAGTTTGTCTCCTTTGAACAAAAAACAAAGAGTTATTCCTAATAAAAGTATACAGAGGTTTTTCTGTGTATTATAATGATAACCTAGAGGAGGGTCAGGGGAAAATTTTCTGTAGGTACAGAAACACCCATTGTCTAAACAGTTATATTTTTATTGAAAAAAACTTTTATTTGCCATATCAGAGCAATGTAACAAGTACATATAAAGAGTACCCTCCTGCCCCCGATATAAGATAAAGAGGAGAAAAACTGCCTTTATGTATTAAACAGCTTGCAGACTGGCTTTTCCATTCTCATAGAGTAAATTCATTTAATGGCAATGATGAAAAGCAGTATAAATGTCAGTCTGGTATCTGCGGTCTAATTCTTGACAATATCATGTATTAGCTCCAAGGACTTAGAGAACTTATGTAACTGATTCTGTTTTTTCATCTGTAAAATGGGGCTTTTAATGTTTCAAAGCTTTGATAGGATCCAAGGAGACTCTGTGAAGTGTTCTACTCTGTAATTGACACAATGAGTGTTCAAAAATTGTAGCTCCATTGGCACCACCACTACCATCTCCATCACCATCACTGCTGCATATTCCTACCACCATTGCCACCACCTCCTGCTATTCTCCATCGACATCTCCACCACCACCACCAACAACAAGCAGGGCAGCATCCTGCTTCCTATTGAGCAGGAAGTTCCCCTATGTGTAACCTGTGTCCAGTGGACAAGTGTAAGTCAGCAGTGACCACATTACATTATTTACAAGTGATTGTATTTCAGGGCTGACCTTAGGTGCCGGCCTCAGCCTGGCTCAAGTGAAGGACATTCTGGCTGATGTGATCCAGAAGCTTCCAGAGGAGAAGACACAAACATACTGTGCTCTCTTGAAGCACTTGGGAACTCTGGCCGGGGCCCAGATCAGGAACATGGCTGTATGTATTAGATGGCTTTGGTGTCACCCTGGGGTGACTGTCCCGGACAAATTATGATATTTTTACTCTTTCTAATAGACATAAAGAATATTTCTCCAAAATACTGCTTAATTCTTATTTTATCCCTTGTATTTTAATAATTACAACTGTTGTGCAAACAATTCACTATTTTATAGTCCTTAGGTGGCCACATCATGAGCAGGCATCTAGATTCAGATCTGAATCCCCTCCTGGCTGTGGGCAACTGCACCCTCAACGTGCTATCAAAAGGTAAGTGGTAATTCCGTGGGAGTTATGAAACCTGCTCATGGTTTTTTTTTTTTATTTTTTTTTAAGATTTATTTATTTATTTATATAAGCACTGGGTTAGAAGCATGGGAGGGTGAGAGAATTCACCAGAGAGAGAGCGGGGAACAGAACAGGCAGACTGATGAAATACACTGCTGAGGGGAGCAGCAGGCGCCGCAGGAGAGGTCTGTCGCGCCATGTGGGACCCTCGCCAGCTGGCCAGGGATCAGACTGGTGCTGCAGAGGCTGCGGGCAGCTTTGCAGCCCAGCGCTCAACCACTGTGCCACCAGGGGAAGCCCAAAACCCGCTCATCTTATCTCTTGTCTCTGGAGACTCAGGAAGTCTAGTTTTGAGAATAGCTATTCCTTACAATAGTAACAGTTCTCTCTGCCTTTCTGGAGCCTGGAAAGTTCAGCAGTCTGGGTCTAATCCCACACACTCCCAATGTCTTCACCTCTTTCTCTTTGAAACTTGTGCTAGATATTTTCCTGAACTGGTCATCCAACATCAAACACACTTGTGTTGGTTAGTTGCTGTGTTGGTCAGTGTCCCAATGTGCCTGTAGGCTGTTGAGACGCTCTATGCCCTTTGGTACAGGACTTCCTCCAGGTGCAACAGGAGTGTTGTGACCCTGTAACATGTCATGTACTCTACCCAGTCATTCATTGAAGGCGGCAGGTCCTTTTCTTTTTGATTGGGCTTCATTCTACATTTATTTACTTGCGTTTTGGTTTTGAAACTGAGTTCAGCAATTTTAATTTATTTCTTGCATTCCAACTTGGTCAACAATTACTAGAAAGTCCTATTTCATCCTCCATAATTTTTTCCCATTAAAAAATATGAACTAGCTTTCCATTACCTCCACTCTTAAATATCTGTTCTTTATATCATCTCAATCACAAAACTATTTTAAAGAGGAAAATTTGCATGCAGAGTTGTCAGTTTAGGAAACATCCCTTGAAAAAAAATCATATAATGGCAAACAGTTTTGTGATGTGAAGATGAACATCAAAAGCTTCTTATCTTTCACCCCAAAGTCATATATCATTATAACCTTAATTCCTCACTCCCATATATTGATTAAAGAACAGAAATTCTTTAAGTGCTGAAAGAACATATAAACAAATAAGACAGCACCTTATCATTATAAAAATTCATCAAAGGTAATTTACTTATTCATGATTGTACCTAATAATACTCCGGGTTAAACAATAAACATTTGTTGAATGAATTGATTAGCATATCAAAAGGGATATTAATAATACTCCATACTTATGAAGTTCAACATGAATTGTGTTGTTCATAAAGAAGACTGCTAAATCCTGTCCTTCCTGACCTCTGGGCTGTTTTGCTAGAAATTTTAATTTACAAGCAAACAAAGAAGACAAAAAAGTGGGACCTAACCTGGAGGAAAGAAGGTTGTAAGACGCTCTTAAAGGGTGAAAGATGTATTTAGCATAGGGAAAACAATTCTTTTCCTGAACAATTGATTTCCTCAGGTTTTTGGTAGAATTATTTCCCAAGCATTGGATTGTTTAATTGACAGAACAGATTCTATGGAAAGTGTCTTTTTTTTTTTTTTCAACAGAAGGAGGACGACAGATTCCTTTAAATGAGCAGTTTCTCAGAAAGTGCCCAGATGCAGATCTTAAGCCTGAAGAAATCTTGGTCTCAGTGAACATCCCCTACTCCAGGAAGGTAAGAATGTCCTAAAGTCCTTTCCACTTCCTGGTTTTACCTGTGAGCCCATGACTTGTTAATTCCAAGGTACAGTGAGTTAAGAAAAGGTGTTGAGTGTTTCAGTGGAAATGATGATGATGTGTGAATAGTCCGTTTTACTGGGGGTGTCCCTCTGCCATTCCTGGAATCAGAGCTCTCCTTCCTTTCTTCCTTCCCTCTCTCCTTTCCCCTCTGCCCTCCTTCCCTCTTCCTCCCTCGCTCTCTTCTCCTCACCCCAAACTTTAATGTTACTTTCTTATAGAGTTTTAAAAAGTCTTTGTTCCATTAGGCTTTTCCCTAAATAAGGTTTGAAAAAATATATCTCTAGTTTTATCTGGGGGTGAGGTGTGTGTGTGAAAGTAGCTAAAAGAAAATACTTGGGCAATAGAATTTAGTGGGAAAAAGAAGGACTTCAGAGTAAGTATCAGGATTAAATCTTGCTTTCAAGATCTGAAATGACTCTCAACTAATTATGCTATCACTTCAAGACTGATCAAGTCTCCCCCACAGAAGCATCTGAGTTTGCTAAAGCTGCCATAAGTCAGAGCCACAGACGGGGTGGCTTGAACAACAGACATTTACATCCTCATCATCTAGAAGCTAAGTCTGATATCAGGGTGTTGCCAGGGCCGGCTTGTGTTAAGGCTTCTCTCCTTGGCTTATAGCTGAGCGCATACTGTGTCTTCACACGGTTTTTGCTCTGTTCGTGTCTGTGTAAATTTCCCCTGTCTTGTTGATCTAACGCCTCTGTAATCACCTCATTTTACTGTCATTACCTGTTTAAAGACCCTTACCCCCAGTACAGTCACACTGTGAGGTTCTGGAGATGAGGACTTGTCATGCAATTTGAAAGGTTCACAATTGAGCCCATAACAGTGTGATGATGCTCAAAGCAGGCAACACCCATAAATGGCCCCTGCTAGTTTCACTCAGCGAGTGTGTGTCTACGTGTTCCTCTGAACTTCTGCTTTCAGTGGGAATTTGTGTCAGCTTTCCGACAAGCCCAGAGGCAACAGAATGCCCTCGCGACCGTCAATTCAGGAATGAGAGTCTTTTTTGGAGATGGAGACAGCATCATTAGAGAGTTGTCCATTTCCTACGGGGGTGTCGGTCCAACCACCATCTGTGCAGAGAAGGCCTGCCAGAAACTCATTGGAAGGTACAGCGTCGTGTCCTTACACTCAAGAAACTGAGCAGCTCTTTTTGGGGTGCCAGACTGTCACAGGGAGAAAAATGCCTACTACCTCCTTACTTAATGGCTTGGTATCCTAGCAAAATTTCATGGTTATTTCTGTATGTCTTGATTTTGCTGGATTCCGAAGTGAGCATCATACAGTCTGTGTGTGTGTGTGTGTGTGTGTGTGTGTGTGTGTGTGCGCGCGTGCGCGCGCGCGTGCATGAGAGAGAGAGAGAGTTCCCACCTCCGAATGTCATATAGACACAGTAAGCAAAATGAGTCAATTTGTATTCTTTATTGTGAGAGAATAATTTGCCACAATGAAAAATAGGCTATGAGAGTTGGTTTTATGATAAATTGCCAAATGCATTTGTTCACCTGGCTTTTCATTTCTAACGGTAATACTATAGCCAATATATCCTGAGCATTTGTTAGGTACTGGTTGCCATCTCAGAAGTAATAGAGAGTAATGATTAAAAGCATGAATTTGAGTCAGATGGCCGGGTCCGAATCTCAGTTCAACCCCTATTAGCATCAGTCAGCTTACTTAACCTGATGGTATCTCGGTTTCCTTGTCTGTCAAAGGGAGATGATCATCCTGGCCTCACAGGCCACTGGGAGGATTGAATGAGTGAACCCATAAAAGAGAACCACTTTTAATAAAGGGGTCAGTTAATCCTGGGCTGAGAACCTTACAGGAGTATCATTTCTTTCTTGTGACCATTGCATGACACGAGTTCTATTATGATCCTCCTTTTACAGATGAGGCACTGGGGGACCCAGACCAGGTATCCTGGGAGTGGTAGATTGTGACTTGAGCTTAGGTAGACTGACTCAAGTGTGCACTCATTCCTGCATGAGCTTGATGCTACTGACCTGTGAGGCAATGAGTCCTGTGAGGCTAGGAGACTTCTCTTTCGACTCCCACAGGCCCTGGAATGAAAAGATGCTGGACGAGGCTTGCAGGCTGCTGCTGGACGAAGTCTCCCTTCCAGGTTCGGCTCCAGGTGGAAAGGTGGAGTTCAGGAGGACACTCATCATCAGCTTCCTCTTCAAGTTCTACCTGGAAGTGTCACAGATTTTGAAGAGAATGGTAAATGGATCTGAGCCGTAGTAGTCCATGTTACTGGCAGCTATAGTGATAGCTAACGCAGAGGCAACGGCCCCCTGCCAAGTGGTTATAGGACAGACAAGACCACCCAAACTACAGACACATAGGCTGGCTGGGCATATGGCAGGCTGTCCATTGATACAGTGTAAGTTTGGAAAAGAATCACAAGTAGAGCACAGAATTATGAGGGTTTGGTTATTCTGTTTCTCACCTGTTGTCTAGATGGTTTACAGAAAACTTGTGAATAATTTGAATTATTCACAAGGTAAACAAAGAGAGAAAGCAAAGCACAGCATTTCTTCTGCTTGTTTACCTTCTTACATCTGGCTGTCTTCAGCTTCATTTCTCTCGCCTATGAGATGATGATGGCAGCTGCTCTGCAAGGTTATTGTGAGTTGCATCATCGCAGGCGGAGGGCTTGCTCTGCTCTGAACAGCCCTAGAGCTTCAGAGGAATGTGATGAAGACCGTCTAGTGGAGGCTGCCCTAACAGCTGTCATCATGCAAGCATCACCCTGGTCTCCCTTTTGACAAAAGATTAGAGTCACAATTGTCGGCCAGGGAGGACATAAGTAAAGACATTTCTCAGAGAAAATTTGCTAAATCCAAAGGGGACTTAAACATATTGACTTCATAAATCCCATGCCACACCAGCTGACCAAATTAGGCCAGACATCAAGGACATCCTTCATGTGGCCTGGAAATCATTATGGTCACTTTAAATAGGAGACAAAAAGTTCTCTTATCACTCCTTCTGGGATGTCTTCTCATTATACATGGGAACAATGGAGAACCAGAAGGGTGTATCAAATTTTGGAGAATGGAAACTTGATGTCAATGTAGACAACATATTATCACCTGGTAAATAAAGAGAAAAAGTAAAGCCAATTGTAGACTCTTCCAATTAATAGTAAACTAATAACAAATTTTGGGGGGTTAGTGAATCAAGTGGTTTAATTTTAAGCTTTCACCTTGTAGTCTGAAACCTTCCATTAAACTTCCTCTATTCAATATTCCTTGATAATTAAAGATAATGGCCCTTGTTAGCTTTGATTTCCTATT
Source organism: Talpa occidentalis (assembly GCF_014898055.3). Taxonomy (NCBI): domain Eukaryota; kingdom Metazoa; phylum Chordata; class Mammalia; order Eulipotyphla; family Talpidae; genus Talpa; species Talpa occidentalis. Next base: position 123,354,423 of record NW_023603184.1, read on the forward strand.
AAAATCTTTTTTACTTGGAGGTACATTTTTCTTACATCGTTGTTAAATTTTGGACAGTATAGAAGTGTAGTTCTCCCATCACTACAGCACCCATAGACCATCACCATAGTCCCTTGTCTCTTCTCCCCACCCCTGTTTTCACCCATCTCCAACCCCTTCCCTCCTGGATGCCTCATATCTATGGTTAGCTTTCAAAGTCTGTCTTTGACTCTTTATTTGGTTCCTCTATATTCCACATTTATTTAGCTTCCATCTCCTGCTTTGTAAGCCCTCAAATCATTGAGGAAAGCCTGAGACAGACTCATAAGAAACATGGAGATGTTGGAAGTCAGCGACCTACTGTATTCACGCTGTTCTTCCAATGTGTACTGGGATGGGTGGCTCTTGCACAGGGTGTGTCCTGGAGGGTGATTTGCTTGTGCTTCTAGACTTCTTGGGTGAATATTTAGTGAAAATTAGACTTCAGAGTAGAGCTACTTGCTAAGAACCATGTAGCATCCCTTCAAAGACCATTTAGGCACATTTAAAATATCGGCAATGGTTCTGTTTTTCAGGACCCTGTTTACTATCCTACTCTTGCAGACAAGTATGAGAGCGCTTTAGAAGATCTTCATTCCAGACATCGTGGGCGTCAATTAATGTACCAGGTTCGCAACTCTTTTTTTTAAACTAAAATATCTAGATTATGCCTCCTTCACCTGGACATACCACTTATTGCTTAGTGATTCTTATGCTATATATGGCTGAGTTCCCCTTCTGGTGAACTCAAAAACTCCTTTTGCATTTGTTAAAATTCCAAAATCATTGAAGAATTGTGATTCAAAACAAAGCTAGCAATGATAATTTTAAAAAATGTGCTTTGCTCTTGAAGGCCCTGTGTTTTGTTGTGTGGCCTGTAGCATTGACACGAGCCAGCTGGCAACATACTCTATGTCCTTGGCCTCCTGGAAGGCAGAACACAACCAAAGGCGCATTTTGTCTCAAAGCCGTGGGGCTGCTGTGATTTCATCTCCAGAGGAGCAGAAAACACAGCCCCCGGAGATAAGCTGTTCCTCAAACAGCGAGCCAAGCCCCCGAGCTGCCCTCTCCTTTTAGAGAATAGTCACAGGGCTTTTGGCTGGCAATTTTCCTGGAATTTGTACCTCCCACATTCCCATCACCAGCTGCCCCACCTGTGGCAGCCATAGTCTTCACCCCAGTCTCTGAGCTTGACCTATATCATTTCTCTTAACCCCTTCCTTCTTACCTTTAGTTCTTCTCTCAACAACAAGCTCAGAAAGCTAACAACTCTCATATCTGAAATACTGGGAAATAGACTGTTTCTTAATTTCCACTTTAGTGAATGAGATATGTTTAAGGTATTTACAGAAACTTAAATGCTAGCAGGATGTCTTCTATATGTCTCCAAGAAAGCCTAGCTTAAGTGAAACATTACTCAGATCATTAATGAATACCATCATTATTTTTGTCTTCTTTCTTTATTAGGATTAATGAAATTATGAGTTTTACCAATTATTTCTTAGATACCATCATTCAAATTGTTTCTTAGATATCATCATTCAAATTATTACAAAAAATAGCTCTTCTGTGTAAAGTCATCCCCTCAATATTTTCTCTAAAATATAATCATGATGTATCATGCTCTTTTGCAAAATACATGTGCCATATATGATATAACTAAAATATTTTTTATAGTAAAATTTAAAGATATCCCTGAGCATTATAAGGCAAGTGGGTATATTTTACATTATCAGGAAGAAAGGATTATATTCATTTACTTACACAGTTAGTATTTGCATTAGAGAAGCTTGTGGTCTATAGTAAAACAGTCAGGGAGAAATAAGAACACCATGGCTAAATATTCCAGTTTGGCTATTGCATTATTGAAATAGGCTTATTGCCCCAAGGTTACTGATAATACTGTTTTCATTTTCAAAATTGTTCTGATTTGCCTGTAAATTACACAGCCACCCTCTTATGGGAGACATGCATACTGTTATTATAAAAATCGTATGTTGGTTATTGGTCAAACAGAAGATAGACCCCAAGCAGCTTACTCAAGACCCAATTGGCCATCCCATCATGCATCTGTCTGGCATCAAGCATGCCACGGGAGAAGCTGTCTACTGTGACGACATGCCTGCTGTGGACCAGGAACTTTTCTTGACTTTTGTAACAAGTTCAAGAGCTCATGCTAAGATAGTGTAAGTGACGAAGTTCTCTCCCAGTGGACAGTAAGTCACATTAATGAAAAGCGATGGTGTGATGAGGGTAAGTTATTTGTTGGTGATGGCTAATGTGGATTAAAGGTGAAATGGAATGAAGATGGTTTGCTACCATTTGTCTTTCCAGAAAATAATGTTATCATCCCAGGAATTTCCCCCCAGTTTTCGAGGAGTGAACTGGTTGAGGCTTTTTGGATGAATCTTACCTGTCCCCTATTTGATTCTGCAAGTGAGCCCATTCTACGGGTCCTGGGCACTGCAGCGGCTCTGCGAAGCCCTGCTCTGGGTGTTCCCTTCTAGGTCCATTGATGTGTCAGAAGCACTCAGCATGCCAGGTGTGGTGGATGTCATTGCTGAGAAACACCTTGAAGGAATAAACTGCTTCAGCTCTTTATCCCAACCTGAGAAACTTCTGGAGACAGAAGAGGTAGGTATTGCACTTTGGCATTCTGTCTTAAAAATAACTTCCTCAGTTAATGTGCTGCATCTTTTCTTAAATGTAGCATCATGTTTGGCACATCATAAAGGATTTCAATACTCTTTGAATGCATATCTTTAAAAACTATATTCCCGATATTAAATAGACTCAAATAATTCATTATCCACATAAGTCAAGAAGTAGACTAGTTATAGAAAGGATGCTGTAGTGTTTTATATTTTCTAGTAGTAAGTTGGTGGGATGTTAATATGAAAGGTAATATGAAAGGATCAATGAGAAGAGAAGAACCTTAACTTTATTTGCTCATTCTCACCAACATCTCAGGCTCAGAGTCCCAAGTTCAAGTCCAAGTTGAAATGGAATCTTCCTTACCCATGGATCCAGGAGTTCTTTCCCCCTCTTTGAACTCACTCTGACTCATTCATCCTGCCATGTGTCTAACAGATGTTTTTAAGTGATGCTTCTTATGGCAAATCAGCACAGCTGAATAAGACCCAGATGGTCTTGCCTTCACAGAGCTTGAAGTCTAGAGAAGCAGCAGAGTGGACCATTAGTGCACTTTCTACCTTAGTGAAGCTTATGTTTTTGTTTCTTCTCTCATATTTTTCCTCTGCTTAGTAGAATTCCTTGAGCAAGGGCCTGTATCTCATTAATTGTCTCGTCCACACTCTGCTTCGCCCGTAGCAGGGTAAATGAGTGGACAAACAATGATGCCTTGTCACTTGAAAATTATAGATGATTAAAATTTTGGCTACTGTATCTTGTCAGAAATTGCAGGAGGGCCGGGTCCAGCAGTGTCCTGCATACCTGAGTCTTCTCAGTCAGTGTTTACCCCCCAAAACTTCTTCATTTGGAACAGTCCCTCCTTCTGGCTCTTAATAGCAGACTGCGTTTTTATAAGTGAATGTTTGAGGACTGAGAGTCCGAAACCCAAGCTGAACCCCCCAAGGCTGGACTGTGTGGCACCGGCAAAAACCAATGAGAATAGTGGCCTTTGCCTAAATGTTACGTAAATAAGCAAAGCCAGGCTGCATGGTGGTGCCTGCTCTGTGCGGTGTGCATGCTGGCTGCAGGTGTCTTGGGGGCCACGTCCCTGCGCCTGGTCACCGGCCCAAACCAGGCATCCATAGAGCACAGCGAGCAGAGCTGCTGGGAATCACTGCTAGCATAATTGTTGTCATTCTAATTACATTTAATCACATTATGTTTAATTAAACTAATGCTTGTTAGTTTAATTCTTTTTTTGCTACCATTTTCTTTTAAACGATAAAACTACCATATATATGCTCATTGTAGGAAAGACCTAACTGTCTAAAGTAATTTTGAAAAGTGAGTATGAAGTCCTAATTGGGATTGTGGCATAGATGGGAGAGAGAACTTAACAGTTGTGGTGACTTCTTCAAGTCCTGTTTGTTTGACCTTTCTGGAGCCTTAATTTTGTTTTCTCCCTGCTCTGGTCCCTGTGTGAACCCTGTGGGCTGCTCACCCACCTGCAGGTGAGCTGAGGAAGGGGCTGCCCGACGTGTGGCATGTCTTCCAGAAGAGCCTATGATGCACCAATCTGGAGCAGAGATCTGCTCTCAGCAATGTTGTGCCCCCTGATGACATCCCTCCTCTCCAGAAGAGAGGAGCTGTGACCCCCTTTTCCTCTGTGTCCCTGAGGGCAGAGGCTGCCTCTCACCATGGCCCTGATGGTGCTGGGACAGCCACTGCTCATGCTAGTACTGGCTCTCCGAGGCCAGCTGGCGCTCAGCAGCCCAGTTATACAACATAAGGTCTCAAGCTCCCGGCAGCAGGCCCACTCTAACAAAGCTCTTTCCTGTGGGAGCCTTTGTTAAGCCAGGCACTGCCGTTGTAGAAAGACATGAAGGGTCATCCACCATGAGTCCAGCTTTGTGCTAGGAGGGAAGAGGAGCATGAGGGAAAGGAGAGGACCTGGTGCCGGGCCACCTGGAGATCAAAGGTCTTTCTGTGTTGTAGGTTTCCTGTGTGGGCCAGCTTGTCTGCGCCGTGGTTGCAGAATCTGAGGTTCAGGCAAAGCGAGCTGCAAAAAAAGTGAAGATTGTCTACCAAGATTTGGAGCCAGTGATCCTAACCATGGAGGTAATGATGGTCAGGGGTGTTCAGGGGTGTGCCAGAGAGCAGATGTCAGCGGTGTGTCAGTCAAAACGTGTTTGGCTATAGTAATAAGAAAGAGAATCTGATTCAAGGTGACTTCCAAAACACAGGAAATTTATTAACCCACACTGTATCAGTATCAGCAAGAACCTTGATTTTCTGCTTCTCCTCTCAGCTACCCACAGCACAAGCTTTGTGTCCCCTGCGATCACAGGATGACAGCAGGAGGCCCCAGCTCACTCCAAGGAGGCAGAGTGCCATTGTCCCAGTGTTCCAAGCACTGAGTCCTGACATGCTGTCTTACCAGGCCACTTAAGTGTCCTGTCACCTCTGAATTAAGGACTGCTCAGAGGAATGGGAGAGCTGTCAGTTATTGTTGGGGGTGTCAGGTTCCTTTGAAGTGCACAAACTGTATGGGGGAGTGGTAGAGACCCCAACAGAAATCTGAATGCTGTCTGGAAAGGGACAGGTGAGAGGAATGCTAGGTGAGCAACCAGCAGTGTCCAGGAGAGTGAACACGCCCTACATCTCTGTATGACCTTCACCCAAAGGCCTCAAGGCACTCAGATGCCTCCAGGCACACAGTGAGAACCAGCATGATGCCCCCAGAAGCAAATAGTGGAGGCACAATTTTTAGACCCTTTAACTCACATCTTAAATGAGTATGAGAAATAGATCCTAAGGTGTCTGCAGGTACTTTGGCAACCTAAACAAATTGGAGAATTGCATTTCCTATGCTGTTTTCTAAAATGGACTTCAAAATTTATAAAGGTTATAAGTCATCTTCATGAAATGATAATGTCTCCTTCTGCATATGTTTCATTGGTTCTTATAACAATAAAAGCTTAAAAGTTGGAAGGCAGCCCTCTAGATTAGATTAAGTACATAGACGCAGTGTACTCTGGGGTTCACCTTCTCATGAGTACATTGTTCTGTGGTGGCTCTTATGCCCTGAGGCAGAAAATGAGGAAATGACTTTTCAAGACTATTGTATCCTGGAGAACTTGGCCTTGGGTGTGTTTCCTGTCCTGTAGCCAAAGAACAGAGAATTTGTTTCTAGACCATGTCCTCAGTTATTTTAAGACTAAAATCAGTACAAGAAGACAAACATTCTTTGATTTCAATGAAATCAAATCAGGATGACTTTTAATAAGAAATTATTTCCTGGGCCTCCCCTGGTGGCGCAGTGGTTGAGCACTGGGCTGCGAAGCTGCCCCCAGCCTCTGCAGTGCCGGTTTGATTCCCTGCCACCAGCGAGGGCTCCACATAGTGCGCAGACCTCTCCTGCAGTGCCCGCTGCTCCCCTCAGCAGTGTATTTCGTTGGTCTGCCTGTTCTGTTCTCCACTCTGGCTCTGATAAATTCTCTCTTACCCTCCTGTGCTTCTGACTATACCCAGTGCTTGTATAAATAAATAAATAAATCTTTAAAAAAAAAAAAGAAATTATTTCCTTTGTCCAGTACCAGTGGCTAAATGTCTTCCCTTCCCTCCCACTCATCAGCCAAATAAAATTTCAAGTTTGTAAATAGATACCACTTTCTCCCTGCCCTCCCCCACACCAAACAGCAGATTAGTACTTGTCTGCCAAAGAACACCAACATCAAATGCCAAACTTTGACATTGTGGAGAAGACCTGCCTAGTCACAGGTTAAGCTCTCCGAAGTCAGTCAACTGGAACAGACTGGATCTAACCAAAGTTTACAGCAGGGAAATCTGCCCGGTTAGTTCCCTGTACTTCAGAGTCTTTGGTCACTTTCCTGATCAAGAAGCATTCAGGAAATTGTCTCAAAGTTACTCAAAGAGCAACTAGCAAGTGAAATTGAAATCAAACTTTTAAAAATGAGATTTGTAAAACTTAACTTTGGTTTTCAACCAATAATATCTGAATCTTAGATTAATAAGAAATCATATGAATTTGGTTTCAGTAGGAAATAGGGTAAAGACAAATGTATGTCTGTCACTATCATGATGGCTTAATCTACCGTATGCTTTTTAGAGTTTCTGGTAGTTTAAATGGAGAAGCTCTTATCAAAACTCTTGAGGCCAGGCTGATGATATGGTGAAAAAAATATGTTCCTGGCCAGAATTCATCATTAGTCATCATGAACAGCACAGGACCAGCGCTAACACCTGCAGGGCACTCACTGTGGTCACGTGGCTCTAAACAGACTCCACACATTAACTCAGTGCTCACAGCTATCCAATGAGGCAAAAACTGTTACTATCCTCATTCTGATGAAGGATATAAAGCACAGGATATCCAAGGTCATATGGTCAGTCATCAAAGTAATTAACAAACACTCTAGCAAAGAACCTGGGCCCCATTGGTTTAAAAAAAATAAACCCAAAAACCCCAAAACACCTTTTTTTTTTTAAAACCACCCTTTATGTCTTCAATGCTACAAATACCACAATGCTTCAAATACCACAAATTTTCAATCTTTTATTGCAATTTCATATGTTACCAGGGTTCTGCTCATTTTCTTTTCCGTCTATTTTCTCTCTGATGTTCAGGTTAGGGAATTTCTGTTGTTCTATATTCTTGTTCACTCATTCTTCCCTCTGTTCTTTCTAGTCTGTTGTTAATTTTATTTTGGTTGCTGTATTTCTTAGTTGTAAAATAATAAATGATCAAGACAACCCTGTCTGTCAGCCCCATCCCCTCCTTCAGGAGGAGCACTGCATTTCATAGGGTGGCAGAGCACCTGGGGTCTCCAACCCTGAAAATAAGATCCTATTACAAGTCCAGTCTGGGCACCACAAGTCCTTTTATAATGTAGCTACAATAATCCAGGTTGATTTTTTTAAAAAATCTATTCCTAGAAATTTATCTCACTATAATCCCTTGTCCACTAGCAAATAGGACGTGCTAACTCCTGCTATCATTATCTACCACAAAATGTTGTCCATGCATTAACTTTTAGCCTACTGGTAGTTGGGAATTCTCCTAACTCTGGTTCCCTCTGGCCACAAGTAGGTGTCTAGATCTATCAAAATACCTTACAGAATATTCTATTGGATTCTGCCATTTCCTACATTCAAAAAATGGGTTGTTTTTTTTTTAATTTAATATGATTTCTTTTTTTTAATAAATTTTATTTTTATATTCCCCATACAATTGCAACCCCCCCATTCTGACCCCAGCAGTCCCTCCCCTCCTGCCCCCCACTCCCCAAAAAGTGTCTCTGGTTCATAATTTTTTGTTGATTTTGAAAAAAATGGGTTGTTTTTTTTTAAGGTGGCTTTTTTGGTTTTGTTTTCAGCTAGCAATTATTGAGCACCTACTCAATAATTGCTGTGTAAACACTTTACTTCCTCATTTCATTTTATCCTTACCAAAACCCTACTAAAGCTCTATGCACAATTATAACCTCCATTTTATAAAGGATGTTGACATGAAACCTGCTCAGTTTGAGGTGCCCCTTGGACAGGTGTGAGGGCAGGGATCCCAGAAATAGATACTGGGATGAGGGGCCTCTAGGAGAGATGAAGTAATAGACCCAAAGGGCGGGGTGAACTATTAAATGGAGTGAATAGCAAAACTGACTAAATCCAGAGCACAAGCTCTACTCTATGACTTTAGCTGCATAAAATGGGTTGTGGAATGAAAAGAATATGGGGCCACCGAGGTGTCAGATTTTTCCAAAGCATACTTGGTTTCTCTTGACTCCATGGACACATGCACGTGCTCCTTAGGGAGTCTCTGAAGCCTGGTTCTTAGCTCACCGTGGTCATCCTGAGAGCATAGGGTGTTCTAGATGAAGGGAAGAAATGCTGCCTTGACTAGCAAAACACACCCCTGCTGTGGGCACTGCCATGGGCTGGTCTCTCACCAGCCTGCCTCACTTTTCTGTTCTCTTTCTAGGAAGCTATACAGCACAACTCCTTCTTTGAAGGGGAAAAGAATCTGGAATGTGGAAATGTTGATGAAGCATTTAAAGTGGCTGATCAAACTCTAGAAGGTAAAGCTATCAGAAAAAAAAAAAATGATGAGAGAGGAGCAACCCTAGAGCCTTCTAAACTTGTCTAGTTTCGTGTTTATTGTCTAGACATTGTCATACACAAACACACAGATAACACAATGTCCTTCATGCCCCTAATTTTGTAGTTGTGCTAAACCTGAGGCCAATGGTGGACTTACTGAATAATCTCTTCTGGAAGCTATTGAAAAGATACCTTGTGCCATCACCCTGCCAGCATTCTTTAGTACCCTGGGCTCCTGGTTTCAAAAAACATGGGGAAAAAAAATACTGGCCTTGAAGATCCACTGTGAAGATTATAAAAGATAATGCATGTGTGCTTGGCACACAGTAAGAGATGCATGACTGTGAGCAATAGCTGATAAGTTTAGGTACTTTTGTTGTTCTCTGTAAAAGCTCTCTATTATTGGGTTAACACACTGTCAGGTATTCATTCATCAATCTCAGTGTCTCCCAGATTTTCTCACAATAAGATGTTTATGGACCTGCCTAGAAGTTCCTGTGGAATTCCTGAGTTGGAGGATCCAGGGTAGCCCAGGAGTCTACACTATTTTTGACAAGTTTTAACAGTGCTCTAGGGGACTTATAGGTTTAGTAAAATGTGGTAAATCCTAGAAGGATGGGTATGTTTTAGGGGCAGAATAGGAAAGAGCATTTTTAGCATAGCCAGTCCATGGTATGAACATTTGGTAATATTTATGTTTGAGGGGGTTCCTCCCTTGGGTAAGTTCTTACCTCTGTTCTTGCTGTGTTATGGTTTTGTTTGAGAATTTAGTTATTTATATTTTTCTAGTTTGGTTCATTATTTAATTCAGTTAGGGAATTTGTTCAATCTCTTACTTGAATTTTAAATTAGAACCTGCACTATACCCTATTGATAAGCATACTAATGATACATAGGGCTTTAAAAGAGGCATTTATACTGTTTTTAAGTTATCATCTTGATTCACTAGTTCGGGTAATTTTTTTTTTTCCTTTCTCTGCAATTGACATTTGAATTAAGAATTTTTGACTACTTATTTCAATGACAGGTCATTGGAGATAATAATCACAACAGCATTTTATCTGCCCCATAGGAAAATTGGTGCTCAAAGTTAAAAAAAAAAAAAAAGAATATTTAAAAGATAAAATAACCAGAGCATTATATCATGTCTTAGAACTGTGTTCTCAAAAGACATGAGATCATGTGTTTTTACCCACTGTGAAGATTTATTTCAGTCCTCCCTAGCCGTGGTGTCTGAGCACCAAGGGACATTAAAGATCACTGTTTACAAATGGAGCCAGCTGAGACCAGAGGGGCTTGTGATTGACGGAGAATCAAATCAAACTTTGCCAACTCTGACGTTCACATTCTCTCCTTTACATTATGCTGTTTCTCATCTATCTCTTTAAATTCTTCTAGCTGGAATGGGCTTTATAGTAGGGAGTGCAGATGACAATCTCTGTAGCAGGATTTGTAAGAGACCCAGGGAGCCCTGAAACTGAGATTATTTTCCCCAGAAGCTGTTCTGCTGCACGTAAAACAGATAGACTCCTTCATATCTTAATAGCTTTTCAGTCTTTAAGGGCATCTTATTAAAATGCAAATATGTCTGGAGGAATCACTCCTAAACCCATAGTGGGATAAAATTTGATCTTGGGGATTAGCTGATCAAATTGGTTCCCAACCTAGAGAGTTGAGAGCAGCACCCTAGGGTGCAGAATGGGCACCAGGGTCATAGGGTCAACAGAATGAGCAGTGTCGTGTAACAGGTGCTAAATCTGCCCACCTGAAAGGTGAAGCAGGATGGCTTTTAGCTGTGTTTATTTGTTTGGTTTTTTTTTGAGAATTGTAGCTTTGCTTTATTGATTTGTTTTTCTTACATTCTTGTTCATTTTTGTACAATATTTGTACCCTCAGGTGTTATCCCATAAAACTCCCACCACCACATCACCCATGAACAATCATCATAGTCCCTTGTTTAGCTCTATATTTTTTAATGAGGTAGATATTGAACAAATTAAATTCTGAGTGGGTGGGTGAAGTTGCTAATCCTGCAAACCATGAATTTGAGCCTACTGACAAGTGGGCTTTTCAAAGTGCAGTCTTCGATAAAAATTAAGTTGATTAAATAATTGGGATCTGATCTGTTGGTGTTTTAATTTTTACATTTTATAGAAAAACAAGATCTGATCATTTTTCTATACTTTACTCAGATTTCAAATAAAATTGGAAGTCCAGACTACAAAGGATTTCCTTGGGAATATCCTGCAAGCAATTTGCAAAATTTATTGGGTACATTTTTTAATTTTTGAAAGTTCTGCCATCTACCTAGTATATCTGATCATAATTTTATTCTGATTTTTTTGTTTTTATTTTTTCTCTGGCTTCCTCAGTTACTTGAACATTTTTTTAAAAACTCCATGTAGTGGTTTTGAGTGTATCTATTTGTGTAGGTTTTTTATTTTTTTTAGTAGTAGTGCTAAGTGTTAAATTTTATGTATATCTCTGTGTGTGTGTGTGTGTGTACAGCATATTTTGTAGCAATATTAGTTTAAGTATAGAAACTTACTTCCATTGATCTCCTTTACCTGCCTTCATTTATAAATGGCTTTAAAATTTCCTCCAACTACACTGAGCACTGCACAAAGCAATGTTTTAATTTTGCATGCAATACAATTTATAAAACTTAAGAAGCAAAGGCAAGTCTATTGTAATTAGGTAATTTAATTCTTTCCATGTTGTCTCCTCCCTGCTGAGAGATTCCTTAAAAAAATATTTTTTTTTTCTGTTTCCAAACTTCCTTAGCCATCATTTTAGAATAGAGTTGTTTAAGATACATCCTCTTTATTTTCCTTCATCTGAGACTGTCTTGAGGTTTCTTGTTTGTTTGGTTGGGTTTTTTTTGAAGGGTATTTTCACTAGGTATGTGATTCTTAGTCGCTAGATCCTTTATCTCTTGAAAAAGATGTTTATGTTCCTCTGGCCTCCATGGTTTCTGATGAGAAATCTACCCTTTTAGTATTTTTCCTCTATAGGTGAGGTGGTACTTTTCTCTTTCTGCTTTCAAGATATTTTGTTTTTAGGTTTCAGAAGCTTGGACTGTGATGTGTCTTGACATGGATTTGTTTGGATTTACTTTCCCTATTTTGAGTTCATTCAGCTTCTTGAAATCTGTAAGCTTATGTCTTTTGCCAAATTTTGGGAATTTTCAGCCATTATGTCTCCAAATACTTGAATTCCACAAATGTTAAATCTTTTATTACAATTTCATGGGTTATTAGGGGTCCATTCATTTTCTTTTCCATCTGTTTTCTCTATGATGTTCAGGTTAGGCAATTTGTTGTTCTGTATTCTTGTTCACTTATTATTCCCTCTGTTTTTCTATTCTGTTGTTAATTTCATCCATTGAGCACCTGAAATTTTGGTTGCTGTATTTTATAGTTGTAAAATTTCCATTTGTTTGCTGAGATTTTATATTTTTTCCACTTATTTCAAGTGTGTCTGTAATTGCTCAATGATGCATCTTTATGAGGGCTACTGTAAAATCTTGTCAAATAATTCCAGCACCTGTGTCATCTCAGTGGTGGCACCTTTTTAGTGTTTTTTCTCACTAAAATTCAGTTTTTATGGCTAGTGATTATGGTATCCTGATCATTTGGGGCATTATAAGACTTATTACCCAAATCTTATATTTTACCAGAACTTCCCTGACCCTGTATTGGTGGGGGAAAGGTGAGTTATATTATTGGCAGGTGGAGAGTAGAAGCCCTGGTTCCCCAGGGGATTTTCATTGATGTCACAGAAGTTCAGGATACCTCATTACTGCCTGATATGAGCAGAAGTCTAGGCTTCTCACCTAACTTTTACTAATAGGAATGGGGCCACATATTTTTCTGTAGAGTAGTGTGGTTGCCTATTGTATAAAAGTTTTCTGTCTTATTAGGTTTTCCCTTTCCTTGTGCTCTGGCTAAAGAAAGTAGGCTTTTCTGGGCCTTCTTTATTGTCTTTCCCTATTGGTATTTTTGGATTACTGACTTCTCTGGTACCAAACCTGGGATATATGGAGCAATCAACACCACCAAAACCCACCAAACTCACTATAGTATCCTTCCATGGACACCTGTGTCCTTAGCTGGCCTGCCTCCTTCTAGCTACCTTTAACAATTTTTTTATGTTCTTTTATATATAAGATCTAAGGTCATTAGCTACACTTTGCAGAAGGATTAGGGAGAAGTGCATTTATTCCATCTTGTCTAAGAGTTTGAAGTCTCTTTGCCATAGTATTTTGACTGTAGGAAGCCACATGTGTCTCCTGTGATCTTCTGTACTGCTAGCCATGATGGGTTCCCTTACAGAATTCATCTTCAAATCTATAGGGTTAATGAAAGTTAAATGTGCTGTTTGTTGTCCTTAACCATGAAGACTGCTGTCCCAGAAGAAGCACCATCAGTGGAATTTCTATAAGAAGGTAATTGCAGGTCACTACCTGTTCTATCTGACAGCCTCGTTGACCCTGGTGTATTTTCTTCTCTCAGGTGAAATATATCTGGGAGGCCAAGAACATTTTTATATGGAAACTCAAAGCATGCTTGCTGTCCCCAAAGGAGAGGATCAAGAGATAGATATCTATGTGTCCACACAGTTTCCCAAATTCATACAGGTAACATGGGGTGTGTGTGTGTGTGTGTTGGGGTGGGGGGTCCTGTCAATAAAATGTACCAAGAACAATTAGGGACAAAACATGTCATTTCAGAAATAGAAAGAATTTGGAACACTAATAACCATACTCATTTTGGGTATTAGTAGCCATATCATTTCAAAGTTTTTAAGAGAATATTATGAAAACAGGAGCCTCCTGTGTGTGAATCTGTTTAACTCTCAAACCAGTTATGGAATCAGCACATCTCATGTAGTACTTTTGGTACCATTAAGAATACAATCAAAAAGGAAGAAGGCCTGCCCTCCAAAACTTACAGTATCTCTCTCACATGAAGAAGTCGGAATACAGTACAGGACAGATGTCACCAAGTGCTAGATCAGAACTTACACTGGTAGAAGAACTAAAGTAATGGAGAGCTTGTGGAGGGCTAGAATCATCCAAGAAGTCCCAGGAAGACCAAGTAACACTATGGATTTACAGTGAGGTGAAGTTTGTCTAGACGCTGAGGAGAGGTTATTTCTAGAGAATTCTACACTAAGATCAAATTCTACTCATTCATTCATTCACTCGTTGCTTCTGCAAATACTTTTTATCTGTTCTACATACCAGGCAGCTTACATGTAAGAAAAGAGGGATGGTAGAAAGACTGGCCAAGCTGGAATGGAGAATGCAATTAGGGGGGCTAGTTTAAGGCGAACAAAACAGAGGGGTCTTGATTCAGTAGATCATAAGGAGCCAGAGTCATTACTGAGCAAGTAGGAATGTTGGACTGTGAAGAATGTGCCTTTTAGAAGTTTGTATACTGAGACGGGACAAGCTAACTCTACTCCCTGCTCTACTCCATGGATGTGGGGCCCATCACTTCACCTCCCTTGGGCCCACCATCTCTGAAAATGAGTTGTTAAGATTAAATGACCTATAGATATTAGAGGAAGAAAAAGACCTGCCTTCAGAGAAGACCCACTGGCCAACTTTATAAGTAATCCAAATGAAAGGTGAAGGCCTCCTTGTCCAGTGAGACAGTAGAGTACAGAGAAAGACCCACTCAGAGATGTTTGGAAGGCCATGAAATCTCACAGCTTCACGAAACATGTCTTTAGGAATTAGTGTGAAAAGGATACTTTGGATGTAGATCATGGGGAAAATTTATTTTAATTTGTTATCACCTCTCATAAAAACCTCTCACTGATATTGAAAGGACTACTTAATATCAGTGACAGCTTTGGCAATGTCATTATGCCAGATACCACTGAGCTCAGCTATAATACATGCCTAGGTTATTGAAAATCCTTCCATGATCCTGCCTAATCACACAGCTTGCATATCATATACAACATTATAGAACCAAAATTTATAAAGGCTGTGCCACTGCACAGATGGGCCAGATTAATGTGAACTGCTGTCATTCACAGGACATGGTTTCTGTGACCTTGAAGATTCCAGCTAACAAAGTCATGTGTCACGTAAAACGTGTTGGTGGGGCATTCGGGGGGAAGGTGGTCAAGACCAGCATCTTAGCAGCCATCACAGCATTGGCTGCCAACAAGTAAGTGGAGAAAATCTGCTAAGTAGACTAAAAACTAAATGAAGTCATGCTGAAAATTCTCAATGTTGAGGTTGAGGAAGAATCTAGGTCAAGATTATTTAAAATGATATATAGAAACACAAAACAAGTTGCCAGCTTGTTACAACTTTTTAACATTTTTTAATCTTACGTTGTCAAAGTACATACTATAGGAACCAAAACAAGAATCAATTACTGAAAAAAGATAAAAGTCACAGAAATAATACCTGGAAAGCAGACAAAAGCAGGTCCTTGATGGGTGGGGCTTACTTGTCCTTAATACTTGTATGTATAGGGTCTCCCCGGTGGTGCAGCGGCTTGAGCACAGTGCTGTGAAGCTGTCCACAGCCTCTGCAGCGCAGGTTTGATTCCCTGCAGGCAAGGGAGATTCCCACATGGTGTGGCAGACCTCTCCTGTCTCTCCCACTGCTCCCCTCAGCAGTGGTTTAAGTCTGTCTGTCTGTTCTGCTCCCCACTCTGTCTCTGGTGAATCCTTTCACCCTCCTGCACCTCTGGCCTGTACCCCAGCTCTTGTATAAATAAAAAGTAAATCTTATAAAAAAAATTGTATGTACATACATATCCAACCTTTTGAAAATAATTCAGTCATATATATTTCCTTAAACAGAGACTTTGCTTTTGTTATGCTTACCTTTATTATGTTATTTTTTCTTTGGAGGATCTCAAAACATTACCATAGGAAATTATCTTTAGAGAAAGCACATCTAGAAGGCTTAATTTCATTGCTGGGTAGTATGGGTCAGTTGCTCTAACACAGGCAGCAAAGACACCTTGATTTCAAATCTGTCCTATGAGGAAGCACTTGGCAATGAGACCCCACCTGAGCGCCTCCATGTGTATGCTTCCCATAACATGGCCATAACAGGGCCACTTGCCTGCAGAGGAGGTGGTTAGCACAGTGGGAAATGCCTCCTAAGCAGTACTCTGAAGTCTTTGGCACGTAAGTAAGTACGTGCCTCCCATAAGTATGGGATGCCAGGCATTTCCCTGGCCCAAAAGGTGGGGAGACCACTGTGAATGCCTGAGATGAGCCCACTTGGGTGGAGGAGTAGTTCTGTTTTTCTGATGTAACTTGTGTGGACCCCACTAGATTCTCACTAGGAGTTACACAAATCTCAGATAATACCTATTTGGTAAGAGTTTACCTGTCTTGCTTTTTTTGTTTTTTCTATTTTAGATATGGTCGTGCAGTCCGCTGTATCCTAGAACGAGGAGAAGACATGTTAATAACTGGAGGTCGCCACCCTTTCCTTGCAAAGTACAAGGTGAGTAGAATATATATGTAAATATATGTAACATATCACAAATGCAGAGGGAAGCTTGTGTCTGTCTCTAGTAGGGAATAACAATTAGAAGATCAACAAACTATGCTCCCATTTAACTTTCTGTTCCTAGTGTTGACTGGTTGCTGACTTTTCTGCTTTGTGAAACTTTTCTGCTTTGCTCAAAGATGTCATTTTGTGAAAAAATACTAACTGGTATTGGCTGCTACAGTAAATAACTGGAAAACCTGAGAGTAGACCTGATAATCATAATATCCCCACCTGTATAAGACATAAAAATAGAATAATTCCCATGAAAATAGTCCTATGTGAATTTGCAATTGCCTGCCAAGAGTTTCCCATTTTTCAGTTTTCAAGGGCATTTTTGGAAAACTATGTTCTAGAAATTGCTTTAAAAATTTCCATAGCAGAAAATATTATTCTTTTGCTTTATGAGAAATAAGATTACATGTCAGAGTAGGCTAAGTTCTCTAAGAAACAACCAAAAGTCTCAGGGACATAAACCTTTATTTTTTCTTGCTCAAGTAACAGCCCTATGTAATCAGTGGGGGCTGGGAAGGGAATAGGAGAGGCCTCTGCTCTGCACAGTCATTCAGGAACTCAGACTTTTCCCACTGGGGAGCTTCACATCACCCCTTCAATAGGCTTATATTGCTCCTTAAATTTTCTAAATTAAATAAAATTTAAAATTCAAACCTCCATTATATTTCAAGTGCTCAGTAACCACATGTGACTAGAGGCTGTCATATTGGACATGGAGATAGAGAAGATAATCATCATCATAGAAAGTTCTACTAGCTAGCACTGCCCCCAGGCAGTCCTCCACTAAATTCTGCAGAGGGCAGAAGACAAAGTAGCAAAGGGAATGCAAAGTGTCATGTGGGAGGTATTTTAGGCAACAGGCCTGTGGGTAATAGACCTTGCTTTTATCCACATGTTATTGGCCAGAATTTTTCCATCTAACTGCAAGGGAGACTGGGAAATGCAGTCTTTGTGCCCAAGATGAAAGACAACAGAAATTATTGAACACAGAGCATTGTCTCTACCACCTATAACTGGTGTACCTACATACATATTTTTAAAAGATAGTGAACATATCTATTTCAATTCGGTTACTCTAAGGTATATTTTGAATTTGGTTTAGTTCAACAAAGATTTATTAGAATTAACTTTGACCTAAAGGAGATTACATTTTGGGGGTTGAGAGGGAAGTAAAACTTTCAGATATGAAGTTATTATTAAACATAATAATCTCAGGTTAAAAGATGAGGCACACCTAGTAAAACTACAGGGGTAAGAGGAATATGTTAAGGGGTGTGTAGAGGAGACTTTTTACAGAAAGTGAAACATAAATGGCTTCAAGGATGGATAGACAGAAAGAAGGCACAGCAGGTGGTGGAGATGTAAGAGCAAAGATGCAGAGGTAGAATGAACATGGCATAGTTGATGGGGCTGAAGTAAGGGGAGAGGGAGAATTAGAATACTGAAAGCTCACTGGAGAGAAGTGGAAAATAAGGTTGGTTGGGTTTGGGGACGTCAGACTAAGGGTCTAGAGTCCCAGGATGGAGAGTTTATCTTGATCCACAACAAAGAGTGAGACTGAATAGATCCCCCTCGACCAGTCAAGTGTCATAACCATACATGGGTGCTCTGAGAAGCATAATGGCCTGGACAGGATGACCTGTGAAGAAGAGAGGATGGATGTGGGCAGAGCACTAGGTTGCCAGTGCCCTCAGACATGAAGCAACTGGGATCTGAGCTTTGATAATAAAATGTAGAAGAAGAGATGAGTCTAAGAGCCATTATATTTTGGTGATGGCATATCACCAAAATAGGATTTGGTGAAAAACTTGACAAAATACAATGAATAATGAAGCCACAAATGTGATTTAAGAAACAGAAAAGTTGGAAGGAGGAGCCAATCTGGAAGAGAAATTATGCACATGTGTAAGAGTTGGGGAAGAGGTATCAAGGGCACTTAAGTAGAAATGTCCTTCTCCAATATGGGAATTTAGTGAAAGGTCTTGGTTATGGATATAAAAGCCAACAATGTAGTGATAATTAAAACCACGAGAATATAATGTTTTCTGATGGAAAGTGGCATGATAACAGGAAGTAATATTAATGATATTAAAATAGTAAGCCTGAATTTGATCTCCGACCAGGGAGCTTACCCACAGATGGCACAGCAGACCTCTCCTGTCTCACCTGCTGCTCCCCTCAGCAGTGTATTTCAGTAGATCTGACTGTTCTGCTCCCCATTCTGTCTCTGGTGAATCCTCTCACCCCCCCCCGACCCCGCTCACCTCTGGCTTGCACCCCAGCTCTTGTAGGCATAAATAAAATAAATCTTTAAAAAAAAGAATAAGAGGTCAAGAAATACGTATTTATTTTTGCTTTTGAAGGAAGGAAAGGATCAGTAGTGATGTGCTGAATAGGACAAGTTTCATTTGTTTGTTTTGCTTTTATATCTTTTGCTGCTCTTCTTTTTTTTCCTCTTTAAATTATTGTTTTTAGTTGTGGAAAAATACACATCTCAATCATTTTTTCAAGGAACAAGTTCAGTGGCATGAAGTACATTCACAGTGCTATGTGACCATCATCACCTTCTTTCTCTGAATAGTTTTCATCTTGTAAAACTGAAACTCAAAGCCCATTAAGCGTAACTCCTCATCTTCCTTTCCCCAACAGCCACTGGCAACCACTGTTTTACTTTCTGTCTCTATGAATTTGACCTCTAAGATACATCCAATAAAAAGATTCATAAGGATTTGTTTGTATGTGTAATTGACTTATTTCACTTAATGGTATCCAAAGTTCATCCATGTTTGATATATGTCAGAAGTTTCTTCTTTCTGAAGGCTAAGAAATAGTTGTGTGTGTGCGCTTGCGTGTATGTGACTGGCCTATTGTACTTAACATAATGACCTCAAAGTTCATCCATGTTGTGGCAGATGCTAGAATTTCCTTCTTTTTTAAGGCTGAAAAATATTCAGTTGCATGCATATTCCATATTTTATTTATCCACTCATCCATTTATGGTCACCTGGTTACCACTACCCCTTGGCGCTGGTGCATAATGCTGCAGTGAGCACAGCTGTACAAATATCTCTTCAAGACTCTCTTCAGTTCTTTTAGGTAAACACCCAGAATTGGGATTACTGGAGCATGTGGTAGTTCTATTTTTAATTTTTTGAGGGACTGCTGTACTGTTCTTACAGCAGCGGCACCACTTTGCATTCTCACAACAATGTGGGATTCCAATGTCTCCAAATCCCCACCAGCACTTAGATTTGCTGTTTCTGTTGTTTTTTTAATACTGTCCTAATGGGTGTGCAGGTACTAGCTTGTAGTTTCAGCTTGCATTTCTGCAATCTTTCGTGACAAACATCTTTTCATGTGCTTATTATATAGTTTAACATCTTCTTTTGAGACAGTGTCTACTCAAGTCCCTTGTCCACTTTAATCAGGTTGTTTTATTGCTGTTGAGTTGCAGGAGTTCTCATAATTCCTAGATATTAGCCCCTTCTCAGATATATGATTTGCAAATATTTTCTCCCATTTTTCTGGGTTGCCTTTTTTTTAAAAAAAGATTTATTTATTTATGCATATAAAAACTGGGGTACAGACCAGAGATGTGGGAGGTGAGAGGATTCACCAGATACAGAGTGGGGAACAGGACAGGCAAATCTCCTGACTCGCCTGCTGGGGTACCTTTTTAATCAGATGATTACGTCCTTGACTCATGGAAGTTTTTAATTTTAACATAGTCCAATCAATCTAATTTCTTCTTTTGTCACCAGTTCCATGGTGTTATATCCAAGAAGTCACTGCCAAATCCAATGTCTTGAAACTTTTCATCTATGTGTAGAGAGTTGAGAAGGGACAAAGCACACAAGTGAGACTTGGCCCCGGCAGCAGCATCACGTGTCAATTCTCTTTCCCCAGGTTGGGTTCATGAACGATGGCAGAATCCTGGCCCTGGACATAGTGCATTATAACAACGGTGGTGCCTCCGCGGAGCTCTCCTTATTTGTGAGTGTTTGAAGGAGCACAGTCACAGTCTGGAAAGTATTGCGTAAAGTGACTTCATTCAGAAGATGTTCAATCATTACATAATATTTAGTTATAAAAGCAAAAAAAACCCTCACTAGTGGTAGCCATATGTTCCTTACCCACTGGACACCCCAGCAGAAGCCCAGAAATATCAGCTGAGTCTGCACATGTGTGTGAGCCCCACATTTCCTGTGCATAGA
This sequence comes from Talpa occidentalis, assembly GCF_014898055.3. Lineage (NCBI taxonomy): Eukaryota > Metazoa > Chordata > Mammalia > Eulipotyphla > Talpidae > Talpa > Talpa occidentalis. The sequence continues at coordinate 123,374,952 of NW_023603184.1, forward strand.
GCTTTTTTCTCAAATGCAAGCCTTAGCCCTCAACCTCAGCCCCATGGTTATTTTGGACTGGGTAGTTTTGGTTGTCACAGCTGCCCTGAGCATCAGAAGGCAGTTAGCAGCATCTTTGACAGCTGTCCAGGAGATGCCGCTGACTGCCCTTCAGTCTTCACCAGAAATGTCTCCAAACATTGCCACATGACTCAGTGGAGAGGATGTACAAAATTACCCTTGGCTAAAAGCCACATCACTAGACTAATCACTAAGCATCTTTTTTTGTTTTGTAGGATATTGTATTTATTACATCCTGTAAAATCGGTGTTTAAGGCCTATGAAAGCCTGAAAGGTTTTTGGATGGATTGGAAACTTAGGGAAAAAAAATGCATGGACTCTAAAATATGAAAGTTAAAAATAATGATTTCAAAAGGAAAATTATTCAAAACCTTTAAAGTTATTCTGAAGCAAATTAATTTGGGATCTGGGCCCATTTTAGTGTGTTTAGTGTGATGTGTCAGGCATTTCCCGCCTGATTTTGGTCTGAGGTGTCAGGACAGTAAAGCAGAAACAGCAGGACAAAGGTCTCACCGTGTCAACTCTGGCCACCCCCAGGTGCTAGAACAGGCACTTCTGAAAATGGACAATGCTTACAAGTTCCCGAACCTGCGCTGCCGAGGGCGGGCCTGCAAAACCAACCTTCCATCCAACACGGCTCTGCGTGGCTTCGGCTTTCCCCAGGCCGGGTTCATCACAGAATCCTGTATCACAGAAGTTGCAGCCAAATGCGGCTTGTCCCCCGAGGAGGTAACACTAAATTAGTCAGGAGTGGGAGGGCCATGGGGGTCACCAGCGGACTGGGTAATACAGAGCCGGGAATCCAGATGTCAGCGATCCTTGCCTCAGGCGCCTTCTCAAAAATCATGACAACAGGACACTTTAGACCATGGGGATATGATGAGGGAGCGCTGAGTTCTAACTGACCTAGTGAGACATCTCCATTGGTCGGAGATATAACTGCTGCCAGCAAGTTCTGTCAGTCCCTTCTTTACCCTGCTATCTTAACATCCCAGGATGTTACCGTAAAATTTCAGTCATTTCAGCTACTAGTGACCTCCTTTCAATTCTTTAAGTCCTGAGCCCCAACTTCATCTGTTAACAAGCTCTGCCCTTCCTCATGCCTCTTCTACCCAAAGTCCTGTAGTGGAGTCAGGGTGGAGAGATGTGGGGTGTTCTCTCTCCCCTGACTTCCCCTCTGCCTTCTGTGGTGTTGGGCAGGAAAGAAAAAGAGGACCACCGCATATGGGCAGCTTCTCCCTCTGACTTCTCCCAGTGAGATCTCTGCCCACTTTGTTAGATGTAGCCATTTCCCAAGTGTGTGGTCTGCGAGCTCCAGCAATCTCAGAAAACAATAGTCCCCTGTGAGTGTGGGTTAAATCTCCATTCGACCATTAGCTGTCACATCACACAGCATTCTGTGATGCCCATGTCTTTATGTCCCATCAGCAGCAACCCTTGGAAAGCCCTAGTTCCCAATTCACACACCCGGTATCAGACTCTGTGGCCATAGGCAGGAGCCACCTTCTTCATGTCTGTTGAACTTGGGGATAATCTTTGCCCCTCCCTTCCTGGCCATCTTGCCACAGTCTCTCTTTCTCCCAGGTATTCTGACACATTTGGTAGCAACAGGAAAGAAAACCTTTCCTGGGGAACCTGGAGAACAGCCATCCTTACTTAATATGCTGCCTTCCCCAAAATGACACAGCCCACTGTGGCATTTCTAGTCTTCCTGTGATAATGATCTGGAATTACTTTGGGGGGTTGGAGAGAGCATATGTCTGTATCATGGCCCCTCTCGACCTGCCCTGGCTGGCCACAACTGTTGAGAGTTCTTCAACTATGAATGTGGGGTGACTGGCACTTGTTCTCAGCCAGATTCATTAGTCCTCAAATCAGGGAATTCAGAACCCTACTCATGGCGCAGACATCCTCAGAATCTTTGAATATGTTCTATTTCCTAGTTACAGGTTATATTTTAGCAAACTTTCATATTTTCCTGTTTGGAAGTGAGTGGTTTTATCTTTCCACAGCATCTGAATAATCCAAATCATGTGGCCTGGAAATTAAATTCAAGATTACCTTTCAACAGATATTCATATATCCAACCAGAATGAAGTCTATAGTGTACCTGGGCTCTGTTAAATTATGTGTGAAATATGAGGAAAGGATTCCTTTCCTTGAACTTTCACAAGAGCATCTCAGAAAGCACAGTTCTCGTGCATTTGATAGAGGCTCAGAGCAGAGGGAGAGGACATTATGCCCTGGAAAGGGCTTCAAGAAGGAGTAAAAACTCAGTTTCAGCCATATAGGATGAGCAGAATTTGACTAAGCAGACAATGGATGGGCGGGGCCCTCTCTCTCTCTTAATCTTTTCTTTCATAGGTCCGAATGATAAACATGTACAAAGAAATAGATCAAACACCCTACAAACAAGAGATCGATGCCAAGAACCTGACCCAGTGTTGGAAGGAGTGTATGACCATGTCTTCCTACTCCTCAAGGAAAGCAGCTGCAGAAAATTTCAACTCGGAGAATTATTGGAAGAAGAAAGGGCTGGCCATGGTCCCCCTGAAGTTTCCTGTTGGTGTTGAATCCCTTGCTGCTGGTCAGGTCAGTTTTCCAAACAAATAAACAAAGGAAACCTTCCACTAATTGATTAGCCACATGGCTGTACTACCTGATGGTTAACCTCTGCCAACACTGTGCTCAGTCAAGCCAGTTTTTCCCAGAGGGACAAGTGCTCCTTGGCCCAGGTCCCCAGGTTGGTAAAAAGCATTCTTGCCAGGGTATCAGGAGACCCAGTGTCTTCTCCCTGCCCTAGCATCAAGCAGCCGAATGAACCTGCTCTGGACCCTGGATCACTCAGTTTAAAGTAAGAGTATGGGACCCATGCCTGGCCTATTTCTGGTGGCAAAAACAACACCAAGCCATTTGCTCATCTGTGCACAATTTATTCAGATAAGAGATAGTCAAGTGGCTATTGTGGAGGAATAAAAGCAAAAACAAGGTTATTTAAAAGAAGAAAGAGGAAAAGGGCTCATGAGCAGTGAATTTTAGCCCAAAATTTTGGGTAAAGTGATTAGAAGCAGCTGGTGAAGAAGTCATTCTGAGCTGTGTCTGTCCTTGAGCAGATGGGCCAAGGTCATTGGAGCAAGCAATGGCTATTGTTCAGGGATCTCTGGAATTAGTGTTTTTGTATTCTTCAGTTATACATGCAGAAGTGGGATAATAGAGTGTGTGAATTTCTATTTTTAACTTTTTGAGAAGGCTCCATAATATTTTCCATGGCAACTGCACCAGTTTATATTCCCACCAACAGCACGTGAGGCTTCCCTTCTCACCACATCCTTTGCAACACTTGTTTCTTGTCTTTTGGGTAATAGCCGTTCTCAGGTGCAAGATGGTATCTTATTGCGGTTTCCCTTTGCATTTACCTAATAATAAGAGATGATGATCATCTTGAGATGAGCTCTCGTATCCAAGCACATTTGGCCAGTGAGTGGCAGAACAAGAATTTGACTTCAAGACTGTCTGGCCATGTGATTTTCTCATTCCCTCCTGCCTCCTTGAGCAGAAGCAGACCCTACATCCCAAAGGGTCAAAGATACCTCATTATGTTACATTTAAACATGACTTTTTTTTTTTAATTCTATTTTTTTTTTTTAAGATTTATTTATTTATTTATACAAGCACTGGGTACAGTCAGAAGCATGGGAGGGTGAGAGAATTCACCAGAGCCAGAGCGGGGAGCAGAGCAGGCAGAAGGACGGCAGGAGAGGTCTGCGCGCCATGTGGGACCCTCCTCCGGTGGCCGGGGAGCAGCCGGGGATCGAACCGGCGCCGCAGAGGCTGCGGGCAGCTTCGCAACCCAGCGCTCAACCACTGCGCCACCGGGGAGGCCCAATTATGTTACATTTAATTCCTAGAGCAGGAACTCTGAAGGGCACATCATGTCTAATGAATGTCTGTATTCCAGTGCCTTAGTATAAAATCTGGTGCAGAGTGGGAACTCAGATGTTTGAATGATTGAGACATTTTGGGAATCTGTGGGACTAAAGCTAACTTCTCACCAATACTAGCGATCATTGCTTGAGGATTTAAATTTCACAGACTAAGTCCCCAATTTATATCCAAGAACCATCTGTTCCAATGCTCCAGTTGTGCCAATTTCATAAATGAAGCTTTGTGGAATTATCTTTTGTGCCACTAACAATGAAACATCGGGTGGTGCCACTTAACTGAACCAAATTTGACATTTGAAATGGCCCGAGGAGATTGCAGCAGCACATGGAACAAATTACTCAGCAGTCTCTGATAGAAACGCTGCCCTGGACACGCGGGCAGAGTGCTGCTGACAGTAGGGCCCCACCATGTGGGAAATGTACAGTCCACTCTAATCATAGCTCAATCGCATGTGCCCAGGACAAGCAACTACTGAATTGCTCACAGAGCCATGGAGGCCAAATACAGAGTCTTCAAGATTAAGGAACAGATCAAATGGCTATGCTATCGCAAATTCCTTTATCAAACTTTTATTGAGCACTTAGTACATGTGACACACCATGTTGTATTCCAGGGAGGCCTTAGGTTGTGGTGCTTCCTTCTAAGGGGCTCGCATTCCAGCAGAGTACAATGAAGTTCCATATGATGGAGCCATTGCAGCTGGCATCTCCTGGCATGTGACATGAATTCCCATGGCAGACAGCCTGGGCTCTATGTAGAGGATGCTGCTCCGTGTTCTTATTATTTTGAAAATAAATAGCTGGGAGCACAAGACAGTGTCCAGGAGTGATGTGTCGATAAGCAGTAAAACACATGTGCAGCCTCTTCAAAATTTCATGGCTGTCATGGCTAAGATGCCTTCCTCAAGGTTCTAAGACTCTTTGTTGGACTGTGAATGTGTGTACCTTTATCCTCAGAGAACTGATCCCTCTGTCCGTGTTTCCCCAATTTATCCCTTCACCTGGCAAGTAGAGCCTATTTTCACTGTCAAGTGTCTTGGTTGGAATGATAGAGGTTTCTGCTTGCCATTCCTGGAGTTATGTAAACTTTTGGAGTCCTTAAAGAAGTGGTTCTCCAAGTGGCCTCAGCCCACAGGTAGCTAAGCGGGTCCTTCTGGTGGGCAGAAAATCAAACTAGGACACGTGTTCTTTGGGACCAATGATACTAATATCGTTTTTACATGGAAACTCGAAGTGAAGATGTCATCCTGGTTTTCTGCAGTCTCCTGGGATTGTTCCATTCCCCCTACTTTAGTGTGGAGAGACTTGCAGGAAGACACATTCTTGTTCATTGTAAAACATGTTGAGCTAAGAGCTTGGATGTTTCTGATTACAGCAGCCTTTTACTACTGCTAGTAGTTTGGCTTGTCTGGGCTCCTGTGGGGAGCTGTACAGTTAGAAAAATATACTTCCAAATTCTCTTCCAACTAAAAGTTCTGGGATTCTGTGCCAAGAAATTTTAGAATGGGTTTAGCTCATTTTGCAGCAAAAAATTAATGATTCTCTGCCCTGTCTTCTTTGGATTTTTATTTCTGCTTCTCTATAACACACTATGGGAACATGTGTACACTTAAGCAGTTCTCCCTCTGCCCCAATATATATTCATATTCAATTTGGCATCTTAAATCTGAAACCCCCCCCCAAAAAAAACCAGCCAACAACAACATCAAATCCAGGATGTTATTCCCCTCTGGATAGGGGGTTGAGGAGTTGGGTTGAGGGTACCAGTATGCTGAATTGTCCTGATGAGGACAGAGTAGCTTAGGGAGCACAGGCCTGCCACAGACTGAAAGCACATGGCCTCCTGCAGGGTGGTCACAAGACAGCCCTCGCCCTGGCACTGCCCTTCCTCTGCTCGGTGCTCACAGGACAATGGGGAGCATGTCTGCATATTTCAGCAGGAGATAGAAAGGAGGGGATCGATTCCAGGGAAAATGTTTTCATGGACATGAACTGTGATAATGTTACAATGATCATGGAAACTGCTTTTCATCTTTTTCACATAGGCTTCTGCCCTGGTTCACATTTACCTAGATGGGTCTGTGCTGGTGACTCATGGTGGAATTGAAATGGGACAGGGGGTCCACACGAAAATGATTCAGGTAAGAATGCAAATAATTCAATTAAGTTGGATATGTGCTTGAGGCCATGTGTATGAGAGAGAAACTGTGAATGCACATTTTCTGTTCCAAAATAAAAAGGTCTTTTAGCTTTGGCAGCTAAGCTATTAGCCATGAGCAGAAACTGGGTAAACAAGTCAGTTCTGTAACTGACCCTCCAAAAAGATTGTGGCAGAAGAGCCTTAGGCTGTCTTACTGCTGAAGGTCATTTACTGTATTTCTTTCAAAATAGTAACATGTGAGTAGATTTTTTTAAACCTTTGCTGAGTAATAAAAAGATGCATAAATTCTGATCTATAACATTATTTCTTGCCCTTTTTATAGGGAGGTGTCTTAACAATTGACAATACAAAAATATAAAATATTTCCTAGATCTGACCAAATTTTACCAGTTTTCGTGTAGCACATTTACTTTGGTTATTTTTTATCTACTGTTTCTATTTTTTTCTAATCATAATAGCAATATTTTAGATCATAAAACATTGAAAGAGGTGAAAAAAAAAAAACCCTACACAATTCTACCACTTAACAATAATCATTGTTTGGGGGCCTTTTTGCTTTGGTTTATTTTTCTTTTTTAAAAAACACTGACATGCTCCTCATATAATCTTATATCCTATTTTTATTTTTAACCTAGTCTGATATAAAATGAGTACTCCCTCCTGTCATTAAGAATTCTTTGCTGATTTTTCATGGCTGTGTGTGTGCATAATTGAACCATCTCCAATCTTTGATAAACTTTGAAGAGCAGCAACTTTTGAAAGTTTTGGTAAATATTTCTGTACATAAACTGCAATTAAATGAGTGATTTTTTTTCCTTAAAATGGATTCCCAGAATGGTATCACAGAACTTACCCTAAGTCCCCAGATGCATGTCACCAAATTGTTTTCCAGGTGATCTCCATCTCATTGTACCGTTAACCGGCATTGCATGTTAGGGATTATTACATAATTTTAGATACCTTGATAGGTGAATGACAGTACTTCATTATTGCTTTAATTTTCACTTTCCTAATTGTAGATATGTGGGATAGATATTTTCTTCTATGTTATCAGCTACCCAAGAATTGTCTTGTCAGATTGTCCCCATTTGGGGTGAGACTTCAGTGATTTCCTAACTGGGCCACTAGACACCTTACTTCTAAGCCTGTGCACTATGTGCAGATGGTCTTCTGGAAGCTACACACATCAGAGGGCCCCATGTGCCCCTCATAGCAGTCTCAGGCTGACTATATCGAGCCATCCTGCCAGGGGAAAGAGGAAATTTGTGGATCAGCTGAAGTCAGTATGTTCACCAGCAAAATCTCCCTTTTGTTTCTAAGACAATGCAGCCAACTAAGTCTTCACATTGGTCAGTGATCCCTTGTTGGTGCTGCTGCTTTTCCAAGACAATCGTCCTTTCTTATAAGAAGTGCTCTTTTTCTGGAGCAAATCCACAAATGTAGATGAGGCATATGCAGCTGATCTTATCAGATAAAATCAATGTGTGTGGGCATCCCCTGGTGGCACAGGCGGTTGAGCACAATGCTGTGAAGCTGTCCGCAGCCTCTGCAGCATGGGTTTGATACCAGCCAGCCGGTGAGAAACCCACATGGCGCAGCAGACCTCTCCTGTCTTGCCCGCTGCTCCCCTCAGGAGTGTATTTCAATTAGTCTGCCTATTCTATTCCCCGCTCTGTCTCTGGTGAATCCTCTCACCCTCCCGCACATCAGCCTGTACCCCAGTTCTTGTATGCATGAATAAATAAATCTTAAAAAAAAAAAAGATCAAAGTGTGGTCACAGTGGAGGGTTCAGAGGTGTTGATTTCACAATGGTAAAGATAGAAAGTGTTTCTTCTTACCTTGTCATGGGACCGAGCCTCCTCTTCCTGATGCTGATGTACAAAGAAAAGTCACAGAACACAAAAGTGTGCAGGGCTTGAGGTCCACAACAGTTACAAGGTTTAGAAAAGAGGACATTTTTGTAGCTGAAGAAAGTCTTGGTTCTGCCCACCTGTTTGTTGTATGTATGAGGGCTTCAAGCATGCACTGCCATGTGGGCATGTGCTAGTATGTAACATGTGCAGGGGTCTGTGACTAACCAAGGTATGAGAAAAGAAACTTTCTTCTAAAATCCAGGTGGTCAGTCGCGAACTAAAAATGCCAATGTCCAACATCCATCTGCGTGGAACAAGCACAGAAACAGTCCCCAATGCAAATCCCTCTGGAGGTTCTGTGGTGGCGGATCTCAATGGGATGGCAGTAAAGGTAAAAATCATTGCAATACATCCAAATCATGAACATCGTTAATGCCCAGTCCCTCTCCTTCCCATGCCTTCTCATTGCAAATTATGCTTCCCCGTGTCTCAGACTCAGAGCTACAGCACCCAGTGGCTGGAACACCCCCTCACCCTTGACATCCCTCTGGCCAGCAATGCATGTCAGTGCCACTTGGAAAATGCGTCTGTGTCTTTCTGCTTCCTGGTCAGGTCATTCAAACATGTGCCTCTTGCCTCGGCCACTGCAGGGCCCTGTCTCTACCCCAGTTTCATTGCCTTTCACTCTGCTTGCACATGGCCAGGGCAAGCTTTCCCATAAAGTAAATCTGACCATCCTGTGTTTAAAACAGCACCCAACAGGCTGCCAACATTTTTTGTTCTCTCCTGAGCTCTTAGCACAATCTGCAAAGCCCCCATCCCAGATGGTCCATCTTTGAGACCAGCTCACACTTCACCCACCCCTGGGAAACCTTTCACATCACCTCATGGGTTTGGTCTCTTTTTTCTCATGGGCCTCTTAAATAAAGCTATGTCATGCTAGCTCTTGTGTTGTTTGTATGAAATTATGACTCTAATTTTAATTTTAAAATAATCCCTAGGATGCTTGTCATACTCTTCTAAAACGCCTTGAACCCATCATCAGCAAGAATCCTCAAGGCACTTGGAAGGACTGGGTGAGAATCACTGTTTCTCTATGTTTTGTGTTAGGATAAGAAAAGGAGGGAATTAAATATCCATACAGTGGACAGTGGACACCTTAGAAGTTACTATGGTTACATAGTAATTTAACAGAGGCCCTTTGGCTCTTGGCCTGTGGAAACCCTTTAATAGAGGAGTGGGGGAACTCCTGCATTTGGGAAAATCACCTTATTAGAGAAAAAGGTGGTTTTTCTGCCCAGAACTCTTGGTTGTGAATAATAGTTAATTAACGTTTCTTCTTATGATCTAGGTACTTCCTAGATATTTGCCATAAATTTATTTGTTTTCTTTCTTTGGTTTCTACTGCCCCTGAAATGGGAAGTCAACACTAGATTTCTATAAAAATAAAAATCACATAAGTGATCATTTAGAAATAGGAAACCAAGCCCCTGGATATTTATTCAACCCCTGCGAGGCACTAAATTGTGGAAATATTCAATGACTTCCTTTGATCTAATTGCAATCTCATTAAAAGACACACACTCTAAAGTGAACTAGCAAACTTTTGAAGCAATGGGATACAAAACCCCAGATGGTGCGGAATGGATATCAGCAAAAGCGGGACATGTCCTGCTGACTGTTCCAAGATGCTACAGTCAAAGTGTTGGTCTGGGGGAAATAACATTTAGAAGTCCTACTTAGAAATTGCTCCTGCTACTCCTCAGAGTTAAGATTCATTCTATAATTCTTATTTATGGACGCTCTCAATCCTTTCTGGGCACATTCATTTCTGCCCTATGCTCTGTGCTGCCTGGGTCCAGAGGGCTGGGAGAATCTGATTAGGGAGAGGCGGTGAGTGAGTGCGGGAGAAACGGTCCTTCTCTAGCAGATTGCCACCTCCTTGATTCTCTAATGATTGTACTTCTCCCCTTTTTCTTTCTCAGACTTGGGGACTTAAACCTCACCTCCATTTTGCAGTATATTAACCAACTGTGCATTACAAACTCATGGACCATTAGCAAAGTTATACCCCTCTTCTAAGACTGTTATGGATACATGATATTCAAATTAAACCTCCAGCCACCCATTGTTTCCTGAAATGTGGCATGTTAATGGCTTGTCTTTCCAGATGATGGAGTCAAGTCTTCTTAAGCAGATCATATGCTACCCACTGCAGTCCAGTCTATAAGTTCAGCATAGCCTGGCAGTCATTAATGTGGTCACATGCATTGAATAAATGCTGTTCCCCTAACAGTGCATTATAATTGCTTTGTGGAGCTGGAGAATGCTGAAAGAACTAAATTAATCTGGTCCTTCCTAATTATTACTCCTGATAGATTTATTTAACACATAGTAAATTAAAATTTAATTCTTGAATGATTCTTTCGTTAAATATCCTTACTGTGTCCTGCCATTCTCTTCTTTCACAGGCAGAGGCTGCTTTTAATGAAAGCATAAGTCTAACCGCTACTGGATACTTCAGGTAAATAATCCTTTCAGTCACACACTATGGAAAATAGCAGTGGTATCTAGAGGAAGACTTTTACTTGTGTTTGCAATTTTGGCAAAAATTGATGCTGTCCCTTCTAGTATTAACCACTGTTATTAAAAACACTTAACTGCTAGTTAATCCAAACGTCAAAAAAAATAGTTTTATTGGGAAAAGTAAACAAACACACACACAAAAAATAGCTGAATTGATTATTCAAGTCATAATGGGTCTTATTTAGATCCTGGGTGGGTCTAGTGCTCAAACCCCACAACTGTGGTCAATCCTTTGTTCAAAACTCAGAGTATCCCATAAGTTAAGACACGAAGGTGTGGAAGTGCATGTTAAAGCCATAATAAGAGAAAAACATTTCACACCTGTGTTGGAAAGAAATAAGAAATTCGACAATAGCCATATAGTGCAAGATATGGAACAACTGAACTCATGTACTTTGGAAAACAATCAAATTACTTTAATGGACGTCACCACTGAGCAAGATGGTATAGAGAGACTTACCTGATTTTGTCATTTTGTCAGTTACCTCGGGAGGCCCAGAGCATGGAGTGGCTTTCAGAAATAGGCAGTAGAAAAGTTTTCATGACCACCTCCACTTAATGGCTAGAGAGAAGGCTAGAAAGTCCTATAAGCTACTCTTTTACATGGCCCATGCTTCTCTTTTACATGACACTTATGCCTCTACCAGAATAGCAACAGAGAACAAGGGCCATGGACGCTTCACATAGAAAGCTGAATTCTGGAGCCAGAAAGATAGGTGAACAGACACAGGTGCAACTTCAAAGCAACATTTAGTGTAAATTGCAGGTTGAATTCTCCAAGTCTGGTGACAATAGGATTAGATGATTGAACATTAACTAAAACAATAGGATGGATAACCACACACTCAGCAGCTAACATCCAGGCATAAGGAGACTTTGGTCAGGAGAGATGGGATTTATTATCATACAAAGCAAATTTAATAAGAAATAGGTAAATAGTTATTTATTAACAGGTTTATCACCTGCCTTATGTGCTGGCACATCATTGTGCAAGTGTGCGCCTCTATTTCATTGTACATACAACACTGAGTACAGTTCCTAATGGGTCTGCATAATCATCAGGGTCAGGGATTAGGGGATATGACCACTTAACAACACTCCTCAAAGATTCTTTTTCCTCCAGGGGTTATGAGTCAAGCATGAACTGGGAAACAAGCGAAGGCCATCCTTTCGAATATTTTGTTTATGGAGCTGCCTGTTCCGAGGTTGAAATAGACTGCCTAACAGGTGATCATAAGGTCGGTATCAAAAGGTCTCCCAGTTGCACTGAGATACATCAAATGTTTTCCATCTATCTGAGCACCATAGATATGCCATGTATTGGCCTGAGAGTAATTTCTCTACACTACCAGAAAAAAATAGAAATTCAACAATGGCACTGGTAATATGGTTGCTTCCATGGAAAAAACTGGTAGTCTCGTCTTTATTTTCTTTAGCCTCTTTTAATTAGGAAAGAAACCATTGCAGGGAAGAAACACAGCCTAAAGAAGGTTTCCGTGTAGACGGTAGGCACAGCCAATGTGCCAACCTCTTCTGTGAAATGCCAATGCTAGATAAAAATGTGAAAGCCAGGAGTGGGAACCCTGCTTTAAGGGTTATGTAAGCAGGCTAGCACAACTGAAACCACTCTTTTCAGACTTATCCAAAGACATGACAAACAGCAGGAGTTCCGAAGTTTTGAAAGAAAAACCTTCACTATGCTGTACCTCTCCTCTCCTCCAGTTGAGGCCACTTGTCTCCTGGAAGACCAGCCTGCTAACTGGTGTTAAGCAGTTTTGCATTGCATTGTGTTTTCAAGGAGGCAAGTGCCTGAAGTTTTACTGCAGTAAAGCATTCTTGATCACTATCTAATTGCTTTAAGAAAAATGTCTTGATGGAAGGCCCAGATCAAATAGTCTGAGGTTTGCTTTGTTCCATTAACAGTCATCAGTAGACTGTCATGGCAAAGACCGTCACATCACATAAAGAATGGCCAGGCTCACCGGAGAGCAAAGGTGTCGCTGCTTGGCCAGCTCTGCTCCTCTTCATTTGTAGGTTAGCAGAGAACTTTTGCTCACTGAGTTGTAGTCAGATTTACTCTCTTATCTGCTTTCCTGTAAAAATGAAATAGCTACAATCAAAAAATGAAATGTCAAGAACAGCAAGTGACAGCTGAAAGACTTTTTGTTAATGTGCCCTAAACTCTTTGCTTCAGTAAACATCACCCAGCCAAGTTGGACTCTGGCTGCTGGGTTGTGTGGTAGACACAAAGTGTTGCACAATGAGTGTCATGGAGGTTTTGTGTGTCACATGTTGTGTCTGTCATGGTGGATAACTCAATATGTTACTTCACTCAGCTGGAAGCAAAGACAAGTAAATATTTTTCTCTCTTATTGTTTCCAAGAAAAAAATAGTGCTTAAACTAGTAAAGAGTGCTTGTATAACTTTGGATTACATGTAATAAGTTTGGTGGCATCATAAAAATCTTTGTTGCTTCTTTCTACTAAAATATAAGGTAGCCCAAAGAGAGGTTCTATACACATGCCATCCTGGCAGGAACTGTTTCTCACCTTTCTGTAAGTTGTAATCACTTAAATAAACATTTTTGCTTTATTTTTATTACTAGAACCTCAGAACGGACATTGTCATGGATGTTGGCTACAGTATCAATCCAGCCCTTGACATAGGCCAGGTATGCATAATTGATTTGCCTGACTGCCTGTTTGTAAAAGCCAGAAATATTACAGTAATCTGCAGAGAAAACATTCCATCCTGCTCAGTCAGAATCTTGTTTTTCTACCCTCTTTGTCAGAGTCTTATTCAGGTCACCCACAGAATTCAAATTTCTTATTTCTTTAAAAAGGGAAAGAGACAAAGGTGCTTTAGGTAGTTTTTGAACAAATACAATCTGTGACTGGGGAACTTGAATGAAGCAAGATGAAGCCTTGTCATGGCAAAATAAGCCACAACTCTAGGACTGAAGTAAAATGCAGGCTGAGTGTCAAGCCTTGGGCACTGATGGCTCTAGCTCCAAGGAGTTTGAAGGTTGGATTGGGATAACAAATATCAAGTAACCACAGCAGTAGCTGTCAGTAGGTAACCTGTTTTTCACAGAGATATTTTAATATAAATTTAAAATAATTGACAAGATTGGAAAATCACAAACTATTTTCATAAATATTCAAATGTTTAACATGTATTAAAAAAAAATTTGCCAACTCTGTTGTTTCATTTCCACCAAGGAAAGTCAGTTAGTTGCCTCTTTAGAGAGTCATGCTCACAGGGCCCACCTGGAAGCTTCCTCGCATTCTTTACCTGCCTCACACCCGTGGGCAGTTCAGCTCACTACTTCCAATTGAGAACATAACTTGTGGTATCTCCAGTCATGACGTTGCTTGGAGAACAGAGAGAATACATGAATTGAGAAGTCAAAGGCTTCAGGGAGGAAGTGGGTGTGGAGGAGAGAGTCAGGGAAAGAATAGAAGGAGGCATGCAGGTTGGGTGGAGAGTAGAGAAAATCAGCCTCTAGGAAGACATGAAATTTGCTGGCTACAAGGTGAGGCAATGACACTGGGGAGCACCTGCTTCAGAGGAGCAGGCCCTGAGGCAGGAGGTAACAAATGAAGAGGGCCAGGTTGGCAGAGGACCTGCAAAGACAGAGCTTAGCTTGGCCTTGGGATCTAGTCTGGAGTTACAGGAAGTTTCGTCTAACATGGTGGTAGAGAACAACAGCAAAAGTGAGGATGACCTGCTAAAGATGGAGCTTCCATATGATCCAGCAATTCCACTCCTAGGTATTTACCCAAAGGACACAGACTCATTAATTCAAAAGGGCACCTGCACCCCTATGTTTATAGCAGCACTATTTACAATAGCTAAGCTATGGAAACAACCCAAATGCCCAAAAATAGATGACTGGATATGGTACATATACACAATGGAATATTACTCAGCAATCAAAAAAGATAAACTCATGCAATTTGCAGCAACATGGATGGAGTTGGAAGGGATCATGCTCAGTGAAACAAGACAGAAAGAAAAAGAAAAATACCAGATGGTCTCACTCATAGCAGGAATTTAGAAATAAGGGACCAGGAAAAAGACTAATTATAATAAAGCAAAAATCAAAATCAATAAGCAACTATAAACCAGAGATGCACTACAGGGGAGGTGGGAGTAGGAGGGATTATGGTCAAAATAAGGGGGGCGGGTTTGTATGGGGACTATAACCAAGATGAAAATGCATGCATTGTACAAAAATGAAAAATGATGTAAAAAAATATAAAAAAAAAATATATATATATATATAAAGTGAGGATGGAGAACCTAGCTAGCATCACAAGAAGGAAACACATAAAGAAAGATCCAGGAATCAGAAACATGTGTGGAAAGGTCATTTTGCCCATGTGTTGATAGCTAAGAAATGGAGTATCTTAAGGAGCGAGCCCTCAGTTCAAACCTTCATGTTATAAGTGAGGAAACTGAGTCCAGAAATACAGGGGTACCCCACTCATGAGTGAGAGTGACGAGATGAGATATCAGATGCTCAAGCCTTTGGAGCCGTGTCTGTGGACATAGTCAGAGAGGGCTTCATCTACTTCATAGGTGGAAGCAGTGTGGGCCCTGGGGCTACAGAGGCTCTGAGGCCTCTTCCAGAGCTATAATTTTAACAGCCAAACTACAATCCTTTACTAGCATTAAATAAGAATTTTTAGAAATGCTTTTAGGTGAATTTTTAAGTAAATTTTCAGAAACATGCTCCAAGGCACAATGAAAATCCTCTTAAACTGTATTTCCAAACTTCAGACAAGCTGAAGAATGAACTTGAAATGCTATTGTTGAATGTATTTTCTCATATGTGGAAATTCTTTTTCCCCCTCTCAGATTGAAGGTGCCTTTATTCAAGGCATGGGACTTTACACAATGGAGGAGCTGAATTATTCTCCTCAGGGTGTCCTGTATACTCGTGGTCCAAACCAATATAAAATCCCTGCCATCTGCGACATCCCCACAGAGTTGTATATTTCTTTGCTGCCTCCATCTGAAAACTCAAATACCCTATATTCATCTAAGGTAAGCCGTGTTCTGTGATTGAAAGCATGTCAGTGTGTTATCTGTGTAGTGGGGGGCAACATTCTTCTCTTAGTTATTCAGGGGTTCTAGTAAACATTTTCAGTATTAGGAAATTTAATAACATTAAAATTTTCAAGAAATATATTCCAAATTGGGAGCCTGTCTTCTGTTGCTGTTAGTTTATATCTGACTTTTCATCTGCCATAGTCATCTTCAGGCCTCTGCTATCTCTGCTTTCTCCATGGGGATCCCCTCCTTGAAAGGCTATAATACTAAGAATAGACATACTAAAATATTTACTTTTTTAAATGAAAAAGTTGCGAATAAAATCTTCAACACGTGCACATATGCATGTTGCTACCTGTATATGAGAAGAGAGTCATCAATCTGGTTAATCTGTTTCCGCTCCAGGGTCTGGGAGAGTCTGGTGTCTTCCTGGGGTGTTCGGTGTTTTTTGCCATCCGTGATGCCGTGAATGCAGCACGTCGGGAGAGAGGCCTAACTGGGCCCCTGAAGCTCAACAGTCCACTCACCGCAGAGAAGATTAGAATGGCCTGTGAGGACAAGTTCACAAAAATGGTGTGTTCTGAGCATAAAACTCTCAATTCTTGTCTCCTGTTCTTTTGATGACGTTTCATTAATCCACCACAGGGCTTCTCCCTGGAAGGACAAGTGACAGGAATCCTGAGGGCCCTGGCCAGGAGAGCAAGTGCCCTTGGACTGTGTCCTCTCATCACCTGGCCCTGCCTGCCTATAGAGTCTCAGTTCTATATCACTCCTCAGTTATATCTCTACCCCCTCCCCGCCGCCCTTGTTCTGTTCCCTTCCTGGGATACTTTATTCTGGAATAGAATTGAGGGAGTATGTCCTGAACCTAGGATATCAGGCCAAGAATACAGGCCACTCCCACAGTCTATCTCTCTGTACCCCAGCCAGGCCCCAGCCAGGTTATGCAAGTGCCTGTTTTGAACCATAGCATGGGAAGGGTCCTTCTGGCCCCAACCCATTCAATACCAAGACTTTCTCCTTCAACACCGCTGCTAAGCAAACATCTCAGCTTTCCTAGGTCATTTTCAGTGATGGGGTTTTGAATTGCAGGAGGAAGTTCACAGTGACTCCTCTGACTATACACAAATTATTCCTATACCAAGGGGAGGGCCCCCTCCTGTCCTCTCTCGCCAGCTTGTTGTGTAAACTCCACACATCACTTCACAGAGACTGACTCCACTTTTCTCTTGTCCCTCTCAAGCCTGAGATGATGACTCTTAGAGATGTCTGTCCTGACCCTTTATCCTCTCTGACTTGCTCCCCATTTCTTCTGCTAAAACTCCAGTGCCTTCCCGTGCTGGCCATCCTCTGGGTGGTTTTATCCTATTTTATATTTTGCTATTTTTTTTACCACCTGTCACAAGTATGCTCCATGTTACAAATAACCAAATTTGTATTTTAATTCTAGATTCCAAGAGATGAACCTGGATCCTATGTTCCTTGGAATGTACCCGTATGAATCAAATATAAACTTCTGGAGAAAACAGGGTGATTCTTCCAACACAGAAATGTATCCAATTTCTATAGTCAAAGATGCTAGGAATGAAAGACGGATTTTTACTGCTCAGAAATCATTTCACAAAGCACTGCTTCTATATGACACTGATTTTAAATGTTCCATTTAGATTTTCATAGATGCACATAAGTAGTTTATAAATCATATTTTAAATGGTATAAATACTAACTGGTTTCCTCTAGATTGATATTCTCCATTATTCTATCCCTTATATATATTCAACTGAATGGAATAGATGATTATTTGTATGTGATTCATACATAGCTGGCTTATATCTACCAACAGAAATTATATTGTCTAGTGAAAGGCAATTTCTAAATAATTTTGCTAGTAGTATAAACTGTAAAGTTGTCATTTTCTCATTTGTCTCTAATTTCTACCACCCTCCTTTTCTTGTCAGAGTGGATCCAGGCACTGTATCTAAAGAATCTGTAGGACCACAGTAAAAAATTAATAAATTAGACTTTATCAAAACTAAAAGCACTTGTGATTCAAAAGACACTATAAAAAAACAAAAAGGCAAACCACAGCCTGGGAGAAAATTTTGCAAAGCATGTATCTGATAAAGATTTAGCATGCAGAATGTGTAAAAATCTCTTACAGCTCAACAATAAAAAGATAAATAACCCAGTTTTAAAATGAATGAATGAATTGAACAGACATTTCTCCAAAGAAGGTTACATAAATGGTCAATAAGCACATGAAAAGGTGCTCAACTCATTAGTCATTAAGGAAATGCAAATCAAAACCACCATGAGAGCCATTTCACACACATTGGTGACTGCAATCAGAATGATGAATAGTGAGTATTGGTAAGGAGGTAGTGAAATTGGAACCCTTATCCATCACTGGGGACAATGAAAATACTGCGGATGCAGTGGGGAAAAGTTTGGCAGGTCCTCAAAAAGTCAATGTGGAATTGCCACATGACCACTCCTAGGTTCTCCCAAGAAAACATATCCTTGCGCAAAAACTTGCACACAAACGTTCATAGCATTATTCATAATGGCCAAGAATAACCTCACTCTGGCCAAGAGTGGCCTCAGACTGGTCGTG
Source organism: Talpa occidentalis (assembly GCF_014898055.3). Lineage (NCBI taxonomy): Eukaryota > Metazoa > Chordata > Mammalia > Eulipotyphla > Talpidae > Talpa > Talpa occidentalis. The sequence goes on from NW_023603184.1 coordinate 123,393,229, forward strand.
ACTGATAACAAAATACTGTAAACACAATGTGGCTTATTTGCACGAGGGGATTTCATTCAGCCATCCAAAAGAAGGAAGGGCTGATACCTGCCACCACGTGGCCAAAAAAGACATTATCTAAGGGAAGGTAGTCAGACACGAAAGGCCACACATTGCATGATGCCATCTATGCGAAGTGTCCGGAACAGGCAAACTCATAGCGACAGGAAGTTGGTGAAGGGTTGCCAAGGACTGAGGGGAGAAAGGAATGGGGAGGTGACAGCTAGTGGGTATGGAGTTTCTTTTGGGATGACGAAAATATCCTGGAAGTAGATAGTGACGATGGTTGCACAGCCTGTGAATATACTGAACACCAAGGAATTGTAGACTAAGAGAGTGAGTTTTATGGTATATGAATTACATCTCAATTTAAAAAAATGCAGAGAAACGAAAAACATGAGAAAGAATGAGCAGTTGTGAGAATCATAAAAAATTTACTGCCATGATCTTTCCTGACAAATCTCAAAGGGAGCAAAACAGCAAGACTTAATTACTGAAAATATGTATATATACCAAAAAAAAAAAAAATGCTAGGAAAGGCTCTAAGTTCATGCGTTTTACCTTTTTGGTGGGATCCCTGGTTTCATAATAGATGTAATGACTCACTTTAAAAAGAAGAAGAATTCCATTTCCATCAATGGCAGAGACAAGTTCTACACTGAGGTAGAAAGTACCTGAGACTAATATATATCTTCTTCCAGTCACACTTTCACCAAAGACTTTTGTCCCAGGGCCAGGTTAAGAAGGCATTGGTTCTTAATGGCCTCTGACTGATGACTAAGGTATTCTTGTTATTGGTTACATGGGTTTCTCCCATTAAAGAGGAAATTTTCTCACTAATGTCACAAATATTTTAGAGCACCTACTATGTGTTAGGTACTGTTCCAGTCACTTAGGATATAACTGTAAGCAAAATCAATAGAGACCCCTGCCCTCATGCAGATTATATTCTGGTCAGACAGAACACTATAAATAAATAAGTAAATTATGGAGTAGAACTGATGTCAATGAGGGGACAAGTAAGAGCAGAGCAGGTTAAAGTCAATGAAGAGTGAGGAGGGTAGGAACAGGTTGCTCTTGAAATGGGGTAGAGAATGAAGGTGGTGAGGAACAGTCAGCCAAGAAGCGGGCACTTGGGACAAAGTCCCTCTGGCAGGGGGTGTGCTCAGCCTGTTTGTAGCTGGTGAGAGGGCTTGTGTGACTGAAGTAGAGAGGGGGGAGGGGACAAAAATCTAGAGCTTTGAGACTGTTGCAGGGCCTTAGGCTTTTAATCTGAGTGGGTGCGGAGCAAGAAGGAACATGAACTGACACATTTTAAGGCTGATCCTCCTACAGATCATAGGAGGACATCACTTATGTTCCCAACTTAATCTTTCCCAAGTTGTCCCTTTCTTTTGCTTTCTCCCCATCTCTTTGGTGTGTGTGTGCCCTTTTTGCCCTTTGCCTCTTGCTCCTCCAGCCCGTGTTGGAATTCCCAAAGAGGCTGAGGGTCCTTGTTTCACCTTGTCACATGCCTTCTCCCAGGAGGTGCCCCTCACTTCCATGACTGGGGAGTCCTCCTGAATCTCTACAGCTCAGGCCTCTGAGCTATAGGTTTCCAGTTTGGAAAACCTAGCACATGCCTTTGCTTGCCACTGGTATGTCACAAAGTCACCTCAAACATAAGTGGCCCAAACAGATCTGTGAGGATGGCCATCGGGAGTTTCCAAGCCAGAACTGGGGTGGGGGACCCAAGATATTCCGTCCCCTGAGTGCACACACTTCTTCAGGCATGAATTCCTGTCAGTCCCACCTCAGAGAGAGGTCTGAAGGCTGCCTCGCACTCTCTCACTCCCATGGCTACTCAAGCTCCTTGTCCTCCACCCCGGCGGCTGCAGTGTTCTCCTTTAGGACTGCCCTGCTTTCCGGCTTCTCTTCCAAACCATTCTCCACATTGAAGCCAAAGTGACATATAAATTTATGGACACACACACGCACACACACACACACACACAATATGATCATTTGCACCCTTGCCTAACACCCTTGAATGGCTTCCTATTCATCCCCCTGGAAGATTGTTCCAAATCCCTAAGATGGCAAGTGTGTCCTCTGTGATCTGGTCCATGCCTATCTCTCTAGCATGATCGCCCTCTCTTTTACAATCTGTATTTCCCTTCTCTATTTGGGTGTCTTTGTCTTTGTCCTCTACCTGAAGGCCCTGTCACTTCCATCCCTCCTCTTGTCTGTCTGCTACTGAAATTTTAATATGCACATAATAAAGAGCTTGAGCATTTTGTTAAAATGCAATCAAGCAAGCTCAGAGCAACAAGGTAAGATGGAAGAGGAGCACCTAGAGTCAAGCACCAGCAGGCGGAGAAGGAAGAAGCAAGCGCATGAGAGGGTGGCCACAGTCCAGCCATGCACCGCTGCCGCCTCAGCTTCCCTCCCTAGCTCACGCCTGAGTTGCCTGGGCGAGAAGCAGCTCCTGGTGGAGAAGGGAAAACAAGCTCTGTGTGTGCGAGCAGCCAGCTACGCTCAGGGTCTGCGCTACTACTCACTCAGAGGGTGATGGGGACGGTCTCCCAACCGTGCTGCCCTTGGTTGTCCACTTTTTTTTTTTTTAATAGAGGCATGTTTTATTTATTTATTTGTTTGTTTGTTGTTTATACATGCACTGGGTACAGTCAGAGGCGCGGGAGGGTGAGAGAATTCACCAGAGCCAGAGCGGGGAGCAGAGCAGGCAGAAGGACCGAAGTACACTGCTGAGGGGAGCAGCGGGCGGCAGGAGAGGTCTGCGCGCCATGTGAGACCCTCCTCCGGTGGCCAGGGAGCAGCCGGGGATTGAACCGGCGCCGCAGAGGCTGCGGGCAGCTTCGCAACCCAGTGCTCAACCGCTGCACCACCGGGGAGGCCCGGTTGTCCACTTTGAGTGGAAAAGTGACCTGGGGTGAGAAGACAGTGGACTCACAGGTCGTGGTGAATGGTTTGGGCAGCTGGGCAGGATCTGGAAGAGGAAAGATTAGAAGACAAAGCAACAGAAATGAGTATCCAGGAGAGGCACAATATGTGATTTTCCTGTCAAATGTTAAAGATGCAAACTGTTCTTGACATAAATTTAAATGTTACAATGTGGAAAATTTTACCTTTCTTCTAGTCACAAAGAAAACAAATTCATCCACCTCCTTAAAATGAGTCTTTTTGCCTAATTAATTGACTGAAAGTTGTGAAGTTGTAGGCAAAGTAGCCTCTGTGTGTTCCCTGAGAGACTGACCTGAGATCTACCCCTGGGGGGTGGACAGCTGGACACGGGGCAGCCCCCAGGGGCGAATTTGATCTGTTCTCTGAGTTATTCCTCTAATCAAATCCTGTCTCTCTAATTTCCCTGCCTCCCTCTTCTATCCACACTTTCTTCCTCCCTTAAGTCAGGTTGGAGATGAATTTCCATCTAGTTCTCACATAGATCACACTCTTCCCTGCCCTGGGGTGACCAGATTTTCTAAGATAATGGCGAGAAACAAACTGATAGAAAGGAGATACTAGGCTCAAGCGGCCAGTGTGTGAGCTGGTGATTAGCTGGTAACTAGACAGTCTGTATCTGCAGTTGTCTGGGGAGCGGGGAGGAAATAAAGAGGTGGGGGAGGGAGAAAGTACGAGATAATAAGATTCCTAGATGAAAAGCACTTGATTATATTGATGTCTTCAGACCACATTTCGTAATTGCATTTGTGCACTTCTAAGTATTTGGTATCGACTTCTCTTTATTACAACCTTCTGCTTCCCTCTTCCTCCCCACCACTTCCTCTGCTGCCTCCTTCAACCACCATCACCAACACAAACACACACACACACATTTGGAGTCTAAAATCTTCAAGTCTAAAATCCGTTGCCGATATTTTTAAAACTTTCAACCAGCAAGAACAGACATCATAGCAGAAAGCTAGGGACACATTTCCCCAGTCCGTTTACATTTTAACACTTTACTCCTTTAAACAAGGATGCTCAGATCACTAAAGAAAGTGGGCCAAATAATTTTCCAGCCCCACTTTTGAGCTCTTGAGCTTTAGCTGGGATATAATTCATGAAAGGAATGTGCTCTTTGATTTTCACTGTCCTGTGGTGCCTGCCGGGCGGCTTGGTATCATAGCTCTCAGCGCCACGGGCAAAGGCAAGGCAGTCAAGGTTGAGCTGAGGGGTGTAGCCCAGTGTGGCTAATCACACTCTACCCGGGCTGTGCAAGGATACGACGCCAGGTACCCACGGTCAGACAGGCAGAAGAGGGGTCTTGCTCCCCATCTGTCTGGTCCCAGAGCCCCCTGCTCTTTCCCCACGCGGGTTCCCTCTCCTAGGAGGTGGCAAGCAGCCTTCACTAACACAGTGGGTTGTGTGCATGTTTTCCTGCGGCTGCTGAAATAATACTATTTGTCTACAATTGCCAAGGTCTTGTTAACTTTTCAAATATGAGTGAAGAACAGGTATATGTTTTGCACATAGTGATGAGAATAAAAAGCCTTTTATTCAAGAAATTTAAATGTTTATAGCTATTTAACCTGTCCTAACCTCTTATATTTTTCTGAAACCAGTGTTATGTTGAAGGCTTATCTGTGGTTACCCTCTGAAACAGCCAAACATTTGTCTGGCTTAAACAATGCCAAGTACAATACAGTTACATAATTTTGTAACTGCAAAGGGTAATGTTAGTTCAATCAGACAACAACATGTTCCAGATGACTCTTCCTATTCAGCTATATGGGTTGCAGGAAAGCTGCCTTAATCTACATACCCATGTCCTCTGCACACATCACAGTGAGGATATCAGACCCTGGAGTAAACTCATCGTTCTACCTGAGAAAAAACTGTATCTTTGTTTGGGAAGCCAAGGAAATAAGAAAGTCTGGAAACTTTTCCATTTCTTTTGCATTTGTAGAACTTTTTTCCTTCTATCATGCTTCATTACAAGCATTTGGAGTGTATTGATATGTAGGGTTGGAGTGAAGTGCCTTGTCTCCAAATGGAATGATGTATGGCAGTGGGCCATAGCTTGCAGTTTCAGAGGACAAAGATGACAGGGGAAGGTCCCTGTCCCTTTTCCAGGAAGAAATGTTACCCTTTTCTACTTCTTTTCTCCTTCTGCAGGTTTCTTTACTGTTTGAAATTTATTACATTTCCCCGAAACCTCAGGGGAAGCAGGTGCAGAGGGGGGACACCCTGCCCGAGTAACTGGGATCATCTCACTGCCCCAGGGAGGAACCCTCCCTCCAGGGAGACTTTGAACCCTCTGTACTAAGACATGGAAAGGGAATAATTCACATGTATCTTGGGTCCTAGGATAAACTGAGAAAAACAAGGAAGTATAGTATATGGTTGGTTTGTGTAAATACCTACGCTGCTCTTTCCAGCCAGGAAAAAAAAATACTTTTGTGATTTGGATAAAGGAATTTAGCACTTGTTGCCGTGAATAGTCTTTACTCACAACTACATAGGTTGAATATCCCCAACCTAAATTATAGACACTTTGGGGGCAAGGATTACATCTCATTCTGAAAATGCCTTCCCATACCACACAGAAATGGTGTGCCACTGAGGATGCTGGAAGGTCACTGAGTCTAAGACCGGGTAGAAAAACACATCACTACCTGTTTGTCATTCTGTATTCTGTATCCATGCTATAAGAGGCACAAAGCTAAGTATAAGCCTAAAAGCCAAGTATTTATAGGATTTATTAACACAATTACTGAAGATGCATTAGTAAAATATGTCAAGAAGTGAATGAAACACCAGATAGCCTTCCAATGTCAGAACAGGAAGTAAGAAATAGAAAAGCTGGAGAAAACTACATTATGAACAGAAAACTACACTAAATTCCCCCAATCCAAATTCATTTTTCCTCCACCAACTGATAGAAGAAGGAGGGAAATACAAAATAAAAGCAGATAATGTCACTTTCTGTGGTTTTCAATGGAACGTCTTCCCAGAAAGTTTCTCACTAGTGTCCCTTAGCACTTCTGGTTGATACCTGACAGGTCTGTGCCTACCTTTACCTGTACCAATTATAAGCCTAGATTTCATTTCTGAGCGCTTCCTACCCATACACTTTCAGGCTGGATTTGCTGTGTTCTTTGTTCAGAAAAGGGTTCTTAAGGCCACAGTGCTCTGGGCAGGGTCTGCACCTCAGGCCTGGCGGTGAGTGTCCACACTCCTAAGGAAACACCCGGAGCCCCCCACGGAGCAGTTCATGGCAACTGTGGGTGATGTGCTTGAACCTCTCACACCGTGAGACAAGTGTTATCCTCGGCAAGAGATACGGGGTGCTTGAGCAATCTCCCCCAAGGGATTAGACCAAGTCGCTGGACAGAGATTTATTTGTTGCTCTTTATGGTCCGCACCTCTCAAGCAGTGTTAACAAATATTCATCCCTCTTTTGCAGGAGTGGAAACTGAGGCAATCAGCCAGAGAAAGCGAAGTGAATTTTGCACATGACTCTTGCATTCTTGGCACCATGTCAATTGTTTCTGATCATTTAAGTGTAATGTATGTTTGGGTAGCATATGCTTATTGAAACAGTCTTTGCGTGGGTGATTTTGATGCAATCGCAATGTTATTGGAATGGTGTTTGGAAATATGACGACTTTAAAAATCTTTTAATTATGTACTTAGAGTTAGCCAAAAGAAGCAGTGACCTTTTGGTTTGTTTTTATTTTTTGTTGTGGCTGTTGCTGTTGCAGTTGCTATTTAAGTATTATTAATGCTTATGAAATCATAGGCTCTTAGGAATTAGAGGAAAATCACTTATGACTCATAAACTCATAACTCACACTCAACTGAAATGCCTCAAGACTTTTAAAGCAGTATTTCCCCTTTTTCATCCTTTTGGAAAATTTGTTGTTCTTATTAAATTTCATGGAGGCATTCCACCCTGTCAAGGTACCTTTAAACTTTTATTATTTGCAAAGCTGATAAATATTGCCTTCATCTTTATGTAAATCATCACTTTAAAAAATATTGAACAAAATAAGCCAAGCAGAGAAGTATGAGAAAATTAATCAACACCGTTTACATTGAGTTGCTGTTGAGTCAAGTACAAACCTTTCTGTAATAACATTCTTTGCATGTCTCCAACTCCTCACAGAGGGAACCCAGTGGCTCTTAAATGCTAGGGGGACGCCCACGCACTCTGTCTGCAGTGCTGAGCAGAAGTCTTATCTCAAGAGAGAACAAGCCTGGCTCTCTTGAGTGCCCAGTCTCCTCCTGTGGACCACTGCTGAAGCCAGTTTATCAAGAATCCAGTCCAGAATAGATCCAGAGAGTTGCCTGAGTACAAAATTAACCTCAGCTAAATCCAACTTTTTGGGTACCAGGATCAACGGCTGCCTGTCTCCTGTAGTTTAACACTGATTGCCTGTGATGTCTCAAATAGATTACCTGCCACAGTTTCTCAGTCTCATCTACAAATTATTTCAGGGTCAAGGGACACAATTCACTTTGATCTATCTGACCACTTAAAGAAATTTAAAGAAGCTAAATTTTCTGTTAAAGTCTCCACCTATCTTGGTCTTCAAGTCTTTTTTCACTGTGCATGCTGATGCTCCTTTGCTGAGAAACAGGAAAGCAAAATTGGGAATCAAATAGTTCTGCCTTCTCTGTGACATCAGTTACTGTGACTCTATCTTCATCGGGCAGTGCATTTTTTACTCTGCTTAATACATTTTATTGTCAATAATATTTCCACAAAATCAATCGTTGTCTAATGCTTAGCCAACTTGACACAGCTCTGGATCACCCTTTGGCCTTCATTATCATTTTACCCTTCTGTCCATTGTTTGTTAGCGTCCTTTCTTTGTCTTTGCTGATCAAGAGAGCAATCTGGTTATAATGTGTTCCTCCCATCCCCATCACCTTGTTTCTTCCTCATTTACCATTACAGCCTCCAAATTTCATTTCTGAGAATTTCCTACACTTTTCATGCTGTGTTTCTGGTAAATGGGAGAAGGTTCATCAATACCCTGTACATTCTGGAATTGACTTTTCATAAGCTGTGGCCCCGAATATTAGACATTATTTACTTCTCTTGTTCTGAACCCACAGATTCTCTCCCTCAACATTCTTCATTTCACAGGGCTTTGTGGGCATCATGGCAGCACTTCCCCTCACATATTCTTCTCACTTTTGGAGCATGTAAGATCTATTTGGCTCCTGTTCTTCTGGAAGTGAATTTCTCACACCTGAGTAATTGACAGAACCTCTGCAGACATATCCTTCCTCTGTTCCAGTTTTATAATTTGCTTTAGGGAAACCAAGTCCATACTTTGGTTGGACCAAGGGGTCTGTGTTGTTCAGGAGTTTGAAGTTGGTTTAATTGGCAGGATGGAGTTGGAGGTACAGAGAGAGACCACACTAAGGCTGCCAAAGATGCTGAAACTAAGTGTTCAGATGGAGGAATCCAGGTTTATAAACCAGAAGCAGAATTCTCAGCACTTTTTCAAAAACTTGAGACAGATAAGGAAAGCCAAAGAAGATCAACCATCAGAAGTTAAAAAAACAAACAAACAAAAAAAAAATGTTAGTCAGGAAACAAGAAGGGTGAATCTGGGAGTGACCTTAAACAAACACTGTGGCCCATGGAGTGATGAATGAGAGAGCTTCAGGCTCATTTCCTCTGTTTCTTTGCATGTGTGTGTGTGGAAGAACTGGGGCTAGGCCAGAGGTGTGGAGGGTGAGAGGATTCACCAGAGACAGAGTGGGGAGCAGAACAGGTGCTAAGGGAACCAGTGGGTGAGACAGGAGAGGTCTGCTGAGCCATGTGTGGATTAGCTCCCCAGCTTGGGATTAAACTCAGGCCATCACGGTGATAGCACTGAAACTTAATCCTTAGGCCACCAGGAAGTCCCCCTCTGTTTCTTTTTAAACTTCTATCAAAATGGACTCACCTACTCTTTCCTGTGAGGATCCTGGATTTCCACTTCACTTTATATTTATGATCCTATGGGACCTACCTCCTTTATTAGTTTTCTTTTTAAACTTCACCACGTTTCATTAGTGGATCTCATCCCCCCAGTTTTAATGCTGCTTATTAAGCAACAATAACATCACTGCAACAAAACCACAGATCATCTTCATCTAGCTGTGCTTTGATAGCTAGATTCCACCACGATAACTAACTTTTATTGACTACTTTCTATGTGCTGAGCACTATTTTATGGTTGAAATGATGCCAACTGTGGAAATGATGAGACTGAACTACAGAGGAGGTAGGTATAGACTGCCCAAGATCACATTACTAGCTAGTCAAAGAGTCAGGATTTGAACCCAGGTATTCTGGCTGTAGAATCCATGTTCTTAATCACCTTGTCTGTATCTGTATATTTACTTGAGACCATTTCCCTCATGATATTTTCCCTAGAAAATCACCAGGGTTTTCTTTCTTTATTATTTTATCTCCAATATAACTAGAGTCCTCTTTGGTTCATACTTTAGAGTGCCATTTATGTAAACTTTTTAGTCTTCTGATTTATTTATTTTGTTCTCTAATTTATTCATGTGCCCTTCTAGAAGCATTTGAGTGCCTATTGAGTTATGAGCAGTATTCCTATGGTTCTTATCCTTAGAGGGAATCAGTCCAGATGAAAGGTTCATATTAGGGCTACTTAATGTTTTTAAGAATCCACAAATGTGCAAAATGAGTGACTACTTACATGTGATTTTGAGGATATATTCACAGAACAGAACTGTCAGCAGATTCTCAGTCTCTATCCACCTCCATAAAAGTGAAATCACTGGTCTAAAGATGCGCAGAAACAATGCATACAGTGACATCCTGATTAGATCCAAGAAACTTGCCCCCAAGCGTGCTTTCCCAACCCTTGTAAAAGACATTCCCTCTAGGTTAGGCCAAATTCTAAGATTTTTAATATCATCTAGTGGTGCTAAAGGGTGTAAGATTTTACACTAGATACAAGCTGAGAAATTAGCCTGACAAGGTTGACAGATGCTAGCCAAAGACAAGATTCCTGGGTCAGAGACAAAGGGCTTACTCTTCAGATAATTGTCTAGCTACAGTGTTAGCATTTATGCCAGCTCCCTGATTCTCAGTTCCCATAAAGCAGTGTGGAGAGGGTCAGTTGATAACTTCGATATGCAATGTTTGTGTTATAGGCAAGGAGCACAAGTCTTATAATAGGCACTAATCCTTCTAGAAGGTGGTGTTATCTCTATCACATGGGACAGTGAGCATCCCTGTTAGTTCCTTTACAGGGAGACACTGTCTTCCAAGACATCTTCTAAGACTGTTCACAACATCAACACATTTGCAAACGTAGCTGGAACGAGAGCCATTGTCTCTTTGCTCGGGATGTACACACAATCCAGCCGTGTGACTTACACCCGTGTGTGTTTCTTTTTTCTCCACTGATTTCCCAGTCTGCACCTGTCCACAGAGTGCTTTCCAGAAATATGCCCTACAGTCTTCTGATGACTCTGGTTAAATCTAGAAAAGCTACTAGGATTTCATCTATGATTCTTTTTGAAGGCAGAAAGGAGTCCTAGTTGTGAATGAGGAAGACAATGCCAAGGACAGAAGAGTTGCCTTTGGGTAGAAACATTATGTATTTTCTTTTCCCTGGGTAATTTATGTTTCTGTACTAGATACAGTCCCATTGCGGACAGTGGGAAAAGTGTTAGTCCTGTGAGTTTGAAACAGCAACTGATTGTTGCTGAGCCAGCACTTCTGGGTTAAATAGAAAATATCACACTCATTATGTGGAATTGGTTTTCAAGGAAAACACAATATTGTGCTTTAGAGACTCTGAGGTTTACCATTTTGCCCATCGCAGTGAGGATAACTAGATATTTTTCTCAGAAATACAGACAGGGAGAGCCATAATGGCTTTTTTTGAAGGGAGGTTTATAAAATAGTATATTCTAAGTGAAAACAGATTAGGCCATCTTCCTAACATCTGGCTTTGTGATAGGGAAAAACAGAGAAGAATCTATTTCTCATACTGTCATTTCATTTCATGGAGTCACAGCCAAAGTGAAACATTTTTGTGAAATAAATGCCTATGTCCTCTCTAAATGTGATTCCATCTTTGACTGGCACTAATGCTCTATGGGGAGAGAGGAGAAACCATTTCCATCTTTCACTTTGCATGGAATCAATAGCCACTAAGCAACCTGTAACATCTCTAGAGAATTGGTTTCAAACCCTCCTCTGCCCACCACACACACACACACACATACTCACACACACACTCACACACATGCATGCATGTATGCACACATATCATTATGGTAAGTAGGTAGAAAGACTATATGGAATCATTAATTTTTAAATTATAATCATTTTCTTGCAAAGATACACCTTATAAACTGCAGAAGCTATATATCTCCAGAAATATTTGGTACCTAAATTGTTTAAAGAATGTAGAAAAATGAGAAAGAGTTAAGATGATGCCAAAAGAGGATATGCAAGGCAATGTCTAAAAGAAAGATTAAAAGGGAGACTAGAGAGCTATATAAACAAAATTGACATGAATAATCCACATAAAACATTTTTTATGGTGCCTCGAAGTTATAAATATTAGTGTTACTATTCACCTGAGCTGGGAAAGCAAGACAAGTTGCGGTAAAACCTATTTGTTTATTTGTTCATTCATTTTTAAATTTTCATTCATTATTTATTTGAAATTATGTGTTAAAGAAACTCGGTACCTGCGACTGTCATATGTATTTCTGATTTGGTTTCCTTGGGGGTTTAAATATCATTTGATTAACTTAATGAGCTAGAACACTGGGTCAAATAAGCAGAGAAAAGACTGGGCCAGATTTCCAGGGTGAAATGGATGGAGGGGTCATAGCTTGAGCAGCAGAAGGAGGAACCCCTCACTGGAGCCAATCCTGGGGTCTGGGTGGTGGCCTGCTGGCACTGGCAATATCTTTATAGCTCTGTGTCTTTAACCCCTGTGCCACCAGGGAGGACCCCAAAATTGTAATTATTATTAATCACTACAGGCAATACAAAATTTTATTTTATACATTTGAGCTCCAATATCAGAATGCATAGCTTCAAATTACAATTCTGCTGGTTTTTAGTTATAATCTAATAAATAACTTCATTTTTCCAAGCCTCTGTCTCCTTATCAGTGAAAGAAGATTATGATCATGAGACTAAATTCTATTCACATTGGTCAATTAGAAAAACCTCGCTGAGTGCACGCTGACAGCTGGTGAAACCCCTGCTGCAGCAACACAACCACGGCTCCCAACACACCACCAGCACAGGCTCCTGCAGTATCTCAGGATTCTAGGACTCCTGCTCTTTACCTCCATGCTTCACCCATGGTCTCACCTTGCTATTGAAGGAATGGGGATGCCAAGGGTTGCTTGGATCAGGAAGAAAAGAAACCTTGAGAACAAAGCTTCTGTGTTTTTCTTTCTTTCCTCTTTTATCTGCAGATTCTCATATTTGACCTCAGTGCATTCCACTAACTGATCATGATGAACTTGACTGACAGGGCTTGGCGGGGCTGGTGGAGAGGGTGTGGAAAAGATCTAGAAGCACTTGTCTCCTAGTTCTTCTATCCCTTTCCTCCTACAACCCTCAACCACCTCAAATGCAAGTCTTCCTGGGAAGAAAAGGATGCCCTATGCCGGGGTTGCAGGAAGTAGTAGCTAAGCAAAGATAGAATCAGCTTGGTGACTCTGACTTTGGCAAGAAAGGACCCAGCTCTAGTCCCAGCCTTGTACCTTTCCAGCTAATTTATCCCCCCTGCAGTATAATTGGAATAGTAATTCAAAGATATTGTTGGGAAGGTTGAATGATACTCATAAATGATGTACAGAAAGTCCTAAGCACAAAGCGTTTGCTTAGTAATTGCCAGTTTTTCCTAATAACTGAGTTCACATCTCCCTTAGAACCAGTCTTGGCAAGAGACAGCTCACAAAGGCAATTCAAATCGGTGCCCAGGGAATGAAACGCTTCCTTGGACACGCTTTTTGGGCCAGCAATTCCACTGCCAAGAACCTGCCCCAGGGAAATAATTAGAGGCAGGCCAGAGGTTTATCATGTGTAGGGATACTTGTCATAATGCTATTTTATTATAACCAAAATTAGAAATAACCTAAGTGTTCAACACAGGGGATTGGTTAAATAAATCATTGGTTAAATAAATAAGGTAGGCTACTCATACCTTGAAGAATCTCTTTATGAGTAATATTCAAAGGAATTAAAATGAAAATGATTTTTAAGTGGAAAAAAATTTTAAATGGAGTGATCTGACACCAAATTGTTGGAAGAAAATTGTATATACAATGTAAATATATATAGAGAGAAGACAGAACCAAAATGAAAAGGAGGGACACATATTGATGGTTGGGTTATGAAGTAATTTTATTTTCTTTTCTAGACTTTATAGTAACTCTGTGATTTTTATATGAACATGCATTAATTTTATAATCCAACATAGAAAAAAGTTTAAACAAAAAGTGTTTTCTGCAAATGGTTTAATAATTACAGCAGAAACATAATTCTCTCTAAAAGTCAAGTTTGCTTGATTTAAAATTTTGATTTAAAAGGGAGGGGCGGAGCCTCCCTGGTGGCACAAGGGGTTAAGCACAGCACTATGAAGCAATCCACAGCCTCTGCAGCACGAGTTCAATCCCGGACGGCCAGTGAGCTACCCACATGGCAAGGCAGATCTCTCCTATCTCGCCCACTGCTCCCCTCAGCAGTGTCTTTCAGTCAATCTGCCTGTTCCGTTCCCCGCTCTGTCTCTGGTGAATCCTTTCACCCCCCACATCTCTGGCCTGTACCCCAACTCTTGTATGCATAAATAAATAAATCTTTAAAAAAAGAAAAAGAAATATACTCTATTGAAATAAATAAATAAAAGGGAGGGGCAAACTTTAAAGGCAGGCCTGACTGCTTAGCTATCAATTATCACTGTCTGGGGCACACCTGCTGCCCCGGCATTTGCAAGGTTTAAACCTTCCCAGCTCTGTGCTCCATCGATGCCATCACAGTCCAGACACCCAGCTCACAGGTCATCCTACTAACAGCTGCCCCTTGGCCACCACTCAGGCCTAGAGGTAAGCTCCCTTGTTCCATGTCAGCCCTTTCTGGAAAGAGGGACTAGAGCAGAAACCTGCATGAGTCTTGGAACTGGGTTTGGTTCTATGGGGCAGGGAATCCTGAGGTTTTGGGTGCCCACGGTTTGTGGCTAGAAGATGGAGTCCTGGCTTCAAGTGGACTGTCCCTTGGATCTGAGAATTCCTGGCCTCTCATGAAAGAGTGTGGCAAGAAGGGGCCGAGGGGACCCAGAACAAAGTCCTAATGACCTCAGGCCTAAGGTTGATATTGGGAATAGACTCCTTGAATCCACATCTGGTATTTCTGACATCAATAGAAGTATAAATAAGAATGAAATCCAGGATGGCAGTTTGCAAAAAAATAACGCTTCTCACATGTATATTAAAAAAAAAAAAACTTTACAGACAATGTAATAGAGCATTTAATCTAAGTATTATTCACTCTTCAGCTATTATTTTCCCTATATCATCTCCCTCCCAAGTGTCAACTAATCATGTTTAGTTCCCACTAGAACTGCTAAACTTCTCAGTGGTAAATTTCCTTGGAACTGTAATAGCTGATGGAGAGTGATCCTGGGCCCAGCTCTGCCTGGAAGTCATTTCTTGTTTGATTTGAGATCTGCTTTCCTGTAACTTCCACATGTGGGATAACACCGAGCAGCCTGTGCTTCCTCTGAGACAGTCTTATATACATGTAGGGGGCCCGGCTTTCCCCAATTTCTTTCTTTCTCATCCTCCTTGCCTCCTTTCTGAGTAAGTCCTTTACATGCACTTTCTTCACCTAATCACATCTGATCCTGAGATTCCAGGTTACGTCACCATCAGTAATTCCTGAATCCCCACCTGTAGTCTCCCAACCCCACCCTCACATACCAAACCTCAGTCCATTTCGACCCCATTGTTAGGCCACTAATTGGTCTCTCCTGGCTTCCACATTTAGGTCAGTAGCACCGCCATTATTTGTCTTTTCACCCCCAGTAACAAGGTCTGATGATTCTGGCGGGCACTGGCACTCAGACCCACCTGTGCCTTTCCTCTGCACGCACACTGCCTGGTCCAGGCCCTTCCCATGACGCTGAGATTGTTGGGCAAGGTCAGCAGCTGACTGCTTTCCTTCTGACACCTCCCCCATCCGTCCCAGCTTGAAGCAGGACACCCATCCCTCTCAGAGTTCCTCAGGAAGCTTTTTCAAAATGGAATTGATTGCGATGTCCCTCCACCTGCTGGATGGGAATCCCTCGTGGTCAGATGGCCCAGGAGCAGTTCTGAATTTTTACAAAACATTTCAGAGGCCAAAGGCAACTGCCTGCATGTCTGGAATTGGGACACTGCATACCTTAATCCAATTATTCTCAGAAATATTGACTCAGAATTGCTGAGGGGGCCCACTGTCCCTCAACACCATCCACATCTGAAGCTCTTTGAAGACTCTGCAGCAGCCGGACCTGCCTCTCCAGCCAGCTCATTCTTGTCTCTCTCTGGCCCTTAGGGTGAGCTGTGTGATGTCCTTCCAAACCCTCATGAGCAGCCTCCCATATGAATCTGTACCCCTCTTCCAGAAGCTCCTGCACCCTAACCCCCTGGGAATGTTCTCTTTGTACCATTCTTTTGACAACTCAGCTTCAACTACTCCTATAGTGAGCTCATCTTTCTCCAGCTCAGTACAGCATGGGACCCAGAGCAGATCCTTAACAGCTTTCGGTTTCCTTCCCCCCTCCTTGCCCCCAGCTTCTCCAGACAGAGTAAAACTAAGGGGTCAGTCTCCCTGAAGCCTCGTGTCCCCAGTCGCCAGCCAGGAAAAACTCAATTACTGGTTTTTCATGACCAAGATCCTGATCGACCTTTGACTTTGTTTTTCCCAAAAGGCTAAAACATTAATTGCTTTAAAGGTTTGTACCAAATTAGATAAAATTTAGCCCGTGGGCCCAGCCCAGGCTTGCATATTTCCACCTAAACTAATGGCATAGTCTTTCTCCTGATCTGCTTCTCTTTTTATGCTGAGAACAAACAGTCCCATCGGCTCATCCCCAGCTGATACTTTTCAGTATATTTTTCTCAGATATCTTAACCTGAATGTCACAAGGAAAATGTAAAACATCTTCATAGCAGGCCTCCCCTGGTGGCGCAGCGGTTGAGCGCTGGGCTGCGAGGCTGCCACAGCCTCTGTAGCACTGGTTCGATCCCCGGATGCCGGCAAGGGTCCCGCATGGTGCACAGACCTCTCCTGCCATGTCCGCTGCTCCCCTCAGCAGTGTATTTCATCAGTCTGCCTGTTCTGTTCCCTGCTCTGGCTCTGGTGAATTCTCTCACCCTCCTGTGCTTCTGACTGTACACGGTGCTTGTATAAATAAATAAATTTTTTTTTAAAATCTCATAGCAAAGTACACTCTTCCTTATGGCTTGTTTCTTTAGTTTTCTCTCCATAAATATAAAACCAAGGTGAAAAAAGATTTAGTATTGATCATCACAAATTTCACTTAAAATTTTAAGCGGCTTGGTATCTGTTTGCCCCATGGTGCTGCTGTACTGTGGTCACCCTCAGGAGTCCCTGAAAGGCATGTTCCCTCCTGGCCCTAGTCCCTTGTCAACTTGTCCCTGACTCTCATCTAATGGAACTCCTCAACCTTTGTGCCTAGGGCAGGAATCACACAAGCAAATTTACTAAAATCCAAGAAAAATCCAGGGTACAAACACTAAGCAGTTACCAGCTTTCTTGCTCACCCAGCAGCTTAACGCAGGTTTAAAGTATTTATTGTCTCCTTTGATTTTATTTATTTTTACTTGTTCCTGCAGGCATTTCATGAACTTCTCTTGGGAGGCTCCCAGACATTAACACTCTTGGGAGACAAAAATGACAAATGGCCTGTCCCTCTGGAGTCCACAGTCAATTGGAGGAGTCAGACAGTTGTGTCAATAACAATTAACAATAGAATATGAAGAGGATTATAAATGAGACCTGTGAAGTAAGACCTAGGAGTGGAGCAGGTAGCAAGAGATGAAATAAATCAGTGGGATATTCAGAGGGACTTTTCCAAAGAGCCAAGCTTTGACTAGATCTTGAATTATAAATACAAGCCATTAGGAAGGGGGAAACAAAATGAATGGGACACGGAAATGGAGATCTACTTAGAGCAAAAATCAAGTGCATTGCTTTGCAGAAACTTTCAGGAAAAACAAGCAATTCCAAATGACGAGGACATGGCGTATTGGAATAATTATTGCAATTCCCATCCCTCTCCCACAGTATGAGTCTAAAACAGAAGAGAGGCCAAATCCTGAAGAATCTTTAATGTAGATTTAAAGAATCTTAATTTTTTGTACAGGTAATGAAGAACCACTAAAGGATTTCAATAAAGGATTTTGATAAAGAATATTTACAATTTGAAAGACATTCTGACTATTGTATGGAGAAAAGATTGGAAGGGGTCACAAGTGAATGCAGGATTCCAGGTGAGTACGTGCAGCCCAGTAGAGGGACAATGGCAGCTAACATTAATGTGCTGGTAGAGGATATGAATAGCAGGGGGTTTGGTGGTGGATTAGTATTAATGGGACTTGGTGGTAGATTGAATATGGAAGGGTGACAGAGGAGAGTCAGTTGTGATTCTGAGGCTTTCAATCTGTACAACGATGCCCAGTGAAGGATGTTGTAAAATCACCTTTGACAGAACAGATCATAAATTTGAATTTTCATATTCTAGTTTGAGATCCTTTTTACAAAATCCAAAGGGGTCTGACTGAATACGGAAGCAGATATGCAAATCCAGTTATCTTCTTTTCAGCTAGAGGAAAGAGAGTTAACAATAATTGTAAAACAATGCCTCTCTTCTCACGGATTTTTATTTGGAAAAATATAGCGATTCTTATGATAAAGAAATTTTCCTTTAGACTTTATTGTTCTTCTCCATTGATTTAGTCAGCTTAGCAGCCTCTAACATGACATTTGTTCCATGCTGAAATTATTCATTATGAAATGATTTGTGAAAACATGGAAATTCCACCAAAAGATCTGCCCTTTTGATGGTTCCCACAGAGAACAAAACAGTTTCACATAAAATTTTTTTTTTAATTTTTTTTAATTTTTTTAAAGATTTATTTATTTATTTATACAAGCACTGGGTACAGTCAGAAGCACGGGAGGGTGAGAGAATTCACCAGAGTCAGAGCAGGGAGCAGAACAGGCAGAAGGACTGAAGTACACTGCTGAGGGGAGCAGCGGGCGGCAGGAGAGGTCTGCATGCCATGTGGGACCCTCGCCCTGCGGCAGGGGATCGAGCCAGCGCTGCAGAGGCTGCGGGCAGCTTTGCAACCCAGCGTTCAAGCACTGTGCCACCGGGGAGGCCCCACATAAAATATTTTTAAGAGAGTATCATCAATTTTAATTTCAAACAAATTAAGCAATTTGCTTCTTTGAAGATGTGGTTCCCCTGTTTAATATTAAGGAACAAAAATTGTTTAAACCATGCTTCATCCACATGCATGGAGCCATTTCAATCTCAGTGGACTCTGGGCAAGGAGCCAGAGGGTTCATGACCACGTTGGCATTAACCCTCTGAGTCACCTTGACCAGGTAGCTTCTCCTCTTTGCGCTTCAATGTTATTTTCTTTTATAAAACTAGATCATTGGTTTCCAGATTTACCCATCTGAATGGGTCAATTGTAAGGGCTTTTCTTTAAATTCCTTTGTTGACAGGGAGGGAAGAACACAAGAGAATATGGTGATGGTTCATAGGTGGCATGGTGGTGGGAGAACTATGGTGACTACAAGGATTAAGAAAAAATTAATAAAAAGGGGGAAAATGCTTTGTTGATTCTCATAAGATAGTAGTAAATTTAATTAGATCAAGTATAACAGGAACAATTTCACACCTAGAAAATATAACTGTATTATATTATTCCTGTACTGACCAAAACTGGGATCACAGAAACCCATTTAAAATGAGGGAGGAGGGGTCTCCCTTGTGGCACAAGGGCTTAAGCACCACACTATGAAGCAATCCGCAGCCTCTGCAGCTGAAGTTCGATCCCCATCCGGCCAAGGAGCAGCCCACGTGGCACAGCAGACCTCTCCTGTCTCACCCGCTGCTCCCCTCAGCAGTGTATTTCAGTCAGTCTGCCTGTTCTGTTCCCCATTCCGTCTCTGGTGAATCCTCTCATCCTCCCACGCATCTGGCCTGTACCCCAGCTCTTGTATGCATAAATAAATAAAGTTTTTTAAAAATAAAAAAAAAGAGGAAGGAGGAAAAGGAGAGGAAGGGGAGAGGGAGAAAAGAAAAGAAAAAGGTCACCGATTAGACAAGGTCAATTATTTGCAAATTACCCTCATATTTATTTTCTAGCTGTTCATTCTATCTTATTGTCATCTATCCCTTATGGAACACCATTGGTTTTGGAAAAATGGATGGAAGAAAAAAATTTAAGGGAATTGTGCCCTTTGAATACTTCTGATAATTGAGAAACGTCCAGTTTTCAACTTTAGCTGTGAAACCTGTCAGCCTATCATGGGAAACAACAATGGTGGGTGACAGGAAGATTCTCCACTGACTTTACAAAGTCTAACATTTGATACTTTTACCATATTTCTGCTGTTCAACAAAATAACCCGCCTTATCTCACAAAAGTATAGCCTAAGAGCCAAAAGAATTTCTGATCAAATCCCTGAATGGCAGATGAAACAAAGCCAGGCCTGGTGAGGTCTGGGTTTTCCTGAATTCCCCTGACAACTAAGTGGCCAGGCTGGGCTTAGAACCAGAGTCTCCTGTTTTTCCACTCAGAGTACTCAGTGTTTTTACACTTGACAAGCTTGCCTAATAATAAACAGCACAACCCCCCCACCACCAATGCCGCATAGTTAATTCCCTGTTGATGTTCTATCATAATTTATAACTTAGCCAACAATTATTTCTTCAGTTGAGAATTTGACATTAGAAATCTCATCCTGGCACATAAGATTCTTGTTTGTTTATAAGTTAAGATTTAATTAAAATGCACTTAGTTTTTTGGTTGTTTTTTTTTTCCCCCACTAGAAGAGATGAAAATATAAATATGCAAAGCAGTGGATTTAATTCTGAATTAATTAGTTCTCCATTCTCTAAGTATCTGTCTTTGTTTTGTTATCCATGGCCAGTTTCAATCATCCTTGTTCAGTTTGTGAGCTGTAACGACATCCATGTATGTGCTGTTGATGTTTCTATTGTGGAGAGTGACAGCAGATCCAAAAAGAAATTTCTGACTTTCCATGGGGAGAGGACTAGCTGGATCACACTAGGGTCCCTAAATGACCTTCTGGAACTAAAGGTGAAGTACCCCAAAACTACTTTTCTGTAGGGACACCTCGGCAGGAGCCAAGAGGCCACAGTTCCCAGTTTCCATATTTGAAAATGAAATTAGTGGAAGATATGAATTGTAGCATCTGTTCACAAATCAAAATGCTTCCCTGCCGATTCAAGTTCACCCCTTAGCCCAACTATTAACCAGCTTCTTATATAGTTAATATTTGGGGCTCCAAATATTTCTGGTTCTTCTCACTCCAACTTAGAATGCAGTTAGATTTTTCTAAGGTTAAAATTTCCCTTCTTTTCAACATCAGTAAATAGTCAAACAAATGTTTTGCTCAGGTTCCAGAGTGAAGAAATCTGCAGATGGGTTTACTGCTTGGGTCAGAGTAGCTCGACTCAAATGTGGGAGAGATTGGTGAGGAGGAAAACAAGCTCATTTGTCATCATTCTATTTTACTTTGTTTAGCAGGCCTATAATAATTGCTTTAATCGTTATGTTATTTGCAACACAAAATCTACCTGGCATCTTTGCCACAAATGGTAATTCTTCTTCCTTTTAGGGTCTGATATGAAGGTTAAAGATGTTTTCTTTCCAATTATTATCTCTTTTGCGAGGATTTTGAAATTACTTATAGTCTAACACAGCTGTGTTCTCATTTCTTATAATAAGGTCCTTCTGTTGTAGATGGCTCTACTAAAGAAAGCTAAAGCTATTTCACACTAATCAAATCACAGGATCATGTGGATGAAGGAAGCTGTATTTTGCACTGTAATGATGACTCATATCTGGTCTATTGAAAATATCTCCCAGATTCAGAAAACCCTGGTAAAGATTGTGCATTCTCTCAAGACTCAATTTTGTGTATGTATCTGAAACTCAACAAATGTTTGTTGGTTCACCCAGAAAGCTCATTCAACTATCTCTGACTACCTCTATTATTCAAGGAGTTTGTTTCTTCCCTCCAGAAGTGGTTGAGAATAGCCACTTTCTCTGTTAAAGAGCCCAGGGCATTTTCACAGGCCAAACTGTCACCCAGTACTCTTTCAGTGTTTTCTTCTCCAACTCTGCAGAACCAATTTCAGTGATTGTCCCAAAAGTATCCAACAAGGAGAGGCATGTATTTTTTTTCACAGTTTACCTCTCAATTCTTTAATTTTTTTAAAGATTTATTTATGCATACAAATGTTGGGGTATAGGCCAGTGTTGCGGGGGAGGGGCAAGTGGGGGTGGGGGTGTGTAACATGAGCAGATTCACCAGAGACAGAGTGGTGAGCAGAACAGGCATATCTACTGAAATACGCTTCTGAGGGGAGCAGCGGGTGAGAGACAGGAGAGGTCTGCTGTGCCATGTTGGTTAGCTCCCTGGCCAGGGATCAAACTTGTGTTGCAATGGCTGCCAATAGCTTCATAGTGCTGAGACTTAACCCTTTGCACCACCAGGGAGGCCCCTACCTCTCAATTCTTTAAATAGTATTGTTCTGTGAAAGGTACAAGTAGAATAAAATCACTTTGAACAATCATTATTAGTTATGAAACTACCCTATGTCAGGTGCTGGGCTGCACCAGTAGAATCAGTAGAATCTTCCTCTACAATCTGAGGAATGCTTTCAAAATTGTTCTCTTTTGGGATTAGGCCAAGTATAGTGATATTTAAATAAGAAGAATTTGGGTTTTTTGAGGAATGAAAAGACAAAAATTAAATACCCGTGTAAAACGCCTCAAACATTAATTCTAAAAATAGATAAAAAGTTGCAAGCACAAAGTAAAATAAATCTTTTATTTTAATACTCTTCTTTACACATTTTCCTGCATTTTCTATTAACAAAACTGACTTTGATAACAAGGGAAAATTGAAGTTTTTAAAAAAATGTTGGTATCTTATAGCAACATACTAATTAGATATGTGTAATAATGGCATGGGTGATGCTATGGAGACTTCTAGCTAACATATCCTTTGCTGTCATAATTAAAGGACAACAAGAAAATTGTAGTTTCACACAAAAAACTCCATTCTGTTAGTGTTGCTGATTTCACCTGTGGCTTCAGTACTGCTAAGTCATCTTGTTTGTTCTGCCTCTTTATCTAAGAGATTAATTCATTCTCAGTTTTATTTACTGTGTCTTTGAACTTGGATCGTGTTGTTGAAAACATCTTTTAAAGTCTAAGTAAATACCGTTTTATAATCCCAAAGGTCAGAGACCTCTCTTGCAATATCAAGTGTTCAATATAAAATCAGGGTCACATGAAAAGAAATCAACAAATTTATACCCTGAGTTCACAATGCAATATAAAAAAGAGGAAAACATAGGTAATTGGAGTGTCGATGGTTTCTTCTTTCTAGATGACTCTTTAGACTCCTGAGTGGGGAAACCTACTAGGTTAGCCATTTTGTAGGCAAAACAGAATCTCACTGAAAAAAATTCTGCCCCTCAAATTCATCAATCATATCTATTTATGCAGAGGAAAATCAAACCATTCCTAATCAAATGGTCTTAGTGCCAAGAAGTACTAAACAGAAATCTTTATAATTTGGATAATTTCTGAATATAGATTTTGTTACTATTGTGAATATTTTGTTTTCTATAATTTGACTAAACAGAAATCTTACTTAAAAAGAGAGTCACAAATTTTATCTCAGGTTTGTTATTTGCTGTCTGCCCAACTTCCAAAATTAAAGCATGAGCTCCCTCTGTTGAGTGAATAATGTATGTCATGAAACAGAAGCTAAAACATTTGTGCACTGCCTAGACGGTCATGATGTTTTAAGAAACACAAGCAATTATGAATTATAAACATTTTTTCTTCTTTTTAGATCATAATTATAGAGGAGGAGGGAGAGGAATCAGAGGGAGGGAGGGAGGAGCACAGGGGACTGAGGTGATGGTGCACAGGTACATTGGTGAAGGAAACTCTGTGGGGACTACATGGGGGGGTGGGGGGAGCAAACAGTGTTTAAAAATGAACAATAATGTAAAAATATATAGATAAAAGTAAAATTTAAAAAATAAGTGATTTTAATGTGGAGTGGAATGGAAAGAAGGAGAAAAGTCATTTACAAGGCAGAGATTTGTAAGACTTCTGCTGAGATCAGAGGGTAAGTGGGAGAGACCAGATAAAGGGCAGAGCAGTGTGGACAAAGTGCCAGAGGGGAAAGGAATTGTGGCTGGAGCTTTGAGGGAGAAGGACCTCACAGCCAGGGAGGGAGCTGCCCAACCCAGGGAACTTCTGGAGCCAGGGGCAGAACTGGCTCTAATGGTTTCCAGAGAGCTAGAGGAACTTTAAGTTATTTTTACTCTCCTCTCCCTACTTGTCTATGTTTATAGGATGCTCTACAATGTGCTGCTTTAATAATAACAATAATAATAATAAAGGACATATTTATGAAAGAGAAAGGTGGCATTATATGCCTCTGGATAGTCTTCTTTCCTTGCTAACCTTTTTCTTTTCTAGGTTTTCAGAATACTAGTGAAGGCATCTCACGGTCAGGGCTGAGATTAGGTGCTGGCCTCAGCTGTGCCCAAGCACAGGACCACCCCAAACCTCCCAAGGCACAAGATACAGACAATTCATCCATGAACCCTGGCTAGACAACGAATTAGAACATGGCAGCAAGTCCTAAAATTTTAGTGATTTGCGTGTGTTTGTGTGTGTGTGTGACCAGAAATATGCCATAGAAACTTAACTGTTGTTTCTGTCAACCAACCTGTGGTAAAATTTGTTTTGTTATACATCATTTATACATGAAATCACAGTTTCCAAGGACTAATGGATGCCATACTAGGGTGAGGAAAGGCATCATTCAATGTTCCTGCTGTGTTCCTGCTAGATCCATCTGTGTTTTCACATGACTGACTCAGATGGATTACCAGTGCCAAACCCCGGTGGCATGAGCTATTTTTTAAAAGATTTATTGGGCCTCCCCGGTGGCGCAGCGGTTGAGCGCTGGGTTGCGAAGCTGCCCGCGGCCTCTGTGGCGCCGGTTCGATCCCCAGCTGCTCCCCGGCCACCGGAGGAGGGTCCCACATGGCGCGCAGACCTCTCCTGCCGCCCGCTGCTCCCCTCAGCAGTGTACTTTGGTCCTTCTGCCTGCTCTGCTCCCCGCTCTGACTCTGGTGAATTCTCTCACCCTCCCGCGCTTCTGACTGTACCCAGTGCATGTATAAACAAAACAAACAAACAAACAAATAAATAAATAAATAAATAAAACATGCCTCTATAAAATAAAAGATTTATTTATTTATGTATGCAAGAACTGAGGGTACAGGCCAGAGGTGCGGGGGGTGGGGGGTGAGAGGATTCACCAGAGACAGAGCAGAGAAGAGAACAGGCAGACTAACTGAAATACACTGCTGAGGGGAGCAATGGGCCAGACAGGAGAGGTCTGCCGCACCATGTGTGTTGCTCCCTGGCCAGCCGGGGAACTCATGCTGCAGTGGCTGAAGAAAGCTTCACAGTGCTGTGCTTAACCCCTTGAGCCACCAGGGAGGGTTTTAATGGGGGTTTGTGCTGACAGCGTGTGCTGACTCCTGGTCCCTCTACCTGTGTGTGACCTGAATTATTGAGTGCTGTGGCTTTGTGTTTCAGCCGGCCTACTCTGGACCCTGTGATGTTTGCATTAGAATGATTGCATCTCAATGAGGGCCCTTAACCAGCAAGGGTAATCACAGTCATTCTATCTGCAATCTTAACTCAAAGTGAATTCCTCAAAGGTGAAATCTTCACCAGTCACCTTTCCCAGGAGGCAGCTTTGCCAGCGGGAGGGTGGTGACTGTCTTAGCCACACACCATCTCCCCTCAGCCCCCATCACACCAGGACCAGCTGTAACAAAAGACCAAATCTGACAGTTCTGAGCCTGGAAATTCAAGATCCTGGTGTGAGTATGTCACATTGTGGTGAAAGCTGTTTTCCTGGTTGATACGGGCATCTCCTTGCTGTGTCCTCATATGAATTAAAGGACTGGAGAGCTCTCTGGAGCCTCTTTTGTAAGGTACCTGTCCTGTTCATGAGGACTCCACCTGATGACCAAACACCTCCTAAAGGCCCCACCTCCAAATACTATCATTTTTGGGGGTTAGAATATCAACAGATGAATGTCACAGGGACACATTTAGATCATAACACCCCACCTACCCTTACCCACCCACCCACTACCCACCTTTCTATTCCCACCCCATTGCAAGCACCCAAGATTACTCTGTTTAACCATTTGGGATCATCACGCAAGCTACATATGCATAGTTTCAGAATGAATTCTTCCACATAAATCATAATTGCAGTCTCTTCCATGTTAGAAATTAGAAGGGGATAGCATTGAAGTAATTTCCACTATTTGTCTTCAAGATTTGTTTTGTAAATAAGTAAAGGGATTTGTGTGATTTCTGTAAAACATTTTAGAACTTTCAAGAAAATCATTTGTGCTGGCTTTTTTTAACTCCTAGTTAGGCTTTAAAAAAAAAATGCCATTCTCTGTTTAATTCAGCATTCACAATAAGAGCCCAAGGTTGCTGGTTAACCTCCCTTTTAGTCCCTTAGTAAGCCATATTATGAGCAGACTTCTACTTCTCCCTAACCCTTTTCTGGGAGTAGGTAATTGCAACCTCAACTTGATTGAAAAGGGGAGCCGCTGAACCCCCTCATAAGTACTGATGTCGGTTGAATAAACATAATGAATACAGAATTATGGGATAACCTGTACCCACATTTATGTCATTGTGTGCAGAGCCAGTTTTTCAGTTGCCATTGACAGAACTTAAAAAAATGCACACATGGGAAGATTTTAGGGAGATGAGGCTCTGGGTGATCAGGACAGCCAGTGAAAGCAGCTCAACTTCTCTTCTATCTATTCACGATTCAGAGATAAAAATCTTTGCAACTGAAATCAGCTTATGATTAGTTTTAAATAACAGGATTGCGATGTAATGGAGCATAGAGTTTTTATTTTAGAGGCAGATTTATTGAATAACTATATGGCTTACTTTCTGTCCTGGACTTAGGTGTTTAGGATTGAAAAAGATCATTTACATTTTTTTTCAATTTATTATTTTTTTAAAAGATTTATTTATTTATTTATACAAGCACTGGGTACAGTCAGAAGAACGGGAGGGTGAGAGAATTCACCAGAGCCAGAGTGGGGAGCAGAACAGGCAGAAGGACCGCAGTACACTGCTGAGGGGAGCAGCGGGTGGCAGGAGAGGCCTGCGCACCATGTGGGACCCTCCTCCAGTGGCCGGGGAGCAGCTGGGAATCGAACCGGTGCTGCAGAGGCTGCGGGCAGCTTCGCAACCCAGCGCTCAACCGCTGCGCCACCAGGGAGGCCCGAGATCATTTACATTTTTAGAAGTTTATATGTTGAAATTTATGGGGAAATGTACCATTATACAAGATAGATTTATTAAGATTACAAGACTTCTCCCATGGTGTCAAGGACTTATTAAATGTAAAACGTTCAATTTTATTTTATTTTTTAAAGATTTATTTAATTATGCATACAAGAGCTGGGGTACAGACCAGAGGTGCAGGGAGTGAGAGGATTCACCAGAGACAGAGTGGGGAGCAGAATAGGTAGACTGAGATACACTGCTGAGAGGAGTAGCAGGCAAAACAGGAAAGGTCTGCAGTGCCATGTGGATAGCTCCCTGGCCAGGGATCAAACGCATGCTGCAGTAGCTGTGGATAGCTTCATAGTGCTGCGTCTTAACCCCTTGTGCCACCAGGGAGACCCTAAAACATCCAATTTTAGACTGACCTTACCAGGCAAATTAATTTGAAAACATATTCCCAATGGGACCAGCTAGGGGGAAGTGGACCCTCTGTGTTGAGATGGAAGCAAATCGGAACACTTCTTGGTTCACAAACTAGACATCAAAATTAGTCTCTTTTACCTTTGACTTTAGATCAAAAACTGCATTAGGTAATCGAACCCATTGCCTTCTCTATCAAGCTAGTTCCTAAATTTCCTTCTTACCAGGAAGCAAATCCACCCTCCATGGCCTCACCATGGAGGCCACAGGCTCTGAATAAACATCCCCCAAAAGAGTTCCCAAATATCTGGGGAGGACAGCACTGCTGGAATAGAAGTGTGCTCTCTTCAAGGAGAGTGCCTGCGGGAGTGACAGGCAATGTCCAGGTTTCAGGATTTGGACTGAAAATAAGTGCACCGCTTTACGGCCATCTTTTATTTGTTGGTGCTACTGTTGTCACTTACATTTCCCTTGTTGTCACCATTCTTGTAACCTCTCTCACAGGTTCTGGGTTTGGCTGCCTGCCACCAAAAATGCAAACAAAAGGAACTTTGGTGCAGCAAAAAAAAAAGAAAAAAATCAACTTATTATAGCCAACAGGGTAGAGGCAGAGGGAGTAAGTCCAATTACTACCAATGATGGAGTTGCTGCTATAGAAGCCACCAAGGTGCTGCAGAGGCCTACCGCTGCTGTGTTGGGGGGCTTTCCTGGCTGGGGGGAAGGGGAACCTGCCGCCTTCTGCAACACCTCCTATGAGAAAGAGCCAGTCCACATGCCTTGCTCCCTTTCAAGGACTCCCCCCAAAAATAATGACTCACTCCAACTCCTTTCCAACAGCCCCCTGCTCAGGACCTAATGGGGGGAGTTCAGACCACCCCACTACACACAAGCCCCAACATTAGGATGCAGAGTTGGGACCCTCCTCTTGGCAGGCACATTCTGTGCCCCGCCCAGGAACCCTAAGGGAATACAGGGCTCAGCTGCCCCAGGCTGCCCCAATATTTGCTTGAGTGATGTGTATCTGGGTTTACCCCTGTGCCTCTTGAGATATCTCATCTCTAAACGCACCCACATGCTCTCTGTGTCTGTCACAACACACCCATCTGTCTGCCTTTGTCACATACTAACCTACTTATTCAGATGCTTGTCTTAGAAAGCACACACCTTGGCAGACTGAGTCCCATAAGCTGAAGGAATTCTGCTCTGAGGGCACAGGGTAAAGCTGTTTTTCCAAAGCCAGGTCCCAGGTGCATCTGGAGAGAGGCCTGACATTCTATGTAGCTGTTTTTCAATTTCATTTTAACTTTAGAATGCATTCCTTGAATACTGCTGGATTTCATAAAATACAGTTTCAGTGACACTACTAAATGAAATGTATTACCTTTAAGTAAAATGCTTTCTTATTTCCTAACAAGAGGAACTCAGCAAATTTCTTTTTTTAATTAATATTTTATCTTATATAATTCTTACATCATTTTTCATTTTTGCACAATGTATGCATTTTCATTTTGGTTATATTCCCCGTACAATTGCACCCCCCCCCTTATTTTTACCCTAGTCCTTCCTCTCCCCTTTCCCCCCCCCCACCTGTAGTGTGTCTCTGGTTTATAGTTGGTTGTTGATTTTGATTTTCATTTTATATTAATTAGTCTTTTTCCTGGTCCCTTATTTAGGTTTTCTAAATTCCTGCTATGAGTGAGACCATCCTGTATTTTTCTTTTTCTTTCTGACTTATTTCGCTGAGCATGATCCGTACTAGCTCCATCCATGTTGCTGCAAACTGCATGTGTTTATCTTTTTTGAATGCTGAGTAATATTCCATTGTGTCTATGTACCACATCTTCTTGATCCAGTCATCTATTTTTGTGCATTTAGGTTGTTTCCATAGCTTAGCTATTGTAAATAGTCTCAGCAAATTTCTTTAGATGATCATTTTCCTACCATAGCAACCAACATAAGGCTAAATCCTGTTTTCATTCCTAGCTCCAGAGAGATACAAGATTATGATGTTTATGGTGTCCACGTTCATCTGTTCAGTTTTTGCTACTTTCTTTTTATTTTGAATTATATTCAACATAATAAAAACACAGTTTGCATTTTAACGTTTTGATATCCCTAGATGCAAACAATAAAAGCAGGCTAACTGTTGATATACTTCACTAGAGAACATCAGAACAGTGCACTATTTTCTAATTGAAGGGACACAGGGGAGAATTTCCCCAGCTTTCTGAGTTCTTCTCAGGCTCGTTGCACAAATAGATTAACATCAAAAAGATTAGTAGGGGAAAAGGATCAAATTTAATTATATATATATGTAGAATTTACATGGCTTTAAATTCTACATTAAACGAGGTAGGCTGAGGGTTTTTATCCTGAGTTAAGACATGGGAGGAACCTGGAGCATCAAGGAGAGAGGGGGCAAGGAGGCTTGACATGATAAGGAGGAGGGGTAACGTCATAGGACAAAACCTTGTCTCTAGATGTTTTTCTTGCCTTAAGATAAATTTCTCCAATAAAAAGATTATTTCTACAGATGACCCTTAGTCTAGGTAATCTGTATTCTCTAAGGTAATGGTTACAGTTTCTTCTGAGAACTACAGAGTCTAGATTGACCTTAGTCTCACACACCAAGGTGACAGCCATTGGAAAATTCTTTCTCTGGCCAGCTTATCAAAGGCCTCTCTGAACATGTTGGGGGAAACCCATCCTACATTATCCTTTTCAAAAAGTCAAAAAAAATGGGGGGCCACCCCATTGGTGCAAGGGGATTAGTCTCAGCACTATGAAGCAATCCATACCCACTGCAGCAGGAGTTAGATCCCCAGCCAGGGAGGCAACCCACATGGCAGAGCAGACCTCTCCTGACTCGCCTGCTGCTCCCCTCAGCAGTGTATTTCAATAATCTGGCTGTTCTGCTCCCCATTCTGTCTCTGGTGAATCCTCTCACCCCCGCACCTATGGCCTATACCCCAGCTCTTGTATGCATAAATAAACAAAATAAATCTTTTTAAAAAAAGATCAAATAGGGCCTCCCTGGTGGTGCAGTGGGTTGAGCGCCACGCTGTGAAGCTGTCCACAGTCTCTGCAGTACAGGTTCGACTCCCAGCCAGCCAGGGAGATTCCCACATGGTGAGACAGACCTCTCCTGTCTCACCCACTGCTACTCTCAGCAGTGTCTTCAGTCCATCTGCCTGTTCTGCTCCCCTCTCTGTCTCTGGTGAATACTCTCACCCTCCCACACCTCTGGCCTGTACCCCAGTTCTTGTATAAATAAAAATAAGTCTAAAAAAAATCAAATAACCTAGGATCCTTAGAATCACAAATCGTATCATTGAAAGAGACTAATAAACTCATTAAATAGGTAAGGAGGTTGAGGTCCAAAAAAATATAATTATTTGAAAAATGCTTCACAGTGAGTAATAGCAGAACCAAGACCAAAACTCATGTATAGCAAAAAATACTGAAGCCAAACAGCCTTCTATTTTTCTAACATTTAGGGTTAACAAGAGTCCACCAATATGGGGCAGCAGAGGTCGCCTCGCCTGCCTTCTGCTAATCTCTTTCAATTTTAAGAAAGTGGCTTTCTCTTGGATGCCATTTCTGAGGTGACAGAGTGCAATAAGCAGGCAGATGTATAGTCAGGTCTTGTCATCCCCCTGGAGGCAGTAAGTAATCAGGTGGAGGCCGACTAGATGGCATTTCTGGGGCCTTCTCTCCAGGTCAGAGTATGTCTATCCCCCTCAGAGCCCAGTGGGGGCCCAGCTTGGCTCTAAATCCCACAGCTGTCTTAGCAGGAAACTGCCATTTAAGGCACTGGAGCTCAAGTCTGAATTTTAGCTCAAGTCTAAAATTTCTTTCCACTAGTCAATAAATTAGGCAAAGGAAAGTGGTGAAACTAGGACACTGCCAAACATTCTCATTTTCATTTCTAAGCAAACACCAACCAGCAACCATATTCTGCATTATCTGCAAGGCTTTGGGATTGAAAATGAGGAAAGGCTGGGAGGGAAGGTGGAGGATGAAATCGGGGTGTGAGCTCAAAAGCCCAGGCTGTGAACCAGTTCCTGGCCGGAGTGGGGTACCAGGTCCTGACCACCTTCCTCTTTCCCAGGCCACTGCCCCTTTCCTCTCTGGCTCCCCTCTGCCCTCTCAGGCCTCCCTGTGCTGCCTCATCCCTCAGGGAACTCACACTGCAGTTTCCATCAGTGAAGAGGGTGCCTTTTCAGATGCTTGTCCTCGGCTTCCACCAAGGAAGCCAGTCCTCTGCCCACCTCGGCTGGCTGTGGAAATGGATTTGTCAGTCTTAACCCTGCACTTATCCAGCAGGGCAGATGTGTCTCAGGCTGCATAATAACACCCTTTCTGTCTGCTGGAGTCAGTCTGCCCCATCAGCTGCCAGACCACTTTCAGAAATGGGGGGGCGGTGGTTGGGGTACTTCACAGGGCCTGGGTCAAGAGAGGCATGGACTGGGAATTTAATGAGGAAAGCGTGTGCGCACATATACACACACATTTGCATTTTCTTATTAGAAAAGTGAAACTTGTCTTTTAACGGACTCTTGGCAAATGTCTAAAGACTATAAAGAAGAAAGTGGAAATCTCCTGTAACCCATTGTTAAGCAAATACAGTCACTGTCAAAGTATTTTGAAAATATAAAAACGCAATACCCACACAAATCTAAAGCAAGCACATGTCAAAGATTCATTCAGCTCAACTAATGAGGGAACAAGCAAGATGATCAAGGTGAATGAGTGACTATGAGGGGCTGAGTATACAGATTGGGAAGGGACAATGAAAGGGGACTAGTCTAGATACTAGATCAGTTACTGTCTTATAGAGAATCAAACTGTAACCTTGGCCAGGAGAAATAGTTTAATTTGCAACAGAGGGAAAAATAGTCCAGGTGTTACGGTATAACTTCACAGCCCCTAGAGTCTGCTCAATAGTAACTCCAACGTAAAGAAATGCTCCCCTAGGTGATCAGACAGTCATGGGATGGGCCTGCTGAGCTGCTCCAATGTGACTTGGGAAGGTCATGCAGTCCCTCTATTTACCCTTTCCCTGACTATGCATTTTTTAAAAAACAAATAGATGTGCTAGAACTTATTTAACCACACCCATCTCCCTGCATTGTTGGGAGCAAATTACATTATAGGGAATATTCTAGTACATAAATCTTCATACATATCCTTAATTAGATCCAATCCCAATTGTTCTTACAAATGGAGATGCTGTTCACATTACTTTAAAGGTTGTTTAAATTTACACTCTCAGGAACTGGGTATAATTACACCCATTTTATCCCACCCTTAGTCTTTGACAATTTATTTTTTTTAAAGATTTATTTATTTATACAAGCACTGGGTACAGTCAGAAGTGCAGGAGGGTGAGAGAATTCACCAGAGCCAGAGCAGGGAGCAGAACAGGCAGAAGGACCGAAGTACACTGCTGAGGGGAGCAGCGGGCGGCAGGAGAGACCTGCACGCCATGTGGGACCCTTGCCAGCAGCCGGGGATCCAACCAGTGCTGCAGAGGCTGCAGGCAGCTTCGCAGCCGATTGCTCAACCGCTGTGCCACCAGGGTGGCCCTAGTCTTTGACAATTCATAAAAAAATGGGATGTTGCTATTTTTAATCAAAATTACTTTAATTATTACTTGGATTATTAGTGAATTTATACCTTTTTCCCCCCAGACGTTTACTGGTCATCTTAGTTTTGTCATGTTTTTTGTGCCAATGAACCCTCATAAAAATGAACACAAAAGATGGACTTAAAAGAACAGAAATGTAGTAAAATTGCAGCTGGAAGCCTGGGGATATGTGGGGGGAAAGGAGTTTGTCTCTGACCCCTGTAGCTGGAAGGACAAAGAGGATGACTGTAAGTACCATGGATGTGACACTCAGGGCCCCAGGCTAAGCACCTGCTATACACCCAGACATCAGGAAAGAGAGAATGGAGCAATGGTCAGATTTGTTTCCTAGATCACACAGACTGGTTCTCCCACTGGGACTGATTGATCGGCTGTAGCTGGCTTGGCTGTTGGTCCGTGTAGGTTTACCAGATGGCAGAGAAGAATGTCATTTGAGAACTGCCTAGTTGGTATTCATCCCCAAGAATACCAGAAGACATCTGCCAGGGCCCGGAGTGCTCACTGTAACTCTGGTTACACAGAATCACAGATAGAAGAACTGACACCTTTTAAGGATCTTCTTTAACAAGTTGTCCCATTTGCCTGAATGGCACTATCCTCACTCCACCTCCAAATTCAGAGTCACAGATGAAGTCATCAACAATAGTGTCTAAGATTCTTACAGCATTTTAATAATGGCAATTGCTATTCCCTGCTACTACTTCCAGGCCATAAATATGCAATCCTCCTAACAACCTTAGATTATTTATATTACCCCTTATCTCAGAACAAATTTAAGGCATTTGATCATCCTGTCAAACTGGCACAGGTGTCTCCATTGTAAGATGAAGTCACTGGGGCATAGAGAGTTCTAGTAAATTGGCTGAGGTCCTGAAACTGGTGGGAGCAGGAACAGTATTCAAAGCCAGGTCCAGGCCCTACCCTACAAGTAACCTCACAAGTATCATTCCAGGGTGTGTCTCCCACGGCTGCTGGGGAGATTGCATGGGTGCATTTTGATGTTACTCAATCTGTTCCTCCTGCGGGTCATTTGCGTGGGTCCTGTTATCTGTACTGAGTCTCCTGGTTTAAATTCTCATCCCCATTGGGCTACAAAACAAAGGTGAAGATTGTGAACCAAGACTGGAGCCTGACATTGTGGCATTCGTCAGAATTCAGTTGGTCGTTTGGTTCTGAATGAGTGCTGAAGCATGTTATTACCACACGTTGTTACCAGACTGGAAAACTTAATTTCTCCTAAAAATTTCAGTCTATTGCTCTTTCTATTTCCACTCTCTAAAAATGCATCTTCTGGGCCTCCCCGGTGGCGCAGCGGTTGAGCGCTGGGTTGCGAAGCTGCCCGCGGCCTCTGCGGCGCCGGTTCGATCCCCGGCTGCTCCCCGGCCACCAGAGGAGGGTCCCACATGGCGCGCAGACCTCTCCTGCCGCCCGCTGTGCCCCTCAGCAGTGTACTTCGGTCCTTCTGCCTGCTCTGTTCCCCACTCTGGCTCTGATGAATTCTCTCACCCTCCTGCGCTTCTGACTGTACCCAGTGCATGTATAAACAAACAAACAAACAAATAAATAAATAATACATGTCTCTTTAAAATAAATAAATAAATAAATAAAATAAAATAAAATTCCTCAAAAAAAAAATAAAAAAATAAAAATGCATCTTCTCAGCTTCAACATATCCTGAAATGTACCCACTGCTGTTACATACACCTGACATGTCCTGGTTTTCCTAATGTGAAACCACTGAAGAAAGGCCCACATTCCAAATTTAACATTCAAATCTCAGAAAGTTTAAACACTTGCCTTTTAACATTTTTTTATTTTTAAATTTTTACCCTTAGATCCTGTCCCATATTTGCAACTGTCCTAGTTCTTCATCTCCTGTAGCTTTCTCTTGCTCTCCGAGGAACTGACTTACTCACCACTGAATGTGCAGAGGATGCTTTTTTCCCTGGGATTTTCAGTACTTTTTTCCAGTTTCCAAGTAAAGCTGCACTGACTCCTTTTGTGTATTCCTGATAGATCCACTGAAGGGAGAGAAACTTAGAGGAAGTGTTACAGGGAAGCCCCGATATAAAATGGGTTGCCTAACAGTGGGTCCTCACCTGCGCGTTGAATTAGCTTAGGACATCTTTCCCCCTAACAGAACTGTGATCAGAATTCTTTGCATGACACTGGCCAGGCTGGCAGCCTACTAGACACCCCCTGCTCCCTTCCCTAAGGGCAGAAACTGAAGATTCATTCACAAATGAACACAGAATAATCAAATCACACTTGGAATCAGGTTCTACATGAAAATCAAAGCTGAGCAAAAGGAACCTTAGCATACCACACCACTACATCAAGATAAAACAGATTAAAAACAAAAATGGGGGGTGTTCCCGGTGGTGCAGCGGTTGAGCACCGGGTTGTGAAGCTGCCCACAGCCTCTGCAGTGCCAGTTTGATCCCCAGCCACCAGGCGAGGGTCCCACATGTGCGCAGACCTCTCCTGCCGTGCCCGCTGCTCCCCTCAGCAGTGTATTTCGTCACTCTGCTTGTTCTACTCTCCATCTGGCTCTGGTGAATCCTCTCACCCTCCCACATTTCTGACTGTACCCAGTGCTTGTATAAATAAATAAATCTTTAAAAAAAAAAAACTAAAATGCCAGGAATGAAATCCAAAGCGCATAAGAAGAAACTGTGGGAGAATTCCTTTATAGTATTTCTAACTATAACTCAAACTCTAAATTCTATAAAAGGTGTGTAAGTGCATAATTATGTAAAATAACACACTTTTGCAAATGAAAATTAAGCAGACTTCAAACATAAGCATCAACTGGGAAAAGTAGTGGAAAATCAAGTCACAGAGAACCTAACTCTCTCAATATGTAAGAATCTCCTACACAGTGAGAAGGAAAGGCAGAAAAGTGGGCAAATTGTCCATAAAATCCAGAACATAAGGATTAATACGTATGACCAGGCTCCCTAAGATTTATGCAGATTAAAGTTTGAGAATGACTTCATTAAAATAATCAATAAAGGTTTAGTTGCTATTCAGGTGTCTGAGTATTGAAATCATTCTCCTTAACATACTTATCAAAACCTGGTAAGAGTGGGAGGAAAATTCTAAAAAGCACCTGCTTGACTGTAGAGATTAGACTAACCTAATAACAAGCTTCCAAAATAGGTCTGTTTGTTGTGAAGGTCACAGATCAATGAACTCTTCCCTTGATGGGCCTCCATCATGTGGTGGCCAGGTTGGGGTGTATGGTCTGAGAAGTGATGTTCCCAACGAGGCACTGGGATATCATGTCTGAAATCTGTGCTGGCCTAGAGAATTCTAGGGGTGATGGTTAACATGATGTAGAATTGTTAGGGGGAAAGGAAGTCCTGAGCTAATTCCTTACAGGCTTTGTGGACTCCACCCCCACTCCAGACCAAAGCCGTCAAGACATTGGGAAAGACAAATCCCGTCACCACCAAAGGGAGGGTGGCTGGGACCTGATGGTGGAGTTGGGCAGCCAAGTTGGATATAAAAACCAAACACATGGGCCTTGGGATGGCTCGCTGTCGCTTGCCTCCTGGCTACACAGCTCCTGGCTTGCAGCCAGCTCTCAGAGTGCCATTTTGGGATTCCTGATCGGCGGATCGGGTAGGACTCATTTAAAACTTTGAGCTGTACATTTCCTCATTTGCCCTTCCCTTGTAAATAAACCTTTTATTAACCTTTTGCGTGTGCCTGCAGTAGAGCATTGATAAGTCCTTTTAAGCGCGCGGTGAAGACCCACAGTCAGGCACTCCGTTTTGTATCAGGGTTGCTCTACAACAACTTCTCAGAGAAGAGACCCCATCTCTGTAGACCTGGGCAGACACTTTGCCATCAGGATTCTAGGAAGACTAAAGTGAACCAGTGAGAGGAGCCCCAGTGCCGTGAGGGGCCCAGGAGAGAACCCTCCATAACTCCTGAAATGCAGCAGCGGACGGGCCCTGTGGGCAACAGCTGAGCTGACCCCACACACCTCCCAGTGTGAACACGGGCCTGGGAAACAAGAATGCCCAGCCCAGAAGCACAGGAGGGGGCGCCGGATCGTGGACTGAGTGACCTCTGCTCTGGGGCCCAGGGTCGGGGATTCTGGCTCTTTTGGACACTTCTAACTTGGGGCAGCTCTTGGGCTTCAGTGGCCCTGCTTTGGGACAACCCTATTGGCCTGAGCCTTTCCCCACATGGGGCCAGAGGGGGAATGGGGAACTCTGGGTGCTGGATTTGGAAGCCATATCTGTCCCATTTTCTTCATTGCACACTAATTGTATTAAAGTTCCTTTCCACGAAAGGCCTCACGCACTAGCAGATGTCTTGTCTCAATGCGCTGGTTGGCAGAACCTATTGAGAACGGGCAGGTTTGGGGGTGATGGGGTGTCCTCACCCTGCCCTCCAACACTTTGTTGGAAAGCAAGTGAGAATGACAAAGACAAATACCCTCGTTGACTTGCTAGGGGGAAAGGATGTTCTGAGCTAATCCCATACAGGCTTTGTGGACCCCACCCCCACTCCAGACCAAAGTCATCAAGACATTGGGAAAGACAAATCCCATCACCACCAAAGGGAGGGTGGCTGAGACCTGAGGATGGAGTTAAGCAGCCAGGTTGGGTATAAAAACCAAACACGTGGGCCTTGGGGCTCTCGCTCTGTCGCTTGCCTCCTGGCTTCACAGCTCCTGGCTTGCGGCCAGCTCTCAGGGTGCCATTTGGGATTCCAGATCGGCGGATCGGGTAGGACTCATTTAAAACTTCGTCTCCCACTTATCTCCCTGAGCTGTACATTTTTTCATTTGCCCTTCCCTTGTAAATAAACCTTTTATTAACTTTTCGCGTTGCCTGCAGTAGAGTATTGATAAGTCCTTTTAAGCGCGCAGGTGAGGACTCACAGTCAGGCACCCCGTTTTGTATCGGGGCTGCCCTATAACAATAAGAAGCCAGCGAGGTTGCTGAGGGGCAGAGGAAAGGGGAGAGAGGACAGGCCAAAGGGAAAACTATCAGGGACTAACAGGTATTGGGAAGGAAAGGTCAGGAAAATAGATGGAGGTTACAAGGGTGCTATTGATGTCATTTTTGGAGTGAGTGCGGGGTCCTTGGGTTCACTC
This sequence comes from Talpa occidentalis, assembly GCF_014898055.3. NCBI lineage: Eukaryota > Metazoa > Chordata > Mammalia > Eulipotyphla > Talpidae > Talpa > Talpa occidentalis. Next base: position 123,431,115 of record NW_023603184.1, read on the forward strand.
TGGGAAAGATTTCACCAGAGCTCCCATTTCAGCATCACGCAGAGAGTTTCCCAGGTGAGTTTCTCCATGAGACAGAGAGGTAAAGAAGAGGTTTATTAAGGAAAGGGAAAGGGACAGGTTTGCTGAGAGAGGCCTGCATGGTTGCAGGCGGGCAGCCTTGAGGAGAGCGGCCTCCATTGGGGGAGGTCAGTGGAGAGAAGTCCTGGCAGGTACAGGTCACGGGCAGGCAGGAAGCTGCTGCCCTGCAGAGGGAGAGAGTTGGTGAAAAGAAACACCTGCATAGTCACAGGTGGGCAGTGGGAGTGCTGCCTGGAGCTTGTGCAGCACCTGCACTGATACGTACTCTTCTGTTTGGGAGGGGTCACTCCTCTGTGGAGTGGCCTGTTTGTTGCTGAACCCAGGAAGGGACCAGAGATTCCAGGGTGAGCCCAACCTCCATATCTTTACCCTCAGGTCTGTGCTCCACTCCCTGTAGCATCTGATCCTGCTGGAATCTCATGCCTTGTGATAAGGCCCTGGTGCCGGAGGGTCACGACCTCTATAGCTGGATTAATGGTCATGTTATTTTGCTTGACCCCCACCTCCTGTGTCAGTCAGATTTTTGTCTTGTGAGGCTTCCTTTCCAGTTTTTCTATTCTTGTCCTCCGTCACTATTACAGTGTGATCCTGGAGGGGGGGGGGGGGGGGGGGGGTTCCTCTGAGGAGCGATTGCTTGACAATGACGACAATGCAGTGACACAGTGGGGCTTCCAGCAGAGGGAACCTCCCCTGCAAAAGTCCGACGCGGAAAATGTGGTTATTGTCAGCGAAGTTAATAGGGCCTCTGTGTGCATGGGGGCTGGGGCGCGGAGAGCGGAATGAAAGCTGACATCCGCCCTGTTTTAGTCCTGGAGATTGGATAACCCGCCATAGAAATGGTAATTTGATTTGCCCATTGGAGGAACACCACCTAGAAGTCAGCCCTAAGTCTGGGGAAACAAACTGATCAGCAGCCACGAGGGAAATAAATAAATGCACAGACGTGAAATCCAAAGCGTAAGTGTCGGGCCTCCCCGGTGGCGCAGCGGTTGAGCGCTGGGTTGCGAAGCTGCCCGCGGCCTCTGCGGCGCCGGTTCGATTCCCGGCTGCTCCCCGGCCACCGGAGGAGGGTCCCACATGGCGCGCAGACCTCTCCTGCCGCCCGCTGCTCCCCTCAGCAGTGTACTTCGGTCCTTCTGCCTGCTCTGCTCCCCGCTCTGGCTCTGGTGAATGCTCTCACCCTCCCGCGCTTCTGACTGTACCCAGTGCATGTATAAACAAAAAACAAACAAATAAATAAATAAATAAATAAAAACATGCCTCTAAAAAAAAAAAAAAAGCGTAAGTGTCAAGAGCAAAACCCGCACGGGGCCCCCCTGGGGGAGCGGGGGTGAAAGAAAGCGCAGTCAAGCTCTGGCCAGCCACTCAGCAAGAGAGGGATCCCCCGCAGGCCAGAAGCAGCGCGCAGGGCGCAGCAGACCTCTCCCGTCTCACCCGCTGCCCCCCTCACCAGGCTATTTCAGCAGATCCGCCTGTGCTGTCCGCCACTCTCTCTGGGGCATCCTCTGCCCCCGGAGAGGAGAGTCGGGGTGGCCTTCAGCGGCCTGGGGGCGGGGGGTTCTCCGCAGAAGGCGGGAGAGTCTCAAAACGCCGCTCAGACCAGCCAAGGCGGGCCCCGAGGCCCGAGCCCTGCCCGTGGGGGACGAGCCGCGGGGCTCCCGGAGCAGCTGCCCCTCCTCGCGGCACCTGTGGGTGAGGCCTGCGGGCTGGAGCGGGAGGGTGAGGGCGGAGGAGCCTCCGGGGCGGGTGGGGACGTGACCTGTGGGGCGCCCGCGGTGGAGCGGGCCAGAGCGGCCCGCAGGGAGCCGGTCTCCAGGGCCTGGCGCAGGGGCCACCGGTTTTAGGGGGACGAGACCTGGGGCGGCGGGGACGGCAGTGAGTACCCCTGGGGCTGGGCGGTCACCCCAAGAGAGCTGAGCGTCTCAGACCTCAGAGTGCGGGCAGCGAGGGGTGGGGGTGGCTGGCGCTGAGCCCGCAGCCCCAGAGGCCAGAGCCAGACGCCGGCGCACAGGACCGCAGAGGCCGCCCAGACTGAGCGGTGGTTCTGTTGGGGAGAAATGATGTCCTGAGTTAATCCCATACAGGCTTTGTGGACTCCACCCCCACCCCAGACTAAAGCCATCAAGACACTGGGAAAGACAAATCCCATCACCACCAAAGGGAGGGTGGCTGGGACCTGAGGGTGGAGTTGGGCAGCCAAGTTGGATATAAAAACCAAACACGTGGGCCTTGGGGGGCTGGCTATCGCTTGCCTCCTGGCTTCACGGCTCCTGGCTGGCGGCCAGCTCTCAGAGTGCCATTTTGGGATTCCTGATCGGCGGATCGGGTAGAACTCATTTAAAACTTTGTCTCCCACTTTTCTCCCTGAGCTGTACATTTCCTCATTTGCCCTTCCCTTGTAAATAAACCTTTTATTAACCTTTCGCGTGTGCCTGCAGTAGAGCATTGATAAGTCCTTTTAAGCGCGCAGGTGAGGACCCACAGTCAGGCACCCCGTTTTGTATCGGGGTTGCTCTACAACAGTTCCCCTGCAGGGAGCGGGGCTGTGGGGGGCAGACGGGAGTGACCATCGGGGGGCCTGCAAAAGGGCTCCTCATTCCGCCCTCGGGGGCGCCCTGTCTGGAAGTGTAACAGGGTGGTCCCCAGGAAAGGGGGAGGTTCCCTGCCCCACTCAAGGGAGGGTGGAGCTGAGCAGGAAGAGGAGAAGAAGAGACTGAGGAAGGAAACAGGATGGAGCCAGAAGGAGCCCTGGAGGAGGCGCATGGAGCCTAGAGACACGTGAAGAATCTGCGCTTGTCTTTTGGTCGTGGACTGGGTGACACAGATGTGGGTGAGACCCGTGGGGAGGTGACAATGGCAGCTTTTATCTTGATGTTGATTTTGCTCTTTTCCTTCCGGGCTTGTCTGGTTGTTTCTGACCCTTTTCTGTGGGTCCCCACTGGAAGATGCTTTAGACTTGTGGCAGGCTTTGGGGCCTTGTTCTGGGCCGATCCCATATGGATGGACTTTTACCCACGAGGGGACGGGTAACTTGGGGTGCTTCATTTAGAAACTAGACTCTTTGCCTTTCCTGTATTGTTTCCTAATTGTATTAAAGTTCCTTCCCATTAAAGTCTCCTATGTTTTGTGTTGATGCGGCGGATGGCAGAACCCATTTAGAATAGGCAGGTTTGCGGGGTTTGGGCTGCCCCTCTCCCTGTCCTATAACAGGAGCGGGTGTCCGCGCTGTCTGCGGTGATGTGGTGCTCGGTTGCGCCGCTCAGCTGCGTGGGTCATGGCTGCCGGTTTGGTGGCCCAGAGAAACCAGGAGGGGACGGTCCAGACACAGCAAAAGGAGGGGTAAGGGAAGATTGCTTCCTTTTGGGGTTTGCGCCGAGCGCCTCTGTGGCAACCTGCAGCTGGGAAACCGGGGGCCTGTCGGGAGTGTGCGCTTCGCGTCGGCTGCCTGCGGGTGGGCGCCTGGGGAAGGGGTGGGCATGCTTACGCGGCACACCTGAGGCTGGGGGCTGAGAAAATAAAGGCTGCGGCAGAGAGCAGGGAGGAGAAGAGGAACAACCAGAGCATCGCCGCTGGAAATAAGGTACCGGGAATGTGGGATGGGGGTAGGGGGTGCAGGGGGTTTCTGGCGCCCCTAGCGGCGGTTCCGAAGGTGCTGCTTTTGCGCATGCGCAGTCGGGGCGGGGTCTGGCTCACCTGGGGCGGCTCCTGGGGTTTCTCAGCTCTGCTGGGGCAGGTGCAGGCTTTTCCCCATCGGGGACGCGGGTTGCCCTGGGCTTGCGCGCGCAGTGGGGAGTCTCGAGGGGTCTATTTGCGTTTTCTGGCAGGGGGCGCGGTCACCGTCTGCCTCTGGCTAGAGGGGTGTGTCATCCCTGACAGTGACCTGGCCCCTCCGCCCAGGGCGTCCTCGAGGCACAGGCTGCTTCTGGGGGTGTCAGTGCGAGCCGAGGGTACAGGTGACCCTCTAGCCCCCGGCGAGTGTGGCCAGGGCCAGGAGGTGCTAGGAGGGTTCGGGGAGTCCTGGGGATGCAGCAGCTGGCGTTCCGGGGGGGCCGGGCGGGGTGCGTGCGCCCCTGCTCTGCTTGGAGCCCCCCTGGCGTCTCAAGGTCGCGGGCCTGGCAGGGCCTTGAGCGGCGCCGCCTCTGCTGAGGGCGGGCGGGCGGGCTGGCTGGCAGACAGGGCCTGGCCGGGGGCGGCACCGGGTTGGGCCGGCAGCTGCTGCCCTCGCTGGGGGGAGCTGGGCGTCAGGAGCCACCGCACCGTCCCGGGGGCAGGAGGACGCTGCCCTGAGCTCGGTCTCTCCAGCGTGATCCCCATGGCGGCGCCGTCACTCCTGCGGCTCAGGTCTTGCTGAGCTGAGCAGTTCAGTTACCCGTGAGAACTGGGGACCATTTCAGGTCATGACATGGGCCTCCCGAGGGGCAGGGTGTGCAGATGGAGATCCCCAGCTCTGGCCAGACCCTGCAGGACGAGTTCCCCGCCCCTCCCTGCCCCCCGCGGGCCAGGAGCAGCCCACTGAGCTCAGAAGACCTCCCCCTCTCCCCGCTGGCCCCCTCAGCTGTGGATTTCAGTCCACCCCCCTGTTCTGCTCCCCAGTCTGTCTGTGGTGACTCCTCTCACCCCCTGCACCTCTGCCCTAGACCCCAGTTCTTGTTTGCATAAAAATAAATACATCTTTTTAAAACAGATAAGAATTAGCTTACTTTCTTCCTCATAATTTCCATTATTTTGAACCGTGAACTATAACACCCGTGTGTAAGGGCAGAGACTATACACGTCGAAATTCCGAGTTACAAAATGAACTCCCATTAACTGGGTGAAGAATCCTAAGACCACACTATATCATAATCTTCCCGCCAAGTAAGCAGGAATATGTGGCTGTCATCATAACTATTTCCCTTGCCCTTCATGACAGTCCATCACCTAAGTGTGTATCACTAAGTGCATACATCACACGTGATTTCCATTTTGCCTGGTATTTAAAATTTAAATCAATCCCATTATGTTCACTTTATATCTGGAATAATGAATGGTAAGCCTACAATTTTATATCTTTCCTCCTTCATTTATTATAACACAAGTATTTTCCAAGTCATGTAAAACTATTCAGAATGACTGTGCCTCATTGCTACATTTGTTTCATGTACATAGTGCTACATATGTCACTGTTTCCTGGAGTTTTGACTTAGGTGGTTTCCAGTATTTGTAAGTATGAGAAAATGCTGGTTAGCATGTTTACAAATAAAGATTTGGGGGGGGAGGGAGGGTCAAAGCGTCTCCTTAGGTCATGTCTCAAAATCCGACATGTCATGTCTCAAAAACCTGTATTTCTTTTAATACAGACACACAACACCCCAAATGCTGGCAGCTAAATTCAGAGTCCCCGCAGAAGGGCGACACCACCTTGTTCTCCTCCCCGAATGCGTGAGAACCCCTATTTCAGCGGGTTCTTGCCCTCATTTTATTCTGTTGCCCCACTTCAGTGCTCTGACGTCACACTCCCGCTTCCTGCCCCGCCCCGGCGCGGGCCCCCCACCCCACCCCACCCCACCCCGCATGACTCTCCAGGCTGCGTCCCTCCTCGGCCGGCCGACTCGCCCCTCGGCCGCGGCCGAGTTCCGCCTGCGCCTCCCACTGCCCCGGCGCCTCCTCCCGCCCGTGTCCCGCCTCGGCTGCACCGCCCCTCCGCGCCACCAGGCGGCGCGCGCCGCTGCTCCGACCCTGGTTTCCCCCGCGAGCCTCTCCTTCCTCGGCGTTTCCCCGCCCCCTGCGTGCTGACGCCACTGTGCTGCGTGCTGACGCGAGAGTGGCGGCGGGAGCGGAAGTGGAGGAGACGCGGAACCCCGGAGCCCCCGCCCCAGCGGAGCGGGCCCGCGGGCCGAGGAAAAAGACGCCCCGGGGGCAAAGCACAGGAGGGGGGAGCGCGCGCCGCCTGGTGGTGAGGCGGGGAAATGCGACCTCGCGGGGAATCATGAGGCGGCGCCGGGGCGGGCGGCCTCTCTGTGGGGGGCAGCGGGTTTGGGGGACCCTCTGTGGCCGCGGGTCAGTGTCCCCCCGCGTGTCTGTAATGCACATGGACACGATCTGCTGTTTTAATGGCTGCGGAAATTTTAGGTTAATAGTATTTTCAGAGATGTGGGCTCTTCGCCTCCGTTTCCGTTTGATTTTCTAAACTTCAGCCGCGGCGGGACGTGCGGGGGCCCCCGTGAGCACCCCGGGGCTTTCCCGCTTGCCCCCGGCCCTGGAGCGCCCCCCCCTACACCCGCACCTGCAGCCCCGCCCCAGCTCCTGCCGCCCCTGCCCCTGCACTGGGGGGAATGCGCCACAAGCCCCCTTTGGCCCGGTCCTCTACGGGCCCGGACGCGCTGTCCACGCAGAATAAGCCGCAGCAAACACCGAGGCAGAGCTGAGGGGGCAGCACCCGCCGTCGCGCCCGCGGAGCGGCCATTTCTCTTGGCGGCTACGGGTCCGGCCAGCGGAGGCCAAGCTGTGGCCCCGCAGGTGTCCCCTCTGGGCGCCCCCCAGGCCAGGGGAGGGTTTGCCCGGCCCTTCCGCTGGGGGACCCGCCCCCGGGAGCTGGCTGAGCCCCTCCTGCCCGCGCCCCCGTCCCGACTTCCCCGGCTCAGCCTTTTCCTTTTTATCAAGAGACTCGCAGACCTCGGCCGCGCCCGCACTTCAGACTCGTGGCTGCTGGGAGGCAGTTTTCTGTGTCCATTTGGCGGGGAACCGGGCTGGCCGCTTTCTACGGGGAAGGGGAGTTTGGCTGCGCCGAACAGCCGGCCCCGGGCGCAGCTGAGGCGCCCGGGCGGGTCTGGGGCTCGGGCTCCCACCCCCCAACCCCGGACCGTCCGGCAGCGGGACCGGGACGCCGCTTCCGCGGCCCCCGCCTGAGTCAGCTCCGGGAAGAGCCGCGTCAGGGGCGGACGGGCAGGCGACAGGAAACGCTGCCGGATACTGAGGCGCCCCAGCGTGCACTGACGCCGGCGCGCACCCCGGGCTGTCTGCTGGGGTTGGGGGGGTCACTGCAGACTGTTCCAAGCCGCTCTCGGCCGTTTCATCAACGCCACCGACGTGCCCGGAACAGTCGTTTCAAGCAAAAGCGGCTGTTTCTCGCGGATCCACGAGGCCGTGTCCCCCTCTGCCAACGTGACCCGCTTCCCTCGATGGGCGCAGCCTCGGCCGAGCTTTCCTGGTCGCCTGGAAATGTTTTTCACGGCAGGTTCCTTTAACCTGTCCCCCCGTGGCCCCTGCATCCGCGCGCACCGCCCCCGACACCCCCGGAACCCCTCCCTCCCCTCCCGATGAGCCTCGAGCGCGCGACACCCCTAGGCGTCTGTGGGGGCGCCCGGAGGTGACCCCAGGAGAGCAGGGGGCCGCGTCTCTGGCACCTGGAGGTGCCGGTCCGCGGGGGCGCGGCGAGCATTTGCCGAATGACCAAATGTTGCTCCGTCCTCAGGTTCTGAACCCGCCCTGGGGCCAGGGAGCCAGCTCGGGCGCCCGCCCGCCTTGCAGAACCTCGGGCCCGACCCGACGCTCGCGCTGCTGGAGCCCGAGCGCGCCCAGCGGCGTCGGCAGCCCGGGACTGGGGGGCCGTGGAGGCGGCGGCCCCCAGCGACGAAGGCGAGGAGAAAGGTGAGGGGCCCGCGGGGCGTGAAGATGGCGACGCCCCCCCACCGTCCAGTGCGCGAACATTGTGGGGGCCGTGTCGGCGGCTTCGCTGTGTAAGGAGTCACCCCAGACCTAGTGGCTTCAAGCAGCGCCCTGCTCCTGCGTCTGCCGGCCATTGTGGGGGCCAGGCCCCTGGCCCTCATGCCGTGGGGTGCACGGCGGGGTTCCTGGCACCCTTGGCGGCGTCGGGGCCTAGCTCACCCGTGGCTCCAGCCAGGAGCGCACCCCTGCGCCCTCGACCCGGCCCGGCCTGACGGGCGCACGGGGCTATACTGACGCTGCTGCCTCGTGGGCGGGGCCGGAGCCCTGAGCACCGGGCGGGAGCCGGGACTGATGGCGGGACGGGCCGCGGAGCTGGGTAAGCGGCGGGGCGAGCTGCGGGGCGTCCGCAGGCAACGAGGTGGGGGCCGCGCTCCCGGAGCCGCCCACGCCGCGGGGTCCTGGGAGACGGGGGGGGGGGGGGGGGGGCCACAGAGGGGCGGGGTCTGCGGCCCACAGAGGTCGTGGTTTGCGCGCTGGGAACCCGGGGGCGTCTGAGGGAGGAACAGGCTCCCCTGTTTCAGACTCTGGTTGGGCGGCCCCGCTGGGCCCATTTCAGCCTCTGGGGAGTTTTTGGGGTTTTTTTTTTGCGGACAGGGGTGTCCGCGTCTCTGCGGGACGCTGCTGCCCCCTGGCGGTCAGGGGTGGCGGAGCGCGCGCGTCCTCCCAGGCTGCGGCTCCGTGGCTCCGGAGGGTGGCGGGTAAGTGGACCCGAGAAGCAGGGTCCCCCCGCAACCTCTGATGGACCTGCGGGCCGAGGCCGCTCGCAGGGTGCCGCCCCGCACGAGGGCAGCGCCACTTGCGCTGCCCGGGGCCCATCAGCCGCAGGGGCGGCGGGGTCCATCTTAGGAGGGGCGTGAGCGTGGGGAGTCCCTGTGGCCCGACCCCGTCCCGCGCAGGCCTGCGGGGTCACAGGCTCTGGCTGTGGGGAGTCTCCGGGAGCCAGGAGGCCCCCGCATCGCCGAGGTGTCCCGAGGGGGCACGGTGCGGCAGGGAGGGACTGTCTTCGGAGGTGAGGGGCAGGCATGAGGACACCCAGGCCCCCGCACTCCTCCCAGCCTGAAACTTGCAGGGGGGCAGCAGGGGAGGGTGGGGCCGAGCACGGCTAGCCGACTGGTCACTCACGGCCTCTCTCTGTGCTCCCAGACCTGTCTGCTCTGGATACATTCCCCTAGGCCTGGCGCACAGTGGAGGAAGATGCCAGGCCCGCCGGAGGACTCCCAGGTAAGGGGGCTTCCTCCCCTCGGCAGACGCCCTGCCCTGGAAACCCCACCCCATCTGCCCAGGGCTGGCCTAGGAGGCCCCCATGGGACAGGACTCCAACTCTGGTCACCCATGGCTGATGCAGCGGCCTCTTCCATCCCCCAGCCCTCACGCATGAAGCCACAGCACAGTAGCCCCCATTGTAGCCCGTCATCTGTGCACTGGTCCCTCACCCCAACCTCCTGCTCCCCCCACACACACAGTGTGGATCCAGTTTCTCCTTAGTTAGCCATCCAATTGTCAAGGGCTCTCAGCCCGCCCACTGCCTGCTCACCCACTCACCTGTGCACCTTTGCTGACTGTGGTGAGGCGCCACCAATCATGCTCTCAAGACTGTCTTGGGGCCACAAGCCTGGGGTGTGAGGCCGGGACAGGCTGCCCACAGGTGTGTGTCCACCCCCTGCACCAGAGGCTGTGGCCACTTGCCCAGTGCAAGCATCCACCCACCTCTTGCTGGACCTGACTCTGATGGTTCAAGTCAGAAAGGGACTTGGGGGGGAGGAAAGGCAGGCCATAGGCTTGTTCTGGGGCCTCCCAGAGAGACCCAAGTAGGCGGGGGTGGGGTGGGAGGAGTGCAGGCGGAAGTGTGGGCACCGGGGGCTGGAGGGGGGGCGGCTAATGAGTGTGGGTCTTCTTGGCGCTGAAACGGTGGCCTTTGCTGCAGGAGGACCATGAGGGTCACGGGCGACAAGAGTTGTCCTGGCTGCTGCTTCCATGGGCCCCTCTCTGCCTCCTGTGGAGCAGGCTGAGGTGGCTCAGGTGAGGAGCAAGGGCTGGATGAGGTGGAGGGAGAGTGCCAGGGCCATTACCTCTGAGCTCTGAGGGGTGAGCGGCCCCAGTGCACCCCACCCCACATAGGTGGGCGCAGTAGGGGCAGTGTCGGCCCCGTGAGGTTTGGTCACCCGCTCCATGCACCGGCCCAAGACATAGTCACCCACTGCGGGCAGCCTCCATAAATCTGTGGCCATCCCAGGCAGTGTGGGTTCTTCGTGGATTCAGACCCCTGGAAAGAGAATCTCGGAGCCCGATGCCACCCCGCAGGTCAGGGACAGAGGCTGGCAGGGAGTCTCTGCCAAGCTCTGCGCCCCGCCTCTCGTGGCCACTCATGGCCATCCTGTGTCCTGTCTGTGTGCCCAGGCACCCACCTGGCCCGCCCCACCACACCCCGGGCTCCACCACCGCCACACCCACACCACCTGCATACAAGGGGTGGCCACAAGGCCAGCGGCGTGAAAGTCAGACCTCTCTCCCCGCATGGGGAGCCAAGCCCCACCCACCCCTGGCTCCCAGCTGAGTTGCCAGGACGGGCTCTGTCAGGTCACATGGAGCTCAAGCGAGTTCCCCTGTGTCCGGGCTACTAGAGGAGAGGCCTTCTGGGCAGAAGAGCCATAACACAGAGTTGAGAGTGGGGGAGCTAGGCAGCCTTGGGGTGTGGTGAGGGGGTAGAGGTAGGTGGCAGGTGGAGCACGGCCTGGAAGGGCCCGAAGCAGAGACAAGGGGATGTTGTGGGGAGCTTTAGGGGTGGGGTGGGGGGATTTTGGGCTACTTGGGCTTCGTAAATGGCAAGAAGCCCATTAAATCTGTGGGGAGAGATGGGAGACAGATGGAGCTCAGGAGAGGGTTTGGTGAAGAAACTTGGAGTCAAAACGGCCTCTAGCACCGCGAGCCTTGCTGGTGGGGAACACGTGGAGCTGCCATCTCAGGGACAGTCTCACCTTCCCTCCACCCGGGCATGGACGATGGGGTGACCCTTGGCCCCCAGAGCAGTGTGGGTGTGGCAGGACCGTGAGACCACACCCTCTGCCGGGCACCCTGGACATGGCTTGTGTATTTATGTCACCCAGTTGTGCCCTCCTACAGCTGAAATCACAATCGGCACTGCGAGGCTGAGCCATCCCTGGGCCTAAAGCCCTCCTCCTGCAAGCAGCCCCCCTAGCCGCTGTCACCCCCTCTTTTGTCTCAGGTGGCCCACAGCGCCCCAGCAAACGACCATCATCCTGGTGGTGTGTGTGCTCTTCCTGTTCCTGGTGTTGACTGAGATGCCCATGGCGCTTTTCCTCTGACTACAGTGCCGTGACTGGGCTAGCAGCACAAGAGGCGACTGATGGTGACCAAGTGCCCTCCCAGCATCCATTGGTACATTTGTTGCATTTAACCTTTGGTGAGGCTTTGCACCTATGACCCTGAAGGAAGTCATCATCGATGCAAATGTTTTCTTTCCCACTGGGAGGGGGGCAGGGATTTGCTGGTGCCCCCCACTGGAGGTGCAGCCTGACCTTGCAGAAGGTGGATGTGGGTAGCTCTGGGGTGGACAGTGCTAGTAGCTTCCTGACCTGTGTCCTTGGGGTGTAGGATACATCTCCAGATACTGAACCCCCATCTTGATCGTTTCTGGAGGAGTCTCATGTCTGTCGAGCTTGGTGTCACGGCTGAGGACTGACTAACCCTTTTATCTGCTGGTAAAAAATTGGCTCCTTGACATTTGGAAAGAGGCTGCTGTTGAGGGATCATGTCCTGGATCGAGGGAGGGCTAACTCTTGACTCCCATGTATCCATTGCAGTTTTTAATTCATCCTGATGATAGATTTTGTTGCTAGAAAATCCTCCTACTCAGCCATTCCCATTTTTGCCTTAATTTACCATGTTACCCTTCCTTTTTTGGTTCATTTGTAAGCGTTTGACTAGTTTACTCTGCTTTTTCCAAAGAAACAGCATCCGGATGGATTTATATCCATTTCCCTCCAGCTTTATTAGGTCTAATCTTTGTATTCTCTTACTACATTATCCAGTAGTCGAACCTGCCTTGCAGCTTCCTAAAGTTGGATGTCCCGTGTTTTTAATGTCACACCATCCTGTTTCTAACTCGATTTAAAAAGTCATTTTGTTGATTTCTGGCTCTGTGAAGGGATTGTGGCCTCTCAGCATCACGACCAGTGTGTGTATGTGTGTGTGTGTGTGTGTGCGTGTGCGTCATGGACATTTTAGGCCGATTTTCCATTTGTAGAATTCCAAATTCGGCTTATTACACTGTGTGTGCCTTATTTTGGCCCACCCATGTCCCGACTCCACAAAGGTTAAGGGAAAACCTGTGGGAATGAGCCTAGTTTTCTAATTTTTGCTCTCTCAGCTCAGCAACTATGACTGGAGATGGAAAATAGAGCGTCGCAATAGGATTCACACCAGAAAATCCCAAATAAATGGTGAAACTGAGTCCCTTCACGTTGCTTAACCAGGATTGCAAGGCCTTTTCCTAGTTTGCCAGAGAAATGAGGACACGCAAGTCTGAAATGGGGAGTTCTGTCCCCCCTTGCGCTCCTGGGGAGTGCACCCCAGCAAGAAGAGCATCTAAAGGGAAAAGACAAACCTGAATGGGGGCGCTGTAGCCCTCGACCTCCTCCGACTCCCGTCCTGTCCCGTCCGGTCCCGTCCCGTCCCACCACAACATAGCGCCACCTGGTGGTGGGCGGGAAGGGCCATCTGGTCGACCCGCTGTACCGCTGCGGGGCGCAAGCTGGTCAACTGGTCGACCTCAGCAGGGTGTAGCAGCACCTGTGGCCCCTCCTCCCTATTGGGTTCCAATAGGGAGGAGGGGCCCCCAGGAGGCCCCATCTAAAACCCAGACGAGGCCACCTGCATGCACCCCAACCCTGAGGGGGGGTCACCAGCAATAGGGGAGGGAAGACCATCCCGGTACCAAGCCTGGCCCAAAAGCTGCTGCAGGAACAGACTTAAGGATAGCAGCCACCCCCCAACCAGGGGGGTGTGGCTCTATAGAGCTGCACCCAAACCCCAACAGGCTTATGGCCAAAACTTGAATTTTCCTCACACTGACCAGCAGTATAACCCCAGCAGGCTTAGGGAGTTTCTAGTGGGTGAACAGAACCCTCATATGAATCAGGCACAAAGGAACATAGGGAACAGGTGTGGCAAGAACACCCCACTCCCCAAACTCAGCCCAAGAGACAAGAGAGCAGCAGACAAGAGAGCATGCTTGAAACCTCCACAAGGGCCTGCCCTATTGATCCTGGGCAGAGCACCTCCAACACTACAGCAGGGCTTAAGCCCAAGCCCCCCACAGTTGTAGCCTGCAGGATGGAGGACCCAAAGGTGCACAGCTCCATAGGGTACAAGCAAACTGCACAAACTGCAGGGGCAGCTAAGGGCTAACACCTGCCCAGGTCTCCCAGAGCCCCTAATAGCCCCACAAACAGACAAATGGACCCTGGAACATAATCATGGCATGTAGGGCTCACCCCAGAGCAAGAGGTCCCATTGGACCAACAGTCACCACACCCCCCAAGCACTGTGGGGGAGGACCCTAGGGCACTGCTTGGGGAGTGGAGCAGCCACTTGGGAGACAGCCCAACTTCTAGTAGCCTACCACTGTGGCAAGGTGAGTCAAATGCACCCAGGCACCTTTCCTTGGCTGACTAGTGCACCATACCCCCCTTCCATGATGAGGGCACATTCAAACCATGAGCAAGTTACCCACCACCAGGCAGTCAGAGGGACTTGATCTGCTCCAACCACAAGCTCCACCACTGTAGAAGCCCAGCCTAGGGGCTCCAACTCAGGAACCAGAACCAAAGGGTGCAATGCAAAGGCACCAAGCTATACTAAGCAAGCAGCCTTATTGTGGGAATGGCACCACACAAGCCTAATGCCCCAGAAGACATGCAAGGGTAGCCACCATAGGCCCCCCCCACACCTCTGTTTACCCCCAACAGGGCCAGGATACAAGCTCAGTGACACTCCAAAGGCCTGCAAGCAGACCACCCACCTCTTGTGTTGCCCTCACACCATATAAAGGCCCACGGGGTGTCACTTTGGTTCCAAAAGCAGAGAGCAGCCCCCTGTGCTGGGAGGCACCAGTTCCACTTCAAAGTGACCCAAACCTGAGAGCATTGAAGTGAGTCCTCACAACCCAACAGGGGGGGCTTTGCTCCCCAACTACAACCAGGGGAGTCCAATGCCCTAGGGGTAAAGCAAGTACCGGGTGCTAGCCCAACTCACCTAGGGCCCCCCACACCAAGGGAGTGGGCCACTGTCAGTGGTAAAACCTCAAACAGCCACGCAAAAAGCCCTTCACGCCTCCAGGGCGAGCAGCATCAATGACCACCCTACTTGTCCAGTCTCAAACCACGGTACACGTAAGCATTTTTGGGAAGCACTTGAGACTCCGGCAAGCTCTGCGTCCCAGGGGGCAGACGCTAGTCAAGGAGCGGGTGGTGGAAGGAATCGGGTCTTCAGAGCAAGGTCGTAGACGGCCGGGCAGTAGCCGGACTACTGGACCCGGGGAAATAACCCCATAGTCTGCACCGCCCCACGCGCAGAATTCAAGACAACCCCCAACCCCCAGCGCTTCAGTGGCCGCCACCGACCGGGGCGGGTAGAAGCGGCCGGGGAAGCACCGCTACCTACGACCGCACACTGCTGCGGGGGCCAAGGGGCGTCAGTTCCAGGAATAGCGGGGGCGCGTAGGAACGCACCGCGAGCACCGCCAGCAAGAAACGCGCGGGCTCCTGCGGACAAGGGCGCAGCGCCCCAGGGCACATAAACGTTGACAGAAAACAACGGACATCGCAGTACCAGCGACGTTCGGGACCCAGAACACATGCCTGCTTTTCCGCGACCCTGCCCCAGATTCGCGGCCAGGGGAACACAGCCCAGCGCACAGCGCCCCCTCCGCTCCAGGAAGCCGGCTCCCCACACTTGGTGCGTTTTTGCGAAAAGCACGGCCCTACACCCCGCGGCGCAACTTTCTGGGTGTCGGCCTAGCCCCGCGCGGTCAGAGAGCGACTCTCTGTGGCCAGCAGGAATCTGGCTGCGCGGCTGTCGGGAGAGAAGCTGACAGACTAAGAGCCTGAACACGGCCGAGGGTCTTTCACTAGGGAAAGATAGTACCCCGTTTCTCAGGCAGCCAGGTGTGAGAAAACGTCACGAACGTTGTGTCTGATAGCGCAGACGACACAAGTGCTCCCTGGCGCCAGGAGCTGGGCCCTGAGAAGCGTCAGATGACTTTCGCGGCCCGCCGCACAGCGAGCCCGGTGAGCCGAGACCCGCGCAGCGCCAAATCGTTGCAGCCGCCGGGAACCGCCTCCCGTGGAGAGCTGCTCTCGGCTTCTATTTTCTACAGCGTCTTTGTATATTTGGGCGGACACAATCTCATACTGTAGAGATCAGTAAAGGAAACGCCTGCGTAAAGCTGACAAAGCAACGAACCTACTCGCGTGTTGGCGGGACACTCGAGCTCTCGGGAGCGCGAGCGCGGGCGAGAGAGCATGCAGAGCTCCGCCCAGGGAGAGGAGCCTCTGATATTCTGGAGGCAAAAAGCGCCGATTTCTGGCCAAAAAAATCTCAGCACCCAGGGACGGGGCCGAGCCGCAGGCCCCCGCGGGCCCCTGGAGCGGAGACCCGGTCCCAGGCCCCCCACGCGACCCCTTTCTCTCCGCCCTGGGTGCGCGCCGGGACCTCTGGTCGACCTCGGGGCGGTGCGGGAAGGGGTGGGACCCCGCTGCGGGGCCATCTAGCTTCGGCCGTCCGGGCGGGGGCCTCTCCGCGCCGGGGTCGCTGCCGACCCGGCTCACCGCTGCGGCCCTCCGGAGGGAGGGCGGCTCCGGCCCGACCCCGCCGCATACCCGCGTCTTGCGGCCCCAGGCTCCTGGGATCCGGCCCCGGGCTCGCGGCTACACCCCAGGCCCCCGGCTTCAGCGCGCAGCGCCGACCCCTGTTCGCGGCCCCCGGCCCTGGCTTTTCCGCGGGCTTCGGCCCGAAGCTCTCAACTTGCGGGTCCCGCCCCAGGCCCCGCACCCGCGGCCCCAGCGCTCGGCCCCCGCGACAGCCCTCTTCGAGCCAGGTTCTCGGCCCGGCTCTGCCTACCCTGCCCCGCCCGCGGCTCCAGGTTCGCGACTCGGCCCCCTCGGCCTCCTCGCCCGCGGCTGCTGTCCGGGCTCCGGCTCCAGGTGCCTTGGCTCGCGGACCCCGACCCCGCTCCCATAACTTGGGTAAAGAGCGTCAGCACCTCCGACCTTTGGGCACAGCAAGGGCAGGAGTGGGGTGGACCACGGTCGTCTCATACCCCACTGGGCACCACCGCGGCGCTCCCTTCCCCGGAGCGGGACGCGGCAGTCGGACCAACGGAGATGCAGCCGCTGCCTCTCTCGGGGGACCCGGCCGGCCCATGTGCGCTCCACGCTGAGCAGCGTCCCGCGGGCTACGGGGGTCTCCGTGCGGGCTGGGGTCCCGGGCGGGCCCGTGGGGGCCTGGGCGCCCCTGGCTCCGGGTGGGCTGCGGGGGTGCCGGGCGGCTAAGCATCAGGGGCGGTCGGGGTATTGCCGTGCGGGCTAGGCGTCCCAGGCGGGTGGAGGTCACGGGCTCCCAGCGGGCTGCGGTCCCGTCAGGGTGGTGGACCTGGGTGGGCTGGGGGTCCCGGCGGGCTGCGGGAGGAGGCACGGACCCCCGGAAAGCTGGTCGACCAGTGCAGCGCGTAGCCCCAGCCCATTTTGGCTAGCGCGGTGATCGCCTCCCCCGTAAACCTGCGCTCACAATCTCCCATCGTCAGACGCCGCGCGCACAGCCTGTCCGACCGGCTCGTCCTGCCCGCGCGCTCCGGCCTCCCGGAACCGCGCGCCGGGCACCGCAGCCAAATCCGCTCCCTTCACAGGTGGGCGTTCGAGCAGCAGGCGCCGTCTACTGCGGCCCCGCCGCCCGCCTGGCTCCGCCTCGCGCGCGGCTCTAGTGGGTCCGGGTGGCCGCGCTCCCGGGGAGACGCGGAGATCGGGCTGGCGAGGCGAGGTGGTGGGGTCGGCCCGCGCGCACCAGCCCGAGCCACACAAGGACGCTGGACGCGGGAGACGATCCAGTGGCCCCGGGCCCTGGGAAGCGGGGGCGGAGGCGACTGGGGAGTCGCTTCCCCGTCGGCTGGAATTGGGGAGTGGGTGTCCGGCGCCCGCCTGGGGGCTGGGGGTGCAGGTGTTGCCCCGAGGTCAGGCCTCCTGCCGAACGGCGGTTAGCTGTGGCCTCGGGCCCTCCCCTGGGGGTCACTCTGCCAGCACGGCCACCTTTGCGCGCGCCTCTGGGGACCGGTCCGCCCTCCGCGCCCTCTGCTCCCGCTGGCGTCTGCTCTGCTCGGTTCAGATGGGGTGATGCCAGGAGCCCTCCACGACGCCGAACCTCGCAGCTGCGCGCCCGGTCTTGGGGCGGCAGGGCGGCGCATCCGGGCCCTCACAGCGGGCTCAGGGGCGGCAGGGAAGGCGCGCGCGGTGCCGGGCCCAGCACACTGGGTCTGAGGCGAAGGAGCCCGCGGCGCCCGCGTTGGGAGGGCCCGGGAGGTTCCCCATCAACGACAGGCTGGAAGGGGGAGAAAGGGCAACTGTGGGCCTCCACGTGCCGTCCGTGTTTGCATTTGTCTGTCGGATTGACCTGCACAGACCCGCAGGTGCCTATATGAGAAAAACCACGGTAAGGAGCTTCAAGTGGAAGCGGAAGTGAGGGGCGTCCTGAGAAAAGAAAAGCTCCTTCACGCAAAGGGGGGGTGGCTGACTTCCTGCGAAGGGAGGACTGGCTCTCGCCTGAGTGAAATCTGCCCCTGGAAACTGGGGTCTTATTTCACTCCTTCAACCACCCAGCTGGCATTTCCTTAGCATCTACTGTGTGCGGAGGCAGGGGCGGGGAAATGTGGGCCAGTGGGAGGAGCTGGGCTGCGTGATTATACCCCTGGGCTCCGGGCCCGGGCGTTCAGCTGAACAGTCTAGCACAGCATTTCTTGAGGACCTAGTGTGTGCTGAGACCTAGATGGTGTCTGCGGCCCTGGGAGGAAAGAACTGTGTGTTGTCTCTCACCTTCACAGACTCTAGAGTGGATGCTGAATGAACTTGCATTCAGCTAGGGGGGGAGGTGGGAGGGGGAGCTGGCTTCGTGAGGACCTGCTGTGTGCCAATGGCTGGGCATAGGAAAAAACCAGGATGCTTGGTTTCTGACTTGGAGGGCTCCCAGGGCTAGTGCTGTGGATGCTCACCATGCATCTGTTCACCCCAGGACTCATTCTTACTGAGGATCCACTGTGTGCTGAAGCCTGGGTGACATCCAGAGTACAGGGGAGATTCAAACCCAATTCCTGACCTGCTGGGCACCAGGGCCAGGCCAGGGCTTTCCCCACTTACTCATTTCCCCAGATGTTTTCTGAGGACCTACTGTGTACCGGGGCCAGTGCTGGTGATGCCAGACCAGAAGCAAAAAGTCCTACAGTCCCTGGTTCCTTCTCAGAGTTTAGCTGAGAGGAGAGGCCTCCCAGGTCTGGGCTCCCCTCCTCCAGTTATACAACTGCAGATCACTTGGATTAACTTATTTTCAAATAAATCATGTTTTTCAAACTTCTGGGAGTGGAACAAGGAAACCTGAGTATGGCTTGGACAAGGATACAAAGAGATTCACTCTGTTGAGCTGATGCTGCAGCTATTTAGGAGATGATTTTGCTTAGGCACGCGCAAGCAAAGGTATTTACCAATGAAGTGAGGTCAGATCTTATAATTTATTTCAAAATAAATTTGGAAGCATACAGACATTGTCATGACCTATTTCAAAAGCAGTTATCTATTATAAAGCCCAGTAAACTCTTATTTTTCTTGGTGTTTAAAATTTCAAAGGTGTGAGATTAGGGAATGCACCATGCTTCATACTTTTTGGTATAATTGGAAAATCTCGTTTTGTTTTGTTTTTTAAAACGTGGGATTTTTGTGTAAACCTGTTGTCTTAGATACAGCAGTTCGTCAGTCGACGTTGTGCCCAGACTGTGGGCATCTCGGGGTACCCCGTGTGTAGGGTGTAAGAATGAATGGAATCCCCAGGGGCCGCCTGTGTGGGGGCGCATTCAGGCAAATGAGCAAATATTCACACAAACCCTCACTTACCCGGAAATGGGGCAGAGGCGGCCAGGGGACCACAGACAATGGTGAATGGGGGGCCCCTGGGATGACTCTTGGGGGACTCGGTGCCTCTGGAGAAGACTTAGTACCTGGTAGGGGCTCGGTGCCCGGGGGAGGGGTGGCTGGTTATTTTTTTGACTTCACAAGTTGCCCACCACGTGGATGTGACTGGTGAGATGATGTTGGGGGCAGGGGTCCTGCTGTGATTATGGCTCGGCGGGAGGCCGCGGCGTACCCACGCCCAGTGGGGCACCGAATGCTGCAGCAGCGGGGCGCCCCGAAGGTGGCGGCTTCTGGTGGGCGGGGTCCTTTAGGGTGCGGTGCCGCTGAGCATGGAGGGCCCACGCCTCCAGGGTTCCCTGACCTCGGGGCCGCGCTGTCTCCGCTCTCCAGCCCATGGGAGGTGCCCATGCGCGGCCAGTCTCTCCACCGCAGAGTCCGGCGGGGCCGGCAGCCCATGCGTCCTGCTCCCGGCGGCTCAGCCGCAGTCTCGGTTCCGGATCTGCAGGACAGAAAAGGGAAACCTGAGCCAGTGCCCTTTGTCCCGGGAGCAGCGGCTTCTTGGGGAGTTGGCGGAGTCAGGAGCGCACGCAGGACAGCCGGGTCCAGGCCAGGGCTGCAAGGGGAGCGGGGCCCAGGCCTGGACAGGGCTGCGCGGGGAGCCGAGAGCGGGGCCCAGGCCGGGGCTGGGCGGCGCGGGGCAGCAGCGGCCACGCGGGGCGAGGGTCAGATCCTGCAGGGGCTCGGGCGCTGCGGGAGCGGGCCGGGTGTGGCGGCCCCCTCGTGCTGGGGGGCCCCGCGCCCTCCGGCTGCACCTCTCTCCTCCCGGGGGCACAGCGGGCGTCTGGGAGAGGACGGGTGGGTGGGCAGGGGAGGGAAAGGGCCAGCGCGGGGGTCGCCCCGCCTCTGCACCGCGAGGGAACAGCTGCGCACTCGGCGCAGCCGCGCCCTCCCCGTCCGGGTCCCGCTCCGGGGGCTTTGGGCTGCCTTCTCCTCGCCCTGAGACCCCAGTCCCGCCGAGGCGCGGGTGTGCGACGCGTTCAGGAGGCGCCCGCGCCCGGGAACTACAGCTCCCAGAAGGCGCCGCGCCCGCCCGCGTCGCCGAGACTACAACTCCCAGAAGCCCGAGGCGGGATAGGGGCGGGGCGGGGCGTGCCTGCGGGGGCGGGGCCGGCGCGAGGACCAGAGAGGCTGAATCACCAACCCCAGGTCACACAGCGGCCCTCGGCACCCTCAGTCCGACAGGCGCGGCTCGCGCGCGTCCCAGCTGCACCTCACCGGTCACCTCGCGGGCTCGGCCGATCCCCTACCGTTGGGACGAGCGATTTCCCCGCAAACGTCTGGGGCTCCCCAGCTCGAAAAACGAAAACGGGTGACGATCACAAACCCCGTGCCGCGCCCCTGACGTCCGCAGCCCCGCAGTTTGTCTCGCCGCCAGTGAGACCCCAAGGGGGGCGCAGAATAGGGTAGCGTCGGGGGCCTCCGCAGGAAGAAGTGCCCAGGGGTGCCAGGGAACCATCTCAATGCACAGCGACCTCTTGCCCCGCCGCCCCCCACTCCTTCCTGCTCCCCGCCGTGGGGTCTGCCCGTGGGGAGGCGGCAGCGCCCTCAGGAACTGGCCCCACGTGGGGGAGCGGGGCGTCTGCGCCCCGTCGGGCCGGCCAGCGCCTGGGAGCCAGCGGGGCGGGCGCTGCGCCCGAGAAACGTCTTCCCTGGGGAGCCCCAGTGTCGCTCGCGGGGCTTCCACTGACTGGACGAGGCCCACCGTCAGGCTGCGGGATCGCCACTTCGAGACGGACCGACAGACACGGAGCGCGGCTGCCGCCACCTGCCCAGACTGAGTCCACTAGTGGGGCCACAGCCTGTGCACGTACGCGGGACCCCCCTCCCAGGCTCAGGAGGGCGGGCAGGAGCGGGGAGCGAGGAGGGCAGAGGAGGGCAGCGGGGCGCGAGTGGGCTCTCGGCGCAGTCACTAAGCATGTCGGAGGGCGGAGAGGCGCGGAGGGGCCTGATAAACTGAGGCAGCTCGCGCCCCAGACGCGCCAAGGGAGGGGCGGGCCAGGCTCCCAGGCCAGGCCGGGCCGGGCGCTGTGTCGGGGACAAAGGAGCAGCCGCGCCCCTCAGCCAGGCTTTCCCGGCCAAAGGGGGGAAGGGAAAGAGGGGGGGCTAGGAGGCTCTTCGGCCCCCTGAGCCCGGAAGGCAGTGGAGACCCCTCCCCGGAGCCCGCCCTGCCGCAGGGGTCCTGGACGCCGAGGACCGCGCTGGACAGGGCTCGCTCCCCTGGACGCGGCTCCTTGGGCGTGAAAGGGACTCGATCCCCTAAAACCAGCGACCCGTCCTCGGGCCTCCCCAAGGCCAGGGCGCCACGGTTGTCACGGAGACGGGGCGTCGGGGCGCCAGAGGGGCCGCCACACCGGGGCGGAGCGCGCAGGAGGCCTTTGGCGCCGCCAGGTCGGGAGCCCGAGCGCAAACCGAGGCCGGACACGCCCGCGCGGCCACGGGCTGGGTCCGAGGCGGCGCAGGCGGCGTTTTCGGGAACGGAGGCGGCTGCGGGGAACCGGGTCGGAGCAGCCGCATTTAGGGCCGCGCGGGAGCGAGTTGGCGGCTTCCCGGCCCGCGCCCGCCTCCTCCGCGGCCTCCGCTCGGCCGGACCCGTCTGCTGCGCCCGGGGCGCGGTCACGCGGGCACCGTCCTCCGCGCCTCCGGGCTCCGCCTGCCCCCGGCTCCGGCTCCGTCTGCGCGACGGACAGGACAGCAGCGGCCGAGGGCGCGGCGGCGGCCACCGGGCTGCGGCGGGAGCCGAGGGGCGCCGGGGGAGGGGGTGGGCCGCTCTGTCAAACTTTCCCTCCGGACTTCAACGGCCGAGCCGCTGACCCGCAGCCGCCCAGCCCGATCTCCTGCCAACCAAGTCGGTCCCCAGGGCGCCCGGAGCCTCGAGAGGCCACGGGGAGGCCCAATTCTGCGCCTCCGCGGCCCTGCCCGGCGCGTCTCTCCGGCGGGCTCCCGGGGGCGGAGGTGGAGACGCGGGAAGAGCCGGCCCGGAAGGTCCCCCCGGGCCAGCAGGTGCAGGTGACCCCTTGGACTCACTTCCTGTTCTGGGGGGGTGGTGAGCGCCTGGACCCCGGCTCTGTGGAGCCCCCACACGAAAGGAACCGGCGCCGAGGTGTGGCTGGGAGCAGGAGACGCGAGAGGCTGCGGCCCCCCCCAGCCACCCACCCCGTCCCCCCTTCTCCCCGTCCTCTTCCCTCGCCGGTGGCTTCCCCCAGGCCAAGAGGGCCGCTCCCCCCAGCGCGTCCCTCTCCCCTCTTGAGAAGCGTGTGGGCCCCTCGGACCCGGGACCGACTCACGGAGCCCAGCGGACTGGCGGGTCCGGGCGGCAGGGAGCGGAGGCGGCTTCCCGGCCGCGCGCACCGTGTCCGGCGAGGAGACAGCGGCGCAGGCAGGGGCTGCTGCTTCCTTCTTAGCGGCCATGACTTCTCTGGCCGCGGCCTCGCGGCGGGGGCGGGCGGGCCGGGCGCGGCAGGTGAGGCCGGGCCGCGGGCGGTGCGCAGGGGCCGCCGGGCCGGCGGGGAAGCGCTGGACGCGGACGCCGGGGGCTCTGGGGCTCATCTGGGCCTGGAGGAGCACACGGTCGGGTCCGGCCCTGTGAGGGTGACCCCCGCCGCCGCGGGCTCGCTGCCGGCTCCTCGTGGGCCCTGAGGGCGCACCCGGGTCGGGGCTCCCCTCTGTCCCACGGGCTGTTTTCAGTCCCGCAGGTTTAGGGTGGAGTTTGGGGCGCACGTTGTAAGCTTTCCGGGCTGAGCCCCCTCCCGCCCCAGGCCCGGCAGCGGGAGGGCAGAGCCGGTGCCCGGGTGTGCACAGCTGGGAGTGGGGGGCGGTCCCTGCTTACGCCCCGAGGGGAAGCCCCACTTCACCCCAGTGTGACTGGAGGCAGGAGAGCCGGTGCCCCCCCAGAGTATCAAGGTATCGCAGGCGGTGCCTCCTCTGCCCGCTGCCACCAAGCACTGTTGGGGGTCCATGTCTTTGGGGAGCATCTTCCCTTCTCCCTCTGTCAGGTGTTTGGCCTGCAAAGTTCTGTCTCCTGTAATCTCCACCTGTTGGGGAGCCCCTGAGGGCAGCGGGCTTGCCTTTAGCTTAAGCCTCCAAAGAAAGGGCTGGAGAAACAGTCGCTCCGGAGGCCACACGGTTCCGCGATGGGGGGGTGGGTAAAACGGAGCTGCAAAGGTGGTCGCAGGCCTGGAGGACCCCCTGGCATCTGCTCCTTCACACAAGGCCTGCCGGCCCCATCTTTCAAGGCCCTCCCTGCACACTTCACTCCTGCTCTGCTCCTCCCTGCTTCCCTCACTGCACCCCAAAGGCCCTCCCTGTCCCCTGCTCTTTTCTTTCCCTGTCCCCAATGTCACAAACTGAAAGAGCAGCCCCACTTCCAAGTGGTGACATTCCTATCTTTGGACATCTTGGCTGGCGTGGAACAGTGCAGATAACGCGCTGACTTTATGACTTTGGGGGTCTGGAGGTCTTGGTGGAGATGATGGTGGGTACCTGAGGCTGCTGGTACCCAAAACTCAGCCCTGACCCAGAGCACAGCATCGCCCTCCTCTCTGGGGACTCTGTCCTGTACTCCCCCGGGTGTGTCAACCACTGTTTCCTGTACGCCCCTTCTGGTGAAGTACCAGTAGCTCTGTGAGTGCTCCCCGAGTCCAGAGCTGCCCCATCTCTGATTCCAGACCCCGCCCAGGTGGGATCCTCTCGCCAGGAGCTAAGACCTTCGTGCAGGGGAGCCGCTACCTTTGGTAGAAGCTGCACAGCCTCTGAGAACCCCACGGGACCCGTTCATGCCGGGTAAGAGTGGGAAGGGGAACTGGGCCTGTAGGATTCCTGGGGTGCAGCGTCAGGTCACTGGGAAGGGACATGGAGCAGGACAGCGGGAGATCTGTACAATTGTTGTGATCTTTATAAAAACCTTTTCTTAAGAGAAATACCCTGTACCTTCAGCTGGAGCCATTTCCCTTTTGCTTGAAAACACTCATAATCAATCCCGGGCGTATTTTCTGTTTCAGGCTAATTAACATCACCCCTGATGTTGACGAAGCACAGGGTGACCAGGAAGCTCAGGTAAGTGACAGATGTGAGAGCTTTGATTACGATGCATAAATGAAAAATGAATCCATGTTAATAAAAACAATGATCAATGTTGTCATCGTCTCTGAAGATAATCTAATTCGTGGCTCCACCACACAAGTATCTTCTCATTTTGAGCTGGCAACAAAATATTTTATCACAAAACTGCAATGAAATAAAATAAATAGCATACATGTAGTGAGTCCCACCTGGACATGTTACTTTTTTCCTATTATAGAACATTCATAAAACAGAGCATTAAAAAAACCCACCTTTGTTTTTCTAAAAAAACACATTAGATGTGTTTGAGGAAGATGAAGAAATAATATTCCGGCGATAAAGCTGGCTTATGTTACAGAGAACATGTTGTTATAATAAGGCCACTGTAGAGCTACCACAAAAGTTCACATGAGTGTGTTAATGCCCCCATCTTTCCTACTGCCTGTGGGGTCTCCACTAAATGAACCAGGGTTTGAGCCCTAGGTGAGACAGAAAGTGAAAGCCACAGTTGAACAATCAACTATGATCTTGTTTGCCAGGACACTGGATTTATACTGACCTGTGACAGCTTGAGCTGGAATAGAACGGAATTCCATTCTATTCTGTTCTTTTTTTTTTTCTTTTTGTAAAGGCAAGGAACTAGTCACAGGGAGGAGCTTTCAGTTATATAAAATTTTGTTTTATGAAATACCCTGGCCCCATTCATTATTTTGTCCTGCTCCTCCTGTAGGTGTAGACAACTTTCTTGTATCTGGAAGCTGGAAGGGCCCAAACTTTGAAGTAGTGTCTTGTTTTCACTGTTTTATTTTTAATTGAAGCTGTATACAACTGTGGATTAAACAGAATAAAATTCTAAATTTAACAATGAAAAAAGGGGCAAAAGTTGTTTTTCTGGATTTAAAAGCTAGCTGGAGCACAGGTTCAGGCTAGAAACCCAAACCCCCTCACTAAAGAAAAAATGAGGTGACCTCGACATTAACTCCCAATGCTGCTGCTCTGCCCTCACCTGTGTGACTAGCAGGAGGCCATGTTTCATCCTAAAATGTTTTTCTGTAACCACATGGAATTCTTAAGACTTTTTAAAATTACTTTCCCCTGCCAAGGAGCAAGGAGTTAATTTTACCAATGGAGTTTTCATCAGCTTCTGTTACCGGTCCTGATAGTGGACAGGGACTTGTGTATAGTATAGAAAATGTGAAGACTAGAATAAAATAGAATGAACAGTATCAAAAAGTACTCTGACTTAGCACGTTTCCTTCCTAGTTTTTTCCCCAATATTTGCACTTGTGAAATAGATGCCTGTGTAGAAGGTAGGTTATTGGGAGCCACGCTACTCGTCTGACAAAAGTCTGGGCCTGGGGCAGATTTCTGAAAAATCAGGAATCTCGTTAGCTGACTCCAAGATTCTCCTCATTTGTTTATGGCTAGTTTCTGTCATTGCTAAAAATACGCATTTAAAACTGCAAATACTTATCAATTACTGAATAACCAATTTGATGGCAAATGGCACTGCATAATACAATTATTACATTTTTTTATAAAATTGGTCTTTCTCTGCCAAAAGGCAGTCAACATTTGGCCTTACATTAACAAGTGAAAAAACTTCTAGGAACAAAAGGCTATAAACATCCCTTGGCCAAGTCTTTAATATGGAGATGTGGTCTTTTGAGGCAAGGGCTAAATGGAGAAGGAAATTCTGTTACTTTAAAGATAGCAGTTGGGTGGCAGACGTGATCCATGCTCCAAGTGTAAGAAAATTTCTGTGTAAGAAAATTTCTAATAAGCCAGGAGGCGCCATAGCTGACTCCTGCTAAATTCTTCCTGTTTGTTTAGGGCTGATTCCCTTGGAGGTGACAATTGGTATGGTAGCTGTTAGAGTATGCATTCAAGAATAAGACAATAGCAATTTTATGACTGGTCAAGCTAAAACAATATAGATGATAATTTCTAAATAAAAGCCTTCTGTTTTTTGCTTTAATCATTTGGCTATATGTTAGTCTAAACTTTGTAGTTTAGTTAGAAAAAATTCCTTTGTCTCCCTTCCCCCAGGTAACTTCCTGCCCTTTGTTTCCCCTAGCCCTTAGTTAATCCTTCACTATGGCAAACATAGAAATGTTACTTGCAGTAGTAGAGTAAGCTTTTTGCTAGTAATAAAATGACTGTTTGGTTGTTTAAAGTAAATGACTACTCTAAGAACACTTTTGTTGAGCAACTGTACCTTCTTTAAGTCAAAAAATAATAAATGTCATGATCTCTGCAGGTGGGCAAATAGACACTTGACTGTTCTTGAGAATGATGTGATGATTGTTATCTTCCTGCCTTAATGCATATGCTTATGCACTCATGGTTTGCTTGAAATGTATAAATAAAGGGTTGCTGAGACTCTCAGCAGGATGATGTCAACACCCTGATCAAGTGTCTGCGTCTCCTCATTCCCCTTCCTACAATTGCGCCGACGCCTTCCCATCCTTCAGGAACCCCTGACACCCAGACTGCTGAGGTTGGCTCGCAACAGTAGGTAGTAGCTTGAAAATTATAAAATGAGCTTCCATTAAATAGGCAAAGGAATGCAAAGTCACATCATAGCATGATCTTCCTCCATAAGGAAGCCCCTGTATGGCTGTCACTAATTTTTTTTCTTTGCTCTTCACTACATATCTTAGGTATGTATCACTGCATGTATCATTAAAATGTTGTCTAATATTTAGTATTTAAATTAATCATGTTCTGTTTCTGCCTTGGATGTCACTCAACAGTGTGAAGGCAAGACTAGTCCACATTTTGGATGCAGCTAGATTTTATTTTCCCTGCTGTATAACAGTCCACTCGATGCAATTGTTTACATTGTGTTCTACTCACACATAAGGGGTAAGGAGAGGATGTTTCATTAATATTTTCCTTCTGTGGTGGAATTACATCATTGCTAGAATTTTCCACTTTCAACATTTAACACTAATATAAGTACTTTCCACATCGTTAAAAATTCTTCAGTGTTATTGTATCTAGTTTTTACATTTAATTTTGTATATATTGGGGGGTTTTATTTTTATTTAGATAGTTTCAAATCATTTTACTGTAAATAAAGTGTTGGGGAACATTTTTACACATAAAGATTTTTTATCTGAATTTGAAAACATTTCCTTAGGTCATGTCCAAAAATAAAATTATTGCTTCCATTGAAAATGTATTTTAAATTCAAAGTTCCCAGCAGAGGGGTTGTGAACTTATTTCTCAGGAATAATGAGGACAGATTTCCTCTGCTGCCGTCATTTGTTCTCTCCAGCTTTCCTGGTCAAGCCTCCCGCCCTCGGCCCCTGCTTCGCACCACCATTTGTTCTGTCCCGCTTTCTTAGTCAAGATTCCCGCCTTCCCCCTGCTTCGCGGTTCGGTCCTCACTTGTCTCAGCTCCCGCCATTGTCCCGAACGGCCAGCGGCGCTTTCAGTCCACTGGCAGGTACTTTATCAGCCTTTTGCTGTATCGGCCCTTTAAGTGCGCCCTCGGCGGTTACGTCATCACTCTGAGGCTCCCAGGATGCACCAGGCGGAACGTGAAAGGCCGCGCCAAGAGCGGCTCCCAGGGGGTAAACTAAAGGAGCGAGAAGTGAGAGTGTCGCCGCCTTGTGGTCCGGGGTGGTATCGTGGGAAAATCGGGGCCCGAAACGCGAGCGGGACCAGAAGGTTCCGACTGCAAAATAAAGGGGCTAGAAGAGCGAGTGTCGCCGCCTTGTGGACCGCAGTGATATCGTCAGAAAATTGCGGACCGAAAAGCGAGAGGGACCAGAAGTGGCCGCTCCAAGAGCGGCTCCAGGGGGGCGAAATAAAGCGGTGAGAAGAGCGCGTGTCGCCGCCTTGTGGACCGGGGTGGTATCGTGGGAAAATCTAGTCCAGAAACGCTAGCAGGACCGGAAGTGGCCGCGCCAAGAGCATTTCCTGACAGCAAAATAAAGGAGCGAGGCGAGCGAGTGTCGCCGCCTTGTGGACCGGGGTGGTATTGTGGGAAAATCGCGGCCAGAAATGCAAGTGGGGCCAGAAGTGGCCGCGAGAGGCTCCCTGGGGGCGAAATAGAGCGGGGAGAAGAGCGAGTGTCGCCGCCTTGTGGACCAGGGTGGTATCGTGGGAAAATCGCGGCCCGAAACGCAGGCGGGACCGGAAGTGGCCGCGCCAAGAGCGGCTGGGGGGGGGGGGTCTAAATAAAGGTGTTAGGGGAGCGCGTGTCGCCGCCTTGTGGACCGGGGTGGTATCGTGGGAAAATTGAGTCCAGAAACGCCAGGCAGAGGGGACGTGGCCGCGCCAAGAGCGGTTCCTGGCAGCAAAATAATGGAGCGAGGCGAGCGAGTGTCGCCGCCTTGTGGACCAGAGTGGTATCGTGGGAAAATTGCAGACCGAAACGCGAGAGGGGCCAGAAGTGGCCAAGAGCGGCTCCCGGGGGGCGAAATAGAGCGGCGAGAAGAGCGAATGTCGCCGCCTTGTGGGCCGGGGTGGTATCGTGGGAAAATTACGGACCGAAACGCGAGCAGGCCCGGAAGTGGCCGCTCCAAGAGTGGCTGCGGGGGCGGAGGGGGGAGGGCGAAATAAAGGGGTTAGACAAGCAAGTGTCGCCGCCTTGTGGACCGGGGTGGCATCGTGGGAAAATCGAGTCCAGAAACGCCAGCTGGAGGGGAAGTGGCCGCGCCAAGAGCAGCTCCCTGTTGCGATAATGAAGGCGCGGGTGTCGCCGCCTTGTGGCCCGGAGGTATAATGGGGGAAATGCAGGATGATGACAGTGGGATGGGTAAGGTAAAGCGCCAGGAGGCGTGAGAAAGGGGGAGAGTAAGGCGGGAAATGGGAGGAGGAACGAGGTAAACTGTGGATAAGAGGTGGACTGTAAATAAGATGCAGAAAAGTGTTTCAGGGCAATGGGAAGGGCAGCGAGGACCATGAGAAAAATAATGGGGAGGGCGCCACCTGGTGGCAATCAGTAGCACTTGTCAGTAAATCCTTGACAAGTGGCCAAATGTGAGGATGGAAAGGCCCAGGTGGCCAAACTCAGGTACCACGAGGGGGGCCTGTGGGGCAGAGTCAAGTGGAGAACAGCCATGACAGCCCACGGGGAAGGGGAGGGCCCAGCACGGAGGCAGGAGCAGCAGAGCATGGTGGAAATTTGTGTCCAGAGCCTTGAAGAGAAAAAATGGATAGACTAAAATGTTAATGAGACTAGGAAATCTGTCCTCACTATTCCTGAAAAATAAATTCAAAACCCCTCTGCAGGGAACTTTAAATTTAAAATACTTGCATTTTTAATGGCAATAATAATTTTATTTTTGAAATAACCAAAGAAAATGTTTTCAAATTCAGATAAAAAATCCTTATGTGTAAAAATGTTCACCAACACTTTATTTACAGTAAAATGATTTGAAACCATCTAAATAAAAACACCCAATATATACAACATTAAATGTAAAAACTAGATAGATACACTAACACTGAATAGTTTTTAATGATGTGGAGAGTACTTATATTGCAGTTTAAATGATGAAGTAGAACATAAAATTTTAGCGATGATGTAAGCACACTCTCCTTAACCCTTATGTGAGCAGAACACAAAGTAAACAACAGCTGTACATTGAGTGGAATATTATACAGCAGTGGAAATAAGTCTCAAGCTGCATCCAAAATATGGACTAATCTTGTCTTCATACTGTTGATGGACTAGTCTTGTCTTCATACTGTTGAGTGTCAAGACAGAAACAGAACATTATTTAATTTCTTTAAATATTAAATACCAGACAAAATTAAAATCACGTTTTAATGATATATGCAGTGATATATACCTAAGATCTGTAATGAAAAGCAAAGAAAAAAATTTAGGGACAGCCATATAGGGACTTCCTTATGAAGGAAGATCATGATATGATGTGACTTTACATTTCTTGATCTATTTAATGGAAGCTCATTTTATAATTCTCCAGCTACTACCTACCTTCTACACAGGCATTCTATTTCACAACTGCAAATATTGGGGAAAAAACTAGGAAGGAAACATACTAGGTTGTAAGAGCATTTTTTGATACTGTTCATTCTATTTTATTCTACTCTTCACATTTTCTATACTATACACAAGTCCCTGTCACTATCAGGACCAGTAACAGAAGCTGATGAAAACTCCATTGGTAAAATTACCAAAAGTAATTTTTAAAAAGTCTTAAGAATTCCATGTGGTTACAGAAAAACATTTTAGGATGAAACATGGCCTCCTGCTAGTCACACAGAGCAGCAGCATTGGAGTTAATGTCAAGTTCACCTCATTTTTTTTTTTTTAGTGAGGGGGTTTGGGTTTCTAGCCTGAACCTGTGCTCCGGGCTAGCTTTTAAACCCAAGTAAAAAACCTTTGCACCTTTTCTTCATTGTTAAATTTAGAAATTTATTCTGTTTAATTCACAGCTGTATACAGCTTCAATTAAAAATAAAACAGTGAAAACAAAACACTACTTCAAAGTTTGGGCCCTTCCAGCTTCCAAAAACAAGAAGGTTGTCTACACCTACGGGAGGAGCAGGACAAAATAATGAATGGGGCCAAGGTATTTCATAAAACAAAATTTTATATAACTGAAAGCTCATCCCTGTGGCTGGTTCCATGCCTTTACAAAAATAAAAAAAAAAAAAAAAGAACAGAACAGATAGGCCTCCCTGGGGGCATAAGGAGTTAAGACGCTGCACTATAAAGCCACTGCAGCACAAGTTCGATCCCCATCTAGGGAGCTGACCCACATGGCACTGCAGACCTCTCCTGTCCCCCCGCTGCTCTCCTCAGCAGTGTGTTTCAGTCAGTCTGCCTGTTGTTTTTTTTTTTTTTAAAGATTTATTTATTTATGCATACAAGAACTGGGGTACAGACCAGAGATGCAGGGGGTGGGGGGTTAGAGGACTCACCAGAGACACAGTGGGAAACAGAACAGGCAGATCTACTGAAATACCCTGCTGAGGGGAGCAGTGGGCAAGTCAGGAGAGGTCTGCTGCACCATGTGGGAAGCTCCCTTGCCGGGGATCGAACTCGCACTGCTGTGGCTGCAGACAGCTTTATAGGTTGTGTCTTAACCCACTGTGCCACCAGGGAGGCTCCTAAATAAATAAATCTTTAAAAAAAGAATAGAACAGAATAGAATTAAATTCCCGTGTCCAGCTCAAGCTGTCACAGGTCAGTATAAATCCAGTGTCCTGGCAAACAAGATCATAGTTGATTGTTCAACTGTGGCTTTCACTTTCTGTCTCACCTAGGGCTCAAACCCTGGTTCATTCAGCAGAGACCCCACCGGCATCAGGGAAGACTGTGGCATTAACACACTCATGTGCACTTGTGTGGCAGCTCCACAGTGTCCTTACTTCAGGGCAAGCTTGCAAACCATCCAAGGTCAGGAGCACCAAGAAGAAAGAAAAAAAAAAGTCCCCTCTGGGAACAGCCAGGGGCATTTAAAGGAACCATACAAAGGCCAACAATATTTAAACCCCCATTTTAAAAAGGGGTTTTTTTTTCCCCTCAAAATATTTCACTTTAAATGAATTTGTCAGCTGTCAAGGAAAGAATGTGCCTCATACACCGCGGACACCTTCGCAGTGTCTGCCCTCCCCTCAACGCCCCCTTTTTTCACATGGTGAATTTCAACCAAGCAATCACAATAAATGTTAAGAGTCTAAGGCTCAACATATTTCACCAATTTTGAAACCAAACGAACCAAATAAAATTTATATCATCACAAACATTTCCACTGAGACTGTGGGGACTCGTGAGCCTTCCACATGGACCTCAGAATTTTTAGGTTAACTGTTTTTCGAGAGGACATGGAATATGCTTGCCTCCATTTCCGTTTGAATTTCCAAAATGTCACCAGAGCCTGCAAGGGCTGTGGCGGAGAAGCTTGAGATGCCTCAGTCTTCCTGGTAAGGGGTCCCTGACACGCATCTGGGGGGGTCAGGCAGGGCTACCTGGAAGCAGCTGAGACTGATGCTCAAGAGAGTTAGGCAGACAGACGGGGGCGCGAGGAAGAGCGCGCCAGCAAGCCAAACACGGGCAGGATGAAGACATGGGGCCAGCCTCGCCCAGGCAGAGGTGACGTGCCCTTGCTCCTGCCAGCAGGGGAGCCGGGGAGCCCAGCCTCAGCGAGGACAGCCCCCACACGAGCGAGCCTGGCCTGCGCGCGGCAGCGGGTGACTGGCCACAGAGGCTGCAGGTGTCACAGACACGTGACCAGAGCCTGGGCTGTGACCCGGCTCTACCTTTATTGCCCATTTCAAGTTTCCACTTAAATCCTGCACCTGCTCCTGTGCACCCGCGCCGGTGCTGTACGGGGACGTCAGCACCACTCAAGGGACACCGTCTGGTCCCCGGGGCGCGGGGCAGGAACGCCCTCCTCGAGGCCGGAGAGGGAAGCTGGGGTAGCTCCCGGTGTCATAACGACATGATAAACACGCTTTATCGCTGGAATAGCCTTTCATCGTCCCCAAACACATCTAGTGTGTCCTTTTAGAAAAATAACACCGAAGTGGTTTTTCTGATGCTCTGTTTTATGATGTTCCACAACAGGGAAAAGTAACACGTCCAGGGGAGACTCGCTACCTGTATGCAATTTATTTCATTGCAGTCTGGGGATAAAATATTTCTCTCAAAATGAGAAGATACTTATGTGGTGGAGCCACGAATTAGATTATCTTCAGAGACGATGACAACATTGATTATGGTTTTTATTAACATGGATTCGTTTTTCATTTATGCGTCGTAATCAAAGCTCTCGCATCTGAGTGTCACTTACCCGAGCTTCCTGGTCACCCTGTGCTTCGTCAACATCAGGGGCGCTGTTAATTAGCCTGAAACAGAAAATACGTCACAGAATCGATTATATGAATGTTTTCAGGCAAAAGAGAAATGGCCCCAGCTGAAGGTACAGGGTATTTCTCTTAGGAAACGGTTTTTATAAAGATCACAATTGTACAAATCTCCCGCCATCCTGCTTTGGGGAGGTACTCCATGTCTCTTCCTAGTGACCTGACACTGCACCCCAGGAATCCTACAGGCCCGGTTCCCCTTCCCACTCTTACCCAGCATGACCCGGTCCCACGGGGTTCTCAGACTCGCTGCCCCGTGGCTGTGCAGCTTCTACCAAAGGGAGCAGCTCCCCTGTGCGAAGGTCTCAGCTCTTGGAGAGAGGCTCCCGCCAGGGCAGGGTCTGGAATCAGAGATGAGGCACCACTGGACTTTGGGGGGAGCACTCACAGAGCTACTGGGACTTCACCAGAAGAAAGGGGCGGGCAGGAAACAGTGGTTGATACAGCTTTGGGGGGGGGTGTGGCGTACAGGGCAGAGCCCCCAGAGAGGAAGGCGACGCTGTGGTCAGGGCTGAGTTTTGGGTATCAGCAGCCTCAGGTACCCACCATAATCTCTGCCAAGGTCCCCAGACCCCCAAAGTCATAAAGTCAGCGAGTTGTCTGCACTGTCGGGGAGAGGAGCCACGCCAGCAGAGATGTCCAAAGATAGGAGGGTCTCCACTTGGAAGTGGGGCCTGCGAATCAGCTGCTCTTTCAGTTTGTGACATTGGGGACAGGGAAAGAAAAGAGCCGGGGACAGGGAGGGCCTAAGGGGTACAGTGGGGGGTGTGGGGAGGAGGGGGAGGAGCAGAGCAGGGAGGGCCTTGAAAGATGGGGCCGGCGGGCAGGCCTTGCTTGAAGGTGCAGATGCCAGCGGGGTCCTCCAGGACTGAAACCACCTTCACAGTTCCTGCTCTGGCCACCCCCGGGGGTGCGCAGAACCATGTACTGAGTGGCCTCAGGAGCAGGTGTTAAAGGGAGGCATATGATAAAGGTGAGCCCGCTGCCCTCAGGGGCTCCCCCATGGGGGGGATGGGAGGGAAGATTACAGGAGACAGGACTCTGAAGGCCAAACACCCCAACTGAGGGAGAAGGGGAGACACTCCCCAAAGACATGGACCCCGGAACAGCACTTGGGGTCAGCGGACAGAGGAGACGTGTGCCCCCCCCCACCCAGTTACTTGGTTAATTTCAGTTCATTTTGATTTGTGGTGTGACCTAGAAAGTCTTTCAAGGAATGGGAGCCAGTTCCTACTGCCAGTGTTTTCATGTTAGTCAACTGAATAGATAAACCTCTGCATCCTAGCGTCTAGGCATATAATCCAAAAACATACTAACCCTTGCCATAAATATTCTGATCTACTTATTTTGTAGCAAACATTTTCCAACGCGTTCAAAGATGACATGATGCTTACTCAGCAAATCTGCACATTTTAGCATAAAACATACGTGGCAGTTACTAACATTCTACACCTGAAACTCTTCATTTTGCATTAAATTTGTGGAAACATCCTGGGTTTCTCCCAGGGCTGCCACTGGTGCAGAAAACCCCATCAGTGCATCAGCGCGCTCTGCGCAGGGATTACTCCAAAGACGGTTTCAGCCAAGAATAAGAAGCCCCGAAGCCTCAGTGTGCAGAGGTAAGAGTCTGTGGGTCAGGACACACGAGGCATTTGACGACTAACAAAAAGACAAACCAATTTTGAAAGTGACTCGAGGACTGGAATAGAGGCTCCTCCAGAGGACACGGGCCAACAGCCCACAGCTCCAGAAGAGCCTGTCAGCGTCGCTAGTCGCCACAGAAGCACAAAACTAAACCCAGGGCCTCCCTGGTGGCACAAGGGGTCAAGTCTCAGCACGAGTTCGATCCCTGGCCAGGGAGCTACCCACATGGCAAAGCAGACCTCTCCTGTCTCCCCGCTGCTCCGCTCAGCAGTGGATTTCGGTAGATCTGCCTTTTCTGCTCCCCACTCTGTCTCTGGAGAACCCTCTCACCCCCGCCTCGCCCTTGCATCTCTGGCCTGTACGCCAGCTCTTGTATGCATAAATAAATCTTAAAAAAAAAATCCCAAACCCACTATCCGCTTCACGCTACGACGAGAGCAAGGGAGAACATTTTAAATAAGCAACACGCGAAGCTCGCGTGGAGTGGACCAGGCTCCCGTCTCCGCTGCAGGCAGCGTGGCCTTTCCCAGCGGGTTACAGATGGCGCTGCCCTCTGCTTGGGCCTCCCCACTCCGGGCCGATGCCCCGAAAAACAGGAAACAGGTGTTGAAGCTCCAATTTGCACACAACTATTTACAGCGGGGCCACAGTGGGGTGAAGCGGGGAGAAGTGGGGCTTCCTCTCTGGGGCGAAGGCGGGGACCCCCCCTCACCGCCCCGAGCTGCGCACACCCGGGCACCGGCTCTGCCCTCCCGCTGCCGGGCCTGGGGCGGGAGGGGGCTCAGCCCGGAAAGCTTACAACGTGCGCCCCAAACTCCACCCTAAACCTGCGGGAGTGAAAACAGCCCGCGGGACAGAGGGGAGCCCCGACCCGGGTGCGCCCTCAGGGCCACGAGGAGCCGGCAGCGAGCCCGCGGCCGCGGGGGTCACCCTCACAGGGCCGGACCCGACCGTGTGCTCCTCCAGGCCCAGATGAGCCCCAGAGCCCCCGGCGTCCGCGTCCAGCGCTTCCCCGCCGGCCCGGCGGCCCTGCGCACCGCCCGCGGCCCGGCCTCACCTGCCGCGCCCGGCCCGCCCGCCCCCGCCGCGAGGCCCCGGGCCAGGGCGCACCGGGCGCCTCCCCGCCGGGCGCTGGGGGCCGGTCCCCGCCGCCACTTCACCCCACGCCCCCGGCAGCCCGCGCGGCGCGCGCGAGGGGCGGCGGGCGCATGCGCGGCAGAGGGGCGCAGGTGCGGTGGGCGGGGCGAGCGCGGAGCCGCTCCTGGTGGCCACGCCCCCGCGGCCAGGTAGGACCCTCGCGCTGGAGCGGAGCGGTGCGGGGAAGCCATGGCCGCCGCGAGGCCTGTCCACCTGCGCGCCCGGGCGGTAAAGGCGGGACGCGCCTCCGCACTGAAAAGCGAGGTCACCTGGACACTGAGGTTCCAGGTGCTGCTGCTCCGGGGAGCCTGGGGGCGCAGGGAAAACCACGAGGCCGCCTGGACCCCCGCCGAGTTCTCCGGACGTGTAAAAACGCCAGCGGCTGCTTTTCATGGACGCGCGCGGGCAGGGCGTTCGGCCATGGCTTTTCAGTAGCTTTAGCTGACCGGTTCTGGTCATAAAAGGGCGTGTGTACATTATAGAAAATTTGAAAAGTAATAAAAAACATAATGAACAACATTCGACTATGATTCTTCCATCAAAAGATACTTTTATGAGCTAGCTTATTTTATTCCCAGTATTTCCCAACATTTTAAATTGTGAAATATAGCACCTGTGTATAAGGGTAGATGGTACAAATGGAGAGTTTGAGAATTACAAAATGAACTCCCATTCACCAGGTCAAGAAATATCAAATTGTTAGGGGGAAAAGGCTGTCCGAAAGCAAATTCCATACAGGCTTTGTGGACTCCACCCCCACCCCAGGTCAAAGCCAAAGACACTGGGAACTCCAAATCCCATCACCACTAAAGGGAAGGTGGCTGGGACCTGAGGGTGGGGTTAAGCAGCCAGGTGGATACAAAAGGCAGACACGTGGGCTTTGGGGATCCCCCATTTTTGGCTCTCCGCCAGCTCGCAGCGTGTGGCCAGCTCTGA
Source organism: Talpa occidentalis (assembly GCF_014898055.3). NCBI lineage: Eukaryota > Metazoa > Chordata > Mammalia > Eulipotyphla > Talpidae > Talpa > Talpa occidentalis. Next base: position 123,467,777 of record NW_023603184.1, read on the forward strand.
GGGTGACTTTGGGTTTCCAGGTCGTCAATGGGGTAGGACGCATTAAAGACTTTATTTCCCTATTTTCTCCCTGAGTTGTACATTTTCCTTATTTCTTTTTCTCTTGTAAATAAACCTTTTTTTTTTTTTTTAATAGAGGCATGTTTTATTTATTTATTTTGTTTGTTTGTTTTGTTTATACATGCACTGGGTACAGTCAGAAGCGCGGGAGGGTGAGAGAATTCACCAGAGCCAGAGCGGGGAGCACAGCAGGCAGAAGGACCGAAGTACACTGCTGAGGGGAGCAGCGGGCGACAGGAGAGGTCTGTGCGCCATGTGGGATCCTCCGCCGGTGGCCGGGAAGCAGCCGGGGATCGAACCGGCGCCGCAGAGGCCGCGGGCAGCTTCGCAACCCAGCGCTCAACCGCTGCGCCACCGGGGAGGCCCGTAAATAAACCTTTTATTAACCCTTTTGTGTGTGCCTGTAGTGGAGTATTCATAAGTCCCTTTAAAGCGCGCGGGTGAGGACCCACAGCCAGGAACCCGTTTAATATCGGGGTTGCTCTATAACAAAATCACATCATATCATAATCTTCTTCCTCCATAAGGAAGCATCAATATGACTTTCATTAAAATTATTTCCTTTGCTCTTCATTTTAATATATCATCTAAGTATGTATCACTAAATGCATAATTAAACATGATTTTAATTTTGTCTGGTACTTAGAATTTAAATAAATCAAATCATATTATGTTTATTGTATATCTTGACTCTTTCACTAAACAACATGTAGGCAAGATTAGTCTGCATTGTTAGATATAGCTAGAACTTAATTATTTTCACTGCTGTATAATATTCCACATGATGCAATATAATTTTTCCATTTTATTCTACACACACAAGGATTCACATCATATTTCATTAATATTTTTCTTATTTGGTGATATTACATTATCTCTAGAATTTTATATTGTACCTTCATTTAACGTTATACCACAAGTATTTTTCACATCATTAAAAACTTGACAATCTTGGTATCAATTGTTACATTTCTTTTGTGTATATACTGTAATTTATTTAACCAGTGCCTAGGGTTTTCATTTCCATTTGCAATTATTTGCTACTATAAAGAAAAAGCTGGTTGGTGAGCATTTCTATATATAAAGATTTTTATCTGTATTTCCAAGCATTTCCTTAGGCCATGTTCCCCAAATAGAAAGATGTATCAAGCAGTGTAAATATTCTAAATTCACAGTTCTCTGCAGAAGAGATACTAATTCAATCTTTCTCAGGAATGAATGAGGCTACATATTTCACCTCACCCTTGCCAACATTTCATTTTTTTTTCTATATAAAAAGGAGCAGGCAGAGGAGCAGTGGTTACACTGCAGTTGGGTGCAGAAATTAGAGGCGAGGGAGGCTCTGGGAGGTCTACAGTCTGGAAGTTCTTTCCAGGAGGTCTGCACATGTCTTCCCAAAGACTGTCTGCCAAGTTCTTGCCAAGAGAAAGTCTCCATGAGTCTGGGTCTCTAGATGTCTGGAGCCTCAATTACATTCCTGGCCTTTATAAGCCTGACGCTTCCATTTTACAGTTTCAGCTGTCTGAGTGGAGCTGGTCAAATGCCAACCAGATTCTTACATTCTATGATTCTTAATCATCTCAAAAGCAAACCCCAGCCTTTGCTGAGGTCAGGAAGCCTTGCTGGTGGTGGATCCAGGGGAGCCACGGCCTGTGCTGACCTTAGCAGGGCCTGGTGCTTGTCCTAGCAGGCTACGCAGCTAGAGGTTGGGGCTGGCCTGCAGGCTTCAGGCCTGGTCCTTAACCAGTCCATGTCCCGTGGTAGCAGCAGCCCCTGGGGTTTTGTTTCAGGGCCACTTGCCATGTGCTCTGCTACTTCCCACTCCACCTCAGCCAAGGTCTGCAGTTCCTAACACACGGGACTGGCCAACAAGTGCCCCTCGATAGGGGCTGGATAAAGGAATCAGAATACATAATCAAGGGACTGCTGCTCGGCCTTGACAACTATGAAGTGATGTCTTTGGGGACAACATAGATGGGACTTTAGCTGATTCTGCTAAGTGCAATAAGTCAGAAAGTGAGAGACAATTACTGGGGAGTTTCACTTATTTGTGGAATATAAATAAGCAAAAAAAACTAGAAAAACACACCAAAAATAACTTGAAGACTCTGAAAAACATGGCAGTTACCAGAGGGGAGGGAGGGAGGGGCGGGTCCTGGCCCCAGAGCGGCTGTGGCGGGTTGTGATGACTGACAGATGAATGACATTTACGGAGAAACTCAGTGAAATGAAGGGGCGAGTGTTTTCTTTTCAAGAACACAAACTCCTTTAACCTGTCCCAACTTACCTTTCCACCGTGATGTCCTTGCAGAGTTTGCTGACCTGGTCCCGGCTGCACAGCCACAGGGAGGGTGACCGGCTTCTCCACAGCTACCCAATGTCCTGGGCTGACATGAGCACTGGGTGGGAGGCAATGGGTGCTGCAGCTCTTGGGAACACTGGGGATATGGATTGAGGTGGTGGTGGCCATAAGATCTTCCTTGACCTCCCGTCTTCCCCTCATGGAGACAGCCCCACAATTCTGCTGGGTTGGTCTCTCCCTGCCCCTGCCCTGAGAAACCCTCTTAAAAAACTGCTCTTTTTGGACAGACAGTCCTTCCAGCCCAAGCGAGAAGCGGAGACACAGCCCTCCCTCCCACTCCGCCACTCCTCACGCAGCACTGGAGTGTCTGGCCTGGGTCAGCTGGAGGCTTTGGGAGGAACTGAAACGGGGAACCAGCAGGTTTCTCTTTCTCTGCTCAGCCAGGGTCACCTGGAGGTTTTTATAGGTTCTTGCCAGACCCAGTGACTCAGCGGCTGGAGGCTGCTCCACACCAGCACCACAGCAGCTCTGCCGCCGGCAAAGTTCCTCTCTCTGTTCATCTCCTGTGGCCCTTCCTGGCCTGCGGCAGTGGCCCACAGTGTGGCCTCCTCACCGCCTCAGTCTAAGCCCAGGTGCCGATGCCCCGGCCCAGCCACTGTCCTCCCTGCCCACTCACCATGGCCTGGACGGCTGGTTCCCAGCAGGGCATGAGGGAGGCCGAGGTCCCTGGCACAGGAAGCCATGTTTGTCCTCCACGAAACCACGGCCTCAGGCAGGGCTGTGACCTGAGGCGTGGGGAGGTCTCCTAGGAGGAGGGGAGCGTCAGGTGCTTCCAGAGGCACTGTCTCCACTCCCCCTCAGCTGCCAGGAGAGCCATGTCTGCCTAGCCACAGTGCTGTCCTCAGAAGTGCTCAGAGGGACACGCACCCTTCTGCTCCCACACGCTCTGGGCCAGACGCAGGCCTGGAGAGACATACTGGTGAGAGCAGCCCAGCCTGGCAGGATTTCGTCCCTGACCCCTGCAGCCTTCGTGGGCACCCCCACCCCTACTCACCAAGACAGAGCAGGGCTGGGAGATGTGGCTTACGGTCCATGCAGCCTGCGGCTCGTTTGAGGAAGGATCCTGTGGAAGGGGGAGACCACAGGAAGCTGTGGGCTGGCCTCGGGCCTCACCCTACTTCCTTCTGGTGGGCCTGCAGCCCACAGGGACACGGGCGGCTCAGAGTGGCCTCCCCCGCTGTCCTGGTGCTGCACCAGGTCCTCTGTCCATGCTTGCCGCAGCTTCTCCGTGGCAGAACAGGGTCCTGGTGTCCCACACCATGGTCATGGCCTGGGCTTGGGAAGCCTGGTTAAAGATCTGTGCTGAGAAGGGGTTCCCAAGGGCTCAGAAGCTGATGGAAAATCCCATCACTGAAATGAGGTTAATAGAACAAAAGCGGCTCCAGTGGGGTCTCCTTTCTCTGCACCAGGGGAAAATCTGTCATCTAGCTATCAGCCACCCACCCACATCACCTGTCCTGTCCCAGGACACAGCACACTATATTCTAGGACCATTTTCAGCTGTGCTAGTTAGCAGTTCCTTGCTCGGAGAAAAAAACTTACTGGAGGAAGGTGCAGAGAATGGATTATTGAGCTTTAAAACCTGCTGTCTCGGGCCTCCCTGGTGGCGCAAGGCGTTAAGCACAGCACTGTGAAGCTATCTGCAGCCTCTGCAGCACGAGTTCAATCACCAGCCAGCCAGGGAGCTGACCCACATGGCATAACAGACCTCTCCCGTCTCCCTGCAGCTCCCTTCAGCAATGTATTTCAGTAGATCCACCTGTTCTGTTCCCCACTGTCTCTGGTGAATCCTCTCACACCATCCACCCCCCCAGCTCCCGCCGCACCTCTGGCTTGTACCCCAGTTCTTATACGTGTAAATAAATAAAAGCTTTAAAAAAAACCCTGCCATCTCTTTTCATATGGCCCTAGAAATAAGAACAATTTGTCATTTTTATCTGATTTAAAAAGGAAGAGAAAATATTCCATGACCTCCGAACATGCCCTGCAGCTCAGTCTAATATCTAATAAGGGCAATTGTTCTGGGACACATGTTGCTTCCGTGACTCTGTGTCACCTCCGGTTGCTCCTTGGATGAGAGCAGGGTCGGGGGGGGTCAAGAGATGGAAGTGACTCTAGAACCCCAGATATGTACTAGTGGACTTGACAAAGAGCTGTCATTTAAAACAAGGCAGAGACAACAGGTGGCATCTGAGGAAGTGTTCAGAGAGAACATTCTAGAAGTTCTGATGCATGCTGATCACTGGGGAGATGTAGAAGGGAGACTCGGGGTGGGGGTCAGCAGGCTCTAGCAGGGAGCGCCAGAGCCCACAATGGGTGAGGGAGCCTAAAGAGACGGTGATGGGTATGCGGTCACCTCTGGTGTCCTTGCAGGACATGCGGCCATAGTGGCCTAAGTCCAGGACATCATCACTCACTTCTGTGGGTGGGAGATGAGAATCAAGTCATCCCATCGACCATCTTAGGGCCTAGGGTTAGTCTTTCTGTGATTCTGTTGCTTTCATCTCCTGCTTTCCACCCATTTCCCTTCCAGACAAGGCAAGCCCCGAGCAGCAAGACCAGGCGAGCCTGGGAGCATATGGTACCGTCAATGCCAAACGAGACTCCAGATGACAGTTCTACTTGGGGGCCTGCTTTCCACAGCCCTTACATTTAAAAACAAGAGAGAGATGCTACTGGAAGTTCCTCAGCGTTTCTCCCCCAGCCCCTCACCCTCCCTCCAATCACACCCGCTCTGCGATGCCCGCCTTGCCGTGTCACCGGCCACGCAGCGGCAGCTCTCTCCTCAGTCATGTCCTGTCCTACATTCTCAAGAGCAAACATTTCACCCAGGCCCGCAGACACATTTGAGGGCACAGCTGCTGGCCACCACCTGCACCAAGCTGTGCAGGGGCCGACTGACCCCACCCGCTCACCTCGACCAGGGAGCCTGCGGTGGGAGCTTGCTTGGCAGAGGGGGCTGTGGGGACTGAGTGAGGGGAGGGTAGGGGTTATCCTGGGTGGCCAGGTGGGCCTGTGTGACCACGAGGGTCTGGATTGGAGAAGCAGGGGTGGGGTAGGTAGCGAGAGGCAGGAGGGGCCAGCACAGGGGCAGACACTGCATGGCAGGATGTCACCCAGAGGAGCTGCAGCATCAGGGTGCAGCAGAGAGCAGGCACAGAGGCGAAGCCCAGAAGGCCAGAAATGAGACCAAAGGAAAACAGGTGTGGGGACATGTTTTCAGACTCTGCTCTCTGGAACAAAGGAGAATAAGAGTTTTGCTTAACCCAGGGTGTTTATTCCATCTGTTGCACACGCGATCGGAAGCGAGTCCACTCCACTGTCTGGGGTCCAGGGCTCCACGGCCCCAGCCCCCGGGGTCCACACCTTCCTCAGCTGCCAGCAGAGAGTCTGTGTCTGCCCACGGGTGGGGCTTGTGGGAGGCCCTGTGAGAGCATCTTCCAGCTATGCCAGGCTTCAGCCACCATGACCAGCAGGACCAGGAGAACCAGGCCAGCCAGGCCCAGGCGGACCTGACACTCGGCAGAAGGAGGGCATGCTGCAGGCTCTGAGAGAAGAGGATGGGAGGTCCGAGGCTGCTCTGCTCCTGGGCCCTGGCGGCCCAACTCATCTCTGCAGAGGCCACAGCTGCCGGCCCCGCCTCTGGGCAACAATACCTTCCTGTCCTACTGTCTGCTGAGATGGGTTGTTTTTTAAAAAAAGATTTATTTTATTTATGCGTAGAAGAACTGGGATATAGACCAGAGGCGTGGGAGTGAGGATTCACCAGAGACAGAGTCGGGAGCAGAACAGGCGAATCTACTGAAATCTACTGCTGTGAGGAGCAGTGGGGAGACAGGAGAGGTCTGCTGCTCCCTAGTTGGGGATCGAACTCAGGCCACAGTGGCTGGCGGCAGCTTGATAGCACTGAGACTTAACCCCTGCACCACCAGGGAGGCCCCTGAGTTGTTTTTGTTTGTTTATTTGTTTTTATTTTTTTGTGGAAGTGAAATCTGTTACCCAAATTTGGAAAAGCACATTTATTTCAAGTTGAATCTCTTTCTGGAATTTTGGTTAATTCGGCTGGTTACCTCAGAGCTGGAATATGGGGTTAACCTTGATGCAATTTGATGCTTTCCCCTGTCATTTTATTTTGTGGCCATGATTTTCAAAGATCTCAGTTGTCGCCGACCCAGCTTTTGTCAAAATAGCCTGGCGCTGGCCCAGCTTTTTGAAATGCTGTCTGACCCCCACGTCCTTGAAAACAGCCCTTTGCTTGCCCTGCACTCCACAAGGCATTAAGAGTTACTCAACCCTCCCTGGGGGTACAGGGGTTGTTTCAGCACTGTGAAGCTATTTGCAGCCACTGCAGCCCGAGTTCCATCCCCAGCCAGGGAGCTGACCCACAGGGCGCAGCAGACCTCTCCTGTCTTGCCCACTCCTCCCTTCAGCAGTGGATTTCAGTAGATCTGCCTGTTCTGCTCCCCACTCTGTCTCTGGTGACTCCTCTCACCCTCGCACCTCTGGCCTACACCCCAGCTCTTGTATGCATAAATAAATAAATCTTTTTTTTTTTTAGAGTTACTCAAAGGTGATGTGGCTGCTACTAACCCCCAAGGAGTCCCTCATCTTAAAGAAAGGTGGCCGTCATGGCACCAGGAAGGGAAATGCAGAAAGTGGTATTTAGTTAGAGGATGAGTTCCCAGCAGAAGAAACAGCTATAGTAAAATATCGGGTGCTCAGTGCCCCTTAATGAGGACGTGGAAAGAAACCGGCCTGCGATGGAGACACTCCTGTCAAGGACAGCTATGGAGACGGTCACTGCAGACCCCAGTGGGAACCTGACCTGACCAAGGTAACCAGCACACTTGTCAGAATCCCCCCTGGACCACAGTTAACGCCCCAGGCCCATGGGCGCCCCTCCAGGTTCTAACCCAGCCGAGCTGACCACAGCAGGAGCAAAGAGCAGTCCAAGCGCCACTGACAACCACAGCGCATGGGCGATTACACCATACTGTCCCGAGTCCTTAGTCGACTCAGAACACACTTCTCTGGCCGTCTTGGTTTTCTCATCTGCAGGTGGAACATCTTGACGTAAACTCGTCTTTCTGTTTTATTCAGCTGCAGCTTGGCTTCTAAGCTCACTGAACTCAGTGGCACCCCAGTCTGATGCCTGGGGGCCGTGGCTGGGTCATCAGGAGCCTCTGTGAACAGGGGTGCGGTAGGCTCCTCACTACCACCTGTCTAAGCCCGGGTGCTGACACCCCAGCCCAGCACTGTCCTCCCTCCCCACTCAGTGCACCTGGATGGCTGATCCCCAGCAGGATGCGAGGGAGGCATGGAGAGCCGTGCTTACCTTGTACCACCAGCTGCAGCGGGTGACTGGGGTGTGACCACACATAAGGGCTGCTGCGGAAGGTGCCGTAGCACCTGTATACCCCAGCCTGCATGGGGCCAACGTGGTGCATGAGGAAGGTGGTCTGGTGTCCACTGCCCTGTGGGCTGGTGCTTCAGTTCTGGGTGGTGCAAATGCCATCTTCTTTGGTGAGGACAAACATTTCAAACTTGAGGCTGGAGGAACACTGCAAATTTGCGTCCTTCCCAGAAGCCAGCACCGTGCCAGCAGGGCTGGAGAGGGAGGGCCTGTTATAAGCTCCTGAGGGAGAAGCGAATTTGGTGTGAGGTGGGGAGCTTGTCCCTTTTGTCCCTGGGAGCACAAGAGGCTCCTGCTTCTTCCCTCTCTTCCTGTGCCCCCAGGGGATCTGCTCCTGGTAACCTGGGCTCCTCCCAAGGGCAGAGGCCTCCCTCTGACTGTGCGCAGAGCCAGTGGGCCTGGAGCCCCTGAGCTGGCCCAGCTGGCTATGTCCCTCTTACCGCTTATTGCCAGCTACAGGGATGCGCTGGGCCGGGCCCACCGGCCTCCAACCTGATAGGTGCACTCATACAGCCTAGCGTGACCAGGGGTCATCACTGGGATGTGCCAGGTGTGGGAGCTCACAGCCTCCAGGCGGCCCTCCTTTGGCCCACTGCCCACCTGAGAGATGCTGTAGGCGTCAGCATCTGGGGACCCCTGGCACAGGAGGGCCACGTTTGTCCTCCACGGAACCACAGCCCCAGGCAGGGCTGTGATCCGAGGTGGGGGGAGGTCTCCTAAAAGGAGAGAGCGTCAAGGGGCTTGCAAGAGCACCATCTCCACTCCCCCCACTGTAACAGGGTGGTCCCAGGAAAGGGGGAGGTTCCCTGCCCCACCCAAGGGAGGGTGGAGCTGAGCAGAAAGAGGAGAAGCTGCAGAAGAGACTGAGGAAGGAAGCAGGATGGAGCCAGGAGACCTGGAGGAGGCGCATGGAGCCTAGAGACACGTGAAGAAACTGCGCTTGTCTTTTGGTTGTGGACTGGGTGACACAGATGTGGGTAAGACCCGTGGGGAGGTGACAATGGCAGCTTTTATCTTGATGTTGATTTTGCTCTTTTCCTTCCGGGCTTGTCTGGTTGTTTCTGACCCTTTTCTGTGGGTCCCCACTGGAAGATGCTTTAGACTTATAGCAGGCTTTGGGGCCTTGCTCTGGGCCAATCCCATTTGGATGGACTTTTACCCACGAGGGGACGGGTAACTTTGGGTGCTTCATTTAGAAACTAGACTCTTTGCCTTACCTGTATTGTTTCCTAGTTTTATTAAAGTTCCTTCCCATTAAAGTCTCATATGTTTTGTGTTGATGCGGCGGGTGGCAGAACCCATTTAGAATAGGCAGGTTTGCGGGGTTTGGGCTGCCCCCTCCCTGTCCTATAACACCACTACACCCCCAGAGGCCCTCGCCTCATGTCAAGTGCTCCCCCTCAGCTACCAGGAGAGCCTCATCTGCCCAGCCACGGCTGGGTCCCCAAGAACGCTCAGAGGGACACTCACCCTTCTGCTCCCGAGCACTCTGGGCCAGATGCAGCCCTGGAAGAAGACAGGTGAGAGCAGCCCAGCCTGGCAGGATTGCTCCCCTGCCCCCTGCAGCCTTCTGTGGGGACACCTCCCCCCGCCACCCCCCCTACCCCTGACGCCTGGCTCACCAAGACAGAGCAGGGTGGGGAGAACGGGGCTCATGGTCCTGTGTCCGTGCGGCCTGCTGCTGGTTTGAGAAAGGATCCTGTGGAAGGGGGTGACCACAGAAAGCTGTGGGCTGGCCTTGGGCCTCACCCCCAGTGAGGCTGCCTCTCTCCCACTTCCTCCTGGTGGGGCTGCAGAGTGCCTGCATCAAGAGTGTTTAATCATCTGAACTTTAGTCAGTCATAGTCCATTCGATTGTCTGTCCCTAATCCCACATCAACTGCTGGGAGCCATGCTACTCATGGTCTGACAAAGGTCCGGGCATGGGGCAGATTCCTGAAAAGTCAGGAATCTCCTTAGCTGACTCCTGCTAGATTCTCATTTGTTTATGGCTAATTTCTGTCATTGTTAAAATACACATTTAAAAGTAATACAGCAAATGCTGTTTGATCAATTACTGAATAACCAATTTGATGGCAAATGGCACTGTGTGATACAAATACTACATTTTTTATAAAATTAGTAGTTCTCTGCCAAAAGGCAGTAATTCAACATTTGGCCTTACATTAACAAGTGAAAAAACTTCTGGGAACAAAAAAGGCTATAAACATCTCTTGGCCAAGTCTTTAATATGGAGATGTGGTCTTTTGAGACAAGGGCTAAATGGAGAAGTAAATTCTTTTACTTTAAAGTTAAAGATAGCTGTTGGGTGGCAGACACAAGCCATGCTCCAAGTGTAAGAAAATTTCTACTAAGCCAGGAGGCGCCATAGCCGCTCAGGCTAAATTCTTCCTGTTTGTTTAGGGCTGATTCCCCTGGAGGTGACAATTGGTATGGTAGCTGTTAGAGTATGCATTCAAGAATAAGTCAACAACAATTTTGTGACTGGTTAATAACCATGGCAGCACAAATAATGCACTTGAAAATAGTCAATGGTACAACTACTGATATGTCACGTATTAACCATTCTGGAAACCAAGAGCTATAACCATCTCTGGCCCTGCCTCTGATGAAATATTTGTAGTTCCTTAAAACAACAATCAGCAATCCTACAGAAAAAGGAATTTTCCCTTGATCTTAAAGTTAGATACGGAAACTAGGCTGACGAGATAAGTATAGATAGGAGTAACAGGTTAAAAAAAAAAAAAAATTGTTAGATTAGGAAAATTCCTCCCTTAATAAAGAGCTTGGGGCTAGGGAAAAGTCAAGGTATATTCCTTCCCCCAGGTAAATGCCTGTCCTTTGTTTCCCCTAACCCTTAGTTAATCGTTCACTATGGCAAACATAGAAAAGTTAGTTTCAGTCACATAAGTTTTTTGCTGGTAATAAAATAACTGTTTAAGTTAAATGACTATTCTAACAACACTTTTGTTTAGCAACTGTGCCTTCTTTAAAACAAAAAATAATAAATGTCACGACCTCTGCAGGAGGCAAATAGACCCTTGGCTGTTCTTGAGAAAGATGTGATGATTGTTATCTTCCTGCCTTAATGCATATGCTTATGCACTCTCACAGTTTGCTTGAAATGTATAAAGAGCTGCTGAGACCCTAGGCAGGATGATGTCTGCACTCTGTTCAAGTGTCTGCGTCTCCTCACTCTCCCTCCCCCTCATTTTCTACAATTGCTCCGACGCCATCCCATCCTTCAGGAACTCCTGACACCCAGGCTGCTGCAGCCGGCTAGCGGCAATCAACATTTCAGTCTAGGAGTGAGAGAAGTATATATTAAGCAATACAAGAAAAAGAAGTTCTGAAACAACAAAAATTACGTGAGAAATGATGCCATTACTGCAGGCAAGTCCATATTCAATCAGCATACTCAATCATGTCAGCTTTCAATGTTACATTCATTTTCAAATTGTAAATGTTAAGAATAGCTGCGGTTAAATAATAGAGTGTAAGTATCATAAAAATCAGTTACCTTTTCTTTTTTGTGGGGCTTGGATCCCATCTGCTTCTAACAAATGCAATATGGCCACCAACACCGTAGTTTCACTGACACTTTGCAATGTCATCAATTTTTCATTTCATGGAGAGAACATTTGCTGTCTACTCTCTTAACTGCTTTCAAGTACATTGCTAATTGTGTTATAGGGCAGCCCTGATACAAAACGGGGTGCCTGACTGTGGCTCAGGACATCATTTCCCCCTAACAATTGTACACTAGAATTTGCAGGTCATGTCCATCTTATCCATGTAAGTCTGTACCCCGTGACCCAAATCTCCCTGTTCAATTCACTCCCTTTCTTCCTCATCCCTTTCTCTCACTTTCTCTCCCTCTGCCTCTATTTCTTCAATTTAAAATAAAATGGATAGAGTAACAAGCAAAAGTAAGGCAAATAGGGCTGACTCTGGCCCACCATTGTTTTTGTCAATAAAGTTTATTGTAGCACAGTCCATTTGCTATGTATTGGTTGTAGCTTTTTTTTTTTTTTTTCTGTAATGGCAGAATAGAATAGTTGTAATTGAAGCTATCAGGCTCACAAAACTGAAAATATTTACTGCTGGCTCTTTACGAAAAAGGTTTGCTGCCCCCGGTTAAGATCACGTCCTCTGGAATTTGTCTGTCACACAATCCATGCCACAGGTTTATGTGTGCAAAACAGTTTCAATAATAGGGACTCCTGCTTGCCCCCTTGTTTTAGGGCTGAATGAGCTAATAGATGCAATGAGGTAGAGAAAGTACATGACATAAAACCATCACTAAAATTTATGTTTTAATAATAATAATAATGATGATGATAATGATTACTATTATATTGTTTTAATGATAATAGCTATTATTATTATTACCACTATTGTTATAGGACAGGGAGAGGGGCAGCCCAAACCCCGCAAACATGTCTATTTCAAATGAGTTTTGCCATTCGCTGCATCAACACAAAACATATGAGACTTTAATGGGAAGGAACTTTAATAAAACTAGGAAACAATACAGGTAAGGCAAAGAGTCTAGTTTTTAAATCAAGAACTCAAAGTTACCCATCCCCTCGTGGGTAAAACTCCATTCAAATGGGGTTGGCCCAGAACAAGGCCCCAAAGCCTGCTATAAGTCTAAAGCATCTTCCAGTGGGGACCCACAGGAAAGGGTCACAAACAACCGGACAAGCCGGGAAGGAAAAGAGCAAAATCAACATCAAGATAAAAGCTGCCATTGTCACCTCCCCACGGGTCTCACTCACATTTGTGTCACCCAGTCCATGACCAAAAGACAAGTGCAGTTTTTTCACGTGTCTTTAGGCTCCATTTTGCTTCCTTCCTCAGTCTCTTTTGCAGTTTTTCCTCTTCCTGCTCAGCTCCACCCTCCCTTGGGTGGGGCAGGGAACCTGGAACTTCCCCCTTTCCTGGGGACCACCCTGTTACACTATTACTGTTATAACATGATTTAAACATGGACATTTTTACTTTGATGTTTTGTTTTTATAATGCCTTCTCCCTACTTTTCCTAAGTGTCAAAATTAAATAAGTCTAAAATTCTCTCTCTCTCCCCCATCACAAACTCTCTATAATCTTGAAGATAAATGAGTCAGAGAGAAAAATCCCAAACTAACCAATCTCCCCCAAACCTAAACAAAATCCCTCTCCAAAATGTCATCCAAGCTTGTTGAGTTCTTTCTTCCCTCTTTTCTAGCTGTAGACTATTTCCCGGTTTGGAGTGTCACAGATTTTCAATTTTTTTTCAAAAGCAAAATGAATAAAATTTAATACTCATAAAAATCAATACAAGTCCTGTGAATACACATTTCAACATCAACAAAAAACAAACACCATCAACTCAAAACTGAAGAACTTGATTGTTATGATCTATCCACTTATCTATTTACTCAATTAACAGAGACCTATTTATTTAACAGAATACAAGTGCATTTCAATATACTTGGTTTGATGGAAGGAGGCAGCCAATTGCAACTATGGTTCCCAATCAGGGGCAATTTTACTTCTCAGGAGATATTTGACAATATTTGGAGGCTATTTTGCTTGTCAGAACTGGGATGGATACCAGAGATGCTGACAACGCCCTCCAGTACTCTGGGACCACGGCCTGAGCCCCCCAAGCAACCTCCACTTCAAAATGTCAACACTGTTGAGCTCCAGTACCCTGGCCCAGGTGGTCTGGGAAACAGAGGCACTTAGGAGCTCCCTGGGAGCTCAGGAAAACTCTTGGTTTCCTGAAGCCCAACCCAGACCAGTTCCTCCAGGACCACGGAGGACAGAGCCCAGGTAACTTCAATGTGAGCCTCCTATTAAGGTTGAGAAGCACCTTTAGTAAATTAGCAGGTCATTCCAACCTGGCCAGGAAGACCCACCCACCCAGCTCCCCTTGGCCAATCACAGAGCTCACACAGGCAGAGAAATTCCTTTTATTGGAGGTTCCTCTGCAGGGAATCCTCCCAGGCTGTAGGTCAGCAGCAGCCAGGGAGGCGAGTACTGAGTCCAGCATCTGTTTCTCGCTCATCTGTCCAGTAGTTACCGGGAGTCTCTACCATAAAACTTCTCAAGTGTTAAAGGTTGGTGTGGCCCTTTTTTTTGGGGGGGGGCATGTTTTAAATATATATCAATGATCACCAAGAGACATGAATTTCAGAAAATTCTCTTAGTAAGTATTCACATCAGCAATCTATCTTTGGGACATGTAGAATAACTAAGCATTATAAAGAATACTCCACACTCTTATTTAGGTCATTATCCAATTGCTCTAATTCAATATAAGATCCTTTCTGGTTTGAGACTTTTAGGTTCTTTCAGGTCCTCAAGCCAAGCTCTTTCTTCAAAGGGATGAGAAAAAGATCTGGAGGGTGCAGCTGCCAGGGACTCCACATATAATTTTGTTTCCCAGTGTTACTCTCACGTGTGTCGGGGAGGTATGGTTTCCACCCCATGACGCCCACCTGGCTCTAGGAGACACGGAGTCACAGCAGGTAACTGGTTTCGGAAGGTCCTGGTCTTCTGAGACCAGACTTGTCCCTGCGATCTTACTAACTTCACAGGGGCTCCCTGTCCTGCTGCTCGTCTTCCACCTGCGCTCTGGAACCGCCTTTCGTCTCACTCCTGGGCCCCAAACACGCACGCGACATGCTCACCAAGAGGCTGAAGGAGAATGTGTGCCCCTGGGAACTGTGGGTTTGTTTCCCCCCACCCCTCAAATATCTGTGGCGAGGGAGCATCTTGGAAGGCAGAGACCTGATGGGTGTGGCACATGGGCTGCAGCTAATGCTTCTTCTCAGCGGGTGCCTTTGTTTTCATCTGCTGTTGGACAGCGCCTCTGGGGCGTGATCTGGCTCCTTCCTGTTCACCCTCAGCCCCTTTTCAGACAAACACCTGGCTCTGCCTTCCCTCCACGTAAAAACCACCGCAGGGCACTGGAGTCCCACTGGGGTTGGCTCCAGGGCAACTCACTTGCATGCATTCAAGGGTCACTTTCAAACCCTGCATATACCCAGAGGCATATACCCAGGCCCTGGACAGCCACACCCGCCACACCCTTATTATCTGGCTTACGTGTCAGATGGGAGTGGTAGTGCCTTCTTCTCCCTCTCCTTGCAGAGGTGGGTGGGCGAGGGTAGACCTGAACAGAATAAAGTCCGCTGTGGCCACCAGGCGGTCCCTGGGAGGAGCGTTTGTGCTCCTGGCTGCGATAGAGCACAGAGGTGCAGAGCAGGGAACTCCAGGCACAGCGAAACTCCAGGCACAGCGCGGCAGGGAGGCTTGGAGGGAAAGGCCAGGTGAGCAAACACTGTTTGGACAGCCGCCAGTTGGGGGTTGGGGGCAGGTAAGGGAAGGCGCCCCGTCTCGGTGGGTATTTCTTTACGGGGTGCAGTTTTCAGCTGAGTGTGATCACTGACACTCCAGCCCCACCCCTCGCATATCACTGCAGGCGCAGTGGAGCGCACAGGGCCGCGATGGAGACGTTTCCCTCTATCTGGAAGAACCTACGTTGGCCAGGAGGCGCTGGGGATGTCCCTGACACCGTCACTCTGCAAAGCCCAGACCTCCCATTCTCCAATCCCCAGGGGCCCCCACAGGCGTCCCCTCTCACGGCCGTTCTGCACGGCCCGGCGGGAGTGGGGAAAACCACGCTGGCCAAAAAGTGGATGCTGGACTGGTCAAGCGGCCGCCTGCCGCTGCCCCCCGGCTCCGCCTTCTACCTCAGCTGCAAGGGGCTCAACCGCCGCGCGCCCTGCAGCCTGGCGGAGCTGGTCTCCGGGGCCGGGCCCCCGGGCCAGGCCGTTCCCGAGCTGCTGGCCCCGGAGCAGCAGATCCTGTTCATCCTCGACGGCTTCGAGGAGCTGAGGGTGCCGGCCGGGGCGCTGCTCTGCGACTTGAGCGGGGACTGGCGGCAGCCGCAGCCGGTGCCGGTGCTCCTGGGGAGCCTGCTGCGGAGGAAGGTGCTGCCCGGCGCCGCCCTGCTGGTGACCACGCGCTCGGGGGCGCTGGGCGAGCTGCGGCCCCTGGTGGAGCGGCCGCTCCTGCTGGAGATGCGGGGCCTGGCGGAGCCGGCCAGGAGGCGCTACTTCCTGCAGCACTTCGGGGAGGAGGCTCAGGCGCGGAGGGCCTTCGGCCTGATGAAGAGCAACACGGAGCTGTTCGGCCTGGGCGCGGCGCCCGCCGTGTGCTGGCTGGTCTGCACCTGCCTGCAGCTGCAGCTGGACCGCGGCGAGGACCCCGGCCCCACCTGCCGCACCACCACGGGGCTGTTTCTGCGTTTCCTCTGTGGCCAGTTCCCGCCTGCGCCGGGCAGCCACCCCGGGCCCAGCCTCCGGGCGGCCCTGCAGGCGGCCAGTCTCCTGGCAGCCCGGGGCACCTGGGCCCAGACGTCTGTGTTCGACGGGGACGACCTGGCCAGACTGGGTGTGAAGGAGGCCGAGCTCCATCCGCTCCTGGACAAGCGGCTCCTCCACAAGGACAGGGACTGTGGGGGCTGCTACTCCTTCATCCACCTCAGTGTCCAGCAGTTTTTTTCCGCCATGTTCTATGCCCTGGAGGACGGCCCCAGGGGCCGCACGGCGGAGGTGCAGAAGCTGCTGTCCAGGGAGGAAAGACTCCAGAACCCCGGCCTGGCCCAGGTGACCCGCTTCCTGTTCGGCCTTGCAGGCGAGGAGCCCGCCCGGGAGCTGGAGACGACCTTTGGCTGCCGGGTGTCCACGAAGGTGGTGCGGGAAATGCTGAAGTGCGGGTCCGAGCCCAGCGGGAGGCACCCCTTCTCCTCGGTGATGGACGCAAAGGAGGTTTTCTTCTGTCTTTACGAGTCTCAGGACGGGCAGCTCGTGCAGGAGGCGATGGGCCAGGTCAAGGACATCTCCGTACACCTGGCCAGCACCCCTGAGCTGACACAGTCTTCTTTCTGCCTCAAGCATTGTCAGAATTTGCAGAAAATGTCCCTCCAGGTGGACAAGGGGCTGTTCCTGGAGAATGATGCCGATGCTGCTGCGGGCACTGGGGCTGCCAGGTGAGGACGCTCATCCCACCCACTGCCTCTGTGTCCCCGGTTATCTCCACGAGGTAGGGGGTAGTGTCCTGTTCACTGTGGCGTAGCTCAGCTTCCCCCCAGCTGCAGTGTCTCCTGGCCAGCTCTCCAGTTAAGATGACAGGCCTGGCCAGGGCTAGGGGTGGGCTTTGGAGCCCTGCTTTGCTTTAGGACTCCAGTGTTCACCTGCAGGGCTTCCTTAGACACTTGCCATTTCAACTATTTCTCTCCCTACCAATTTCTTTTAAAGTTTTCCAAGTGCAGGCATGTGTGGTACCTTACACCCCTCAGGTTTCATTTATCTTGTAAATGGAGGTTTGTGCCTTTTGACCATTTTTGCTCATTTTTGCCACTCCTTACCCTGAAGCTGGTCTGTGAGGAGTCTGGTGGTTTGGGAGTCTGGTGGTTTGGTTTGTTCTCGATTTCACAGGCAAGGGTGCTCAAACAGATCAGCCTATCTGACTTACTTCACTCTGCATAAAGCCTGAGGGCCTGCAGGACTAGCTGCCCTTTGTGGTGTTCCCCCTAACAGTGGGACCCAAGAGAACTCTGCTGGGCACACATGCACATGCCCTCCCTCTGCGCGTGCACCCCCCACCCCCACCCCGTGGGCTCTGGCTTCCAGCATAGGGCTCTTGTCACTACCGCTGCAGTGAACACGGGGTGCACGGTCTTTTCAAGATGGTGATTTTTGTTTTCAGAGAAACATCCAGAGGCAGAATTTCTGGATGATATGGTAGCTCTATTTTTATTTTCTGGCAGAACCTCCATGCCATTTTCCATAGCGGCTGCACCAATGACTCTTCCTACTGTTATAGAACAGGGAGAGGGGCAGCCCAAACCCCGCAAACCTGCCTATTCTAAATGGGTTCTGCCATCCGCCGCATCAACACAAAACACATGAGACTAATGGGAAGGATCTTTAATAAAACTAGGAAACAATACAGGTAATGGGGACCACCCTGTTGCACTACCAACCGTGGTCACTTTGTCCACTGCCTCTCCCATTGGTTATTCCTCATGTCTTTGATAACAGCATCACCATGCGTGAGGTGATGCTCACTGTGGTTTCGATTTGTGTTTCCCTGGTGACAGTGATGTTGAGCATCTCTTATTGCACCTGTTGGTGAAAGGTTCGGTGCAGTAAAGAAAAGGAGAGCCAGGCTACATTTCTCAAGGGGAGGGAAAGTTTATTGCGCCCCGGGCGGACCTCACGCACCCAAGGTGAGGGTCAGTGAAGCCGCGCACATTGTTAGGGGGAATCAGGGTTTTATAGGGTGGGGAGAGGTCAGGTGGGTAGTTGGGCTCCTACGTGGAAAAAGTTTGTAGGGCAGGTAGAGGTTCTTTGTCTGAGATGAGACTCGTAGTGGGAGGGGGGAGGCTCATTGTCTGAGTCCTCCAGGCAGGTATCCACATTCCTGCCCCCCAGGTGGGCTTCCGGGTAGGCTTTTGCATTCCAGCCTGCTGCATGGCCCTTTCAGTTGGGACAAATCATCTTTGGCAAACATCTATTCAGAGCCTCCACCCATTTTTTAATTGACTATTTTTTTCTGCATTTATGTCTGCATTCTTCATGTATCCTGGGTGTCAGTCCCATATCAGACACATTCAGAAAATGCTCTCTTCCTGTCTGGAAGGAGGCCTTTACATGTCCAATTCTTCTTTTTTTTTTAATATTTATTTATGCATACAATTGCTGGGGTACAGGCCAGAGGTGTGGGGATGAGAGGATTCACCGGAGAGAGTGAATAGGCAGAGCAACTGAAATACACTGCTGAGGGGAACAGCGGGGAGGCTGGCAAGGTCTGCTGTGCCATGTGGGTCAGCTCCCTGGCCGGGGATTGAACTCGTGCTTCAGAGGCTGCGGATAGCTTCATGGTGCTGCAACTTAACCCCTGCCCCATGAGGGAGGCCCTCATGTCCGATTCTCTCTCCTTCCATCCTTCCTCCCTCCCTCCCTCCCTCCCTCCCTCCCTCCCTCCCTCCCTCCCTCCCTATTTATTTATGAATACAAGAAATGGGGTGGAGGCCAGGAATGTGGGGGGTGAGAGGATTCACCAGAGACAGAATGGGGAGAAGGAAAGGCAGATCTAATGAAATCCACTGCTGAGGGGAGCAGCGGGGAGACAGTGGCTGTGAATAGTGTCACAGTGCTGAGACTTAACCCCTTGAGCCATCAGGGAGGCCCTCATGTCTGATTCTTGTTTCTCCCCACATGTACTTACCGGGCGCCCTCGTCTCTCCCCTCCTCCCAGGTCTCAGCACGACCACCACACTCTGTGCCTCTGGATGGATTTCTGCTCTGTGTTCAGTTCAAACCAGAACCTAAGCTTTCTGGAAGTGAGTCAGAGCTTCCTGAGTCACTCCTCCGTGAGGATTCTTTGTGAGCACATCACCCATGTCACTTGTCGCCTCCAGAAAGTGGTGTAAGTAGAATCTGCCCTGCGAGGGTGTCTGGGCACAGCTGCGCTCTTCTGCAAGGGGAGCAGAGATTGAGTGCCTGCCTGGCTTTAACCTGCCCACTGCTCTGAATGCAAAGAAATGCAATGGCCCCTTAAGCATAGCTGGTAAGAGAAGCACGTATTATAGTGAGAAGCTGACCAAGGGGTCAGAAGTCTCTCTGTATATGATGGACTTGAGAGCCTCTAGGAAAGTGCAGGCACAGGTGTCAGAAGACCTGGATGGGGAGGGGTCTGAGTCACAGAGAGCTCAGTGTCAGATATGTGCTGTGAGCTGGTGACGCGTGGTGACAGGAGCCAACGGGCCAGCTCACACAGAATTGGGCACCCGGGCAGATGACTCTCAGGATGCCCTTTTAAACTAACGCATGTTCGAGGGCTCAACTCTGTGTGTTCTATTCAAAATCACAGTCGCATTCCTATCCCCCCTGCCCGCCCCAAACTACATGCCTTAGAACATTTAACTGACGCCTGAAACAGATGCAGTTTACTTGGTGCCAGCAGAGGTGGCTGTTGTCTTCGTTATGACCTTCATGCTTACATGACTGCTTTTGTAAAATCTTATGTGAGCAAACACAAATTGGAAGGTGCTGAGAGTTAAGGGCAGTTTAAGCAGGGGCTTTGAAGAGCTGGGAATTTCTTTTGTAACTTCTTTGTGCTGCAAATTTAATTTTGAGTTTTGTTTTTGTTTTTTTGTGTTTCTTTTTGATGAGCCACAGGGAATGCTCGCCATTTGAAAATGAAGGATCAAGTAGGATCAGGCTGACTGTGGACTTAGGGAGAAGAGCATTTAGTTCATGGGGGAGGATCGCCAGGCTTAGAAATACTAGGTGAAAACTGGCTAAGACACCTGGTGGAATATTCCGCTTCGCCACCAACACCTCCTCCTACTTGTAAGGGAGGAAGCAAATCTTCCTCTACACTTCAAGGTCCACAGGCTAGAAAACAATTAAGCAGACTAGAGAGAGATTAGCAAGAGAAAAGAAACGCATTTGAGTGCAGGGGTCCATATATAGAACAAGGAAACTTCCTCTGGTCTCAGTGAGGTTTTATAGTTTCCAGAAAGGGAGCAAGAAATTCCAGAGGGAAAAATCAGCATGAAAACCTTGCAATTTAAAGACAAAGGGATTCTGCAGGGCTTAATCCATGTATGCATGGAAAGCAAGAATTGCCAGCCCTTGCCCCTGCCGGGGTGATAAGGCTGCAAAGGTTCCTGCAAGCCACAGAGGTGATTTATTTCCTGTTTTCTGCTGCGAGGTCATTAGGTAAACCATCATCCTCGGTCTCCCATTTTGCAGCCTCCCTCCATTCTGAATGGTCAGCACATGCTCAAGCCCCAGAGGCTGCCTCTGCTGGGCTGTGGTTGGCTTACCTGGTGCGCCCCCTGCACTTCTGGCCTCTCACTCTGCTCGCAGTGCAGCTACAGACGGCACTGAGGACAGGCCCCTCGTTATTTTTCCTAGGATTAAAAACGTGTCCCCTGCAGCTGCGTATGGGGACTTCTGCCTGGCGCTCATCGGCAAGAAAACGCTCACGCACCTGGGCCTGGAGGGCGGCAGCCTCGGGGACCACAGGCTGCTGGTGCTGCTGGGGGAAGCCCTGAAGCACCCGCGGTGCCATCTGCAGAACCTGAGGTAGAGTCTGCAGAACCTGAGGTAGAGCTCGGGGCCCCTACTGTTCCCCATGGTGTGGGGGAAGGAGGCTGTGAGTTACGGGGTACTGCTGGGTGATTCAGGAGAAGTGGGCATCCGCTGACTGGATGCCGTGCAAAACTGGGGGACATAGCTAGGAGAACCCAGAGGGGCTTCCAGCCTTCACTGTCCCCTGGTGGCCTCGTGCATGCAGAGAATGCATGTGGAGCCACAGGGTCCTGGGTCCTGGTCTCTCAGTGTCAGGTGAGTGCCCTCTCCTCAGGGAGCTTGCCTGATGAGACCTCTGCCTTTGGGGTGCCACTGTCCCACTGAACTGGGTCTGAGGAGTAGGCATTTTGGGGAAACTCACAAAGGGTTGTATTACAGGTTTTGTTTTTTGTTGTTTTTTTTTTTTTTGTCTTAAGAGTTGAGGTGGGGGCCTCCCCGGTGGCGCAGTGGTTGAGCGCTGGGTTGCGAAGCTGCGCGCGGCCTCTGCGGCGCCGGTTCCATCCCCGGCTGCTCCCCGGCCACCAGAGGAGGGTCCCACATGGCGCGCAGACCTCTCCTGCCGCCCGCTGCTCCCCTCAGCAGTGTACTTGGGTCCTTCTGCCTGCTCTGCTCCCCGCTCTGGCTCTGGTGAATTCTCTCACCCTCCTGCACTTCTGACTGTACCCAGTGCTTGTATAAACAAAACAAACAAACAAACCAGCAAACAAATAAATAAAGCATGCCTCTATAAAAAAAAAAAAAAAAAAAAAGAGTTGAGGTGGGATGTTGCTCAAATGGCCTGTGGGGGTACTTGAGGAAGCAAAGGAGATCAAGTCTGGAAACACTCAGGCCAGATTAGGGAACAGTGGGGAAGAGGGAGATGAAAATCAAGGAGACAGTCCTCAGGGAAGCTGACAGGGTCTCTGTCCTCTCAGAGGAGCAAACTGCCCCCTCTATCCACAGGCTGGGATCTTGCTCTAAATCCCCTCAGCAGCAGGCCAGCGGCTCCTCAGGCAGGGGAAACGCCAGGTTGCTGGATTGCTGGGACCTCACAGCCGGGGACCTCCTCGATGAGAAGGTCAAGGTGCTGTGCTTGACGCTGAGACACCCAAAGTGCTTCCTACGGAAGTTGTCGTGAGTCCCCCTGTTGTCCCTTGGGGCTTCTCGGCAGGCCTGGGGCCACAGAGGATGCATTGGCAAAGCCAGACTCGGGCCAACCCAGGGGCCCTGCTGGTGGTGACACCTGCTTCTTAGTTTTGGTCCTTGGAAAGCGACTTTTCATCTGGCTAGACCCTCCCTCACCCCGATTTCTTCATGACCTGATCACTAGCCCAAGACAAAGAAGGCAGGGGATGAAAAAGGGCAGGCTGCTGGGAAGGTGGATTCAGGAATGTTCTCATCCTCTTACTTGTGCGCGGGGTGCTTTTGCAGGTTAGAAAACTGTCACCTCACAGAAGCCTTCTGTGAGGAGCTGTCTCCTGCTCTGCTCGTTAACCAGACACTGACCCACCTGTGCTTGGCCAACAACAGCCTTGGAGATGATGGGGTGAAACGTCTGTGTGAGGGCCTGAGTTACCCTGAATGTAAACTACAGACTCTGGTGTAAGTCCCTGCTGCCCGGGTGTGTGTGTGTTTCTCTCCATAATAAAAGGTGGCAAAGTCCAGCTCAGCCCCCTACCGCCGGGGTGATCACCATTCCACTCAAAAGCTTTCAGGTCCAAGCCACCCTGAAAGTCCGAGGCTGGAGGTAAACAATACTTGGTGCTGGAAGTAACGACCCTTCACAGTTCAGAGCATTCCCTTCATAGGACTGTCTTCACAGAGCTCTCTTCTGTGGTTGTCGTTGCAGGCTGCGGGACTGTGATATCACCAGACGTGGCTGTAAATACATCTCCGAGCTTCTCCAAGGAGACTGCAGCCTGACCAGCTTGGACCTGGGTTTTAACCCCATAGCTGCTGGGCTGTGCTTCTTCTGTGAGGCATTGAAGAAGCCAAGTTGTAACCTAAAATGTCTAGGGTAGGTACTCTTGTCCTCCTAAGAGGCGTTTGAGAAGTACTGGAAGTCTCTGAGGTGTTCTGGAAGGCCGGAGCCACAGCATCACTCCTGCTGCTGTTTCAGGAGCCTCCAGCAGAGACTGGATGCAGGCGCTGGGGGTGTGTGGGGGACGGCCTCCGGTCAAGTGCATTTCAGGAAGACACACATAATGGGGTGGGGGCTGCCTGGATTGGGAGACTAGGATTTGCCCCAGCTCAATCCTCAGGGAACGATGGATGCCAGCCCCAGGAAATGCCTGGCTCCAACAGGCTGGTGAGCCAGACTCTCTTCCTCACCTTCTGCTGAGTCCAGTCCAGGGCCTCCTACTGAAGCAATGAACTTTACAGCCAGAGCCGCACAGAAAGAGGGTCTGGGCCACGTGAGCACTTCCTAGCCTTGCAGAGGCCGGAATTTGAGAACACAAGGTCCTTTAGTTTTATATCCTGCTGTCCCTGGGGGACTCCTAAAATTCTTGATAGCTTTCCCCCAAAATGATCCAATACAGAAGTAGAGCCAGGTATCAGAATTTTAAAAGGCATTCCAGATTATTCCAGTATTAGTCAAATGTAAGCTTTTTGGAATTACAAGTTGGATCCCCTAACTTCAAAGATTGGGATTTACCTCTCTGGATCTCTGAACAACGACATTGCACACTAGAAAATGGCACTGAATAGGGCTTCGATATCAGAGTGGGCTTCAGATTCCACCTGAAACATATTCTCCATGACTGACTGCTGACATTCCATCTTCCCTAGTGGCATGCTCACCATGACCCTGGGTGACTCCTCCTGTCCTGCGTGTTTCATGCTTATGCTCTGTTCTACCCCAGCACATCCCAGCACCAACAAAATAAGCTCCGCGAGGAACATAGCTTTGTTCCCCGTTTCCTCACTACTAGGTCTCCAGAAAGTGAAAGAGTACTGGCCGCACAGTAGGTCCTCAATAAGCTGCTCAATGTCTTTCTCAACAGGCTCCAGGGCTGCTCCATCACTGCCTTTGGGTGTCAGGACCTTGCGGCTGCTCTCGTCAGCAATCTGAGGCTGGAGACACTGGACCTGGGGCAGAACGACCTGAGGCAGAGGGGAGTGATGGTGCTCCTTGAGGCTTTAAAGCAAAGTAATGGCCCCTTGAAGACACTCAGGTATGGACGTTGATTCACCTGGTGAGTTTCCCGAGAGCAGTGGTGTTTTGTTTTTTTTTTTTTTAATCTGGGAAGGAGAACATTTTATAAGCATCAAAGTCATCTTACATTAGCATGCTTTCTAGTTTAGAGCATTTTTATTAGCTACTCCTCCAAAACGCTCCTTTTTGAACTGAACGTAGGTAACATTCCACAGAATACTCAGTGATACAAGCACACACATCCTCATAGCCAAAGGAGAACAAGCCATTCCCACTTCTGTGACTCTTTTAACCAAAGAGCTCTAGCATCATTCTTTCGGCCACATGAATCTAAATTGCATGTTCTGGACCATGGAGGGGAACTCTCTATAAAGGACTGGGAAATCCACAGCTCAGATTTTTGTCTCTGATGTTCCGCTGCATAGGCTGGACGCAGTCATCTTCAGTATGTCGACAAGTGGGAATGGCTGTGTTCCAGTAAAACTTTATTTATAAACACAGGGACTGGGCCAGATGTGGGCTCTAGGCCAAGTGGCTCCTACCCCAGTCCTTTACAGCCCTTCTCCGCTTCTGTTAACATAGTATCATTCTGTTCCCAGATGGCAGAGGAGTGGTTCGGTGCTGGCGGTGTTCTGTTCATTGCCTGAGCGCTGAAAGTTACATCTACATTTGAAGGCTCATGAAAAGACCCACAGTCACATTTGGTCAAGGAATGCAATATTCAGACGTTTGTGAGACTGTGTGGAACTGGTCTTCTTCAAGGGTGTACCAGTTGTTGCTATGACACATTTTCAAAGTGGGTTAAGGTTTTAGGGAGACCCATCACAGAGCCTAAACAGCGAGTCTCAGGCTTCTTTTGCTAGTAAGACCTAGACCTAAACCACCAACGAGAGCCAGGATGGCTAACTAAGCCCAGGTTTTTTTTATGCTTTGATAGATTTGGGGTTTACTTCTGCTTTGTCTCTTGTTACCACAATCATCACCCCCTACCATCATCACCCCACTTCCTCATAAAGGGGGGATGGGGACCACATTACGTCCAAGTGTACTATGACGCAGTTACATTGCAGGTACTTACAGCTCTTATCTCTGACCAGACTTCCCGTGGAGGTCAGCTGGTTTGGAGAGCTCTGTGCCTTTCTCTCTTCCTCTCAGCTCTTCAGCTGGTAGCAGCTGTGGCCTGCTGAAGTGGGGGAGCTCTGAGAAACTTTCAGGAGATGGGGTTAGATCATAGACAGAGACACCGGGCTCCCCCTCACTGAGCAATTACAGAATGATGGAGCCACAGCCAGCCCATGGTCATGTTCTGTCTCTCAGCCTGGTGGTTTTTTCTATATTTATGTGAAACCCTACTTTGTGGGTCCAAGTCATCTTTTTAAAAAAAATGTTCCCCATGACGAGTGCCCAGAAATAGGTTTTTGAGCACTTCTGTGGCTCAGAGTATAGAGTTGGGTAACAAGGTTGGGTCCTCTGCAATCACCTGTATTCCCCAATCTCTAGGCTGAAGTTGGATGCACCCAGCATGGAAGTCCAGGCGCTGCTGAGAGAAGTGAAGGGCAGCAACCCCTGGCTGACGGTCGAGTGGAGTGACGTCGGGACGGCCAGGTCCTCATGCTGTGACTTCCTGTCCTGAATGCCTGAGGTCAGGGCAGCATCTGCTGCCTTGCGGGGCCTAAGGAATGTGGAGGCCTGTGACCTCTGTCTTGGAGGGCAGGGGCGTGTGTTCATAGTGTAGAAGTTAGCCCTGATGTTCGGGCCCTGGGCTACAATAAATCCTGCAAAAGTTGCATACCCATTTGATGCCAATGGCTGTTCTTTCTTATGAGGGTAATAAAATGTAAAGTCCTTTTTAAGGTAAAAGTTAATGTAACATGGGTTTATAATGTTACTTAGGTTTCCGTATAAAGATACACATGTCAAGATCTGCAGGTACGACATTACACCAACAACTGCACTCCTCTCTCCTCTTTCTTTCTCCCTGGCTTTCCCTCCTATCCCTTTGTCATGGAAATCAGCCTTTCCCTACATTTGTCACAACCCACTGCTGGTAAGTCACAGGGGACTTTCTTTAAAAGGTAACTCGGTGACCATACCTGAGGGGAGAAATCACATATGGTCCCCAAATTAACAATGATGTAAGAAAGAAATACATCATGAAACAGTAGCTTTAAATAAACAGTAATTCTGTATCCCCAATTACTGCGCACAGACCCCCAGGCACCAACAAACTGAATAATCTCACTCCTCCTGAATA
Source organism: Talpa occidentalis (assembly GCF_014898055.3). NCBI lineage: Eukaryota > Metazoa > Chordata > Mammalia > Eulipotyphla > Talpidae > Talpa > Talpa occidentalis. The sequence goes on from NW_023603184.1 coordinate 123,494,165, forward strand.
TTTCCACCAAGCTTAGCAGGAAGCTGCATTACCCCTTTGTGAGAAGGTTAACCTGGAGAAGTGAAAACCTCATTTATGAAATCAAGGTTAATGATTCGGGGTGAGGGCCTCCCCCGTGGCGGAGCAGGTTGAGCGCAGCGCTATGAAGCTGTCCACAGCCTTCGAAGTGCCAGTTTGATTCCCGCCCAGCCCAGGGAGATTCCCAGATGGTGGGGCAGACCTCTCCTGTCTCGCCTGCTGCTTCCCTCAGCAGTGTATTTCGGTCCTGCCTATTCTGCTCCCTGCTCTGTCTCTGGTGGATTCTCTCACCCTCCCGCGCCTCTGGCCTATACTATACCCCAGTGCTTGTATAAATAAATAAAAATCTTTAAAAAAATGATTCAGGGTAAAATTATTACAGATTGTAACATACAGGTATTAACTATAGTTAATCATTTAAGTGGAAAGCTTAAATGACAGAAAATTCTTTACTTCTTGATTCAGGATTACATTTTACTCAGTGAAACTTACTCCCAACAGTACTTATCTGCTGTTTTATAATCCTAAGGATGTAAAACCCCATGTTCTAAACTTTTAGGTCAGACAAAGATGTCTTTTTTAAATCTAATTTTTTTAGAGGCTGAACATTACTTTTTTTAAATATTTATTATTTTATACAAGAGCTGGGGTATAGACCAGAGGTGCAGGAGGGTGAGAGGACTCACCAGAGACAGAGCAGGGAGCAGAAAGGCAGACAACAGAAATATACTCTTGAGCTCCTTCTCTCCATCATGAATCCAATGGTAGCGCCATCTCTCCTACAGCTCAGGTTGTTCCTCAGTCTACCAAAAATGGAGCTACATACAACCCGGCAATTCCACTCCTAGGGATCTGCCCAAAGAACACAAAAACACCGATTCAAAAGAACACCTGTACCTCTATGTTTATTGCAGCACAATTTACAATAGGTAAAACCTGGAAACAACCCAAATGCCCAAAAATAGATGACTGGATCAAGAAGATGTGGCATATATACACAATGAAATATTATTCAGCAAACAAAAACGATAAACTCATGCCATTCACAGCAACGTGGATGGAACTGGAAGGAATTATGCTCAGTGAAATAAGACAGATGGATAAAGAAAAATATTGGATGGTTTCACTTATAGCAGGAATATAGGGAAAGCAAATAAGACATCAGTGTAAAAAAAATAACATTACAAAACACAACAAAGCAAAAAACCAATTATAAATCAGAGACATACTACAGGGGAGGAGGCAGGAGAGGGATGGGGGAGGAAGGAGCACAGGGGACTGAGGTGATGGTGCATGGGTGCACTGGTAAAGGAAACTCTCGGGACTACACCTAGGAGGTGGGGGGAAGCAAATATTGTTTAAAAATGAACAATGATGTAAAAAATAAAAAAATTAATAAAAATTAAAAGAAAAGAATAACTTGCTCGGCACACAACTGACAGCGGCCACTTCTCATGCCTCCCTGCCCTGGGCTGGGGCTTGGTCCTCACTGTGAATGCATCTGTGCTGGGTCTGACCACTATGTCTTGTAGCCAATCATTCCTGGCATTCTGACTGTTGTCAAGACAGTTCCTTAGCTTTAGAACTACTTTTTGGGAACTGTTCTGTTTAGATATACATTTCCTTTTGTTTATTTCACATTTTATTTGCTTTACCTTTTAATGCTCAGGATTCAGAAATTTTGGGGAAAAATTTAGTCTTCTTTATTTACTGTCTCTCTCCTATCTTCTATATTGTCTCGTCCTATCTCCCATAAAAACATACAGGTTGAAAAATCTGGGTTAGACCCTTCTGCTGAATATATTAAATACATTTTGGCTGAAACTTGTAAATAGTCCAGCAAAAATCATATTATTGTATCTATAAACACAAGAAGAAGAGTCAATGGCCTGATCTGGTATAGCCTCGAAGAAGCCAGCCGAGTCTTGAAACCAACGTCCTTCGGACTGTAATGTCTGTGGCTTGTATTGTAGCTCCCTTTGTGCAGAAATTAAAGTCTTAGGGAATTTGGGGACGAAACAGCAGAGTTGATTGAGTGCAGTGATTTGCCGACTCTGGGCAATATTTTCATTGTTGCAACTAGGGAGGTGCTCCAGGCAACCAATCGGGTAGATACCAGGGAGGCTGCTGAACACCCCAGTCTACGGGCCACTCACCCCCCACAAAGAATGACCCAGCCCCCAATTTCAATGATGCCAAAGGGGGAACCTTCGTCATAAACAGGAGGTGGTGACCATTACATCTGAGAAGAGGTAGGCGAGAACTGGAACCTTCCATCACAAGCAGGGGGCAGCCTGCAGTGGAATATTCTAGCAGAAATGAATGTGGGCGCACCTTTCATCCTGGATCTCGGCCCTCTGGGGTCTCCCTGAGAACGCGCCTAGATCTCGCTCTGGGACCCGGGCAGCCCCCAATCTCCTCTGGCCCCCCGTGGTTCTCAGTAGGTGGTGAGGGGGGCCTCTGCCTCCCGGTCTCCGGAAACACTTTTGGGCCTATCACTTGGGGCAGGGGTGCCACTGACATCTGCTGCAATTTAACACCCACAGGTCACAGGCGGAGAATTACCTGGCCGCCAATGCCAACCGCTGAGGCTGGTCCTTTGCCGGAAAACATCCCCCCTGAGTGCTGCATCGCAGGAGCGGCGGGGCTGCAAGTCCAGGGCGGGTCTCCCAACTGGCCTGGCGTCAGACACTCCTTGAGAGCGGGCATTAGGGCTCCTGTCAATCAGAGAGATTTTAAAGCAAAGCTTGGAAACATGCAGAGGGAGAGAGAGTTTACAAAGAAAAACCTGAACAAAAGTTCTGGGCCTGGCCCTGCGGACCTCATGAGCCCCGCCCTCAGCTCCCTGCGCCCGGAATGCTGGAGCCACAGCCTCAGGCCCCCGCGTGGCTCCTGCCCTCGCCCTTCACGTCCAGTCGCCGCGGGAGGCGGAGCGAAGGCCCGGCTCGGAGGGCCCCGCGCCCCCCCCCCGAGCCCCCCGCGCCCTACGCAGACCCAAGACCAGGCGCGAGTCGCGGACCGAGCAGCTCCAGCGCGCCCAGGCCAGCGCCCCCGCGGCCTCACCTGGACGCAGGTGGAGTCGGGCTGCGGCCTCCCCGTCCAGGCGCCGCGGCCGCAAGTGGCGGAGCTGGAGAAGCCGAGGGCGTCTCGGTCCGCCCTGCCCCCGGCGCCCTTGCCCGGCTCCGCGGTGACGCCTGCGCGCCCCCGATGCCGGACGCCGCGCCGCGCCCGTGGCGCCCCCCCCCCGCCCCTCCCCGGGCACACCCCTGGGGAGATTTTGTCCCTGGCGAGGGATCGGCGCGGCTGACCCGGGACTGGTGGGCAGGGAAGGCCGCCCCTGGCCGCCTCCGGCTCCTTGTTCTGCTGTTAACACGACGTGACGGCGAGGGCGCAGGCCGGCTGTGGGTGTCCTGGAGACGCCGACGCTGCCAGAGCCTGTGCGCCCCCACACGCTTCTCAGCGCAGCGGGCGTCGCCGCGCGGTGCTCTTGACACGAGACGAAATTGAGCAGCCAAGAAAGCGTGTTGAAGTTTAAAAACAAACAAACAAAGTAGGAGTCCAGTTCCCCTCAGTTGGGAGGGAGTCTGTGAGTCTCCCTCCATTTGGGGCTCCTTTGGTGCGTCAGGCCTGGTGGAGTGGGAATTGGGAAACATTGGTATATTCTCATTGGGTGTCTGGTATTTGGAGTTTCCTGTTCGTTTTCGGAAGCCAGGGATTTAGTTAAAATTGTGAGAGCTGCCGTATTGATTTCATCTGAAAGCCCCTTGGGGACAGTATTCACTGAGTTGGGGACCTGTAGCTACCAACCCATGTCTAAGAAGCAGCTCCTGTCACTGTTCCAGGAACAGCTTCCAGTGGGGAACAGACAGGTGCTTTCCTAACACAAAAGCCAGGCAGTAAGCGCTCCTTGTCCACACTGGCTGGCTCGGGCATGAGTTCCTTGTGACTGTCCTCTTCTCCTGACATCCAGGGTAAGTTCAGGCGCTTTGGCTGTCGGCAACCTAGGATAACCCTGCCTCTGTGGACATGGGCCGGTGGCTGGAAGGGCTGGGTCATCCCCCTGAGAGCAGTGGGCCTGGACCGGGGCTTCTACTTACCTTCCTTGGTCCTCACTTTGTGCAAATAACTTTGTGAATCTGAACGCTGTGCCTGTGTAAGGAATTCAAACAAGTGTCTGGAATCAGGTCTTGGTTATTTAAATTTTTGGTATTTTTCTTATTTCAATGTGTTTGTCAGACAGCTCATTCAGCATCTACCATCACTGTGAAAATGGTATGTAAAGTAAGCTGAAGAGAGTGTTTTCCACTTGAAGGGGGTCTTTTCTTCCTCTGAATTCGCTGGCCTCTTCAGATCACACTCGGGGACTTCTGGGATCAGGCTCAGTTGGTTTTGTCAAAATTACTTTAGACTTTCTCATCAGCTGTAAAGGAAGCTTGCCAGTTGGTTGGAAAATGTTTAAACTTCTTATTGGCCATTAAAAGGGGAAGAAATCTAAATTCAAGTAAAAATTTGGTAGCCTGTCATTTGGTTGATATAAGGAAATTTTGTGGAACCTCAATACAGCCCCTGAGACACTCGGCAAAGTTTCTCCCTTTCCTCCTGGGAAAGGCATTAGATGAACTTGTCCTATTTGGTTTACCCAGTCAAGTAAAACTAGAAGGGAAGCCTTGTCACTTGGGAAAACAGGTAACACTTTGACATGTGCAGAAATGTTAACATTGGTTAGCAATTGGAATTGTGTGGCTTTGAGAGGTGTTCTTCCAAGAAGCTGAAACAGAGCTGGACCAAGAAGAGCAGAACCTGCTGTAGGGCTCCAGAGACCCCCAAGGGAGGTGAGGAAGCTGCCTCCCTGGGCAGGACTGGATGACCCGGAATAAACAAAAGCCCTGGTACCCTCAAGAAGAGGAAGCCCAGGTGGAGTCTGAAGAGACCAACTTTGTTCTTGAAGCCTACGTGGACCGGACGTCAAGAGTTCACTCTGGAGTGTTCTGACAAAGCCAGCTACGATTGCTGTTTGCTTATTCTGCCCTGTGATTGTATGCAAAAATAGGTAATATGGTTTAAAAGTAGATTTAGTTTGCACACTATTGCTATGCTGTTGAAACAATTTGGGATCAAGGTTGACAGAACTTGTTTTTAGATAAGTTGAAGCAATTTTAAGATTTTTTTTTCCCTGTCATTTTGATATATTTGCTGTCTTGTTTTGGCTAATGCCTCCAGATTTTTTTTCTTTCCTTTTGGCTTGGATATGGACTATTTTCCAGTAATGGAAAAGTGTCATACTGGACCTTCATGGACAATGCTGCTAACAAATTGTTGCTTCTCTTAGATACATTGTGACTCTGAAAAAAGACTGTCTCTTAAGTCTACACCCTGAGATCTGTGCCACCATAGATATAGTGGAATAAAAATTAAAAGGGGAGATTGTAACATGTGGTCCCCAGGAAAGGGTGAGGTTCCAGGTTTCCTGCCCCACCCAAAGGGAGGGTGGAGCTCGGCAGGGAGTGAAGAAACTGCAGAAGTGACTCAGGAAGGAAGGAAGCAGGATGGAGCCAGAAGGAGACCTGGAGGAGGCACATGGAGCCGAGAGACATGTGAAGAAACTGCGCTTGCCTTTTGATCATGGACTGGGTGACACAGATGTGGGTGAGAGACCCGTGGGGAGGTGACAATGGCGGTTTTTGTCTTGATTTTGATTTTGCTCTTTTTCCTCCAGACTTGTCTGGTTGCTTCTGATGCTTTTCTGTGACTCCCCACTGGAAGATGCTTTAGACTTGTGGCAGCTTGTGGGGCCTTGCTCTGTGCCAATCCTGCTGGGTGGACTTTTGCCCACGAGGGGACGGGTGACTTTGGGTGCTTGATTTAGAAACTATATACTTTGCCTTTCCTTGCCATTCTTTTGCCATTCTTCCTTTGCCATTCTTTTCCTTTGCCTTGCCATTTTATTGTTTCCTAATTGTATTAAAGTTCCTTTTCATTAAAATCTCACATGTTTTGTGTTGATGCCGCAGGTGGCAGAACTAATAAGAGCAGGCAGGTTTGCAGGTTCTGGTGTGCCCCCTCCCTGCCCTGTAACAGAACGAGGTGCAGGCCATGGGCCGGTGGCCGGGGGTCTGGGAACCTCAAGCTACCTGCTTGGCCGCCATCTTGTGACCTGCAGCTCTGCCTTTCCTCCCTGGGTCAGAGCCGCTGGGTCCCTAGGTCAGAGCCAAATCTTAGGAGGTGACTTTCGAATCCACCCTGAGCTCATGGCCACATCTCTCCAGGCGGACTGAGCCACAAGGTGTGGCCGGGAATGCCTGCCTGGGGGCCAAGGACCTATGCAGGACAAGGCACCATGGAAGCTACTCAGGAAGTGCCTTTCTGATAAGAAGGTGGCCATGATCTCTGTGACCGACCAGCCCTGGCCTCCTGCAGCTGAGAAGTGCCTGGGGGCAGACTCCCGACCCCTGATGCCACCTGCCCTTGATGGAGCACATTTTGTAGCTTCGCCCCTCCCTTCTCTCTTTGTCCAAAGGGAAACTAAACAAGTGAGATCCATACATACTTAAAAAGCTGGCCTCCCTGGTGGCGCAGGGGCTACAGACTTCACTGTGAAGCTCTCCCCAGCCACTGAAGTGCGAGTTCAATCCCCCACCGGCCAAGGAGTCACCCACATGGTGCAGCTGACCTCTCCCACCTCTCCTGCTACTCCCCTCAGCTGTGTATTTCAAGCAATCCATCTGTTCTGCCCCCCACTCTGTCTCTAGTGAGTCCTCTTGTAACAGGGTGGTCCCCAGGAAAGGGGGAGGTTCCCTGCCCCACCCAAGGGAGGGTGGAGCTGAGCAGGAAAAGGAGAAGCTGCAGGAAGAGACGGAGGAAGGAAGCAGGATGGAGCCAGGAGACCTGGAGGAGGCACATGGAGCCTAGAGACACGTGAAGAAACTGTGCTTGTCTTTTGGTCGTGGACTGGGTGACACAGATGTGGGTGAGACCCGTGGGGAGGTGACAATGGCAGCTTTTATCTTGATGTTGATTTTGCTCTTTTCCTTCCGGGCTTGTCTGGTTGTTTGTGACCCTTTTCTGTGGGTCCCCACTGGAAGATGCTTTAGACTTGTAGCAGGCTATGGGGTCTTGCTCTGCGCCAATCCCATTTGGATGGACTTTTACCCACGAGGGGACGGGTAACTCTGGATGCTTCATTTAGAAACTAGACTCTTTGCCTTACCTGTATTGTTTCCTAGTTTAATTAAAGTTCCTTCCCATTAAAGTCTCCTATGTTTTGTGTTGATGCGGCGGATGGCAGATCCCATGTAAAATAGGCAGGTTTGCGGGGTTTGGGCTGCCCCTCTCCCTGTCCTATAACACTCTCACCTCCCCCCTCCCCAATCTGTACCCCAGCTCTGGTTGCATAAAGGAAATAAATCTTAAAACACACACACACACACAAAAGGCAACCCCCAAAAAGGGATAAAGTGTTCACACACACACCCTGTGTCTGACCACGGCTTCATCTGCAACAGTGCAAAATACAGACACACACACACAGACACATAGACACACACAGCTGACACAGACACACACACACACAAGAGCAATGAAGCCAACAACCCCGACATATGGCAAGCAAAGGAGCCCCATGGTCACTTCTCAGAGAAGAGACCCCATCTCTGTAGACATGTGCAGACATTGCGTCGTGCAACACCACACTGATAAAGACATGGGAGTCTTGGAGCAGGCTGCACAAGGCAGGATGCTGTTGAAAGTAAGATCCTGGCCATTTTTATTGATAGAATAATCACAGAGCATCACGTGCATTAGGAGGACAAAGAGAAAAAGGATGGGTGAAACTCAGGAATGTCATCTAGGGCTTCGGGGGACATGAGACTGCTGACCATGTTATCAGCTTGATGACCAAGTGTTGTAATCGAAACTACATCCCAGACCCCAGGCCACAGTCCTAATCTTATCAACAAGGCATTCCACTGATCAGCTTCTGAGGTCCCTTGTCATATCTGTCCTTGGCCCCCCGGGCATTCCTGGCGATACCTCATGATGTATGAGTCAGGAGTAAGTTTATGCATCTGTCCTCAGCCCCCTGGGCATTCCTGGGCATACCTCTTGATGCATACCCTTCCCAGAGTGATCAAGCTTTCTGCTCTTGATTGATATGAAAGGCACCTTGTAAGATTTGGCTCATGTGACTGTGACTGGACAGTTCTGACCTTTGTATAAAATGCAGAACTGCAGGTAACCATAATGGTGGCTGAGCAGGCCGCTTAAGTCTAGCAGCCACTTAAGTCTAGCAGACCCACAGGCAGACACTTTGCCATCAGGATTCTAGGAAGACTAAAGTGAACCACGGGAGAGGAGCCCGAGTGCTGAGGGGCCCAGGAGAGAACCCTGCATAACTCCTGAAATGCAGCAGCGGGCGGGCCCCGTGGACAACAGCTGAGCTGACCCCACACACCTCCCAGTGTGAACACGGGCCTGGAAACAAGGATGCCCAGCCCAGAAGCACAGGAGGGTGTGTCGGATTATGGATGGAGTGACCTCTGCCCCAGGGCCCAGGGTCGGGGGTTCTTTTTCTGACTTGGGGCAGCTCTTGGGCTTCAGTGGCCCTGCTTTGGGACAACCCTATTGGGCTGGGCCTTTCCCCACTAGGGGGACAGGGAACTCTGGGGATAGAGGGTCCGGGGATAGAGGGTCCAGGGGGTAGAGGGCCCAGGGGGTACTTTGTTTAGCAGGCCTATAATAATTGCTTTTAGTGCTACATTATTTGCAACAAAACCTACCTGGCATCTTTGCCACAAATGGTAATTCTCCTTCCTTTTAGGGTCTGATATGAAGGTTAAAGATGTTTTCTTTCCAATTATTATCTCTTCTGTGAGGATTTTGGAATTACTTATAGTCTCTAACACAGCTGTGTTCTCATTTCTTATAATAAGGTCCTTCTGTTGTCGATGGTTCTACTGAAGAAAGCTAAAGCTATTTCACACTAAATCAAATCACAGGATCATGTGGATGAAGGAAGCTGTATTTTGCACTGTAATGATGACTCATATCTGGTCTATTGAAAATATCTCCCAGAGTCAGAAAACCCTGGTAAAGATTGTGCATTCTCTCGAGACTCAATTTTGTGCATGTATCTGAAACTCAACAAATGTTGGTTCATCCAGAAAGCTCATTCAACTATCTCTGACTACCTCTATTATTCAAGGAGTTAGTTTCTTCCCTCCGGAAGTGGTTGAGAACAACCACTTTCTCTGTTAAAGAACCCAGGGCATTTTCACAGTCCAAACTGTCACCCAGTATTCTTTCAGTGTTTTCTTCTCCAACTCTGCAGAATCAATTTCAGTGATTGTCCCAAAAGTATCCAACAAGCAGAGGCATGCATTTTTTTTCACAGTTTACCTCTCAATTCTTTAATTTTTTTAAAGATTTGTTTATGCATACAGATGTTGGGGTATAGGCCAGAATTGCGGGCCAGGGAGTGGCGTGGGTAGGGTGGGGGTGTGTAACGTGAGAGGAGTTACCAGAGACAGAGTGGGGAGCAGAGCAGGCAGATCTACTGAAATACACTTCTGAGGGGAGCAGCGGGTGAGAGACAGGAGAGGTCTGCTGTGCCATGTGGGTTGCTCCCTGGCCAGGGATCAAACTTGTGTTACAATGGCTGCCGATAGCTTCATACTGCTGAAACTTAACCATTTGCACCACCAGGGAGGCCCCTACCTCTCAATTCTTTAAATAGTATTATTCTGTGAAAGGTACAAGTAAAATAAAATCACTTTAAACATTCATTGTTAGTTATGAAGCTACCCTATGCCAGGTGCTGGGCTGCATGTTGGTAAGGTAACTACTGAAGAAATCTGATTTCTGCCTGAGGAACTTGAAGGGTGGTAGGAAAGATACTTGTATAAAAGGAGGATTTACAGTAATATAAGTCTATTATTAGTCAATATTTTCCCTTATCATCAGTAAAATCTTCCTCTACAATCTGAGGAATGCTTTCAAAATTGTTCTCTTTTGGGATTAGCCCAAGTATAGTGATTTTTAAATTAGAAGAATTTGGGGTTTTTTTGAGGAATGAAAAGACAAAAATTAAATACCCATGTAAAATGCCTCAAACATTAATTTTAAAACTAGATAAAAAGTTGGAAGCTCAAAGTAAAATAAATCTTTCATTTTAATTCTCTTCTTTACACATTTTCCTGCATTTTCTATTAACAAAACTGACTTTGATAATAAGGGAAAATTGAGGGTTTTTCAAAAATGTTGGTATCTTATAGCAACATATTAATTAGATATGTACAATAATGGCATGGGTGATGCTATGGAAACTTCTAGCTAACACACCCTTTGCTGTCATTATTAAAGGATAACTAGAAAATTGTAGTTTACACACAAAAAACTCCATCTGTTAGTGTTGCCGATTTCACCTGTGGCTTCAGTACTGCTGAGTCATCTTGTTTGTTCTTCCTCTTTATCTGAGAGATTAATTCATTCTCAGTTTTATTTACTGTGTCTTTGAACTTGGATCATGTTGTTGAAAACATCTTTTGAAGTCTAAATAAATACTGTTTTATAATCCCAAAGGTCAGAGACCTCTCTTGCAATATCAAGTGTCCAATATAAAATCAGGGTCACATGAAAACAAGTCAACGAATTTATATCCTGAGTTCACAATGCAATATAAAAAAGAGAAAAACATAGATAGATGGAAGTATAGATGGTTTCTTCTTCTAGATGACTCTTTAGACTCCCGAGTGGGGAAACCTATTCTACTAGGTTAGACTGTTTTGTAAGCAAAACAGAATCTCACTGAAAAAAATTCTGCCCCTCAAATTCATCAGTCACATCTATTTATGCAGAGGAAAATCAAACCATTCCTAATCAAATGGCCTTAGTTCAAGAAGTACCAAACAGAAATCTTACTTAAAAAGAGAGTCACAAATTTTATCTCAGGTTTGTTATTTGCTGTCTGCCCAACTTCCAAAATTAAAGCATGAGCTCCCTCTGTTGAGTGAATTATGTATGTCATGAAACAGAATCTAAAACATTTGTGCACTGCCTAGACGGTCATGATGTTTTAAGAAACACAAGCAATTATGAATTATAAACATTTTTTCTTCTTTTTAAATCATGATTATAGAGGAGGAAGAAGAGGGATCAGAGGGAGGGAGGGAGGAGCACAGGGGACTGAGGTGATGGTGCACGGGTGCATTGGTGAATTCTTTGTGGACCATACCTGAGCGGGGAGAGCAAACATTGTTTAAAAATGAACAATGATGTAAAAAACATACAGATAAAAGTAAAATTTAAAAAATAAATGACTGTAATGTGGAGTGGAATGGAAAGAAAGACAAAAGTCATTTACAAGGCAGAGATTTGTAAGACTTCTGCTGAGATCAGAGGGTAAGTGGGAGAGACCAGATAAAGGGCAGAGCAGTGTAGACAAAGTGCCAGAAGGGAAAAGAGTTGCAGCTGGAGCTGTGAGGGAGAAGGACCTCACAGCCAGAGAAGGACTGCCTGACCCAGAGACGAGAACTCTCTCTAATGGTTTCCAGAGTTTTAGAGGAACTTTAAGTTATTTTTACTTTCCTCTCCCTACTTTTCTATATTTATAGGATGCTCTACAATGTGCTGCTTTAATAATAATAATAATAATAATAATAATAATAATAATAAAAAGACATATTTATGAAAGAGAAAGGTGGCATTATATGCCTCTGGATAGTCTTTCCTTGCTAATCTTTTTCTTTTCTAGGTTTTCAGAATATTAGTGAAGGCATCTCACGGTCAGGGCTGAGATTAGGTGCTGGCCTCAGCTGGGCCCAAGCACAGGACCACCCCAAACCTCCCAAGGGACAAGACACAGACAATTCATCTGAGAACCCTGGCTAGACAACACATCAGAACATGGGAGCAAGTCTCTCCCTCCCATGTGAGTGTGTGTACAGCAAGTCCTCAAATAGTGTGATTTCATTCAGTGTCATTTTGTTATAATGTTGATGGGGAAAAGAAATTTATTCCCAGCAAGACCACTATGTAGAGTTTGCATTCCTCCCCACGTCTGTATGGGTTTTCTCCCAATACTGGTTTCCTCCCATATCGCAAAGATGCGCACGTTAGGTTCGTTGCTGTCTAAATTGTCCCTGCGTGAGTGAGCATGGGTGTGTGAGCGCGCCCTGCAATATTACAGGAGCATGGCAGTGGCCATGAGAATGGGCACCATTATCTCAGCCATTTCCATGCCACTGGCATGCCTCCTCTTACCGCTCCCAGCACGCCATGAAACAGACTTCTGAGTCACATGTATTGGGGGTAGAACGGTGAGTAAGGAAGGGCACAGGGGGAGGCTGCTCCTGGTCCTCAGTGCTCTATCAGGTGAGCTCTTCAGAAACCATGGCAGTCATTATCTTGGCCCTCTGTTGAATTCAGCTTGCAGCTTTGCAGCTTTGAGCTTCGTTTTGCCCTAGCATTCTGGGACCTGTTTGACCCCTTGCTTGTGGCTCCTGCCAATATGTGCTTTTAGGTTGTTCTCCCAGTGACTTTGTTGTTGGGCCTTTTCCCACTCAGCTCTGGGCCCTGTGTGATCAGCTAGGTTTTTGCCCATGAGGGGAAGGGTGATTTCAGAGTTGGGTTGTATGTCTGTTATTGCCAATCCTCTCTCTCTCTCAGTCTCACCCCCAACCCTCTGCCTTTGAACGTCTCACCCATTAAAACTCGCTGAGCAGAATAAAAGTCACATTCTTTGCCTGTATATGGATGGGTGGCATGGACCCATAGAACAAGCAACGTGGTCACTTGGCTCCCCTCAGTTTTGCATGGTGTCACTTTTTGGTTCCCTGACCAAGATGAGCCTCCACTAACATGTCCACAATATGTCAAGCCCACCTTAACCCTGAGCTGCCAGGATAGGCTCCAGCCACTACAGCCCCTGAACTAAGATAAGTGGGTTAAAAAAAAAAATGAATGAATGAAATGAACGTATAAATGCAAATTATGGTCTAGTATTAGAAGTGTTGGGTGTCTGTATTTAAAAGTTTAGTGATTTGTGTGTGAGTGTGTATGTGTGTATGTGTGTGTGACCAGAAATGTGCCATAGAAACTTAACTGTTGTTTCTGTCAACCAACCTATTGTAAAATTTACTTTGTTATACATCATTTATATATGAAATCACAGTTTCCAAGGACTAATGGATGACTTAAGTGAGGACTTACCATACTAGGGTGAGGAAAGGCATCATTCAATGTTCCTGCTGTGTTCCTGCTAGATCCATCTGTGTTTTCACATGACTGACTCAGATGGATTACCAGTGCCAAGGCCCGGTGGCATGAGCTATTTTTTAAAAGATTTATTTATTTATGTATACAAGAGTTGAGGGTACAGGCCAGAGGTACGGGGAGGTGAGTGGATTCACCAGAGACAGAGCAGAGAAGAGAACAGGCAGACTGACCGAAATACACTGCTGAGGGGAGCAGCAGGCGGCAGGAGAGGTCTGCCACACCATATGGGTTGCTCCGTGGCCGGCCGGGGATCGTACTCATGCTGCAGTAGCTGAAGATAGCTTCACAGTGCTGTGCTTAACCTCTTGAGCCACCAGGGAGGCTCAGCATGAGCTATTTAAATGACTAGGTTTTAATGGGGGTTTCTTGGGGACAGCGAGCACTGACACCTGGTCCCTCTACCTGTGTGTGACCTGAATTATTGAGTGCTGTGGCTTTGTGTTTCCGCCGGCCTACTCTGGACCCTGTGATGTTTCATTCGAGCTGCCGGAGTTAGAATGATTGCATCTCTACGAGGGCCCTTAACCAGCAAAGGTAATCGCAGTCATTCTGTTAGAGAGAAAGGATGCCCTGAGCTAATCCCATACAGGCTTTGTGGACTCCACCCCCACTCCAGACTAAAGCCATCAGGACATTGGGAAGACAAATCCCACCAAAGGGAGGGTGACTGGGACCTGAGGGTGGAGTTAAGCAGCCAGGTTGGGTATAAAAACCAAACACGTGGGCCTTGGGGGGCTCGCTATCGCTCACCTCCCTCCTTCACGGCTCCTGGCTTGTGGCCAGCTCTCAGGGTGCCATTTTGGGATTCCTGATCAGTGGATAGAGTAGGACTCATTTAAAACTTTGTCTCCCGCTTTTCTCCCTGAGCTGTACATTTCCTCATTTTCCCTTTCCTTATAAATAAACCTTTTATTAACCTTTTGCGTGTGCCTGCAGTAGAGCATTGGTAAGTCCTTTTAAGCACATGGGTGAGGACCCACAGTCAGGCACCCCGTTTTGTATCGGGATTGCTCTACAACAGTTCTATCTGTAATCTGTAACTCAAAGTGAATTCCTCAAAGGTGAAATCTTCACCAGTCACCTATCCTAGGAGGCAGCTTTGCCAGCGGGAGGGTGGTGACTGTCTTAGCCACACACCATCTCCCCTCAGCCCCCGTCACACCAGGACCAGTTGTAACAAAAGACCAAATCTGACAGTTCTGAGCCTGGAAATTCAAGACCCTGGTGTGAGTATGTCATATTCTGGTGAAAGCTGTTTTCCTGGTTGATACGGGCATCTCCTTGCTGTGTCCTTACATGAATGAAAGGACTGGAGATCTCTCTGGAGCCTCTTTTGTAAGGCACAAATCCTGTTCATGAGGACTCCACCCTGGTGATCAAACATGTCCTAAAAGCCCCACCTCCAAATACCATCATCTTTGGGGGATTAGGATTTCAACATATGAATGTCGCAGGGACACATTCAGATCATAACACCCCACCCACCCCTACCCACCCACCCACTACCCACCTTTCTATTCCCACCACATTGCAAGCACCCAAGATTACTCCATTTAACCATTTGGGATCTATCCTCATGCAAGCTACATATGCATAGTTTCAGAATGAATTCTTCTACATAAGTCGTAATTGCAGTCTCTTTCACGTTTGAAATTAAAATGGGATAGCATTGAAGTCATTTTCACTATTTGTCTTCAAGATTTGTTTTGTAAATAAGTAAAGGGATTTGTGTGATTTCTGTAAAACATTTTAGAACTTTCAAGAAAATCATTTGTGCTGGCTTTCTTTAACTCCTAGTTAGGCTGAAAAAAAAAAAAAAAGCCATTCTCTGTTTAAATAAGCATTCACAATAAGAACCCAAGGTTGCTGGTTAACCTCCCTTTTAGTCCCTTAGTAAGCCATATTATGAGCAGACTTCTGCTTCTCCCTAATCCTTTTCTGGGAGTAGGTAATTGCAACCTCAACTTGATTTAAAAGGTGAGCCGCTGAACCCCCTCATTAGTACTGATGTCGGTTGAATAAACATAATGAATGCAGAATTATGAGATAACCTGTACCCACATTTATGTCATTGTGTGCAGAGGCAGTTTTTCAGTTGCTGTTGACAGAACTAAAAAGCACACACATGGGAAGATAGTAGGGAGATGAGGCTCTGGGTGATCAGGACAGCCAGGGAAAGCAGCTCAATTTCTCTTTTATCTATTCATGATTCAGAGATAAAAATCTTTGCAAATGAAATCAGCTTATGATTAGTGTTAAATAGCAAGATTGTGATGTAATGGAGCATAGAGTTTTTATTTTAGAGGCAGATTTATTTAATAACGATATGGCTCACTTTGTGTCTTAGGTTTGAAAGAGATCATTTACGTTTTTAGAAGTTTATATGTTGTAATTTATGGGGAAATGTACCATCATACAAGATAGATTCATTAAGATTACAAGACATCTCCCATGGTGTCAAGGACTTATTAAATATAAAACATCCAATTTTATTTTATTTTTTAAAGATTTATTTATTTATGCATACAAGAGCTGGGGTATAGGCCAGAGGTGCAGGGGGTGAGAGGATTCACCAGAGACAGAGTGAGGAGCAGAACAGGCAGACTGACATACACTGCTGAGAGGAGCAGCAGGCAAGACAGGAAAGGTCTGCAGTGCCATGCGGGTAGCGACCTGGCCAGGGATCGAACTCATGCTGCAGTAGCTGTGGATAGCTTCACAGTGCTGCATCTTAACTCCATGTGCCACAGGGAGGCCCTAAAACATCCAATTTTAGATTGACCTTCCCAGGCAAATTAATTTGAAAACTAATTCCCAATAGGACCAGCTTGGGGAAGTGGACCCTCTGTATGTTGAGATGGAAGCAAATCGGAATACTTCTTGGTTTACAAACTAGACATCAAAATTAGTCTCTTTTACCTTTGACTTTAGATCAAAAACTGCATTAGGCAATTGAACCCATTGGCTTCTCTATCAAGCTAGCTCCTAAATTTCCTTCTTACCAGGAAGCAAATCCACCCTCAAAGGACAAAGATTATCACCATGGAGGCTGCAGGCTCTGATAAAACATCCCCCAAAAGAGTTCCCAAATATCTGGGGAGGACAGCACTGCTGGAATAGAAGTGTGCTCTCTCCAAGGAGAGTGACTGCAGGAGTGACAGGCCATGTCCAGGCTTCAGGGTTTGGACTGAAAATAAGTGCATTGCTTTACGGCCATCTTTTATTTGTTGGTGCTACTGCTGTCACTTACATTTCATTGTTGTCACTATTCTTGTAACCTCTCTCACAGGTTCTGGGTTTGGCTGCCTGCCACCAAGAATGCAAACAAAAGGAACTTTGGTGCAGCAAAAAAAAAAAAAAAAAAAAAAAAAATCAACTTATTTTAGCCAACAGGGTAGAGGCAGAGGGAGAAGGTCCAATTACTACCAATGAAGGAGTTGCCGCTATAGAAGCCACAAAGGTGCTGCAGAGGCCTACCGCTGCTGTATTGGGGGGCTCTCCTGTCTGGGAACAGGGGAACATGCTGCCTTCTGCAGTGCCTCCAATGAAAAAGAGCCAGCCCACATGACTTTTTCCCTTTTAAATATTCCCCCAAAAAATGATGACTCACTCCAACCCCTTCCCAGCAGCTCCCTGCTCAGGACCTCATGGGGCGAGTTCAGACCACCCCACTGCACACAAGTCCCAACATTAGGAGGCAGAGTTGGGACTCTCCTCTTGGCAGGCACATTCTGTCCCTGCCCAGGAACGCTAAGGGAATACAGGGCTCAGCTGCCCCAGGCTGCCCCAACATTTGCTTGAGTGATGTGTATCTGGGTTTACCCCTGTGCCTCTTGAGCTATCTCATCTCTAAATGCACCCACATGCTCTCTGTGTCTGTAACAACACACCCATCTGTCTGCCTTTGTCACATACTAACCTACTTATTCAGATGCTTGTCTTAGAAAGCACACAACTTGGCAGACTGAGCCCCATAAGCTGAAGGAATTCTGCTCTGTGGGTACAGTGTGAAGCTGTTTTTCCAAAGTCAGGTCCCAGGTGCATCTGGAGAGAGGTCTGATGTTCTATGTAGCTGTTTTTCAATTTCATTTTAACTTAGAATGCATTCCTTGAATACTGCTGGATTTCATAAAACACAGTTTCAGTGACACTACTAAATGAAATGTATTACCTTTAAGTAAAATGCTTTCTTATTTCCTAACAAGAGGAACTCAGCAAATTCCTTTAGGTGATCATTTTCCTGCCAGAGCAACCAACGCAAACCTAAATCCTCTTTTCATTCCTAGCTCCATAAAGATACAAGATTATGACGTTTATGGTGTCCACTTTCATCTGTTAAGTTTTTGCTACTTTCTTTTTATTTTGAATTATATTCAACATAATAAAAATAGTTTGCATTTTAACGTTTTGATATCCCTAGATGCAAACAATAAAAGCAGGTTAACTGTTGATCCACTTCGCTAGAGAACATAAGAAAAGTGCATTATTTTCTAATTGCAGGGACACAAGAGAGAATTTCCCCAACTTTTTGGGTTCTTCTCAGGCTGGTTGCACAAATAGATTAACATCAAAAAGATTAGTAAAAGAAAAGGATCAAATTTAATTTTATATATATATAATTTACATGGCTTTTAATTCTACACTAAATGAGGTAGACTGAGGGTTTATATCCTGAGCTAAGACATGGGAGGAGCCTGGAACATCAAGGAGAGAGGTGTCAAGGAGGTTTGACATGACAAGGAGGAGGGGTAACTTCATAGGACAAAACCTTGTCTCTAGATGTTTTTCTTGCCTTAAGATAAATTTCTCCAATAAAAAGATTGTTTCTACAGATGACCTTAGTCTAGGCAATCTGTATTCTCCAAGGTAATGTTAACCGTTCTTCTGAGAAGCGCTGGGTCTAGATTGACCTTAGTCTCACACACCAAGGTGACAGCCATTGGAAAATTCCTTCTCTGGCCAGCTTATCAAAGGCCTCGCTGGGGCCTCCCCGGTGGCGCAGCGGTTGAGCGCTGGGTTGCGAAGCTGCCTGCGGCCTCTGCGGCGCCGGTTCGATCCCCGGCTGCTCCCCGTCCACCAGAGGAGGGTCCCACATGGCGCGGAGACCTCTCCTGCCGCCCGCTGCTCCCCTCAGCAGTGTACTTAGGTCCCTCTGCCTGCTCTGCTCCCCGCTCTGGCTCTGGTGAATTCTCTCACCCTCCCGCGCTTCTGACTGTACCCAGTGCATGTATAAAACAAAACAAACAAACAAATAAATAAATAAAACATGCCTCTATTTAAAAAAAAAAAAAAAAAAAAAGGCCTCTCTGAACAAGTTGGGGGAAACCCATCCTACATTATCCTCTTCAAAAGGTCAAAAAAAAGCGGGGCCTCCCCAGTTGTGCAAATAGATAAGTCTCAGTACTATGAAGCAATCCACAGCCACTGCAACACGAGTTAGATACCTGGCCAGGAAGGTGACCAACATGGCATAGCAGACCTCTCCTGACTCGCCCGCTGCTCCCCTCAGCAGTGTATTTCAGTCTGTTCTGTTCTGTTCCCCACTCTGCCTGTTCTGCTCCCCACTCTGTCTCTGGTGAATCCTCTCACCCCTGCACCTCCGGCCTGTACCCCAGCTTTTGTATGCATAAATAAATAAAATTTTTTTTAAAAAAAATCAAATAAGCTAGGATCCTTAGAATGACATATCATGTCATTGAAAGAGACTAATAAACTCATTAAATAGGTAAGGAGGTTGAGGTACAAAGAAATATAACTATTTCAAAAATGCTTCACAGTAAGTAGTAGCAGAACTAAGACCAAAACTCCTGTATAGCAAAAAATACTGAAGCCAAATAGCCTTCTTATATTTTTCTTTTTTTTTTTTTTTAATCTTAAATTTTATTTTTATATTCCCCCATACAATTGCAAACGCCCCATTCTGACCCCAATCCTTCCCCTCCCGCCCCCCACCCCCCAAAAAGTGTCTCTGGTTCATAGTTTTTTGTTGATTTTGATTTTCACTTTCTTATATTCATTTTCCTGGTCCCTTATTTAAGTTTTCTAGATTCCTGCTATGAGTGAGACCATCCGGTATTTTTCTTTTTCTTTTTGGCTTATTTCGCTGAGCATGATCCCTTCCAGCGCCATCCATGTTGCTGCAAATTGCATGTGTTTATCTTTTTTGAATGCTGAGTAATATTCCATGGTATATATGTACCACATCTTCTTGATCCAATCATCTACTTTTGGGCATTTGGGTTGTTTCCAAAGCTTAGCTATTGTAAACAGTGCTGCTATAAACATAGGGGTGCAGGTGCTCTTTGGAATTGATGTTTCTGTGTCCTTTGGGTAAATACCTAGGAGTGGAATTGCTGGATCATACGGAAGCTCTATGTTTAGTAGGTCCAGAAATCTCCACACAGCTCTCCATAGTGGTTGGACCAGTTTGCACTCCCACCAACAGTGCAGAAGAGTTCCTTTTTCTCCACACCCTCGCCAACATTTGTTGTTGCTAGTTTTTTCAAAGACTATGCATTGGAGCAAAGAAAGTTTGTTCAATAAATGGTGCTGGGAAAACTGGGTCGCTACATGCAAAAGAATGAAGCTTGACCACTACCTCACACCATACACAAAAATCAACTCAAAATGGATTAAAGAACTAGACATAAGACCTGAAACCATAAAATACATAGAAGGAAATATAGGCGAAACACTACGGGATTTGCACATCAAAGACATCTTTACAGACACATCACCCAAAGCAGTGATAGTGAAGACAAAGATAAACAGCTGGGACTACATCAAATTAAAGAGCCTTCTTATATTTTTCTAATAAAACATTTAGGGTTAACAAGAGTCCACCAATAGGGGGCAACAGAGGTCGCCTCACCTGCCTCCTGTTAACCTGTTTCAATTTTCAGAAAGTGACTGTCTGCTGGATGCCATTTCTGAGGTGACAGAGTGCAATAAGCAGGCAGATGTATAATCAGGTCTTGTCATCCCCCTGGAGGCAGTAAGTAATCAGGTGGGGCTGGCTTGATGGCATTTCTGGGGCCTTCCCTCCAGGTAAGAATATGTCCATCCCACCCCTCAGAACCACCCCTCAGAGCCCAGTGGGGATCCAGCTTGACTCTAAATCCCACAGTTGTCTAAGCAGGAAACTGGCATTTAAGGCACTGGAGCTCAAGTCTGAATTTTTCACTAAAAATTCTTTCCACTAGTCAATAAATTAGGCAAAGGAAAGTGGTGAAACTAGGACACTGCCAAACATTCTCATTTTCATTTCTAAGCAAACACCAACCAGCAACCATATTCTGCATTATCTGCAAGGCTTTGGGATTGAAAATGAGGGGGGACTGGGAGGGAAGGTGGAGGATGAAATCGGGGTGTGAGCTCAAAAGCCCAGGGTGTGAACCAGTTCCCCTCCCTGGCCGGGGTGGGGTACCAGGTCCTGACCAGCTTCCTCTTTCCCAGGCCACAGCCCCTTTCATCCCTGGCTCCCCTCCGCCCTCTCAGGCCTCCCTGTGCTGCCTCATCCCTCAGGGAACTCACACTGCAGTTTCCATCAGTGAAGGGGGTGCCCTTTCAGATGCCTGTCCTCGGCTTCTACCAAGGAAGCCAGTTCTCTGACCAGTCCTCGGCTGGCTGTGGAAATGGATTTGTCAGTCTTAACCCTGCACTTATCCAGCAGGGCAGATGAGTCTCAGGCTGCATAATAACTCCCTTTCTGTCTGCTGGAGTCAGTCTGCCCTGTCAGCTGCCAGACCACTTTCAGGAATTGGAGGGGGGGAGTTAGGGGGGCTTAACAGGGTCTGGGTCAAGAGAGGCATGGACTGAGAATTTAATTAGGAATGCATGTGCGCACATATACACACACATTTGCAGTTTCTTATTTAGAGAAGTGAAACTTGTCTTTTAACAGACCCTTGGCAAAGGGTCTAAAGACTGTAAAGAAGAAAGTGGAAATCTCCTGTAACCCATTGTTAAGCAAATACAGTCACTGTCAAAGTATTTTGAAAATATTAAAAACGCAATACCCACACAAATCTAAAGCAAGCACATGTCAAAGATTCATTCAGCTCAACTAATGAGGGAACAAGCAAGACGATCAAGGTGAATGAGTGACTATGAGGGGCTGAGTATACAGATTGGGAAGGGACAATGAAAGGGGACTAGTCTAGATACTAGACCAGTTACTGTCTTACAGAGAATCAAACTGTAACCTTGGCCAGGAGAAATAGTTTAATTTGCAACAGAGGGAAAAATAGTCCAGGTGTTATGGTGTAACTTCACAGCCCCTAGAGTCTGCTCAATAGTAACTCCAACGTAAAGAAATGCTCCCCTAGGTGATCATGTAACAGGGTGGTCCCCAGGAAAGGGGGAGTTCCCTGCCCCTCCCAAGGGAGGGTGAGCTGAGCAGGAAGAGGAGAAGCTGCAGAAGAGACTAAGGAAGGAAGCAGGATGGAGCCAGGAGACCTGGAGGAGGCACATGATGAGCCTAGAGACACGTGAAGAAACTGCGCTTGTCTTTTTGGTTGTGGACTAGGTGACACAGATGTGGTGAGACCCGTGGGGAGGTGACAATGGCCAGCTTTTATCTTGATGTTGATTTTGCTCTTTTCCTTCCGGGCTTGTCCAGTTGTTTTGTGACCCTTTCTCTTGGGTCCCACTGGAACAGATGTTTAGACTTGTGGTAGACTTTGGGGGCCTTGTCTGGGGCGATCCCATATGGATGGACTTTTACCACGAGGGGATGGTAACTTTGGGTGCTTCATTTAGAAACTAGACTCTTTGCTTACCTGTATTGTTTCCTAGTTTTTATTAAAGTTCCTTCCCATTAAAGTCTCCTATGTTTTGTGTTGATCGGCGGGGATGGCAGAACCCATTTAGAATAGGCAGGTTTGCGGGGTTTGGGCTGACCTCTCCCTGTCCTATAACAGATTTTGGCGTCCAACGTGATTTAGGACAGAGCCATCCGTGGTAGTCAGCCCCATGGGGAAATTGGGCTTCCCTATGGCACTGGCTACCATAAGCGCAAATGTGATTTTTGGTTTCTCCGGTGTGTTGTTTCATATGTCGATTTGCTGTTGAAAAACTGGCTTGGGCTTTGTGAAGATCTGTGTGTCTGTATGTAATTTGTTTGTAGTGACTTGCTAAGAGATTTTGATTTTGTGGAATTGTTCCTGTGCCAGTTTTACTCAAAAGATTAGGCAGTACATGGACCATGTGGCCAGATCAAAGATGGCGTCTGAGGCCACTTGGAACTTTTTTTTTCTCTTTCTTTTTTGTAATCTCTGCTGTCTCATTAGCATTTCTAAAGGCAATAATGGTTCTTCAGTGGTATGTTGCTTTGTCTTTGACTACTTCCTGCCCTGTGTCTGACCGGTTTTGCAAGCCAACTGTGGAGTGGTGGTGTTTTTTATTAGCAAATGTATGCCTGGGTGTTAAGGAAAGAGTAGCCTTAAGCAGTAACTGGTAATCGCTGTATCCTTGATGGATTCTTGGAGATAACTTGAATTTTTGCAAAGTCTGGATCAGAAAAATTAACAAGATTTTGTCTGAGTCTGAATTTGCTTACTGTGAATTTTGTCTACTACAATTTGTTTGGCATGTTTGCCATTTTGAATACTGGATTTGTTCAATTGCTGTGTAAGACAAGATTCTAAGTTTCTGCTTCCTACTGAGGAAGGTCTGTTATGGAAAGCACTCTTTAGGGTGCATCATGTAACTGTACCAGGTTGTGTTGTTGTTGTCCCTCCCTAGTGTGGGGGAGGTGTAATCTGTGCTTAGATGTTGAATCTGCTCTTTCAGCTTCTGTCCCAGAGTGGCTAACAGAAGTAAGGAGAATGACTCTTTTAATTGAAAGTTAATTACTGATATTTTGATTTTGCTTTTTTTTTTCAGGTTCTATTCCAGGAAACCCAAGGAGTGCCTGCTTGGTGGCTAACAAGAGATGACTCCTTTTTGCTTAAAAGTTAACTGTTATTTTTATTCTTTCAGTTGCTGTAACAGAATACCCCAGGATGGACTTCTAATAAAAAGTCTTCAACACTGAAACCCTAAGGTGATAAACAGGTCATGCAACTCTTGTGATTAATAAAACTTTTCCTTCCTATTCTAAAGTCGTAGGTTTGCAGGATGACAACTGGAAATTTTTCTGCCAGCAACACTCCACATTTTTTTGGACTTTGACTTTTTTCTCTGAGCCTATGGAGTAAAACTTAAGTTATACATAACATTCTACGTGGCATAAAAAAAAAAAAAAATGTCTTTGTCTATACGTTGTATGTCTGTATGTCCTTGTGTCTAACTGTCTTGACCTCCAGTGATTGACAGATTGGTATACATGGTGCCCATAGACGTTGAAAAAAAAAAAAAAGTCTCCGGTTATGAGAAAAACAAAAAGTTATGGTTTGATTGTCAACATGTGCTACTGAACTAAGCGGTGCCTTCTTAGAGATTGAATTTGTTGTTTTCTGTTACTTTTCTGATATTTATGGCAAAGCTTCCCAGAAATCTAAATTCAAGTACAAATTTGGTGGCCTGTCATTTGACTGATGCAAGAAATTTCGTGGAACCTCAGTAGAGCTCCTGAGACACTCCACGAAGTTTCTCCTTTTCCTCCTGGGAAGGCATTACATGAATTTGTTCTATTTGGCTTTTACCTAATGAAGTAAACTGGAAGGGAAGCATTGTCACTTGGAAAAATGGTAAAAAACTTTGGTATGTCCAATATGTTAACAGTAGTATCTGGTATGTAATGTACATTGTCAGTGGTGATTGTCACCTTGTAATATTGTATAATTCAATTGTTTCACATCTACAGAAATTGTTTCTGGAAATATAGGGAGAAAAAGGTCTCAACAGATTCCTATTGATGGAACTGTTTGGAATCCTTTTCCCTAAGAAACTGTTGAGAAAAAAAAAACTTTCCTACAAAAGACTAAATAGACTGGAAATACACCTGACATTTACTAAGGTTTCTTTGACATAATATTGAAAATTTTTTATGCATTCTGTCCTGAATCCAGGAAGTTTTTTGTTTGTTTTGTTTTGAGTAACCAGGATCTGCAGCAAGGTTGTAATTTTTTTTTCCAGCAAAACTAACTTGTCACATTTTCTCTCCCCTTGATACCAACACAGCATACAAATAGTGGTAGTAATTTTTGCTACTTATCTTAGAGTCTGTTTTTGCATAACTTCCATAGGGATTTTGTCTGTTTTACAAAAAAAATTGGACGCGAGTTTGATTGTGTGGCTTTGTGTGGAGTTCTTCCAGAAAGTTGAAAAAGAGCTGAACCAAGAAGAGGAGAACCTGTTTGCTTTGTTTGTAGGGTTCCAGAGACCTCCAAAGAAGGTGAGGAAGCTTGCCTCCATTGGCAGGACTGGACAACCCAGCCAACGAAAATGCCCTGGTACCCTCGAGAAGAGGAAAGCCCAGGTGGAGTCTGATGAGACCAACTTATACCTGAAGCCTACATCGACCGGATGCCAATGGTTCGCTCTGATCCTATATGGAGTACTTCAACAAAGCCAGCTAGAAATTGCTGTTGGTTGTTTCTGCCCTGTGATTTTATGCAAAAATAGGAAAATGGTTTAAAAGTAGATTTGGTTTGCAAACTTTTGCTTTGCTGTTAAAAGTTTGGGATCAAGGTTGAGAAAATTTGTGTTTTTTTTTACATCAGTTCAACCATTTTAACATTTTTTTCCCTGTGATTTTGATATATTTGCTATCTTGTTTTAGCCAGTTCTCCAGATTTTTTTTTCTTTTGGCTTGGATAATGGACTATTTTTAAGTAATGAAACTGTCATACTGGACATTCATGGACAATGCTGCTGACTAATTGTTGCTTCTCTTACACACATTGTAACCCTAAAAAAGACTGTCTCCTAAGACTACACCCTGAAATGTGCCACCATAGATATGGTGGAATAAAAATTAAAAGGGGGGATTGTAACAGGGTGGTCCCCAGGAAAGGGGGAGGTTCCCTGCCCCTCCCAAGGGAGGGTGGAGCTGAGCAGGAAGAGGAGAAGCTGCAGAAGAGACTAAGGAAGGAAGCAGGATGGAGCCAGGAGACCTGGAGGAGGCACATGGAGCCTAGAGACACGTGAAGAAACTGCGCTTGTCTTTTGGTTGTGGACTAGGTGACACAGATGTGGGTGAGACCCGTGGGAGGTGACAATGGCAGCTTTTATCTTGATGTTGATTTTGCTCTTTTCCTTCCGGGCTTGTCCAGTTGTTTGTGACCCTTTTCTGTGGGTCCCCACTGGAAGATGTTTTAGACTTGTGGTAGACTTTGGGGCCTTGTTCTGGGCCGATCCCATATGGATGGACTTTTACCCACGAGGGATGGGTAACTTTGGGTGCTTCATTTAGAAACTAGACTCTTTGCCTTACCTGTATTGTTCCTAGTTTTATTAAAGTTCCTTCCCATTAAAGTCTCCTATGTTTTGTGTTGATGCGGCGGATGGCAGAACCCATTTAGAATAGGCAGGTTTGCGGGGTTTGGGCTGACCCTCTCCCTGTCCTATAACAATCAGACAGTCATGGAATGGGCCTGCTGAGCTGCTCCAATGTGACTTGGGAAGGTCATGCAGTCCCTCTATTTACTCTTTCCCTGTCTATGCGTTTTTTAAAAAACAAATAGATGTGCTAGAACTTATTTAACCACACCCATCTCCCTGCATTGTTGGGAGCAAATTACATTTTAGGGAATAGTCTATTACCTAAATCTTCATGCACATTCTTAATTAGATCCAATTCCAATTGTTCCTACAAATGAAGTTGCTATTCACATTACTTTAAAAAGTTTGGTTAAATTTACACTCTCAGGAACTGAGTATGATTACACCCATTTTATCCCACCCTTTCCAACACCAAGTATCATATATTTCTGGTCTTTGACAATTTATAGAAAAATGAGATCTTGTTATTTTTAATCAAAATTACTTTAATGATTACTTGGATTATTAGTGAATTTATACCTTTTTTCCCCAGATGTTTACTGGTCATCTTAGTTTTGTCATGTTTTGTGCCAATGAACCCTCATAAAAATAAACACAAAAGATGGACTTAAAAGAACAGAAATATAGTAAAATTGCAGCTGGAAGCCTGGGCATATGTGGGGGGAAAGGAGTTTGTCTCTACCCCTATAGCTGGAAGGACAAAGAGAATGATTGTAAGTACTATGGACGTGACCCTCAGGGTCCCAGGCTAAGCACCTGCTATACACCCAGACATCAGGAAAGAGAGAATGGAGCAATGGTCAGATTTGTTTCCTAGATCACACAGCCTGGTTCTCCCACTGGGACTGATTAATTGGCTGTAGCTGGCTTGGCTGTTGGTCCGTGTAGGTTTACCAGATGGCAGAGAAGAATGTCATTTGAGAACTGCCTGGTTGATATTCATCCCCAAGAATACCAGAAGACATCTGCCAGGGCCCGAGTGCTCACTGTAACTCTGGTTACACGAAATTACAGATAGAAGAACTGACATCTTTTAAGGTGTCAGATTCAGAGTCTCAGATGAAGTCATCAACAATAGTGTCTATGATTCTCACAGCATTTTAATAATGGCAACTGCTATTCCCTGCTACTATTTCCAGGCCATAAACATGCAATCCTCTCAACAATCTTAGATTATTTATATTACCCCTTATCTCAGAGCAAATTTAAGGCATTTGATCATCCTGTCAAACTGGCACAGGTATCTCCATTGTAAGATGAAGTCACTGGGGCTTAGAGAGTTCTAGTAAATTGGCTGAGGTCCTGAAACTGGTGGGGGCAGGAACAGTATTCAAAGCCAGGTGCAGGCCCTACCCTATAAGTAGTCCCACATTTATCATTCCAGGGTGTGTCTCCCATGGCTGCTGGGGAGATTGCATGGGTGCATTTTGATGTTACTCAATCTGTTTCTTCTGCAGGTCATTTGCGTGGGTCCTGTTATCCGTACTGAGTCTCCTGGTTTAAATTCTCGTCACCATTGGGCTGCAAAACAAAGGTGAATATTGTGAACCAAGAATGGAACCTGACATTGTGGCATTTGTCAGAATTCAATTGGATGCTTGGTCCTGAATGAGTCTTCCAGAAAGCATGTTGATACCACAGTACTTGTACACCTCATCATCTTATGGCATTTCCTAGCTGCTACAGAGATTACCAGACTGGAAAACTTATTTTCTCCTAAAAATTTCAGTCTATTGCTCTTTCTATTTCCACTATCTGAAAATGCATCTTCTCAGCTTCAACTGATCCTGAAATGTGCCCACTGCTCTTATGTACACCAGACATGTCCTGGTTTCCCTAATGTGAAACCGCTGAAGAAAGGTCCACGTTCCAAACTTAAATTCAAATCTCAGAAAGTTTAAACACTTGCCTTTTAACATTTTTTATTTAAATTTTTTACCTTATATCCTGTCCTATATTGCAACTGTCCTAGTTCTTTATCTCCTGTAGCTTTCTCTTGCTCTCTGAGGAACTGACTTACTCACCACTGAGTGTGCAGAGGATTGCTTTTTTCCCTGGGATGTTTGGTACATTTTTTCCAGTTTCCAGGTAAAGCTGCACTGACTCTTTTTGTGTATTCCTGATAGATCCACTGAAGGGAGAGAAACTTAGAGGAAGGACTGTGATCAGAATTCTTTGCATGACACTGGCCAGGCTGACAACCTACAAGACAACCCCTGCTCCCTTCCCTAAGGGCAGAAACTGAAGATTTGTTCACAAATGAACACAGAAGAATCAAATCACACTTGGAATCAGGTTCTACATGAAAATCAAAATTGAGCAAAAGGAACCTTAGCATACCACACCACTACATCAAGATAAAACAGATTAAAAATTAAAATGCCAGAAATAAAATCCAAAGAGCACAAGAAGAAACCATGGGAGAATTCCCTTATAGTATTTCTAACTATGACTCAAACTCTAAATTCTATAAAAGGTGTGTAAGTGCATAATTATGTAAAATAACACACTTTTGCAAATGAAAATTAAGCAGACTTCAAAGATAAGCATCAACTGGGGAAAGGTAGTGGAAAACCAAGTCACACAGAACCTAACTCTCTCAATATGTAAGAATCTCCTGCACAGTGAGAAGGAAAGGCAGAAAAGTTTGCAAATTGTCCACAAAATCCAGAACATGAGGATTAATACGTATGACGAGGCTCCCTAAGCTTTATGCAGATTAAAGTTTGAGAATGATTTCATTAAAATAAGCAAAATAAATTTCATTAAAATAAGTTTAGTTACTATTCAGGTGTCTGAGTGTTGAAATCATTCTCTTTAACATACTTATCAAAACCTGGTAAGAGTGGGAGGAGAATTCTAAAAAGCACCTGCTTGACTGTAGAGATTAGTCTAATCTAATAATAAGCTTCCAAAATAGGTCTGTTTGTTGTGACAATTAAAGGAGATAGACCAGTCCTAACTTGAGTGAAGGTCACAGATTAATGAACTCTTCCTTTGATGGGCATCCATTATGTGGTGGCCAGGTTGGGGTGTATCGTCTGAGAAGTGATGTTCCCAGTGAGGCACTGGGATATCATGTCTGAAACCTGTGCTGGCCTAAAGAATTCTAGGGGTGATGGTTAACATGATGTAGAATCTTCAATGTGAGGGATGTGCAGGTGACCAAAGTCAGAAATCTTGAGTGCACAACATTGGCAATACCTAATTTCTTACCTCCCACAGGATGCAATACAGCACAAAGCATGCCGTGGGCCTGGAAAGAAATGAAAACAAAGAAGCTTTGCAGAGGCATCTCAGTCTGTTGATCAAATCATTAAAGGTGAATTCGTAAGTCCCTTTGTCATCAAGAGAATTTTTAATATATTGATACAATTGTAACTGATGATGCTGCTTCTACAGAACTTGGGGACAATAGAATTACCTTTAGTAAAGATCTGTCTCTTTACTCATGTAGTAGAGATAGCTCATCCTGAGCATCAGACTCTGAGAGAAGAGGATAGTTTTATGAAGGAACTTGATTCCTTGGCCAAATAATTAGCGCTGGCCTGTAGACTATGGAAGACATTTGACATTTTGAATAGGATGATGATAGGCCAAAATTTCCCTTCAGAGAAATTGAGAGTGCTATTAGATGGAAGTGGGAAGAAAGTGTCCACTATAAACAAGGTCAAAGATCAGTATAGTATGACAAGTGAGAGAAAATGACCAGTCTGATGGCGTAAAGAGGAGAATATTTGTACAATCACTGACTAAGCATGAAGAGCAAAGGAGAATTGAATGAAAGCTTGAAATTAGAGGTTGATGGGCTTGGGAAGGAGCTTCATCAATATGGAGACAGCATGTCATGCTTGGAGGCAAAGCAGAAGGTGAGGGGCACTCGGAGTGCACTGTCTATCAGCAGTAGAAGGGGGTTCTGGTGTTGTGAGAAAGGCTGAGAGTGGAGAAGTAGGTTTGGGAGGAGTTGTGAGAATGAATGAAATCACCAAAAGAGTGACTAAGATGTGATTATCCACTTTTAAAATATATATCTTAGATGATCTTACTTTGTTCCTCAGAGGTTTTGACATGTACTTTAAAAAAACAAATACTCTAAGACCAAAACCTAAACCAAAAGGGGTGGAGACACAAAAGGAATCAGCACTATGATAAATGAAAACTATAACAACGAAACACGTGGCAGAAGCTGTGAAGGAGGCAACAAGGAGAGACAGGAGCAAGAAAGACGTCTTAAGATAGAATCTTTAGAAAGAGCACTTTCAGTTGAAGTCATTGCTAAATTTCTATACTTTTTTTTAAAGATTTATTTATTCATGCATACAAGAACCGGGGTACAGGCCAGAGGTGCAGGAGGGTGAGAGGACTCACCAGAGACAGAATGGGGAGCAGAACAAGCAGACAGACCAAAGATACTGTTAAGGGGAGCAGCAGGTGAGGCAGGAGAGGTCTGCTGCACCAAGTGGGTAGCTCCCTGGCTGGCTGGGAATCGAACCCGCACTGCAGAGGCTGAGGACAACTCCACAGTGCTGAGCTCAACTGCCTGTGCCGCCAGGGAGGCCCTAAATTTCCATACTTCTATCACCTTGTCAACTGAGAAGAAAATGGAAAGGCAAAAATAAAACAATGGTGTTTATTTGGGGTCTTAGATTTGCAATTGGGGAACATAAACTCAGATATCAGCCTAAATTGTGTCCCACTAGGGTCTTCATTTAAGGAGGTTTTAAAGGAAAAAGTTGCAGGGCTGGGGGGATACAATTGAATAAGAATTGACATAGTGCGTTCCTTAGAGTTCGTTGGCTTTCAGTCAAGCTGGCCTTGGTTACTATTGAGAAAAGGGAAAACAACAGTTCTTTAAACAATTCAGAGAAGGCCTTGTCTAGTTGGAAAACTGGTTCTTGCCAATCAGTTAGTGTTTTTGTTTTAAGGTAAAAGTTCAGTAATAGGAAATCTCAGGCACAGGGTGGAGTTGGTTCAATCTGCCTGAACATCCTCTTTCACAACTTCAAGAACTAAAATTGCATAAAACTAATAATTTCAGGGTGACTGTCCTGAGCACTCAGGGGAATAAATGCAAGGAGTACTCATATATGATTTTTTTTTTTAATCCAGGTCAATTTAAAATTTATCTGGGTGGGCTGATCACAAAATGCTTCTCTGCATTTTTTCAATTGCCTGATATTTTTCTGTACTATCTCAGCTTCTTAAATACAAACTTTATTTTCTGTTACCTGTGATTAACTATAGATTTCCAAATTTTTTACTTCCTATTTGGATAAATTTAGAAAAACTGATTTTATCCTCTCCTCCCTCCCTCTTTCACCCCCCCTCCCCCCACACACACATAACTATTCATTCTTCATAGCTGGGGCTGCTGTGCATTTTAACGAAGCCTTTTTCAATGGGCACTGAATTGTTCTTTGAGGGTTGCTCTTTCCATTAAGTAAATGAAAAATTAATGACTTATTGGGTGTTACTATTGAAATGCAAGTTTTCATGTGCAATGTCAAGTCATCCCTGTCACAGACAGTTTCATTATAGAAATGAATTCACCCTTAGTTAAGAACATCTAATTTTTTATTCTTATCTGATGATGATTGAGTTATTGCTCAAGTTAATCATAATTAGTTTCTAGTTCTTGAGAACACACCAGTGTGGGCAGGTAGGGAAAAAGAGCCAAACCTGTGACAGATTTTTCCTAATTGCAAGTACTTGCTCAATTATTTTGTGTATAATAATAGCTGCCTGTGAAAACATCACCAAATGATGATGAATCTTTGTAATCAAGACAGGCGACCCGATGCTACCTCTATGACCTAGAAGAAAGCAATATTAACATTTAGTAAAGTGTAATACTTTCAGTTTTGAATATATTTAAATCAGGTTTCTTTAAAAATAAGACCCCAGCCTCCCTGGTGGAGCAAGGGGTTAAGTCTCAGCACTATGAAGCTATCCGCAGTCACTGCAGTGTGAGTTCGATCCCCGGCCAGGGAGCTACCCACATGGTGCAGCAGACCTCTCCTGTCTTGCCCGCTATTCACCTCAGCAGTGTATTTCAGTCGATCTGACTGTCTGTTCCCCACTCTGTCTCTGGTGAATCCTCTCACCCCACCCCCAAACCTCTGGCCTATACCCCAGTTCTTGTATGCATAAATAAATAAAATAAATCTTTAAAAAAATAAAAATAAGGACCTCCCTGGTTGCGCAGCGGTTGAGCACTGGGTTGCGAAGCTACCCGCAGCCTCTGCGGCGCTGGTTCGATCCCCTGCTGCTCCCCGGCCATGGGAGGAGGGTCCCAGATGGCGCGCAGACCTCTCCTGCCGCCCGCTGCTCCCTTCAGCAGTGTACTTCGGTCCTTCTGCCTGCTCTGCTCCCCGCTCTGGCTCTGGTGAATTCTCTCACCCTCCCGCGCTTCTGACTGTACCCAGTGCATGTATAAACAAAACAAACAAACAAATAAATAAATAAAACATGCCTCTATAAAAAAAAATTAAATTAAAAAATAAATAAATAAATAAATAAATAAAAATAAAAATAAGACCCTCATTTTCTTGCTGTATTTAACAAGACAAATGCAGTCAGACAGACAAGAACATTTCTATGTGGAAACTCAAAGTTTGATGCTGAAGGTGGAGGGTAAGGCCGTGGACATATAGGTGTCAGTCAGGAAGCAGCATTTTCACAGCTGGGTTCTTTTCCACTCATGACTTTGGGGTCATGGCTGATGCATTTCTAAATCAGGTGTTTCTTTTTTTGGCTAGCACTGTGGAGCCCAAGTACAAGAGGTAATGTTAGTCAAGTCTACTAGATAAAGACTGTCCCTTACTTCACCAACAATAACAACAACAAAGACCATCAGGTCTGGATTCACACATTCCTTTAAAAAAATGTCAAAATCTACTCCAGACTCTCTGCTCCTCCTCTTCAACAGACCACCTCTTCTTCTCATGCAGTGCCAGCTGCATCCATGAGACACCATGGGGAACAGTGGACAGAAATGATTTCACAATATTGAGTGCTCTGGTGAGCCGGGCTGCTTTCAACTTTAGTGAAGTGGCTATTGTTGCCATCAGTGACTTTCCATTAAACCTCAACTACATTTTCCAGTATGATTCCACCCAACACCACTTCAATGGCACAGTCACATTGAGAACAGGAAGCTTGTCAGCAGTGGAAAGCCCATCTCCATCTTCCAGCCAACATCAGATGGGGTGATGGTGATGATGAATACGTGCTAGAATCCATTAAATGTTTTCACTGCCTTGGAGAAGACAGGGGCTTACTTGAAAGGTGGGGCCAAAAGGGTCATCTCTGCCACTTTCACTGATGCTGCCATGTGTGTGATGGGTTTGAACCACAAGAACTACAACTCTCTCAAGATTGTCAGCAGCTCTCCTGCACTTGACCCTCCTGACCAAGGTCACCCAGGGGGCATCATGGAGGGACAGGATACTTTAGTGATGGTGTATGATAAGCCAGAGCTCCTAAAGCCCCTTCCATTCTCTAGAGGGCCTGGGATGGAATTGTGATGAAGTCAGTCCATGCCATCACTGCCACCCAGGAGACCACAGATGGCTCTGGGAAGCTGTCATGTGATGTCCCCTGGGCTACCCAGAACAGCATCCTCACTTCTACTGAAACAGCCAAAGCTGTCGACAAGGTCATCCCTGAGCTGAACTGAAAGTTGACTAGCATGGCCTTCCATGTCCCCACCCCTACATGTCAGTCATGGAGCTCAGTGATACCTAGAAAAGCTTCCGAGTATGACAACATCAAGAAGATGGTAAAGGAGGAGTCCAGGGTCCCCTCAAGGGTATCCTGTGTTGCCCCGAAGACTAGGCTGTCTCCTGAAACTTTAACAGTGACACCCTTTACTCCACCTTTGATGCGGGGGCTGGCATTGCCCTCAATAACCATGTTGTCAAGCTCTTTTCCTGGTATGACAATGAATTTGTTTGCAGAAACATGCTGGTCCATGTAGGAGTAAGGCTCCCCTAGATTACCAGCCCAGGAAGAGCACAAGTGGAAGAGAAAGGCCTTCAGCAACTGCTGAGCCCTCCCCCCACCCATCCAACACACAGAATCTCCTGACTCCATAACACTTCCATCCCAGGTCCCCAAGAAAACAAAAGGGCTGAGGGAGCTCTACCTTGCCACGTACCATCAGTAAAGTATACTATATCCTGCCCCAAACAGACAAAACCCATACTAGCCATCATGGTTTTTATTCTCAAATCATCCTAAATTTGGAAAGTAGCACCCCTTCCATCTGGCACCTGTACCCTTTTGATGTAGCTCCATCAGCTTTTGAGCTCATCCTTACTTTCTGGCTCAACAAGATGTTCAGGCTTATTTGTCCTTTCCTGACCAGTTGTGGCATCTCCTTGCCCCAAATCTGTAGTTGGCCTTTTTCTCCAGGGAGCCTTGGTTATTTTTAATGTGAAATGATACTTAGACACCAGATATGTTGCCAGGATTGTTCGTGCTAATGGGGTAACTTTGCTCTTGGGGCACGTTAGTGGACAGAGCTAGTGGACAGGAAATGTGAATTTTTTTTAAAGAAATGAAGCTATACTGATTCCTCTAGTTCCACTCCAACACCACAGGGTTCTTCCCCACTTTCCCTCATTCCATATTTGTACCTCCTTTTCGCCCAGAGTGAGAACCTAGTTCCCAACAATGAATGTATTATTCATTTGCTTAATTCTGCAATACATACAAAATAGTTTCAGAATCACTACACTCAGTACATCAACCACAAACTTGGTTAGTAAAGTTCTTTTAATCTTTATAATGATCTATCCTAGTAAGAGAATATAGCTTGGATTAATGTCTTATGGTGAGGCCATCAATTTTATTTACAGCTAGGTTCATTTTCTTCTGTTTAATATTCAATTTTAGAGGATTTTCCCCATTGCCACTTGTTTAATTTTTTATTATGTAAAACATTCTTATAAATATTAATGACTGCATATACTGAATACTTCAGTTATTGATAGTCCACTAATAAGGTTTTAGGCTTATTTTCAGACTTCATGAGATTTCTCCAGGGGTGTCACAACTCGAGTTTCCACAACTATTACCAGTAATTTGTTCTCCCCAGTGTCCTGTGTGTTATACCATCTCCTACAAACCTACCTGCCTTGATTAGTTTGACGTGAACCCTGGGGATATGGGCCATAGCTGGGACTCATGGTGCCCTTCTCTCAAGTCCCTCTCCCTGGTCATCACATTTGGGTTACTCCTGGGACTCACGAGCACCCCAGGCAGAAATGACCCAGCAGAGACCATTCTTTGAGCAGGATTCTTAATCCTTGGTGCACATTGCAAACACCTATGGACTTCTTTGACTGCTGATACTTGTTTCTCCTTCCCAGAACAATTAAAACAAAATCCCTGGGAGTGTGAGTTTTGTCAGTCAGGCTTTGTTTTTGTTTTTGTTTTTGTTTTTAATGCATTGCTCTAAGGAGCACTCCATATCAATCTTGCATACTGGGGGAAAAAATTCTCAGCATACCACTCAATCCAGATATTTATTGATAACAATCCATGGAGAAAACCCTTTCCTTAGACTCTATAGACTTGGTTCTCTGCCCCAGTTCTAGATATATCTGTGTTTCTGGTACCGTTCCTACCCCACACTGCAGTGTGGATGGCATGTCTAATTCAGGACCCTTCTTTTACTGTACAGATTATTCTTGGTTCCGACAGATGCTAAATCCATTTACCATCATCTCGCCAAAGAGGCTGTTATCTCACCATTACTCCCTGCAAAGAACCCCTCCTAGGGTGAAGGAGAATGGGGAGCTGGTGGTGATCATCTCAGTTACATTTTGCTGTGCTATCTGTGAGTAGAGTTTGCAAAGCAGTGCCAATTTATGCCTTCAGCCGTGGCTTTGTAGGCATTTATAGCATTTTCTCTAGTCTTTCTCCCCAAATCAATGAAGAAATAAATTCCTCTAGTCTCTTCCCCAAAATAAAGAAATAGATTTTTATTCTAAGGAACATGTAAAATAACAAGGACATTCATTTTTTATAAATGAACTTCTTGCTATAATGTATTTTCTGCATAATAGGGGGGTGGGGGAGTGAGGCTGGTAACCAACCCCTGACACCATGGAGAGGTGGCCAGTGCTTTGGGCAACCTGAAGGACATTCAAGCACCATGTGAAAAGGGCTTGAGGAGTCTTTTTTTTTTTTTAAGTTCTATTTAGTTATTTTATTATTTTTTAATATTTTATTTTATATAATTCTTACATCATTTTTCATTTTTGCACAATATATGCATTTTCATTTTGGTTATATTCCCCATACAATTGCACTCCTCCTTATTTTGACCCTAATCCTTCCTCTCCCACCTCCTTCCCCCGTAGTGTGTCTCTGGTTTATAGTTGCTTGTTGATTTTGATTTTTACTTTGTATTAATCAGTCTTTTTCCTGGTCCCTTATTTAGGTTTCCTAAATTCCTGCTATGAGCGAGACCTTCTGGTATTTTTCTTTTTCTTTCTGACTTATTTCGCTGAGCATGATCCCTTCTAGCTGGGTTGAGGAGTCTTGAGCAGGAAATCGAGCAAGACTGCACCCCTGATGATGATGACAATCATCACACACTCACACAGACTTGGGGTCCTCCACATTCTATATCTTGCTCCTCCACTCCTACTACACCCAAGGAATCTCGCAAAGATACTCCAGGCCAAGAGACTGCTGTTCCCATCGGGTTTAATTAAGGCCACCAGCACAGGGCACAAAGCCAGGCATTCTTCATTTGGCACTTTGTAACTGAGTCAGCAGAGGTGGTTGCATTCTACTTGAATATTTTTAATGCTTTTAGCCTGAAGTCCTCCTTATTTCTCAATAGCAAAGGAATTCAGGTTAAGTGAAACAGGTGATTTGATTAGTCAATGGAATTTATTGAGACATAGGTAACTTTTTATAAATTTTTGTTGAAGTAACATTGTGGTACAACATTAAGTTTCAAGTGTGCATTGTT
The DNA here is from genome assembly GCF_014898055.3 of Talpa occidentalis. NCBI lineage: Eukaryota > Metazoa > Chordata > Mammalia > Eulipotyphla > Talpidae > Talpa > Talpa occidentalis. The sequence goes on from NW_023603184.1 coordinate 123,530,889, forward strand.
ATGGTAGTTGATTTAGATGGTAGCAAGATTCAGATCTTGTCCTTGGGTAGCTTACTGCTTCTAGAAGGAGGAAACATCTGACAGCACAAGAAAACTTTTGTGCCTCTGGAAGGATACTCAAGAAACTGCCGACAGTTGTGCTTCCTTGGAAGGGCTATGCCACTGCCAGACAAGAACACAGAGAGGCTCTGCGTTGAATATCTTTGAAAACTTTTGAATTGTATAATATGCACATGGATAATCTATTCAACAAGACTGTTTTCTGGAGAAATATGTAGCCATTGTAATATACAGGTATTAGAAGGACACTGATCTGTTGAAGGAACCACATCATAAATTTTACTTTTCTAAAGCAGAACAGCTATGTTCTTATAGGTCAAGTTTCTAGGCAGAGTATCTGGAGGTCATGTACTATTACACACACACACACACACACACACACACATATCATTTTCAAAAAAAAAACCAAGAACATAATTTAAAAGGTACGAAGCATTATGTTCAATTTTAGCAACCCAACCTAAATTAGATAGACTAAAATTCTTGAGTTTGAGCAAGGCAGTAACATTAGGTGAAATATTGAAAGAAGAAAAGGGTGGAGTTTGGTATACTGAAGGAAAGCCAATAGGTGCCTATAGTGATATTTTCTCAGAAAGTGAATTCTGCTTTTTTGGAAATGGTCAAAGAAGTTTCTGCAATAGTCTGTGTATAAAGACATCCAGGTTCAGAGAAAGGGGTAACTGATGCAAGAGAAAAGCTGGATCCTAGAAATGTTGTGGGAGAAGAAGCAGATGGCAGGATTTGAACATGGATTCGGATGAAGACTGAGAAATTAAGATTCAAAACTAAACTCTACAGAACAATCAATCATTGATGTCACTAATATAAATGAAGATTCTTACCAAAAGATGACAATAAAGGAATCAGGAAAATCTCATACTACTAAAGGAAATCCAATGAATATCTATTGAATACCATCTTAAAAACTGAGCTAGGCATCAAAAAAAACACCAAAAATGGTCTATCGTGACTCCTAAGAAAGAGCAACAGAAAAAAAAAAAACCCAACTTCTTAAACATAAAGATAGTTTTCTAACTGCCTCATTTATCAAGAAGAAACAAGAAATCACAGCTTCCTACTCTTTCCTAAGGGTAATTCTACCCTTTGTGTCTTGTGTAGCCAAGGGAATGACAGTGATTTCTGGAACATTCGACAAATCTGAACTTGTGATCGTGAATAATTTAAAAGTGTGATTCTACCTCTTTCTCTCTGTGACCAATGTATTTTATTCTAGATCATGGGAATGACATATTAATAACTGGAGCATGCCACCCACTACTTGGGAAATAAAAAGGGAGTCAAAAGTCATTACACAATGCACATTCAGTGATTCACTCACTTGCAGTTTCAAATATCTGCAGAACCCTGTGCTCACCCATATGCTTCTCAGACAGTGCAGTGGCTGCACATTTTTATCCAGCCTCATTACTGCACTATATGGTCCATTGAATCACTGCTCTGAAAGAAAAGGGAACAGTAACATTGGGAGTGAAGGAAAGATTGAAGCAAAGAAAGGTGTAAGCAGAAAAGTTATGGCATCTGTTCATCTCCACATTCCTGAGGACCTCTGGAGTAGAGACATGCTACGACTTGGGGGTGACATCCAAGCCTGATTCATCCTATGCTATTCTGATCAAGTTGTCCACATGCTCCCACTTTGCTGAAGGATATTCTTCTGGCAAATTCAGCCCCATGGAACATAACCTTGACTCTTAACAAGCAGAAAATACTGCTGAGAGTTGCAAAGTTCCTGCACTAAACCCCAGGAGTATTCAGTCCATAGAAGAGGATCTTTGGTTCTCATGGAGAGCTCTTTCAACTCTAAGTTATGAGCATAGGTGGTTTACTACTCCCCACGATGGATTAGAAGTAAACCCCTGCTCAGATACCGCCTCTAGGAGGCCTCGTGTGAGCCTGCATTCCCTAAGGAGTCAGCACTTTCAGCACCATAATTCGTGAGCTGTTCCCACATGCCAGGGGGCATCTCTCGCTCCCAGGACCTTGTATAGACTTCGAAACATCTCATGCTCCATCAAATGACGAGTTATAAATTAGTCTCCCTAACAGACCACCGGCTTCATGTGGAAGGCAGGGTCCTGTCTTTGCATTTCTCTCTTCCTAGTACCTAGCACAGAAATACACAAAGATACCCAGAAAGTATTGCTGACGTGCAGTGTGACAGAATGTGCCAAAGGAGCCCGGGAGCAATCATTCATTCAATGGCTAGATCACCAGTGCAGGACCTTTCACGGGACTCTGAGAGGGCACCAGGTAAGTCAGCCAGGACAATGATGGAGAACTACATCATTAAAATTCAGAAAAGAAAAAAGAAACTCAGGGCATTTGTACCTGAGTCAGCAGAGGTGGTCACAAACTACTTGAACATTATTACTACTTTTTAAAAAAAGATTTATTTATTTATGCATATAAGAGCTGGGGTACAGACCAGAGATGTGGGGGGGGGGTGAGAGGATTCACCAGAAACAGAGTGGGGAGCAGAACAGGCAGACTGAATGAAAGACACTGCTGAGGGGAGCAGCGGGCGAGTCAGGAGAGGTCTGCTGCACCATGTGGGTTACTCCCTGGATGGCTGGGAATCAAACACGTGCTGCAGAGGCTGTGGATTGCTTCATAGTCGGTGCTTAAACCCTTGCACCACCAGAGAGGCCCCATTATTACTATTTTTAACCTAAAATCATCCCCATTTTTCAACAGCAAAGGAATTAAAGGCAATCACAACAGGTGATTTCATTAGTCAATAGAATTTATTGAGATCTAGGGTTTTTTTTAATTTTACATCGAGGTAACATTGCATGTGAACAGGGTGTAAATTTCAGGTGTGCATCATTATGTAAAGAAGAGCTGAGGCTTGAGTGTGGGTGGTTGTTGGAAGACAGAGAGTCCCCTGGGGAGGAAGGGCTGCACCTATAGCTGCTGAAAACAAAACACACAGAGACTGTGGCCTAGGACATCCCCATCCCTCCTGTCTCACGCAATCCCTTCCCTGAAATTTCTAAGCAAGCGCTCACTGGATGTTGGATCTCCTCCACACTTCTGACAACATCAGAGCTCCCCAACTCTGACCCTCTGCAAACCCCTCTTTAGCTGATTAAATCCCAGTCAGTCTAGGATGCCGCTCCTGTTGACCAGCAGGAAGGATGCTGTAGGCCAGCCATGAGACCATGTGACTGTGACCTGCAAGTGTATTTTATGATGGGACCGGGTACAGAACAAGGCTTGTGTATGGCACGGGTCCTGCTGGAAAGGCAGGGTGAGCACCTGGAGAAAGTTAATTAACAGCTCCATAGCTAACAGCCAGAGGGGTCCAGGCACATGATGCCCTGAGGCCTGAAGGTGGATGGATCTGTGTGCTGAGCAGGCGGAAAATATCCAGTTCCCATTCATTAGAAAGAGCACAGTCCTAGCACACGACTACGCATTTCTCACGATTAACCAGGGTGATGACAGCAATAACAGGAGCCAAGCTATTTATTTGCTTACAACGTGGTTTTACATGAATTCTCTGTTGACACTAACAACAATCCTATGGGTTGTATCACTTTCCAAGTGTGGTCCCTGGCCCTGCCGCCTTGGCATCACCTGGAAATTTGTTAGAATTCTCAGGGCTACTGAGTCAGCACTTGAGCTGGGGCCCAGCATTTTGCTTTCACAGGCCCTTCAGGATATTTTGATGCATGTTGAGTCTTGAAGACCACAATCCCAGGCAGCAGTTTTGCCCCCAGGATTACATATGGCAATGCTGGAGCACAGAAAGATGGGGGGGGGGGGATGTGGGGGGGCTGCCCTAGGTCACTTAGGCATTGGTGGAACCAGAGTTTGAAAGCAGCAGACTGACTACCCAGAAATGGAAGCCACCCCACTGGATTCTTCAAATGCCCACAGTGCAGTGTTTGAGCCCCAAGTGCTCACAGAAGTAAAGTTTATTCTCACAGATCAGCTTCACGGCCAATGGGAAATCGAGGCTGCAGTCACTGAATATCACATCAACAGAGGCTGCACATAAAATGATCCTGAGCAGCTGTGTTACTTGCAAAAATGATCAGGGCTCCAGTTACTTGCAGTGATAAGTTAAATGTAAGCTTGGTTTCTTAGAGTATAGGTTTAGAAGGCCTGTCGTGTACAACAGCCCATACCTACACTGTGTGGAACTTAAACTGTAAACAAGATGACTCAATCGCTCCCAGTTCTCCACCACCCTCTGCCCAAGAGGCAGTGGGGACCCACTGGGCCGCTGCTGCTGAGGCACCTTGTTGAGGAGAACGCCCAACGCTCACTTTCCCTTTGCTCAGCTCCCATCACCTGGCATGTTTCCTTTGAGAAACACCTCAGGTTTTCAAAACAACTTACAAATAGATCAATCATCTTTCCTCTATTCCCTCCCAACTCCCTCACACTGGGCAAGGCCAGTAGGGATTAGGGAAAGACACCTTGGTTTCTAGAAGAGGCAGAGATCTGAGCTTGTTCTGGGCAATGTCTCCTCTACTTGTGCCAAGAGAAACTGCTGCCTATACACTTCCAGCACAACCCTCCCGCCAGGAGTGCAGGCCCTCCTCAGCCCTTGTCCAGGCCAGCTGCCTTTGCAGGGTCTCATGCTCTATAATCAAAGTGAATCCCCACCATGTCCCCTCACTCACTGTCTAAACTCCTTTGACGACAGGTATGAGAACATGGCTGACCTATTCGGCTTCCCCCAGCTCTCCTCACCTTCTCTGATGTTTCTGCCTATTCTAGACGTTTCAGAATTCATCTCTGTGCTACTCACTCATTTCATGAGAGGGAAGCCCCACCTGTCACTTTTGCTTCCTTATGTGCCTAGAATAGAAACCCACACTCCACTCACAGATGGAACACACCCAACACACCCAACGTTTTACAACAAGCAGGTTTTTTCATTCTCAAAACAAAAATACTCTAATTTAAGTGACAGGCACAAGAGAAACTGGGAGGAGGAGATGCTGTTCTGAGAGCAGGAAACAGCCCTTTGTCCTAACTCTCCAAAAGGTGGGAGGACCATGGCCTTCTGCAGAGCTGCGCATGGGGCTCTTCTTGACATTGTGATTCAGGACAGCTGCTCCGTGCCATCAATACCAAAATGCCCAGAGGCTTGGGCTTTACTTGAAATTCATGTTTTAAGTATGCAAAAAAAAAAAAAAAAGGGAAAGATCTCAGGAAATATTAAAGAAATTGAAAGTCTACAGCCTACAGGAAGAAAAACTCCATGTGTCCATAATACTCAGAACATTTTGTGGGATGTCAAGGAATTAAAAAAAAAAAAGTTGCCATACAGTTGTTTCTATTTTACCAAATACAGAACATAAATTGGATTAAATTGTAGGAATATCTTTATCCACATAAATGGACATATACCAGCGAAATGTCTATAACTAAATATTAAGTAGCTAGTGACAGAAGGAGGTGACTGGGGGATTTCTCTCACTCTCCCCTTCACTTTCTCTCATTCTACTAAGAATTGAGTAGAGAAATATACCTCAGAATGGCTGACATTCCTGCAACTTGGACAGGAAATTTGACTAGTACCCACTTAAGATGGTGCCAGTTCAGATTTTATAATTTTAACCCACTTTTCACCTTGAGACACTTTTCAGGTAATGGAACATGCTTTAATCAAATAAAATGCTTATAAGAGTCTCAGCTTGTGCACTCAAAACCAAGCCTAGAAGACCAATTTGTCCTCCACTAGAGCCTTCTGGAGGGGCTGGGTTTTCCACAGGAGTATTTATAACAAAGACCTGGATGACAGCTAGAGAAGCCAGGTGCTGCCTCCACCAAACAAGGTAGAGACCATCTGAGAAAAGTCTTTAAACAGGTAAAAACACAATCTTTCACTTCTCAAAGTTGTTGGATCTTAAATGCTTAATTTATTTTCAATATGTTCTTTCATGCTAGTTCCATAATATTCTACAGGCTTATCTCTATCACAGATAGGCTCTATGGGTCCTGTGAAGTTTGGCATCATTAATTTCCCAGTTGGATAGTTAAATATGTACAAAATGATTGATAGGACAACTTGTAAGCAAGATTCTTGATCCAAAAAAAATCTGACAGATGCTGGCAGAAATGTATAGTAACCTCTAGAGAAAAAAAACTGCAGAGAAATTAGCCAGCATAGTTACTGGAAAAAGAGATGAAATGTTCATTTGGATACCCAAAAATATTTTGTTGTCAGGTAATTTTCAGAAATGCTTGTTTCTTAAAAAAAAACATCCCAAGAGCTTATCATAATAGATCTAGTGATGCTAATTTTTAGAAAATTATTTATCAACTCCTGAGGTATTGGTTCTGGCTTGGCAGCTTTGTGCGTGCGTGTGTGTCATTTTTGCCACAGCAGCTATACGGCTATTGATTAATGAAAAATTATTGGTAACTAAGAAGTTCTGCAAGGAAAACATATTAAGAAGACCACAGTTCTAAGATACAAATCACTTCTGAGTCACAATCCCATTTAACAGAGTAATCATGGTTTTGTGTAATCCTTAAGCAGTCTCTGGGAGGCTTTTCCCACCTGCAATCCCTGCCCTGCACCACCTATCTTGATTCTTACCTGATTATAGTGAGTCAATGGTGAAATTGTTAATTTCCCTGTAAGGCTCCTCACTCCAGGCTATAAATTAAAAGTCTCCTCTTAGTCTTCTCTTTCTCTCTCTGCCTGGCATCAAGACGTAAAGGTCTAGATGGAAGTATGGATGGATAAGAGGAGGGACAGGTGGATGGACATTTGGATGGGTGGGTGGATAAATGCTCTGAAACATGAATGAGAAGATAAAACAAACTTTGTAGGTATTGGGTCTTCCTTTGTCATTTCTTTGAAATGGCTCTACTAATTCTAGAAAAATAAGACCACTCTTTCCAGCAAAGGCAACTGGAATGACTGGAATACTGCAGAGAAGATATCAATATTTCTGCCAATGATTTGTGGATGTCTATTGCTTTCCCAAAAAATAAGTTTTAAAAAAATCATTGAAATCAAGGAAAGGTAGAACCTTGAAAGATAATGTTAAACAGTGGAATTACATATACATAATATCCCATGTCATTCTCAGGATCTGGGTCTCTCCACAGCAAACGGGCAGTGGGGCGATGCAAACCACCTCTGAGAGGCCAGGTGGACTGGCAGACGATGGTCAACAAATTCCTCCAAGCTTGTTCCACCTCTAGACCTGCAGCAAGGAGAAAGAACATCTTTCACCGCCTCAAACGGCAGAGAAGCTGACCCTGAAAAGCCGGTTCCACTACTAGAGGGGGAAGTACTTTCTGTACCCCACCACTGCCACACCACCCTTCAACCAAGCAGTAGGTTGAGTTCTACTCACAACACTATAACTTTTACAGAAGGCCTTCCCTCCTGAAGCCTGAAACCAGTAAGAGGGCTACCCTAATATTCCAAAATGTGAATTACACCCTAAGGGAGGGAAGTTGGCCCCTGCTAGATCAACTCAGGGGCTAACGCAGAAAGCTGTCCTGTATCCTTATCGCTTTTCCCTCCAGTTCTTCCTCACCCATATGACTCCCAAATATCCCACTGCACTTCCTCAGCACCTCCAACGTGCAGCCAGGGTCCCCTTTCTCAAGTCAAGCTCGGAGGTGCCATTGTACACAGAAGGCAACCCGTCCTGTATTAATACAACCAACCCTTTGTGGGGGTGAGTGATTTTTCATCCTGCTTCCCAGGATCCCTGACCCACTCCCTCCTGCCTAGAGTCACTACATTCCAGTTGCTCAGGAACCGCTGGAGTATCTGTCTTTCCTATTACAGGCAATAGAGCATGTTACACAATCACCTCAGTGTCATATAAGGGAATTGAGTCCTGGGATCCCATTTTAATTTGTGGAGTTTAGGGGCTTCCAGGCCCTAGGGAACATACTCGACCATGTTCTCTTGATCTTGGTGAAAGTCCTGGATATATTGACAAAAACATGTTGGGCTTGAACACTCTTTCAATTACAATATCTCTCAATCACAATGCCCACACAAGGGGGGTTGGATGTTAGATTGGGAAATGTTAATAAAGCCAAGGTGATGTTTCTCGGAGCTTTTAATTTTAAAGATTTGTCTATGGATAGAATTTCACTTAAACTCATTTATATAGTTTACACCCTTCTCATTTCTCAACCCTATACCTGGATGTATACAGGTGACAAGAAACCAAAGCACAGCATATACCATGGGCTTCTTCCTCTTCCTCACAACAACACGTTACTTGCCTGTCACAGAGAGTGGGGGGACCTCAGTGAAGAGCTAAGATTGTCAACTTGTCACCCCTGCCTTTTGCCCAGGATGGGAGCGTTTCTTCTCCCAGTACCTTCTTGACTCACTGGCACTCCTGTTCATACATGCAGATGACTGAGTCTCATCACCTGTCTTAAGTGTTGGACTTCTCCCCTGGCCCACACTCACAGCTATAAATAACTAACTTATTAGTTATTTATAATTATAATATATAAATTACATGTATATATTTATATAGTTGCTACAAGCCAACAGGGGGAAATGGAGAGATGCCCATATGGAAATAAAGAAGTTCTGCTCAACAGAGACAGGTGTACACCTTCAATATCATCCAATGCAGCAAGGCAGGAAACTAGAGAAAACATGAAACCTGGAAAGTAGGTTAAAGAAAAAATCAGGCATATCAGCAAATATGACCCTTGTGCAGAGGAAACAGTGTTTCCCTATGTACAGAAGAGTATATCTGTATGTTCTGATCAATTATAGAAAATGGGTCTCACAGAGGAAGACAGTAGAGGCAGTCTCCTTCTGGGGAGGGTGATACTAAAGCACAACACATGTGACTTAAGGTTTGGGAGTGCACTGAATGGATCCGGCCCCAGCCCCATCATTTCCAAGTTGTAGGATTTGGGGAGTGAGTTGTCTAACTGTCCCAAGTCCCAGTTTTCTCAACTACAATGGGGTGCTCACGCACCCCAGTGCTCACGCCGTGGAGTTGTTGGGAGGATTAAAGGATGCAGCCCATGCAAAGAGCTTGGCAGGTAGCAGCACATATTAAGTGTGAGCTGCTAAGGATATTTTCGCCTCTTATCACTCATGAGTTCATCCTAGACAGGTGTCTAATTCATTTATTCATTCAACAAATATTTACATCAAGTACCCATATATGGGGGCTTGATCACCAAGGTGACCCATGTGACCCCTGTTTTAGCCACGATGTTGGCATCATCCATCAAGCTTCTCTATGAATAGAGTGAAATAGCATTCAATTATTTCTGCCTAATTCTCAGCCCACCAAGAGTCTTTTGATCACATTTTGGCTTCCTCTGGATTTGCCTGTGGGAAGAAGGACACTGGCCCAATATTATCTGCATGGTCTGGTTTCTCCTTGTAAATTAATGTCATGGGTCTGTATTATAAAATAATCTCTGGGAGTTGGATTGGGTTCCTAGTGGCCAATCGACTCTAGAGCTCTAATAAAGTTAGGTTTCTGGTGGGTGAAGGAACAGACCCCAGGCTATAACGAAGGTCACTCCTTCACCCTGTGAGGTCTCCAAGTCCTGGGAGTTCTGGAAGCCAAGGGACTGGCTTCTGTCTGCTCTCATATGCAGTGACACACCAGATGTGAACCTGGACCCTGAGGACCTCTCACTGACCCCAACTCTGCCACATCTCACCACCTGAGCCTGGCCTGGGCACTCGGGAGCATGGGACTTCATTCCCTCCAGCTGTTGGCCAGGATGCCATAGAAGAGCTTATGTGGAAAGGCACTGATGTCCTCATGCTGAAGTGGGTGTAAGAAGCACCTCAGGACCCTTCCCACCTGCCCGCAGCTCACTGGCCCACCCAGAGGGAAGTGAGGGGCGAGTCTGTGTGTCTCCAGCTGCAGAGAAGACCTGAGTGCTGGTGAGGACCAGCCTTGTGGTCACTGCTGTAGGAGCCGACTGAACCAGTATAGGTGGTGCCTTAGGAAGCCTTTCCAGATCAAAATAACCCACACACACCTGCCTGCTAATTCTCAGCATTAGTCACTCCCCTTACTGCTTGGGGGTGTTTTGGGTGTTTGAGGTAGTGAGGTACAGTTTGAGGTACAGTTGATTTGTTAGGCCACAGATCAGCCACAGAGTGCATGAATAGGGAGAAAAATGCATAATTCACAATAAACAGCTTCTGATGACTTCCTTTGTGCTAACAATAAAACACTCAAGTCTTTTTTTTTTTTTAAGATTTTATTTATTTATACTAGAGCTGGGGTACATGCCAGAGTCACGTGAGGGTAAGAAGCTTCACCAGAGACAGAGTAGGGAGCAGAACAGGCAGATGGACAGAAAGCACTGCTGAGGGGAGCAGAGGGTGAGACAGGAGAGGTCTGCCATGCAATGAGGGTTGCTCCCTGGCCGGCAGGGAATCGAACCGGCACTGCAAAGGCTGTGGACAGCTTCACAGCGCTGCGCTCAACCCGCTGCGCCACTAGTGAAGCCCCCATTTTTTTTTTTTTTAGCTGCAGTGTGTTCTTTATTTTACATCATCACTTGCATTTTAGAAGTATAGCACCCCCTCCCCTTTTTTGCCATAGTGCAACCACCACCAAAGCACCCGCACTCCATACCGCAGTCCAACAAAAACATACAATTCTTTTCTTTCTCTTTTTTTATTAATTTTTTCTTACATTGTTGTAGTCTCCATAGTTCTCCCACCACCACATCACCCACGAACCATCACCATATCCCCTTGTGTTCTTCCCTGCCCTGTTTTGACTCCCCTCACCCCACTCCTTGCTGTATGCCTCATATCTATGGTCAGCTTGCAAGTTTTGTCTTTTTCTTGACCTTTTGTTTGGCTTCTCTATATTTCACATGTAAGTGAGACCATCCGATGTTTATCTTTTTCCTTCTGACTTATTTCAGCTTAATTCCCTTCCAGCTCCATCCATGTTGCTGAAAATGGCATGAGTTTGTTTTTTTGATCACTGAGTAATATTCCATTGTGTAAATATACCATAACTTTTGGATCCATTCATCTATTTGGGGACATATGGGTTGGAAAACATGCCATTCATAATATGGCTTCCAAAGTCTTAATGATCTTCCCGGCAACACTTCCCGAGGCTCCTTGTACCAGGATAGCTGCACACGAGCTCCGTTAGCTCTTTGAACGGACCTAACATTTCCCTTCCTCGAGGCCTTTCTATAAGCCACCTGCATCAGTTACGATGGCCAGAGAATCACACTATGTCCCTACACATATGAACATGCATGCATAACATGCACACACAGGTACACACAGATACACACATACATATATATACACACACACATATGCACATAGAGATTTGTCTTTAGGAAGTGGCTCACACAATCATGGGATATGACAAGTCTGAAATCTGTAAGGCAGCCAGCAGACTGGAAGCTCAGGTAGGACTTCTATGTTGCAGGGCCTCCCGGGTGGCGCAGCGGCTGAGCGCTGGGTTGTGAAGCTGCCCACAGCCTCTGCAGCGCCGGTTCGATCCCCAGCAGAGGGTACCACATGGTGTGCAGACCTCTCCTGCCGCCCGCTGCTCCCCTCAGCAGTGTGCTTCATCAGTCTGCCTGTTCTGCTCCCCACTCTAGCTCTGGTGAATTCTCTCACCCTCCCGCGCTTCTGACTATACCCAGTGTTTGTATAAATAAATAAATAAATCTTTAAAAAAAAAAAAAAGACTTCTGTGTTGCAATTTTGAGGCAGAACACTTTCCTTTGGAAAACCTTGGTTTTTGCTTTTATGGTCTTCAGCTCAATTTGAGGCTCACCCACATTATCAAAGGTAATGTCCCTGACTTAAAGCTAACTGACTGTTAATCACAGCTACAAAATACCTTCACAGCAACATCTAAACCAGTGTCAGACCAAACCACTGGGCACCAAGTGATGCATAAATTTAACCATCACACCACTCCTCAACCTGGGATTTCCCCTCCCTGCCTCTCTCACTACCTTTCTCCCTTCTCTCTTTGTATACCCGACTTCACTCTCTCTCCTCTTAGATATCAACAAAACAGCACTTCTTCATGAAGCCAGCTCTGCCTCTCATTTATGAAGGAGTCACTATTGTTCTGTCTAGTAACACCTTTGATTTTCCTGTGTTGCCCTGCCCAGTGCTAAGCACACCTTTATGTCTGTTGTTTTCTGCACCATATCTCCCCCTCCTGGACCTGACTTCCGTCAGGGCGGGGCCATGAGGTTCTTTCTGTCTCCGCCTCATAGCAGCTCTAGCCCCTAGATCACCTTGGCGTACATGAGACAAAGGCTCCCTTCCTCTGGGTGGACGTGCCCTATAGGTCAGGGCCTGGGCACGGAGTAGGGACTGGATTTCACCCCAGTGACTGGAAGCCCTTGTGCAGGATGGTCCATCAGGCAGGATGGGTCACAAGGCCTTCCCCAGAGGACAGGATGAATGACTGTCCCGGACACAACTGCGTGAGACCCAGGTTCTGAGGTGCTTGGGTTTTGACTTGGAGGGAAGATACATAAAGAGATGTAGATCTTGGGCATGAGGAGGCAGGACTTGAGCTGTGTATGTGTGAAGGGAGTGGGATGCAGACAGCTGGGGGGCCTCCGCCACCATAGAAGGGGAAGGCAGAGAGATGAGGATGTAGGATAGCAAGGAGGACCGCCCCTGAGCAGGAGAAAAGACAGGATGGGGTGTCAATGTCAGCTCGAAACTGGAAAGACAGAGAACAAATACCATCAGAGTGGAAAAAGCTTTTAAACCTATTATTATCTTAATGTGAAGTACAGAGGATAAACCTTTGGCAAGATTTAACTAGGAGTGTCAGCCAAAAACCAAGCCTTCTGTAAATCCTCCTCATCCTTTAGGAACTCAGAGTTGTGGTAGTACCCAAAACTTGGGGCAGCTTCACCAACCCCACACAGGTCCTTGGAGCATGTGCATCCCAAGCCTCAGTTGGTCTCTCAATTTTTGGCAAGCTTTGCTGGCTGATAAATTTCTGCCTGAGACTCCCCTGCTCCAGAACAGAGTGCCTTCCAAGCCCAAACAGACCCTGCACAAGTGGAAACTGAGCTGCCCTGATCTGGGGGGACAGTTGAAAACACCGTCACCGTCACCTTAGAAAGAATGAACCCAGCCAGACAATGATTCTGACAACTTCTGGGCCATCAGTGGAGACACAGAGGTGTATTGATCCAAGGGGCATTCGCAGAGCCCCTGCATGGGTCAGGCCCGGGGTCAGGCTAGAGGACACAGCAGTGAACAAGTGAGAGGTGCTGCTCTGTGCATACCTACCAGCCTGCCTGGCACATGGTCCAGGGATGGAAGGGAGGGGACTTTCAGATGCTTTTCTAAATCCATTAGGCAAGTAATCAGTGCCCAACCCACGCCCCATCCCCCATCTCTCCTTGCCGGGGCAGGGTGTCCTAGGGTGTGTTTATTTAAAATTCTCCCTTTCAATTAAAAAGCCCCAGGAACTAGGCAAGTCAGGAACTTTCTGGGGATTTCTGTGCTTCTCACCATTTCAGACACTGACGGCAGCTCACCGGGAGACAGCCCAACTAGACCAGAGCTGATTCGAACGGCATGGGAGGAAGGGTCAGCAGGTCTGCTATGGGACCCCCGCTCTGGTCTGCGAATCCCAGTGCCCATGGGGGCCGGGGGCATATGTCCATTTGAAAGTAAATTCACAGTTTCAGCAAGTGGAAAAAGTTTCATTTGCAAAGTAAAAGTTACTCATTTTGAATTTTCTAATAGAGAGCTATAAGGTTTTTCTATTTTTCGAAAGTGAATATGAAACTTTAAAAAGTTGAGAAATGGTATTTGCCATCTGGGTCCTGGGCAGGAAGGAGGCTGGATCCTTTGAGCTGTGCATCAACCTTCAACCTTCTCCACTTCTCCCAGGCACGCCACACAAGGTACCACTTCCTAAGACTCCCATGACCTCGAAAAGGTTGGGAAGAGCTGCCTATGGCTCCAGACCTGTACAGTCCTGTACCATAGCTGTGACCTAGATGTGGCTCTCGATCCCTTGAAATGAGGCTCATCCAGACAGAGATACGCTGTTTAAGTGCAAGACACATGCCAGAGTTTGAAGATGGTTGCCAAAAAAAAGAATGTAAAATACTTCATTAATAATTTTATATTGATTAGATGTTGAAATGACAATATTTGGGGCATATTGGCTTAATAAAAGATATTAAATGTTTCACCTGTTTACTTTTCACAGTGTGTCTACTAGAAAATTTGTAATTTGTAATGTAATTGGTAATGTAAAAACTTGCCTCCGTGGTTACATTACACGGCTATTGGGGCAGCACAGCTCTGGACAATCCTTACAGCATTTTGACCTGGGGGGAAAAGACAAGACTTAGAGGCATTAGCAAATGGAAGAGATTTAGTGGCTGTCAAGGCTCAGGAAGAAAACGGATCCATCCTTGGATTGTTATAAAAAAATAAACTTTTACAAGATTCAGAATTAAAAAGCACCTACCAGGAAAGAAGACAGGGGTGGGAATTGGAAGGCAGCAAAGGAAAAGAAACTGTTTCAGTCTGTTCAGGCTGCCATAACAAAGCACAGGGGACTGGGTAACTTAAACATCACTCACAGTTCTGGAGATTAGCAAGCCCAAGATCAAGGTGCAGGTAGATTCTGTGTCTAGGGAGAACCCAGTTCCTGGGTCACTGATGGTCGTCATGCTCTTTTGTCACTGTGAGGAAGCTCCCTGGGGTCTCTTGTATGAAGGCACTGATCCTTTTTGGTTGGGCTCCATCCTCATGGCCTAATCACCATTTAAATACCATCACCCTGGGAGTTAGGATCTCAACACATGAAATGGGGGTGCGTGGGTAGCAAGGATCTGGTGGGAGTGGGAGAGGGGACTGGAGGTTCACAAACATTCAGGATGTTATAACATCCTCTAAACCTTATTCATCCCTCAAGTCTGCCCTCTTCCCTCCAGCCCTCCAGCAACCCCAGCCACACCTGCCTTGCTACTGGGCAAGGCAGTAATAACACCATTTAGCAATTCAATTCAGTCCTTTTTTTTCTTTAATTTTTTTAAGATTTATTTATTTATGCATACAAGAACTGGGGTACAGGCCAGAGGTATGGGGTGGGGGGGTGGTGAGAGGATTCACCGGAGACCGAGTGGGGAACAGAACAAGCAAATTGACTGAAATACACTGCTGAGGGGAACAGCGGGCAAGACAGGAGAGGTTGGCTGCACCATGTGGGCAGCTCCCTGGCCAGGGGTCGAACCCATGCTGCAGTAGCTGCGGGACAGCTTCAGAAGTTGCATCTTACCCCCTTGCGCCACTAGGGAAGCCCTCAGTTTAGTTCTATAGCACATTCCATGCACCCACTCTGTGGGTGAGGCATTGTGTGACCAAGGAGGGACAGCCAAGAGGAGGAACAGATTGCTGTCATACAAACTTCCCATGCCAAAGCTGTGTACCAAGAACTGAGAGCTATTTGCTCATCCAAAGTATTTTCTACTTCCCTCTTTGTCCCCAACTGGATTGCAAACTTTCTGCTTCCATCACTGAGCTTCATAAAATGCTGACAATTTGGAATACCTCTTCTGCCCCTTAAACTAGCTCTAAATGTGATCTTAGGCATATTTATGACTTGTCTGTGCCTTGGCTTCTGCATCTGTCCAATAGAGAAAATACAGTAGCTACCTAGGCGAGTCCTTGTATTACATGAGCTGAGCTGTGAAAGTGTTGAACACTGCACTGGCACATTTTTACAGCTATTGATGAATGTCAGTGGTGATTATTATCAGGCCAACTGTTGTTATTCCCCAGCTGGTCCTTTATGTTTCCAGCTATAAGATTTCTGCGTATTTCTGGCTGGCAACACCTAATGGAGAAGTGAGTAAAAAGAGTTTTTTTTGACTGAGTCACAGTGGCAGAAAAGGTGTCGGGAGTTTGGCAGGGATGCCATAAACAATAATCCATTATTCAAGGTCAGCTGAAAACTGCTATAGCCACCAGATGTGCCCAAACCTGACTTAAACAATAATATACTTTAAGATGCATGTGGAAAAAAAAAAAGTACCCTCTGGCTGGATGTATAAGGTGTGTGGCAACCCATCAGTAGTTGCATTGCAGCAGATTTTGGTGGTTTAAATTATTAGACTCACTTTTCAGAAGCTAAGACAAAAGAGAGACCAGAAAGCAGGCATTTGTTATCAGGTGCAGGCCAGATACTTGAATAACAACAGAGATCTGACTTCGTGGAGTTTATAATTTAATTATATATGATCTTATGAAAGCAAGCAACACAAAGTTGTGACTGACACAGCCCAGACCCCTCTAGCTAATGAGTAAAATCTAGATGAGTGGACATTAAAAGGAATTCCAAGTGGAGGGAAACATGGATAATTTGGTTTGGCTGAAGGGTGGATAAGGAAGGGGGAAATCTGGTATTAAATCTAGAAAACTGACCTGGATCAGATCTCAGATATTTTTAAATACAAGTTCAATCTTTAGGTTTTAGTCAACAGTGCAGGCCTTTGAGGCTTTTGATCAAGCAGAGGTCATGACTAGGAAGATTTAATCTGGCAGGCTGTTGTGACATAATCTCCCATTAGCATGGGAGATAATAGCCAAGAGATGGCAAAGGCTTGTGCAAGAACATTGCAGGATGGATTGCCCCCTCAGAGAGGATGGCTGGGCAGGAAAGGAGTCACATATTAAGTCTAACATTGTGCTCAGTGGGGTAGGGGCTTTAATAGGAACAGGTAACAAGGGAGGCAGGAGGAAGAGCTGCTTCCAAACAGAAGATAGTGAATTTGAGTTTTAGACTTAAAACCTGATAGTCAGCCAAGGAATTTATTCACCAGGCAGCTCATTAGGATTGCCAAGAAGTCTGGGATACAGACAGATTTATGAGTCATGAGACTGGATACAACTCCCCAGAGGGTTAAACTACAGAGCAGGAAGAGAGGGGATGGAGAAGGAAAGAGAAGAAAGGAAAAGGGAGACATAAGGGCGCTAGGCAGGGATGCCTCCAGGCCAACAGCAGATGAGAGGGTAGATCTGAGAGGTGGAGCAGCAGGCAAGCTACAGGCCTGGACTCAGAGAGGCTTAGGTTGTGCGCTCAGGCTGCGGGGGGGGGGGGGGGGGGGGCACCTTCCTGCTTCCTGCAGAGCTAGCTCCGCCCTGGCCAGGCTACCACTAGACAGCAAGATTTTAAGGGCCCTTATCATACCCGTCCCTCCAGACTTATTAAAAGCAAAACAAAATCTCTCCTCTATTGACCTGACGCTGGAGATGGAGAATCATAACCCTGATGCGCATGAAGGCACCCCAAACTCAGCAAGACTTTGTTAGTGTGCCCCCTAATCCAGGGTCGGGGTGAAGACTAAAAGCCCTCTCTAGCCTTGCTGCCACAAGCACAAGACTGGGGGTGGGGGTGAGGGAGAGTTTGCGGACTGCGGGGCCAATGTCAGGGCTGGCCGTCTGGGGCGTGATGAGGCCACCTAGGAGGCTGTAGCCCTTCCCGTCACCAGAGAAGGAGCGGTGGATAGGGACAGGTGTGGGGGCCGCGGGGACGTCTTGGAGACCCTCGAGGGGAAATGCGCAGACTCGAGCCGGTTCCCCAGCGAACTGGGTGATCTGCACCCAACTAACCCAGCACTGGCTTGAGGCAACCGGCCATTCTGACCCCGGATCTCCCGGTGCCACAACACCCCACCCCGAAGGCGCGCGGGACCCGCGAGCGCGGCGATCCTGGTTGCCCCAAATCGTTACTGCGGCGCTGAGCTGACGCTTTCCAATCCACGAGGACACGCGAAATTTTGTTTTTCAGAAAAGGACCAGCGAAGAGTGTGGCCGCGCCCTCCCGCCACTCTCAGTAGGGATAGCGCTGTGGGCCGGGGAGACGCCCCGCGGGGAGCGCAGGGCTCGGGAAAGGCGATCACGGCCTGTTAGTGGGGCCCCTACGCACAACGCCCGCCCCGCCAGCCGCGCGCGGGGACCCCGCAGCTGTTGCGCGCGCGGCGGGCACAGATCACCCCGCGGCGCAGCCTCCAGGCTGTGCGCGGAGCCCGGCTCGCAGAGACGCGGGATCACCACCAAGTGGATCATCAGCCGCTACTCAGTTCTCCCTCCAGAACTTTGTGAAGAGCACCCCGAGGGTCTTAAGGACCCCTGAGCACAAGGCAAAAGGGGTGGCGTTTATCCCGATGGTGTGGGGCAAAAAGTATTTAAGCAAAGTATGTTTAGGCTCTTCTGGCTGGCCAGCGGTTCTTGGAAAGCATCTTGGTAGGAAAGAGAAACTGAAAACTGTATGTACCAGGGGGCATCCAATTTGTAAAGAGAAGTGCTTTGAACGATGTTAACAAACATCTTTATCTATTTTAACAGAAGTTTAAAAAAAAAAAAAAACCTCAGTGTAAACCTCATTATACAATTCTGATCTGTGTGCCTGCTCTAACTTTTGTATATATCATCAAAAAGAAAAAGAAAGAAAGAAAGAAAGAAAGAAAGAAAGAAAGAAAGAAAGAAAGAAAGAAAGAAAGAAAGAAAGAAAGAAAGAAAGAAAGAAAGAAAGAAAGAAAGAAAGAAAGAAAGAAAGAAAGAAAGAAAGAGAGGAAAACTGCAAATGATTGTCAGCTACAAAAGCTGAGAATATAGTCTCATCAACTGGAGCTTTGCAAACTTGTTATGCCTACTTTAAATTTAATGACCCCACTGAACTAAGCTAAGGTGAAAAAGGCCCTCTCTGTATGACCATCCTTTCCCATGCCCCTTTGCACACATTAAGAAAAAGATTTAAAGCCAAGAAGACATCTTCTAAATTAATTATGTTATGAAAATGTCACCTTGTGCTTTTGGTTGATCATTAACAGACAAGCACTGAAAATATTTGGGAAATTCTATTCTGTGCCATAAATAGAAATTTGCTTTTTAGATAAATTTTGGCACTACCAAATATTAGTGAATTCTAGTTATCCGACTGTAAATTTTCTCTTAATTAGTAAAAGTTTGTTAAAGAAAAAATTTGATAGTCTAAATATAAATTTTGTTTTACTTGGTGTGTTTAGCTTTTTGTTTTTATTACATACTGAAGGGTTCAGTTTTCCATACCCTTCCAGTGGTGGGTACTTACTTTTAAAGATTACATACCTGTTTGGTTTTTTGAAAACAAAAAGTGACCTTTTTAACTTAAGATTACTTCATGCTAATTTGGCTTTGCTAAAAAAAAACTTCAATTTAAAATTTTTGAACATGCTCACATGGAAAAAAAAATACTAGATCTTATAAGGCCATTCCTTTGCTTATGTATTGTTTTTAAAACAGACTGCAAAGTTTTAAATAATCACTATATATAAATCTGATGCTATTCATAAGTTCTTTTGTTTCAATTTTAATAAAAGGTTATTCCCACTTGACCTCATAAATTTTAACTTCTGTATTGGCTGCAGTTATAAGGCTAATAGGAGTTTCATATAAAATATACTGATGTCTAAAGATCTCAAATAGAAGATTAAACATAGAAGATGACTTTAAAATAAGATTACATTGTCATGTTTTAAACATGTTGCTTCCCTGAGCTTAGTGCTCTATTTTTTTTAAAGTGACTTTTTTTTTTTTTTTTCAGAGAAAGTAATGTGTACATTTAATCTGAGTATGTCAAAAGATTAGGAATCCTTTCAATTTGCCCAGAAAAAATATAAGACCAATTTAGATATAGAAAAACAAGCTTATGTAAGTAATATAATTTTTGAGAATTAGATTACATGGTTTTTAAAACTATGTTACTTTAATTACAGTGAGTTATGTAAATTGTTTTACTGTTTTTAAGCAAAATTCCATATCTTCTGAATTGATTCTAAATGTTTATAAGCTTCAATCTGTCTCTGTGGCCTAATGTTTGGAACTCAAGAACAGAAGTTGATTTTCTCATGGATTTAAAGACTTGGCAAATCACTAGTATAAACACCATCTAAAATACATAGGAAATTTAGACAGTTCTTACATGCTCATATTTACAAAAGTCATCAAATTTGCATGTTTTTCATATATAATCTCCAATTATACATGTAATCAATCATTTTCAACAAAATATGGTATTTAATTCAACAAAATCAATATAGTGGCTTTTCAGTTGTGTGTGGTACTTTCATGCTGATTTTATAAAAAAGATGAAAGTCTATACCAATAAAAAATAGGAGAACAATGGATTGTATGCTTGCTTGCTATTTTGAAGTTTCATATTTAAGATGTTCTGCATAAAAATTATGGAGCTTTTATCTTAGTCTGTATTAGATTATGGAGTATAATGATATTCACTTGTTTATTATAAAGCACAAGCTTGTTGGCAATTCCCTTGACTTTCTATAGCCTCAGTTATCAAAAAATCATTAATTCACTAAGTAAATTGTTGAATAAGCAGTCTTGCAATAATTTTTGAAGGGAAATTTAAAGGAACTATAATAATAATTCCACAAAACCTGTGGAAATTTTGCTACCATAACCTCAATGAAGTAATTTTTAGTTTAATTCTGTTCACTGAATTTGTTTCCTTACATGTAATGTTCAAAATGAAGACTGGCTGTATTTGATGACCAAATTGCAAGCAATGTACTTGTAGATTAGTTTCAAAAGATATAAACACTCATTATTTTTACTATCAGAGCATATTCAAAAATTTTCCAGTCTGAAGTATTCCAACACAAATGTTCAAATCCCAAACAGCACACATCAAACTTTCCCCCCAATTTTTACACATATAAGCAAGCTGATTTTGTACATGGCACTGCCATAAATCAACCTGACTCAATGAATCCTTTTTGAATTCCCACTGTTCCCCTGTCAACTTTTTCTTTTGGGGTGCCCTCCCCCTTCTGCATTCACCAATTTCAGCAGTATGAGGGTGAGATGGAGGTTACAAAGGGGCAGGGCTATGCAGAAACAAGCAATTATTGAGCAATTTGTATGCTATGAGCAGGTTGCCAGGAGTTTTTGTTGCAACAATAGCAAGAAAAGACTACGATAGAACAGCCAATATTTGCTTGCCAGTTACCATTTTAAAGTGTTTTTACATGCTCTACCCACCTTGAGCTTCAGAACAGCCTTGCAAGTTTGTTCCTGGTTCTTAACAAAATCTCCCTTTGTAATTTTTACTGAATCATATGCACCTGTTAAGTATCTCAAGGGCAGGGACTGTGTCTGGTATTTCATGAATATATACACACAGAAAAAACTGCTTACAAATAAACATTCTTAAGCTGACTGCCAAGTGGTTAAAAGCTTCCACTCCATTTGCTGGGTTTGATGATGAAAGGTATTAAGGCTGTAAGGAAACCAATGACACCATCTAAGAGGATTATAAGAAAATCTTTGGCAAAGGAGCCAAAAAGTAAGGGGGTTGGACATAGGAAGGCCAGGGAGAGAAGACACTAGAATTCCCCTGTCAGGGATAAATTCTGGGCCAGAGCTGTTCAAATCCTGCATATAAAAATCTTCATTACTTTAAGCACAAAATTGCTTTCTGTGTAGTGATATATTCAAGTATTTTGCCCATTAAAGTGCATTTGTCTTATTACCAATTGTTGGCAGCACAGACAATGCAAATTTATTTGATGTTTATTTTATTTTTTTCTTAAGCAAATCTGTTAGATATTTATTAATTAGATTTTACAAAAATAGTTTTTGACTTTGTTAATCAACTCTACTCTTTTCTCATTTTCTCTGCTTTTATCTTTGTCATGTACCTATTCTTACTTCCTCTTGATTTATTTTTGTTTCTACCTTCCTCAGCTGAAAGCTCTTTTATTTTCCGTCATTCTAGGTTAAAAAGAAAAAGTCATGAACTTTCCCCCTCAATATAGTTTTAGTTGCACCTCACAGTTGTTGATATGTAAACTTCCATTGTCATTTATTTTTATAAGTCCCTGTATTTTGTTTTACTCTTTCTTTGAATCTGTGTATTTAGACTCATAAAATTTAGCAGGGGTTAGATATTTTTTGTGGGGTTTTTCTTAGTATTAATTTCTAATTTGCATTGTCATCACAAATGATTGTTTTTTTATTTAATTTACATATATTTTACATCATTATTTTTGTACAGTGTATGCTTTCTCCTGTCATGTGAGGTCCCCACAAAATTCCACCATCAATTCACTTGTGCACCATTACCATAGTCCCTTGTGCTCCTCCCCCCAACCCTGTTTTGATCTCTCTCCCTCTCCCTCCCCTGCAGAATGTCTCTGATTTATAGTTGCTTGTTAATTTTGGTTTTTATTATTATTGTTATTTTTTTTCCTAATCCTTTATTTGGTTCCCCTATATTCCTCCTATAAGGAAACCTTTTATCCAATATTTTTCTTTTTCCTTCTGGCTTATTTTACTGAGCATAATCCCTTCCAGGTCCATCCATGTTGTTGCAAATGACATGACTTTATGGTTTTTGATTGCTGAGTAATATTCCATTGTGTATATGTACCACATCTTCTTGATCCAGTCATCTATTTTTGGGCATTTGGGTTGTTTCCATATCTTACCTATTGTAAATAGTGGTGCAACAAACATAGGGATGCAGGTACTCTTTTGAATTACTGTTTTTGTGTCCTTTGGGTAGATTCCTAGGAGTGGAATTGCTGGGTCATATGGTAGCTCTATTTTTAGTAGTCTGAGGAATCTCCACACAGCTTTCCATAGTGGTTGGACCAGTTTGCATTCCCACCAGTGTTATGGAACGCCGGCCTCAGTTTCCCTCAGCCAATAAAAGGAAACTGAGTTTGAGGAAAAGGAAAGTGGTTTTATTTGTCGACAAATGAGGAGGGCGGCAGACTCATGTCCCAAAAACCACCGTCCTGCTCTTTGGCAGTGGGCTGGGGTATTTATACAGGGGGAGATGGGTAGGGATTCGTGAAGGGGAGGGAGAAGGGGTCCGCACAGAGACAAGTGGGCGCCAGCTCAACAGGGAGATGGATGGGTGTCAGCTCATTCATCTTAAGGGAAGGGGAAGGTGTCAAGGCACAGAGGTAGGTGATTGCCAGCTTGTTTTCCTTAGGACAAGGGGGAAGGGTCTACAGGGAAACCGGTGGGCGCCAGCTTGTTTTTCTTCCCAAGGGGAGGGGAAGCTGCAACAAATGGGAAAGACAAGCCATCAATCCTGCCAATGCTAGATAAGGGGAATTGCAAGAAATGGGGGAAAGACAAACTTGTTAACTGTATCACCAGCAGTGCAGGAAAGTTCCTTTTTCTCCACATACTCACCAACATTTGTTGTTCCTAGTTTTTTTTAATATGTGCCATTCTCACTGGTGTAAGGTGATATCTTAGTGTGGTTTTTATTTGCATTTCCCTGATTTTTTTTTTTAAAGATTTATTTTTATTTATTTATACAAGCACTGGGTACAGTCAGAAGCGCGGGAGGGTGAGAGAATTCACCAGAGCCAGAGCGGGGAGCAGAGCAGGCAGAAGGACCAGAGTACACTGCTGAGGGGAGCAGCGGGCGGCAGGAGAGGTCTGCGCGCCATGTTGTAACAGGGTGGTCCCCAGGAAAGGGGGAGGTTCCCTGCCCCTCCCAAGGAAGGGTGGAGCTGAGCAGGAAGAGGAGAAGCTGCAGAAGAGACTGAGGAAGGAGCAGGATGGAGCCAGAAGGAGACCTGGAGGAGGCACATGGAGCCTAGAGACACGTGAAGAAACTGCGCTTGTCTTTTGGTCGTGGACTGGGTGACACAGATGTGGGTGAGACCCGTGGGGAGGTGACAATGGCAGCTTTTATCGTGATGTTGATTTTGCTCTTTTCCTTCCGGGCTTGTCCGGTTGTTTGTGACCCTTTTCTGTGGGTCCCCACTGGAAGATGCTTTAGACTTGTGGCAGGCTTTGGGACTTTGCTCTGGGCCAATCCCATTTGGATGGACTTTTACCCACGAGGGGACGGGTAACTTTGGGTGCTTGATTTAGAAACTAGACTCTTTGCCTTACCTGTATTGTTTCCTAGTTTTATTAAAGTTCCTTCCCATTAAAGTCTCCTATGTTTTGTGTTGATGCGGCGGATGGCAGAACCCATTTAGAATAGGCAGGTTTGCGGGGCTTGGGCTACCCCTCTCCCTGTCCTATAACAATGTGGGACCCTCTTCCGGTGGCTAGGGAGCAGCCGGGGATTGAACCAGCGCTGCAGAGGCTGCGGGCAGCTTCGCAACCCAGCGCTCAACCACTGCACCACCGGGGAGGCCCTTGCATTTCCCTGATTATAAGGGATGTTGAACATTTTTTCATATGCCTGTTGGCCATTTGCATTTCCTCTTTTGAGAAGTGTCTTTGTAGCTCTTCTGCCCATTTTCAGAAATGACTGTTTAAGTGGAAAACAAGTGGAAATGGAAAAACTGGTTTTGGGGATGTAAGCATGAAAAAGTGAAGAAAGGTACGAAAAACAAGGCACAAATAAGAAGAGGAAGTGTATAGGCCCATGTGCCTGGACACAGCAGAGGACTGCAGTGTGTCTGTTACTGTTAGGACAGCAGGTTTGCGTAATTGAAAAGGGCACATGATGCAAGATCGTGTCAGAAGACCCAAAGGATATGGGGCGGATGGGAAGACATGCACACGAAAAACAGTCCTCTGAGAAACTCCTGCTGCTCCTTTGTGGTGCTGGCTAACTGAAGTCCAGCAAGAAATGCCTTGCTTGATCTGCTCTGATGGGTTAAGTGTGAAAACTTAAGATGATAACCTTCCTGCATCAGCCCTCCAGCTTTAAGCCTCTCTGGGAATTTAGTTATTTCCATTTCTTTCACTACATTGGAGAATGTTGTGTGGAGACAACACCACACTGACAAAGGGGCAAGATCATTGCCCTTCTATTGGCACATGTAATTGATTTTAAGGAGATTAGGGAGATTAAGGAAAGGGGAAGGGTGTAGAAGATTAGGGATTGTGAGTCTGCCCTCCAGGCACTTCTAATCTACTTGATGCTACACCCTAATCCCCAGCCATGGTTCTAATCTTATCAACAAGGCTCTCCACTGATCAGCTTCTGGGGTCCCTTGTCATACATCGGTCCTCGGCCCCCGGGCATTCCCAGTCATACCTCGTGATGTATAAATCGGGAGTATATGTTATGCATCGGTCCTCAACCCCCTGGGCATTCTGGACATACCTTGTGATGCATAACCTTCCCAGTGTGATCCAGCTTTGTGCCCTTGTTTGATCTGAAGGGCTTAAGGGTTTGGGCTCCTGTTCCTAACTGGCCAGACCACTTTGACCTTGTTTAGGTGACAAAATGGTGGCCGAATAGGCTGCCTAGGAGTAGCAGACCCACAGGAGAATTTCAACATTGATGATGTATCAGGAGCCTGGATTGAGGAACAACAGCCACTCGTATTTTTTTCTTCATTCAGTGGTCATTTTTTAATTCCTGTGATGCCAGCACCATGTCACACAATACATGTGGCATCTCCAGCTTCTAAACACCTAACTTATTTACAGCCCAGATATGTATGCCAGTTCTCCTCCTGCTGAACAGAAAGTAGCCACTCCCACCGGAGAAATTATAAATGGCCAAGATAGTAGTCACTTCCCTGTCAAAAGAAGATTGCGCAAACCCCTGTCTACCTATAATTCTGCAGTCACCGGGGGAGGAGGAGAAAGGATGAGTTCCCTGAGCCTCCCTCATTATATCTTTCAATGAGGAATTTCATGAACAAAGCTACTCAGCAATGGTGTGGCATTCACAAGTCCCTAGGGAGACACACTGGTGTGTTGTAGTGACCAGCCAGGATATTGGAACTAGGCTGATTTGGTTTATTTTTTATTTATTTTTTTATAGATTTATTTATTTATGCATTTATTTATGCATTTATGCATTTATTTATGCATTATTTATTTATTTACAAGAACTGGGGTATAGACCAGAGATGTGGGGGTGAGAGGATCCACCAGAGAGAATGGGGAACAGAACAGGCAGAATGATTGGAATATACTGCTGGGGGGAGCAATGGGCAAGACAGGAGTGGTCTGCTGCGCCATGTGAGTAGCTCCCTGTCCTGGAACTCGTGCTGCAGAGGCTGTGGATTGCTTCACAGTGCTGTGCTTAACCCCTTGCGCCACCAGGGAGGCCCTTGACTGGGTTTAAATCCTGTCTACACTGCATATATAGTAGAGTCTGACCTTGGGCAAGTTACTTGAACTCGTATGCCTCAGTTTTCTGGTCTGTAAGTGGGGATATAATACTGCCAGCTTCATTAGTTTGTGTTGAGGATAAAATGAGAGAGTGTTTAGAACAGTGCCTAGTACATAATAAGCACTCATTAAAAGCAAATTCTTGTTATTCTAGAATGCGGATTCCCTCACCACTGCACAGGCACAGAGGCAATGCTGGTCCTGCAGAGAGAATGAAGCTACCAAAGAGAACACAGCTACAGGATTCTCGAGTTAAACAGTCCCAGCATCACGCTGTCCTCCTTAAAAACTTGAACAGTCATCCAGGAAGGTGCAAAGCAAATTGGAAAGGTGCCTAGACTTTGGTACAAATCATACTTGAAGACTTTCCTTTGAGCAAGTGCATAAGCAAAGGTTAAAAACTGTCTGTGATGAGCACTAAGGGCCCTGAAATAAATAGGGGGACTCAAAGCAAGACAGGAACAATGCAGACCACCCAGTAGAGGGCCCAGAGAAAACAGATTGTTCTCTCAGGCACACTATCTAGACTTATCAGTTCCTCCGTGGGGAAGAACAGGACATCGAGAGCAGACCTACTCGGAAATCTTCAGTATAAAGATCTCATTACAGTACAGAGATTCAGTCATTCTTTTAAAACAACACCCGTTTGTCTTTATAAGGTCTTAAGCGGATTAGGCTTTGTGCTAGCTGGTGGAGACACATGGTAAACAAGACCCGAACAGACCCTCCCTCCTTGGAGCTTAGGATCCAATAGGAGACTGACGTGAGCAATCACACAGATGTCATTGCAAGCTTTGACAGGTGGTCAGAAGAAATAAGAAGGGACCAGTGAAGGGAACAGGAGGGGCTTTTGGGTTTGGGAGTCAGAAACAGCCGTTGAGAGGGCAACAGTAATCCCCAGCGTGCCCCAGAAGGATGAGGGGGTTAGTGGGGAAAAGGCTACATGGTCCCAGGAGTGGCCTGCGTGAGGCCTGGGGTGGGAAAATTTCAGGGTGGCCTGAGTGGGACTGGGAGTATAGTCAGTGGGATGGGGACCCTCGAGTGGGCAAGGCCAGAACCCCGCCCTTCCCCAAGGCCGTGTGGGCCGTGTTAGCACCTTTGTTTTCTTACCAGTACAAGGCAAATCACTGAAGGGTTCTAGGCACACACATACTCACATTGGTGCTGTTAATAAGTCATTCCTGTTGCGGTGTGGAAAGCGAGTGAGAGAGAATGGAAAAGAGAAGCGTGTGCGGGAGGATTTTAGCCTGGCCCTTAGACCCAAGGATGTGTGCCGGAGCCCAGCTCCGGTGAACAGGGTTGTGGAGAGGGACCTGAAAGAACCATGGGAAACAAAGAAATGACAGACACAAATTAGAATTTAAGGGAAATGGGACCCGGGAGACACAGGCTTCTCAAGCGCAAGCGTCCCCACTGCCTGGAGCAACTCATATTTATTGAGACAGACCACCCCCCCAGGTTAGTTACTATACAGTGGTTTATTCTTTTATTTTTTTTAAAGATTTATTTATTTATACAAGAGCTGGGGTACAGATCAGAGGCTTGGGAGGGTGAGAGGACTCACCAGAGACAGAGTGGGGAGATGAACAGGCAGATGGACCAAAGGCACTGCTGAGGGGAGCAGCGGGAGAGGCTGGAGAAGTCTGCCACACCATGTGGATATCTCCTGGCTGGCCGGGAATCGAACCCACACTGCAGAGGCTGTGGACAGCTTCACAGGGAAGCCCTCAACCCACTGTACCACCGGGGAGGCCAGTGGTTTATTCTTTTATTTCTTACTATTCAGCATTATTCTTGACACAGTCACCGCCAAGGATCTGCACTATCAGGTTATTCTGTTTTCTAATCTAGTTTTTTTCCCAGGCATAGTTTTGCTGACACAAGAAAGAATACCCTGGTCTGTGCACGGGCCAGTCCTCCAACCTGTGTGTATCAGTCTTTTAGCCATGACCAGTCTTCCAGCTATGACCCAGATATCATCTCAGCACTTTTCATGCCATCGGGGTCACCAACAGATGTGGTGAGCACAAGCCAGGGCAGAGACCCCTGTGCTGTATCAGGTCCCAAGGGCTCACATCGTCGGGGTGTTGCACATACTACAGAGCCAGACCCAAACCTCAGGAGTGGAAGTTCCTCAAGATGTAAAACTATTACTTAATTAAATTTAGTTAAAAGATATCAATAACATTTAGCCATATGGAAGTTTAGGGATGGGGGGTGGAGGGAGGGATCTGTTCCACTGAAAGAAGTAGCAGAGGATGTGAGCTTGAGAAGTGATGGGTTATGCTGATGTGCTGAGGCTTGAAGAGGTCACGTAAATTTGAGACAATTGAGCAATAGAAGAATTAGGCAGATGGAAACAAAATGATTGTATAGATTAACAGCAAAAGGCAAAGATTTTTGCTAAGGTCTGTGGGCACCCACAATGCTATAGATACTTCCCTCCTGAGTTCACACCCCCGCCCCCATGGTCCTGTGACTGGGTGAGGAGGTGCAAGACCAGGCCTGTTTTGGGGTTTTAGCCTTTGTGAATGAAAGGTCCATGCAGGAGGCTGGAATGCAAAAGCCTATCTGGGGGCAGGAATGCGGAAACCTGCCTGGAGGATTCAGACAATGAGCCTCCCCCCTCCCCCTACGGGTTTCTTCTCAGACAAAGAACTTCTACCTGCCCTACGACTTTTCTCGCCCTACAAACTTCTTCCCGCCATATGAGCCCAACTTCCCACCTGACCTCTCCTCACCCTATAAAGGCCTGCATTGCCTTGACAACGTGTGTGGCTTTACTGACAACCACCTTGGGTCCATGAGGTCCGTCCAGGAGCAATAAACTTTCCCTTCCCCTGAGGAAGCTTGGCCTGGCTGTTCTTTACCGCGTCGTACCTTTCAATGAGCACCTTCCTCTATCAGCAAATACTAAATATGTTCTATGACTGCATTAGTACAAAAACATAATCCACTCTTGTTTATATCCTGATTTCAAAAGAGAAACATTTTTGTGGACTCCTAAATGGGGATGTGTCCTCCCAGCAGATGGCAGAACCCAGGAAACCCAGGCAAGTGGGTCCCCAGACAGAAGGTATATGAGTGAAAGCGCCAGAGTCACTCCCCAGAGCCCCACCTCAAACCTGTCAAGTCGCCCTCAGCGAAGCACAGCAGGGTCCAAACAAACATTTCAGTTCTAGGTGGCAGGATCTGCATCCCAACAGATCCCTGTTCCCAAGAATTGATGTACAGAATGGTACTCAGAAAACCAGTCTGGTGACTGAAGATAGTACCTCATCTTTGAAGAATGTCCATTTGTAACAGAGTGGTCCCCAGGAAAGGGGGAGGTTCCAGGTTCCCTGCCCCACCCAAGGGAGGGTGGAGCTGAGCAGGAAGAGAAGAAGCTGCAGAGGAAACTGAGGAAGGAAGGAGGATGGAGCCAGAAGGAGACCTGGAGGAGGCACATGGAGCCTAGAGACATGTGAAGAAACTGCACTTGTCTTTTGGTCATGGACTGGGTGACACACATGTGGGTGAGACCTGTGGGGAGGTGACAATGGCAGCTTTTATCTTGATTTTGATTTTGCTCTTTTCCTTCCGGGCTTATCTGGTTGTTTCTGACCCTTTTCTGTGGGTCCCCACTGGAAGATGCTTTAGACTTGTGGCAGACTTTGGGGCCTTGCTCTGGGCCAATCTCATTTGGATGGAGTTTTACCCATGAGGGGACGGGTAACTTTGGGTTCTTGATTTAGAAACTAGATTCTTTGCCTTTCCTGTATTGTTTCCTAGTTTTATTAAAGTTCCTTCCCATTAAAGTCTCATATGTTTTGTGTTGATACGGCAGATGGCAGAACCCATTTAGAATAGGCAGGTTTGCGGGGTTTGGGCTGCCCCTCTCCCTGCCCTGTAACAGATTTGGTGCTCCACGTTGGGATTGTAACAGGGTGGGCCACAGGAAAGGGGGGAATTATTAGGGGGAAAAGGATGTCCTAAAGCTAATTCCATACAGGCTTTGTGGACTCCACCCCCCATTCCAGACCAAAGCCAAAAGACACTGGGAACTCCAAATCCCATCACCACCAAAGGGAAGGTGGCTGGGACCTGAGGGTGGGGTTAAGCAGCCAGGTTTGGTATAAAGCCAGACACGTGGGCTTTGGAGGGGATCCCCCATTTTGGCTCTCCGCTAGCTCGCAGCATTCAGCCAGCTCTGAGAGTGCTTTTGGGTTTCCAGGTCGGCAGGTTGGGTAGGATGCATTAAAGACTTTATTTCCCTATTTTCTCCCTGAGTTGTACATTTCCTTAATTCTCTTTCCCTTGAAAATAAACCTTTTATTAACCTTTTTGTGTGTGCCTGTAGTGGAGTATTAATAAGCCCCTTTTAAGCGCGTGGGTGAGGACCCACAGTCAGGCAACCCATTTTATATCGGGGTTGCCCCATAACACATTGACACCTAAAACTCATCACAACACTTCTAGAAACACTGTTTCCTTCTCATTCTCTCAAGCTTTGCAAGTGCTTTCATCAAAGCCCACCAAATTCTGACCTGAGACTGGCTTGTCTGTCCTCCCCAACTCTGCCTGCCTTGGGTTTCCTCTCCACCCTCCTGCAGCCTAGAAGCCAGTGGGGGACAGAAGGGGAACCTCTCCCCGCAAGGGGCTGCAGGGGAGGGAGGAGGGCTGAGGAAACACCTACTCCTGCAAAAGTTGAAAGTCTTTACAAATAAAAGAATGTGGTATATATACACAATGGAATATTACTCAGCAATCAAAAAAGATAAACTCATGCCATTTGCAGCAGTGTGGATGGAGCTAGAAGGAATTATGCTCAGTGAAATAAGCCAGAAGGAAAAAAGAAAAATATCAGATGGTTTTGTTACAGGGCAGGGAGAGGGGCACCTCAGACCCTGCAGACCCCACCCTCTCTTGAATGGGGCAGGAAACCTGGAACCTCCCCCTTTCCTGGAGACCACCCTGTTACAGACCACCCTGCTGTAAGTGTACAGCAGGAATATAGGTGAGCCAAATAAGACATCAGTGTAAAAAAATAATAACAGTACAAAACAATCATAAATCAGAAACATACTGAAGGGGAGAAGGAGGGAGAGGGATCAAAGAGAGGGAGGCAAGAACACGGGACTGAGGTGATGGCGCATGGGTGCACTGGCGAAGGAAACTATGAGGACTACACCTGAGGGGGTGGGGGGAAGCAAATATTTAAAAATGAACAATGATATAAAGTAAAATTAAAAGCCTGTTATGCAACAATGACTACATACAATGTGCTAATAGAAACATCCTTTGCAGACCAGCTGTCCCCAGCCAGGTAGAAAAGGGGAAGGTAGAAGGCCCCCGGATGGGGGAGGGCAGGTCTCAGGTAGGACCCTGTAAGATGAGCCCATCCTTGGCTGGAAGAAATGGGAGATCTTATCCAGCCCTCTCTGCAAGTTTGTTTTCGCTCCAGGACAGAGAGCAAATAGCAACTGCAAGGCTGAAGAAGGCTTTGAAATTCATGGCTGGCCACAGAGGCAAGGTTCCATTTTATAGTTGTACCAAACTCAAAAAACACTCAAAACCAAGTACAGATTGTAAATTATAGGTAAAAGCTATGGAAATGTTTGAGGAAAGTGGTAGCCTCTAGATGGTTCAGTCACCGACCATAAGAAGTCGCGTGATGGCCAGCTAGTTAATACAACCAGGTCCAGTGAAGCAGCAAGGCAGAGGGGGCTAACTTGAGGGCAACAGGGCGACAGGGTTTTCTTCCGGGTGGAACCTTGGAGGTGTTTTTTTTTTCCAAGCTGGTTTTGCCTGGTTCTGCGGTTTGACCTTTAAAAGCAGCAGCTCCTACAAAAGATACCGCCTAGAAAAGAACAACTGGGAGACCAGGAACCTGCTGGAGACCCGCCCCAGCTAGATCTCAGACGGGAGAGGACGGAGTTGGTGAAAGTTCCTTTTTCTCTTTCTTATCTTTCTCTCGGAGGGCTGAGGGGAAGTGGAGCGAGGTAGGAGTGAGGAAGACACAGACACCTTATTTCGTGCAAATATCTCCTGCTGAGGGTCTCAGCGGGTCTTTATTTATGCCTTAAGGTGAGTGGTGGGATTACATCAGTGTAAGCATCGAGGCAGAACAGAAACAATCAATACATATTTTCTCATGAATGTGCAAAGACTCCCTAGGTCTCACACCTAAAGGGCAATTCTCTGGTAACCTTAAAAACAATTAGTTTCCTAGGTACAGCTCATTTACTAACATGATCAATCACATATGACAGCACAACATTCGTCAGCAATTAAACTTTCCCAGTTATAAAGTGGGTGTAAAATTCCTATTCTATATTCAATTACTAAAATCTATCTATCTCCTAGCACTCAATTAACTCGGTTAATATATTGATTACTTCAAAGTGGTCTGAAACAACTCATCAAATTTAAGTAAGTTCTACTGAAGTCTAACTCCTAACTAGAAATTCCTAACCTCCACACGGCCTGCGAACTATTGACTTCTTGCAAACACCAAGAAATGTACTGCTGGTGCAAACATGCACCCCCCTTGTCAGGTTATGGCTTCCAAGCACAGTTGGTTTAGGGCAGCTTGTTCTCCATAGTTCTCAGGGCCAGAACATTTCTTTCCTAACTATACCTTTTGCATTATTTAGTTTCTATGATACTAATTCAAGTGCAAGAATAACAAATCAATTAACCAATTAACTCTAGGTCTGAATTGGGTTTTCATATGCCAATTAATGACTAGCTAACTTCTGCATTAACCAAGAACAAAGAGGAGAGCTTTAGCAGGCATTGCCATGGAGACTCCCTAGTTCAGATCTTCTTTGGGAAGTGCAAGAACTCCCCTCTTCTGGGAAGTACAACTATCCCTCTTTGGGGGAGCACAGAAACTCCCCGCTTCTCGGGAGTCTCCCCCAATGCCCGGACCATGTCAAGAGACAGCATGGGAGGCACAGCCTGCCACAGGAACCCGTGAAATGTTC
This sequence comes from Talpa occidentalis, assembly GCF_014898055.3. Classification (NCBI taxonomy): domain Eukaryota; kingdom Metazoa; phylum Chordata; class Mammalia; order Eulipotyphla; family Talpidae; genus Talpa; species Talpa occidentalis. The sequence continues at coordinate 123,564,033 of NW_023603184.1, forward strand.
AATTTTATTTATTTTTTTTCATAGTGAGGGACAGGAGTAAAGTTTTGCAAGGGTAACAATTCTATGTGGAGGAACCTTATTTCTGTCTGGATATCTGATTATTACACACGGCAAGTGTTGTGTGTTTTCTGCAGAGAATGCTTTTAGACTTAAAAGAGGAATTTTACCTGAGGGTTCTAGGTAGACAAGGCACCCAAACTTCCCCAAAAGCCTGAATTTCCAGTGAGGGTGAGACTACCCAGACAATGAAGAATCCATAGTTTTATTTCACTGAGAAGATAAGATCTAAATTTCCCACTATCTTAGATCTTAAGAAATATCTAACTCCAGGACATAATTACTGATTTAAACCTGCTCCGGAGTGACCACATCTCTGGTTGATTACAAGCTTGAACAGGGAGCCTGAGGGCTCGGAAGGATCTGTGTGCTATTAAATCTGTAAGAACAGTTGGTGTTCTATATATACGCATTTCTACTCACCAAGGAGACGTGGCAGTTCCATCTGCTCGAAAAGACATCAGAATAGTCTGGGTTTGAAATCGCCAACACATCTCAGAAGGGTCAGCTGGGTGTCCTACCAAGCATGTCTCACCAGTAGTAAAATCAAGCCAACCAATCAGATTCCTGGAAGGCCTCAAGAGTCAGGCCTTAAGATTTGTGAAAACAGGATGGATAAAAGTGAGGGCATAACTTGCCCCGACATTTAAAAGCTGTAAGCGTTTCTATTTCACATGCAATGGGGACTTCATTACTTTGCTAGGGTAGACTATTCCAGCATTCCAGGGAAACAGAATTAGTCAGTCTCACTAGGCGGTTGAGGAAACAAGCTTGTGAACACATAAATAGGAATTTCACAGGACACAGACTCAGATATACAAGACATGGATTCCATCTTCTTCTGGGTGTCTCAGAACCCTCTTGTGTAAAGTGGAGGTTATAGTCCCACCTCAGAGAATAGCAGGAAAATTAAATGAACAAACACAGGGGAGCATTCTCCTTTGGAACTCAGTACGGAGTAAAGGTTAGGTATGACACAAATTTAAACACAAGCACACATACATAAATTCTACCTCAGGTCCTCTTCCACCTCACAGACTTCCATTAGAGGAAGCCCAGGAGTAAAAAGTGCTTGCAGTATACCTGCACATTGGGAGAGGCATGGACCTCAGGCAGCCCTGGCTACCCTCCTCCCCTTTGTGCCTGATGTCCCTGCCAAGAGTTTCAAAGACCTGTTTTGAAACTCATTTGAGCCTTGAGTAAATTCATTTTGCATTCCTGCCATAAGAACCTCCTAGGAAGTCCCAGCTGTGGAATGCTCTCACCCAGGTTTGAAGAGTGAAGAAAGGAATCGCAAGGGAGATCCACATCAGCTAATATTTCAAATGATCCTGCCACAACAGAATGTGACTTTTTTCCCTCACATTTTATAGTCCTTACAGAGTTTTCACTTATCTTATTCATGAACCGATGACATTCAAATTGGCCTCCTAGTCTAGATGCAGGACCTCTGGATGCCTATATCCAAATGACATCCGTTGGAAGTCAAATAGCCGACTTGAACTGAATAGATGCAAGAGGGGCCACTTCCCAGTACTCTGTTCCCAGTGTTCCTATCTCTTTAAAGAGAGAATGACCCCAGTGTTCAAACCAGAACCCTAGGACTTCTATTTTACTCCCTGCCCCTATTTCATCTATCAACTGATCCACTTGGTTCTACCTCCAAATCCATGCCAAATCTGCCCCTTCTCTCTATCTCTGATGCACCACTCTACACCCTCCCTCAAGCCCCCATCAATCTCTATCAGGGCACAGAGAAGTGGCTTCAGACCTGGTCTCTATACTGCCTGGTACTCTGTACAGTAGAATGATTTAACACAAATCGCATTACATTACGTCCTAGTTCAAAACTCTCTTCCCACCTACAAATCTGCAGATGCTTTGCCCTGGCTCCTGCCATCTTGCAGACCTTCTCTCAGACTCTCTTCCTCTTGCTGTCCACATTTAGCCATAGTGACTGTCTTTTAAGCATGCCAAGCTCCCTTTTTCCTTGGGGCCACTGAACTAGCCACTCTTTTTCTGTACCTTCTCTCCACAGACTTGCCTTTAGAATGCAGTTCAAACAACTCCAGCAACGACTACCCAATAGTACGTAAAAGAGTATTTCAAATTACTTCCTACGCCCCTTACCCTGTCCATCAGATTTTTTTACCATTTCCTGAAGTTATCTTGTTTCTCTGCTTGCTTATTATTCCCCCGTATTAGAAATATGTGGTATTTTGTATAGTACTTTATGGTTCTCATGAACACACACGCATACACACACACACACACACACACACACACACACCTTATGCTACATGAGAAGAGATTTCTTGTCAGGTACACAAATATTTTTGAATGGGTGAATGATTTTATTTGATACTCAAATTCCTGTCACTCATCCCATGCAAGTCACATATATATAATATAACTACTGTTACAGGGCAGGGAGAGGGGCACCCCAGACCCCACAAACCTGCCTGCTCAAAATAGGTTCTGCCATCCGCCGCATCAACACAAAACAAATGAGACTTTAGTGGGAAGGAACTTTAATACAATTAGTGAACAATACAGAAAAGACAAAGAATACAGTTTCTAAATCAAGAACCCGAAGTTACCCGTCCCCTTGTGGTAAAACTCCATCCAAATGGGATTGGCCTAGAGCAAGGTCCCAAAGTCTGCCACAGTCTAAAGCATCTTCCAGAGGGGACCCACAGAAAAGGATCAGAAACAACCAGACAGGTCTGGAGGGAAAAGAACAAAATCAAAATCAAGACAAAAACTGCCATTGTCACCTCCCCACGGGTCTCTCACCCACATCTGTGTCACCCAGTCCATGACCAAAAGGCAAGCGCAGTTTCTTCACGTGTCTCTCAGCTCCACGTGCCTCCTCCAGGTCTCCTTCTGGCTCTCCATCCTGCTTCCTTCCTTCCTTCCTTTTCTCCTCTGCAGCTTCTCTCCCTGCTCAGCTCCACCCTCCCTTTGGGTGGGGCAGGAAACCTGGAACCTCCCCCTTTCCTGGGGACCACCCCGTTACACTACATGTAAATCTCTGAAATGTAATACATGATTTCAGATTTCTTTGACTTTTCACAAATAGTCCTTTCTTTGGTCATCTGGTAAACTCCTATTCAGTCTTCAAACCCCTGTTTGGGGCTGGAAAGAACACTGTGCTGGAGTCTCTGAGGTGAAATTCTGCCCCAAATCTGGAGTCCTTCCTTTCCTCAAGACAGAAAGCAGGGACTCCCTGGTGGTGCAGGGGTTAAAGTCTCAGTGCTATCAAGCTATCACCAGCCACTATGGCCTGAGTTCGATCCCACTGCAGCCTGAGTTCGATCCCCAGCCAGGGTGGTGACACATGGAGCGGCAGACCTCTCCTGATTTACCCGTTGCTCCCCTCAGCAGTGTATTTCAGTAAATCCATCTGTTCTACTCCCCACTGTGTCTCTGGTGAATCCTTTCACACACACATACCCCCACACACCTCTGGCCTACACCCCAATTCTTGTACACATAAATAAATAAAAATAAATCTTGGGGGGAAAAAAAGACAGAAAGCAAAGAAAGTAGCTTTAAAAATCCAACAACCCATTGACCATCTCCACTTACATGTTTCTTAAACTTCTCAAATTTAACATGTTCAAACAGAACGCATGATGTAAAAGATAGCCCATTCACTGCTCAGCCCAAATGCTGTAGAGACACTCTGGTCCCCCAATCCGTCACATGTGACTCACTTCTAATCTGTCTCACCCCTTCTCACTCACTCACTTCTAATCTGTCTCACCCCACTATCAGCCTAGTCCAAACCTCATCATCTCTTAACTCTATCACCATCATAATATCTAATCATGTCTCCTTCCCCAGGCTTGCCAAAACCCTTCATTCTCTGTGAAGCAAAGAATATTTTTTTAAAATTAAATCAAAATCTGTCACCCACTCTTCAAAACCCTGGAATGGCTTCTCATCATATTCAGAATGCTCGACAAAACCCTTTCCATGCCTACAAGGCCTCTTGCAAAATCTGTGACCGGCCTCACTTCCTCCATGTTGCCATCTGGAACACAGGAAGGAGGTTAGAGAGAGGGGTTCTGGGGCAACTGTCCCACCCATTGCCCCTGTGAGATCGGCAAGTTGCTTAATGTCTCTGTGCTTCAGTTTCTTCATCCATAAAGTGAAGCTGTTGGGGGAGTAAAGGAATCTTCAGAACAGTCTCGGCACATGCAAGCTTGTGGCCATGCCCACAGTCCTCCACAGGGGGATGATCTGAACCCTTACATTTGAGGGAATAAGTGAGAACCAAAAAGTTAAGGAAAGAAAATGAACTTGAAGGTGGTTATAATCAAGTTTAAAAAACATATTTATGAAGTCTTTACTTTCTGTGCATGATGAAATCTTCCCTTTGCCCTTTAACACAAGAAAAAACCCAAGAAAGAATTAAAGGTTGATGAATTTTAATAGCTTTTTATTGATGGATAGCTTGGCTAGTCTAATAAAAATAATAATAACATGTTTAAAACTCACTTTCATTTGCTAATCCCTGGCTTTCAGCTCATACCCCTAGGGAAACCACTCTTGGACTCCAAAGGGCACAGGCAAATACTCAAGTTGACTCATGGGAAGGCGGCAGCCAGGCGGGCCTTTGCCAAGAGCCTCTGCGGTGCTCTTGGGCCAGGCGGAGGCTGCAGTTGGCGCGCCTCTTCTGGCAGTGAGGCTATAAATCACCCCCTGTCAGCCTGCTGCTGCAGTTTGGGCTTCCCCAAAGCTCCTAGGCGTCCAGGTTTTTGTTCCCACATATCTGCTTTTTAGAAAACAAAAAAAGCTCTCTCCTGGTGGAGTATATTTCCCTGGCATGATGCCTTCTCTTCCCAGTTCTGATGAGCTCATTTTTTTTGTGAATGGAAAAAAGGTAAGTGTGTGTGCTGATTAATTTGAATTTTCATATACCAGGGATGAAAGTAAAGCTAATTTTTTTGGACACTAGGATGCTGCTTTTTATTTCCTTAACCTCTCTCTCTTGTGTCTTTTTGAAGTCAGATATCGAGATGTGGCCTTGAACATGGATCATTAGTTCAAGGTTTAGTACAAAATTCTGAAAGCCAGGGGACTTTGCCAGTTCTTTACTTTTTTTCAGAATCAGTGAAGAGCTTCATTTTTGTATCTTATATTACAATGGGGGTGCATTCTGACAGTTGGGCTCCAGGACACAGATATGAAAATTTTGTCATTCCCCCTTTATTTCAACTAGCTCTACTTGATTTCACCACTGCTTTTTTAAAGGGAGGCATTTGTGACACTGAGGACAATAAAAATCACAAGACTCAATAATTTTCCTTTGCCTTACTTAATTTCCTCGGACTGAGGAGACAGACTGAAGCGTCTCTGTCTGTCTGATGGAATTAATAGACTGCTTTCTGCACCATGGAAGAGATGTGGCAACTCTAAAGCTTAGCTATGCCAACCCTTCTCAACCCAGTACTTTAATTTACAAAATGAATAGAAAGCTTGAGGTGCTTGTGAACAATTAGAAAAAAGCCTAGTAAAAATTTAAAATAGATATTTATTGTGAAAAGGATTTTGTGTTAATGCTTTCATTTCTCCAAGTCTCAATTTTATTGGATTCCATTCATCTCTAAAGGAGAAAACAACTTTTAATTAAGGCAAGATAGCAGGGAAACATCATTTTTAGGAAAACTATGAACTGAAAAAAAGTGAAGAAGAAAGAAAAGAGTGAAGAAAATGGGTTTAGCAATACTGTCTGCTGATAGTGCAGGATTTTGAACACGCTGACTGGAAAAATCAGAAAAACGACTGCTGAGTAACAAATTGTAGATATTCAAAACCTAAGAACTTTCTAAATGTGAAGAAAATGGGTCTTGCTGCTCTGTTGGCTTAATCTCTAGAAGCACATTAGAATGGTTATCCCTCTTCAAGTTTGCGGTCTTTCAAATGCAGCCTATATTTTGCTGTTTTTACCCTTTTCTGTTTTACAAATTTGTAAGACAAGTTACAGATGGCATCAGAAGAAAGTATATATAAATACAATTCTATGACAAAATGGTTTTGTTTTTATTTTTGTGGTTGTTTGACCTTCTTTAGACTGAGGGACATAGGTTGGGCAAAGCATACTCCCTGATCAATAATACATCATTATCACAATCTGGACAAGACTTCGCATTTATTTTTTATATTATTTATTTTTTTTAAGATTTATTTATTTATTTATACAAGCACTGGGTACAGCCAGAAGAGCGGGAGGGTGAGAGAATTCACCAGAGCCAGAGCGGGGAACAGAGCAGGCAGAAGGGCCAAAGTACACTGCTGAGGGGAGCAGTGGGCGGCATGAGAGGTCTGCGCGCCATGTGGGACCCTCGCCCGGTGGCCGGGGATTGAACCGGCGCTGCAGGCATTGCAGCCTCGCAACCCAGCACTCAACCGCTGCGCCACCAGGGAGGCCCTATTTTTTATATTATTTTATTTTTTCTTTTTATTTCCTATCTTCTATTTCCTTCCTGCATATATACACTTGTGCTTTTAAAATTACATATAGAGATATAGAGATATAGTCTATATATCTGTGTGTAAATATTTATACATATAAATATATATATATATTCTATTTACTTTCCATATGGTTATTTAGAAATACAGATGTGTGTATTATTTGCTTATACAGTGGTATTATTTTTTATCAATCTCCATTTGCTTCTCTTGTGACTCAGCACAGTTTATAAGATCTATCAGTGTTGCTCTTTGAACACTTGGCTCTTTCCTTCTGCACACATAGTTCTCCAGGATACCATATCCTTCATTCTTCTCTATTACCACAGTGACAGATACACACGGGACATTTCTCCACTACCCAAGAAATGCTACAATGAACAGCCTACCATGTGCCTCCTCTTTGGCTCTGGAAAGGAAATCTCTAAGTGAGATTGTAGCCTGCTAATGTCACGCCAGGTGACTTTCCACAGGCTTGCACCGGTTAAATTTCTTGCAATGTATTGCATAACGATGCTGTTTCCTTGCCTTATAGATGTGCCAATCTATGAAGTGCCAGTACTTGGTATAATCAAACTTCCCAGGCTTAGCTAATCTGAGGTTGGCTAAGGTTAATGTAAGTGGTGTCTTGTTGTGGTTTCATTAGCCTCTCTGATTATAAGAGTTTACTGAAGCACTTGTATGCTTTTCATTTGCTTACTAAAAAAAATTAAGATTTCCCAACTGTCTATAAATTGTTGAAAAAATAGAACATACCAGGACAGGATAGTAGTGTGACTAATGGTATGAACAGTATTTCTTACATGATATATAAGTAGTCTCTAAATGGCCAGGAAGGGGCCTCCCTGGTGGCACAAGGGGTCAAGCACTGCACTATAAATCAATCCGCAGCCTCTGCAGCACGAGTTCGATCCCCGGCCAGGGAGAAACCCACATGGTGCAGGGTTTCACCCGCTGTTCCCCTCAGCTGTGTATTCCAGTCAGTCTGCCTGTTCTGTTCCCCACTCTGTCTCTGGTGAATCCTCTCACTCACCACATCTCTGGCCCTTACCCCAGCTCTTATATGCATAAATAAATAAATATTTTAGATAAATAGATAAATAAAGAAATAAATGGCCAGAAATAGGATGCATTTGATATATCAGAATTGCAGTTGACAGCCTTTAATTAAATACCCCAAATCTAGACTTGCCTCCTCCTTTGGAATCTTCATTCTCCAAATGCCATATATCATATATTGGGCCTGAGACAATATCATGATGGATGGAAGCATTAAAGAAGCGTTGCACTGAGAGGCAGCTAAAACTGATTGGGGAGGAAGTATTGTTTACATGGAATGCTGTATCAGGAATACTGATGTCTTTATAGCAGAGAATAATGTTAACAGGCTGTGTCCCCTCAATACAAGGCAGACGGGAGAAAGGAATAGTAGTCCTAGCCCACCTATCATCTTGTTCCCCTAATTCCTATTTTTCTACCTTTGGAAAAAATTTCCAAAGTCACACAATGAGGGTATTACAGCAAATATTACTGTAGTGCTTTGCTTCTGTAATGCCACCATACTTAGTCCCTTCTGCATGCTACAATTCCAAGAAGATTGGATGGTGAGTTCAGATCTGGCTGAGTGATCTTCTGAGGACTCAAAAGGAGATTTGGAAATAGGAGGCAGTATATGAAGAATAATGCAGGTCTCTTGCCTTTGTCAGGGGTGATAAAAATAAATAACACTTTTAGTGGGATGATGCCCTCTATTTCTGTGTCACTATCCTTCAGTGTCACTATCCTTCCAGGTAAATTTCTCTCCAATTCTTCCCTTTGATCTTGCCTGACTCTTCCTAGCAGAGGTACTTCCTGGGCCAGGAGAGCACACAGCTTTCATCTCATTTGCTGGCTTTGATTATCGGAGCAGCCTGGAGCACAATCTGACAGCCAGAGTGGAGATACCTGATGGAGAGGGAGTATGGACAGAATTGCCTCCTGCATAACATGCTCCCTGCGACTCCCTTAGGAAATCTCTGACTAACCATTTTTATGACTATATATGGCCTTGAGTTATCTGGGTCAATTTTGTAATCTGCGCATGTTTTCCCATCTGGGTTTGTGATACTTATTGCTAAGAAATATATATTTCCGGTGATTTGATCATTTTGATCATTCCGATGATCAAATTATAATTTTCATATGAATTTGCTTTTGCCCTTAATTCCCAACTCACAACTCCCCAAACTCAGAATTTCATGTCTAGAATGGGAAAGGTGTCTTTTGTTATATGAATGAGGTGACTTTCAGAAGCACCTAAGGATGAAGGCTTGTTGCCTGAGAACCAACTAAGTGATTAGAGGGTAGAAACTTCCGGTGCCACCCACAGAGCGAGAGGGGCTCCAGGTTGAAACAATCACCAATCATGAGTGATGTAGTCAATTGTGCCTAACTAATGTGACCTCCATAAAAACTAAGATGATGGGGTTCAGAAAGCCTCCAGGTTGTGGAGCTGCTGGGAGAGGGGAGCACATGGAGAAGGCATGAAAGCTCCACCCCTCCCCACACACCTTGCCCTGTACATCTCTTCCGTCTGGATGCTCCTGAGTTATATCCTTTTGTAATAATTTCGTGATCTAATGAGCAGAAAGATCTAAGTTCTGTGAGCCACACTAGCAAATTAATCAAAACGAAGAAGGGAGTTATGGGAACCTCTCTGATTTATCCCAGTCAGTCAGAAACATGGGCAATAACCTGAGTTCGTGACTAGCAGCTGAAGCTAGAGGAAGGGCTATGGGGCTCTCTAATCTGGAATCCTGGGTAAGAAGCATAGGTCACAGGTTTGGTTTTGCCTGGGTTTGCAGCTGGTATCTGAAGAGGGTGATCTTGGGCAACAAGTCCTTAACCCTGTGGAATCTGATTCTGTCTATGGGGAGATAGTGTCAGGATTGAGCTGAATTAAGTTAGATACTTAGATACCCTGCTGGTGTCTGAGGCTCGCTTGTTGGTGTAGGAAAGCCTCCACATACACCCACACTGCAGCTGGGTCCAGGAACGCCTTCAGGGCCCTTCCTCAGTAATGCTAAGGAAAAACAATCCAGACTTTATAATTGTCACAAAAATTGGAAAATTCAGACATTGAAAAAATTCTCCATAACTTCTTGAAAATTCTGGTCCCAAGTGTTAGAAAAGTTTATTATTTTTTCCCATGAAACCACCTTCTTTCAATAACAAACCCCCCAAATAATGAACAGAATTGTATAACATGTTGGTAATACCTTTCTAAAATCCCTTCTCTCATTCACAACATAGGTCATAGAGAAGAATGCTGATCCTGAAGTGAATCTGCTATTCTACCTGAGGAAAGTCCATATCCTTATATTTGGCTGCAATCAATCTGGATTGGGTGGTAAAAAGAGAACATACTATGACTTATAAAGAGAGGCACCTTGATTTTGCTCTAGGTAAATGACCTGTGTTGGCTTGTAAGGTCTGGTTTCTTACCCAGTCATTTTATTACGATAGCCATTATCGTTCCCTAAGGCCCCGTTCCAGGAACTGGGTTTATAGTCTCACACACACACACACACACACACACACACACACACACACACACAATATCCAAATTCTCCTCATTGGTTCTGCTCCATCACCAATTTATTCAGCTTCAAAATGTCGTTAGTAGTCACCCATCACTTTGCTTTTCTGTCAGTTCTAAATCCACTACATACTTTCCCAGGCTTTCTGTCAATAACTTAAATGAAGAAATTAATCTGTATTCAGCTGAAAGTGGATTCCTGAATAAGCCTGACCAGAGGGCCCTAGGAACACTGTCTCGGGCCCCACCCCTTCTCCCCAGCGCCCCTTCTGCCCATTCCTTTCCAGAGTGGAGTCAGGAGCTTTATTTTTAATTTGTTCCTCAAGTTGTGAGTAACTTGAATATTTGTGGGTAGCGCAGATTCTCTGCCGGAATCAGCACCGACCAGCACCAGCCGCCTTTGCTTTTTATAAGGCTTTTTTGACCGCGTTCAAAGCTCCGCACATAAACTTATGTCTGGGCAGCTCACTGCCTGCCTGTGTGCATGCGGGCATTTCTTTTCTTAAACTTAAGCCTTTCAAAAATGCAACTCTTGTCTTTTAAGCCTGCCTGTCTGTGTCTGTGCAGGTGTCTTTCTTTCCTTTTTTCATTCCCTCAATCAACTTGCTGTGAAAAAACTGTGTGCTGATGAAAAACAATAATAATAAACTTATATGCATGATTTTACATTCTTCTCCTTAAGGTAGATCTGTAATTCTATAGACTCCTCAGGCTCCCACAAAACTTTAATTCACTGCTGACTTGGGACCTGTCCTCTGTGTCATTCTCAGAACAGGACATAGTCACAAAGAACAAAATGTGTTTGGAGGTGAGCCCATCACCTGCCATCCCTGAGTCACCCACCCCACGCCCTGCCCTGCCCAGACCTGCTGGGTGTGATCCTGTATCACCTCTCCCTTGTCACCTCCTGGCCAGGTGTGAAGCAATCTGATCTGCAGAGTGAGATAATGCACCCCAAAGAGCCCACAGCTACTTGGGACAAGGAGGGTATGTCATTTTAGAGCTGCTTTGTTTCCGTGAGATTCTGACCCTAGGATAAAACTGAGGAAATGGGATGGCTCAGAGGTTCCCTAACCATTGGTCTTGTTTGCCTATACCCTTTACGTGCTCATCACTGAAGCCCTAACACTTATTACAGTTTTTGAGATAATTCCTCACACAGCTAACAGACTTGACCAATTAGCAGGTGCTCCGAGGTCAGCTGGAAGAGATAGCATCTGCCTTCAGTCTAGTGGGAGAGACAGCGGTGAGGAGGCAAGAGTGACTTGTGGGGACACAGGGGCTGGCACTCACACTGGGCTTGGGAGGAAAGAAAGAGATGAGGGTTGAGGAAGAATCTTCTGGACAAACAGAAGTTTGGGGGAGAGGGTATTCCTGTTAGCAGGAGGGGAAGAAAGGAGTGCGGGAAGCTGAGACAAGAGAATACAGTGGTTTAAGAGTTGTAGGTGGTGGGAGGAAGTGATGAGAGATAAAGGAAGAGAAATAAGCTGTGACGTCCTGGAGGCCAAGGATCAAGGTTGACCCTGTCACATGCCCTGTCTTGCATAGTGGACACGGCAACTCACTGATGAGTGACCAGATCCCAGTAGAATTCCAGTGTACACATTGGCACCTCAGGACATTCTGGATATGCTGTGGGGCTGTGTATCTTGGGGACACTGAGAAACTTTTCCACTTGAAAAAACAAGTTTCCGATGTCTAGTTTATATTTGAACTTAAGGAGGGTTGCCAGACCTAGCACATGCAAATAGAAGACTCCCCATTAAATCTGAATTTGAATGCATAGAACATACTTGCCTAAGAGAGTATTAGTTGCTTATCTGAAATTCAGATTTCGCCTGCAGACTATATTTTATCCAGGAACCCTCCCTAATGATGGCCTTTATGATGCATCCACGGAGGAGGGAAGTAACTGCTTGAGTCAGGCACTTCTGGTGAGGGTGGTGGGAGTATCAAACTGGTTGTTTTTGGTCAGAGGACAAAATTTTTCACTTAGGCCAGCATTAACATGTGATCAAGGCACTATTTTAAGGCCCAAGAAAGTGAAGTGTGGCCTCCCCTCTTGGAATCACACAACACCTGGATTGCTTTGCTTGGACATTTCAGGGTGCCAACAGCAAAGAGGACAGGTGAGTTGGCCTCTCGTGCCCTTTCCGTTGAGCTCTTCTGAGGTGTTGCAAGCGTGAATCCAGCCCCTGACTGGAGGTGGAAAATCCAAACTGCCTGAGCAGACAGAACTGGCTCCACCTAGGGACCAATAACAGAAGGGGGATGTGCGGCCCCTCTGGACCTTGGTAGAGAACTTCCCAGCTCTTACCCCCAGGGGCCTCTTGGTCCAGTTTCCAAGATAAAGTTAGTCTTAACCTCCACCCAAGTCAATTATGACCTCCACCCATGAAATCCTTTTTAAACCTCAGCTAGAAGAAGAAGAAAAAAAATGTGAATTTCAGTAGATTCTTATAGAAAAGAAAGCAGAGAATTTCCATATATTATTTGTTCTCTTTTTATGAAATATGCAAATTTCTTATGGAGAAAATGTACACAGGGACTGTTGATATTACTGGCTCTGGAACCAAAGTGATTAAATTAATCTCTAATCCCATCAGAAGGCAGAAGCCTTCACACTGCTGAACCATGGAAAGCTAAACCTCCCACGGGGATTTTCTGAGTTTTGCACACCTCCCATCACCTCCTCAGTGAGAACATTCCATGAATCCAGAACCAGCAGGTTCACAGTTTTGAATTCAGTAAGTTTGCACATCTCATTTGGATGCAAATCCTCACCTAACCAGATACAAGTTTCTTTGTAGTCTTTGTGGATCTCACTTAATTTGAATATCCATATGGTTCCTGGCAGAGATATTCTGGTGTTTGATTACAAGTTGCTGCCTAGAGCCCCTTGGGAATGCTATCTTATGCTTTTCTAAAATCTGGAACATTCTGTATTCAGAAATGCATCTGGTCCCCAAGGTTTTTAGATAATTCAGTGTGCAGGTGGGTCTGCAAGGATTTCTCCTCAGCAGTCTTTCATCAATGAGTTCATTTATATGCCGAAAGCAGAACAATCTCTCTTTTTTTAATTTATAATTATAAATTTTATTTGTATATTCCCCATACAATTGCGACCCCCTTATTTTGACCCCAATCCCTCCCCTCCCCTCTCCCCACCCCCCATAGAGTGTCTCTGGTTCATAGTTGTTTGTTGATTTTGATTTTCACTTTCTTATAGTTATTCTTTTTCCTGGTCCCTTATTTAAGTTTTCTAGATTCCTGCTATGAGTGAGACCATCCCGTATTTTTCTTTTTCTTTCTGGATTATTTCGCTGAGCATGATCCCTTCCAGCGCCATCCATGTTGCTGCAAATTGCATGTGTTTATCTTTTTTGAATGCTGAGTAATATTCCATGGTGTATATGTACCACATCTTCTTGATCCAGTCATCTATTTTTGGGCATTTAAGCAAGAAAACTTGGTACAAACTCAAGAAAACCTGATACTTGTTACTGATAGCAGGAGGAGAGAAGTCTGAAAAGCAAAGTGGCCTGAGCGCTATTTCCTTGACTCCCTTCCTTCCAGTCCGCCTCACAGGCACCAAGTATGGCTGTGGGGGAGGAGGCTGTGGCGCCTGCACCGTCATGGTGTCGAGATATGATCCCAAGACCAAGAAGATCCAGTATCCTTTGCCTTGAACCAGCCCTGCTCTGGGCACACCTGGATAAACAGCCCCTCCCTCTTTCCTGGCCCGCATGCACTCCTAAGCTCCTATGGGAATATATCTGTCCTGGGCTCCAGTCTCTCAGGGCATGCTCCCGATTGCTATGCACCCACGTCCTCTGCTTTTAAGTAGATTTTGGAGATTGGGGAGGTGGGGCTTCAGGCAAGAGTGGCTTAAACACAGAGATGAGATAACATCATTCTGGTAGATGGCTCCAGAACCATGGTGATTAAATTATAAATTTATGCATTATAATTTATAAATTAATTTTAGAGTTTAATTGTAAATTAAGTTTTATCATATGTATGTACAGGGAAAAACTCAGTATTTGTAGATTGGCTATCTGCAGTTTTAGATATCCTAGGGATTCTTGGAACAGGTCTCATGTGGATAGCAAGGGACTACTATATTATCACATTTGGTGCCCCAAACACAAACAACTTTAAAATAAACATCACAATCACTCACATTGTAAAAAGAGGAAAGAGAGGCAAGGGGAGTTAACTTGCGAGGGTCATATGGCCGATTGATGGCAGGAGCAAGCTTTGAGTGCTAGCTGTGGAAGGCAACAGGAGCTGCGGGAGGGGCTTATGAGTGTGGACCCCCACGGAAATACAGCCAGGGAGACTGGCAAAGTAAGAGACCTCCATCAAGGAGACAGAGAGCCGGCAGAGCTGAAGGAGTATGAAATACCAGAGCGCCTCAGTGCTGCTAAGTTGCTCTCCAAGCAATGTCCTCAGATAGAAAGCTGGGCAGCACAGTAGAGGTGGTACAGGACTGACTGGAAGGCTGGGACATTGTGGATAGCTCTCGGAGAAACTTGATGAAGACACAAAAGATGGGCATGTAGCTGGGGAGAGACATAAGTTTTGAGATTCTGTTTTTAGCACAGCAAACATTTGAATCTATTTCTTGATTCAAAGCAGGTTAGGGAAATGAGATCTTAGGAGCAAACAGGTTAGGAGGACAATTGATGATGGAGCAAGACCATGGCAAGACAGGAATAGATGGTGTCCAGGGTGCAGGGGAGGAAGATCCCTCACCCTCTGGACCTGAAGTGGATGTGAGACTCACTGCAGCTCAGGGGCGCAGTGGCAGCTGGAAGTGAAGGAGCCTTCACCTCTAGCTCCCAGAAAGCAGCGAGGTCAGGCTAGCAGGGCAAAGAGGGGAGGAAGCATTATTGAGAGAAGAGGAGACTGAGATAAGATTAGAGGAGGTAAACTTTATGAAAGGGAAACTGGAAGACACCCAATGGACCTGCCCTGACTCTGTGTATCAAATGCTCTTCCAGGGCCTCTATTCGGTTCGGTCCAACTGGGGACTCGCTTCTGTGAGTCAAAAGGCTGCTGGAGCCAAGAACTACATTCTTATCCTTTCTTCATTTTCTCAGCTTGAGTAGGACAATAAAGGGAAAGGGACAATCCCCACACCTGAAAAGAGATTAGAACTTAGCCAGTGTGGGAATTAAGAGGCAAAACTGAAGCGATGAACTCTGGACCCCGTTCCCAAAAAGTGAATTGAGACTATGGGGCTGCCTACTTGCAGTCATTACTATAGACACTGTGCGGGAGAGATGGCCAGTCATGCTTGGAGTCCGCGTGGAGTTTTAAAAATGATGAATTGCTCTCACCCCGGAAATTCTGATTTAATTTAGGGAATGTGCAATCAGATTATCTATTAAAACTTTGCACAGTTGAGAGTCACTGCACTCAACAACCCCATGGCAGCTTATATAAGCTAATACATCATCTTGTGATGAGGACAAGACTTCTTTTTCCGAGAACGAGGGGAGGAATGGAGAATGAGAGTCTCTTTGAGGTCCTACCTAAAACTCTTTATTATTCTTTTCTCAACTTTTCTTTCTATTATTCAGTTCTAGTCATATGTAAGCCCTTCCTCAGACACATCCAGACATTTATAGTTTTATATCTAGGGGTCTCTGTATGCTCAGGGAAGTGCAAGTCTTATGTCTTTCCTGACCTGAAATAGCTGCCTGAGTTACATTACCCTGCAAGTCCAATGAGTTTTCTTGACATAATTCCCTCACAGTCATTATCCAGTCACTGCGTGCCTGGTGCCCATCTGCTCTCTGCATGGGGCTGCGGTCACCACCGTGGAAGGGGTAGGAAGTATCAAAACCAGGATCCACCCTGTGCAGGTGAGAGCACAGTGCGGCTGGGAGCAGGGACTGTCATAGACATTCTGAGTATTCCAAGGACTCCCATTAGGTCATTAACCTTGAGATCCTTTGTACATTATTAAATTCTCATTTTATAATTCAGTGTTTCATAGTTATGGATCTTTTCATAGATTGGTGTATAAAATATATCCCTTCATTGATGTAACTATATCTTAACCCAAAGAACTATAATAAATCTGCATTCATTTTAATGTATCTTAATGATATATCTTAATATATCTTAACTTCTCAGACCTCTCCTTGACTTAAACTAAAATAAGGACAGTCCAGTATGATAAAAGAAAATGAGATAGGAGACTAGAAGTTCCTAGAAGATACTAGTTGTCTACCACATTTCAAAATGACTGAATTCTAATAAAAAGGCTAATTGTGTGTACAAATCACTCCCCAAATGTCTCAGGAGTGATTGTATACCGTGCTACAATAAAACACATTTAATCCAAATGCAAAGTGTTCAATAAAGCTTAGAAAACTTTTTAAAGAAATGGTAATGTTATTTTTATATACAAGAATAGGAATTTCTGCAGACATTGTTTTAAAAGCAGAGTGTAGAAAGAAAATTATGAGCTATGTTATCACCATGAAATTCCTTCTCTTGGGGCCTCCCTGGTGGCACAAGGGGGTGAGACGCAGCACTATGAAGCTGCCTGCAGCCTCTGTAGAACAAGTTCCATCCCTGGCCAGGGAGGAGACCTACATGGTGCAGCATACCTCTCCTGTCTCACCCTCTGCAGTGTTTTTCAGTCAATCTGCCTATTCTGCTCCCCACTCTGTCTCTGGTGAATCCTCTCACCCCCTCCACACACACACACACACCTCTAGCCTGTACCTCAGTTCTTGTATGTATAAATAAATTTTTAAAAATAAATTAATTATGAGGATGACACAATGCTACTAAATATGAATTTACAATATTCAAAGCATTTCTATAGATGATGTCATCTAACCATCAAAAGCTCTCTAATAGAGATGGTGAAGGGCATGACAATGGCTTGCCAGAGGCTATGCGCAATGATTTGCATATAGTCATTCATTTATCCTCACCACCTCCTGTCAAGTGGATACCATTATTATCCTAATTTTATTTATTTTTATTTTTTTTTATTTTTTAATAATAAATTTTATTTTTATATTCCCCATACAGTTGCAACCCCCCCCTTTCTGATCCCAATCCCTCCCCTCCCGCCCCCACCCCCCCAAAAGTGTCTCTGTTTCATAGTTTTTTGTTGATTCTGATTTTCACTTTCTTATAGTTATTCATTTTCCTGGTCCCTTATTTAAGTTTTCTAGATTCCTGCTATGAGTGAGACCATCCGGTATTTTTCTTTTTCTTTCTGGCTTATTTCGCTGAGCATGATCCCTTCCAGCGCCATCCATGTTGCTGCAAATTGCATGTGTTTATCTTTTTTGAATGCTGAGTAATATTCCATGGTGTATATGGACCATATCTTCTTGATCCAGTCATCTATTTTTGGGCATTTGGGTTGTTTCCAAAGCTTAGCTATTGTAAACAGTGCTACTATAAACATAGGGGTGCAGGTGTTCTATGGAATTGTATTATCCTAATTTTAAAGGTGAAGAAAAAGTCAAGTAAGTCAGTAAAGATCATACAACTAATCAGTTGCAGGAAGGACCAAAACTCATATAGACATAAACGCTTTTTGCTTATTCTTCTGAACTACGCTTCCCATTTCACCTATAAAGAAACCAGCATCTAAAGAGTAAAGTGACTTAATGCCTGACACTAGGTTTTTCTTGAAGGGGAAAATAACAAATATGATTTCAAGAAATGAAAGTTGCTGTTTTTTCCCCAGAATGACATCTATTACCCTGCAGGTATTTCTGGAAAGCGAAATATATAAGCATTGTTCCTGCCTGGTGACCAAAGTAGGCAAACGAGAGGTTTCAAGTGCAAATAATGTACACTTCTTCTCAGGAAAGACTCGCCAAATGCCACGGCACGCAGTGTGGCTTCTGCAGCCCCGGGATGGTGATGTCCATCTACACCCTGCTGAGGAACCATGTGGAGCCGACCCCTGAGCAGATAATGGAAGCTCTTGGAGGTGAGCCATCCTGGTCCTCTGCAGGAAGGGTGGAAGTGCCCACATGTCTAGAGAAGGAGACCCCAGACCAGAGGGAGAAGGTGTGACCAACTTTGGATTTCCAATCTCCTGGCCAGGATGCAGACCTTCTTAGCACTTACTTAACTCAAATCCTTTCCAGGAAGAGCTCTCTTCATTTTGGCAGCAGTGATGCCAGAAATTGATTTTATTATAAACTTTTCTTCCTTAATGGGGGCCTTTGTCATCATGCAAAAGTCAAATGAGCTGTTTCTAACACTTTTTTTTTTTTTTTTTTTTTTTTTTGTGGGACCCTCGCCAGTGGCCGGGGATCGAACTGGCGCTGCAGAGGCTGCGGGGCAGCCTCGCAACCCACTGCTCAACCACTGCACCACCAGGGGAGGTCCTCTAACACTTTTAATATGATCTTTTCCAAATGTGGAAATTTGGGTAGTGCAGAATAATGAGATTTTGCTCAATCAAGTTAATCTAGTAGAATAATTTATTACCTTTAATTACTAAAATTAATTTTACAAAGAAAATAGACTTTCAGATACTTCACATTTTTATGTTCTGGTTGAGTTCATTATAATATCAAGGAGGTCATAGATAGCAATTAGTTATCACGGGTAAGCTTGGGGAGCAATTCAATCTCTTAAGACAAAATAACTATTAAATTTAAATAAGCAAACACAGTTTTCTACCAAAAGAAAGTACATTAATAAGTGTAGTTTTTTTGTAACAAACATGCCTACTTTCAAGTAACTGGTCACAACTTCTTGCAAGAAAGTTGTGAAAGCAAACCTCTGAATATTGTAAGAAAACTCTTTGTTCCTTTTGATAAACAGAGTTAGATATATATTCAGTTTTACAATGAAAAAATATAAAATAAAATGAGGCAAAAATTTAACTTAAATTTTATTGTAACTGATCTGTAAATATTCTCTAATATTTTACCTTATCTCCAGAACTTCTTTACTCAATTTTTTTTTTAGCTTTTCATTCAGTGCTATTAAAACTTTGCCCTATGAATTCAATGGTAATTTTAACCAAACCTGAAAGGGTTTGAACAATAGATACTTCGTTCTATGAAGTAATCTACACAGATGAGGTAATACGGACTTTGAAAAGCAGAGCTCTTTTGATTTGCCATACTTTTTGTTTCTTTCTTTGAATGTGCACAGAGTCTTACAGAAATGGAACTTCTGCCCAGATTTCATGCCTGTAATTAACACAACCAACAGGAAATTATGTTGTCAAATTTGGCTAAATTGGTGAAATAGATAACTTTATTCTAGGTGTATTATATACCTAGGTGGAGAGTATATTTTTGTTCACAATTGATGTACTGGAGTTCTTTTTTATAATTATCAGCATTAGACACTGATAAACTTCATGTTCGTATTTTAAGAAAAATGATTATGTAAAATAAAATTCAAAGAAGTGCAGTCATGTATGACACATTCCTTTTAAAAAGGTCCATTTGTGTAAATCACCACTTTATTTAACCTTTTCTTCCCCTTCAAGACTAAGGAAATAAAGTATTTTTAATTTTCTTCTTTTTTCTACTTAAAAGAATTTCTGTAATGGGTGCTATTAACTTTCCGTTGGTGAGCCTTGTAGTGGGGCTCACCAGACTAATTATGTCACTAAGACAAAAAATTCTGATACTGGGCCTCACCCGGTGGCGCAGCGGTTGAGCGCTGGGTTGCGAAGCTGCCTGCAGCCTCTGCAGCGCCACATGGCACGCAGACCTCTCCTGCCGCCCGCTGCTCCCCTCAGCAGTGTACTTTGGTCCTTCTGCCTGCTCTGCTCCCCGCTCTGGCTCTGGTGAATTCTCTCACCCTCCCGCGCTTCTGACTGTACCCAGTGCGTGTATAAATATTAAAAAAAAAAAATTCTGATACTAGCTTCCTCTGATCTCTCATGTTTGCTTTTGCTTTACTGTAGAGAAGGTGTTCATTGCCTCTTAAGTGTTTTTCCTCATGCCATGAAGTTATGTTCTAGACTTTTCAGCTCCTTTTTTTTTTTTTTTTAGGTCAACAGCTTCAGGGATTTTTGTGTGTGTGTTTTTTTTATTAAATAATTTTTTTACACCATTGTTCATTTTTAAACAATATTTGCTTCCTCTCACCCCCTCAGGTGTAGTCCCCATAGGGTTTCCTTCCCCAGTGCACCCGTGCACCATCACCACAGTCCCTTGTGCTCCTCCCTTCCTCCCTCTGATCCCTCTCCTGCCTCCTCCCCTGCAGGATGTCTCTGATTTACAATTGTCTGGTTTTGCTTTGTTGTATTTTGTACTGTTATTAATTTTTTACACTGATGTCTTATTGGGTTCCCCTATATTCCTGCTATAAGTGAAACCATCCAATATTTTTCTTTTTCCTTCCGGCTTATTTCACTGAGCATAATACCTTCACATTCCATCCATGTTGCTGCGAATGGCATGAGTTTATCTTTTTTGATTGCTGAATAATATTCCATTGTGTATATGTGCCACACCTTCTTGATCTAGTCATCTATTTTTGGGCATTTGAGTTGTTTCCAGGTTTTACCTATTGTAAATAGTACTGCAATAAATGTAGGGGTACAGGTGTTCTTTTGAATCAATGTTTTTATGTCCTTTGCGTAGATCCCCAGGAGTGGAATTGCTGGGTCATATGGTAGTCCATTTTTAGTAAACTGACCTTTTATGTTCTTTCCTCTTAGCAAAAATAAATAAATAATGGCTGCTCAATCTTTTGATTTCAATTTCTTCCTAAACAATTCTTATTCCAATAAAAAACAAAGGAGTGTGTCTGTTAACCATCTTTCCACATGACTCACTGGCCTCAAACTTCCACATAACACTTTACTTTCAAGTGGTTAAACCTGTTCAATCTATATACATACATTATTTCTTAAATTTCTAAACTGTATTTAAACATTTAAAATTTTCTAGTATAAAAACAATCATTCCTTTTATAAAAATCCAAAAAAATTAAAAACAAGGAAAAAACTCATCTCTTTGCCGCCAAGATACAGGCACAATCAGCTATTTGTATTTTCTTTCAGTCTTTTCTATGCATAGCTCTTGCTTGCTTATCTTAAATACTGTGACTGTTATATATTTAATTTTATATTACGTATATAATTTTAACAGTATTCCATAAGACTTCCCCATGTTAATAGAGCCTCTTCTTAAATATCATTTATCATGGCTACAAAATTTAAATATACTTTTTAGAAAGTGGTTTCCTCACCTTTTACACCCTGCATTTGAAATGTTGACTGATTAAAACAATACTGAACTTGCTGAACACATACTGTGCTGTGCCGAGAGGGTTCAAGAATATCTAGGAAATCCTTACCCTCTCCAAAAGCTCAAGATCCAATGACCCTGCCTCGCTCAGCACAGTCAATGAAAGGTCTACAGAAGGATCTAGATGGTGAATTAACGAGCTCTGAGGAGGGTGTTAAACCAGACCCCAATAGAATAGGGCGAGTGGGGCCCTGAAAAATTGCATGCTTTGCCTAAGAGGACATGTGAGGGAAAGGATATTGCATGAGAAAAGTTTAGCAAAGGTTACACATGGGATATTATGGGGTGACAGGTTACATGAGCTAAGTCAAGGGTGGGAAATGAAGTAAAAGAGCTGATTGGGGAAAACTATGGATATCTTTGTGGTATTTCAGGAAGAAAATGCAATCACAGAATCTACTTTTGAAAGAGTCATTTTGCTGGTTTGGCAAACACAGAAGAATCATGAAACATAAATGAACAATATATTTCTATATCATTCCTTAAAAGTTGATCTCTTCTCAATCAGGTAATTTGTGCCGCTGTACTGGATACCGGCCAATAATAGAAAGTGCAAAAACTTTCAGTGTGGTAAGTTAAAATTATATTATATCATGTCATATCATATCATATTATATATTCAGTGATTTACTATATTAATAAGAATTTGTATAAAATCATCTATTGCATTCAATAATCAATAATGATCCCATGTTGACCTTTCTAATGTTCATTGTTTTACTCTACATATTGAATGCCACTGTTGTTTTGTTGTTTTTTAAATAAACTTTTGGCATATATCTTGTTGTAGCCCTAAATTAAGCACTTCCCTAAGAAGTATATAGTCCATAACTTCAAGAAATGCAAAGTCTATTGAAGAAAATAAACTATAGACTAAGAAACAATAAAACATAATTGAAAAGCAAGCTATTAGAAGTTCAATATATACCAAGTATGTAAGTTTTCAGGGAACATGGGATAAAGAGAATTAGTGAGCAGGAAGGAGAGACATAAAGGAAGCTTATTAGAGAACAGGAGTTTCCAGCTAAGTCTTTAAGCAAGTGACAGAAATGGATAGATTTTTTTTTAAAGGTCAGTAGAAAATTCCAAGTAAAAAAATTCATGAAAGTAAGAAATAGAGAAAGATACAAAATTGATGTGACCAAGGAATTTAGACTTCAGCTAGCTATACCAATATACAGTTACTGTCTTTCTCAGAGCAGAAGTCAACACAATAAGGACAATATTTCAGAATGAAAATTCTTGGCACCTTGCCTGTGATAAGGATAATCCTAGAAAGATACGAGGAGAGTGGGCACAGTATCCCACGCATGGGGGAAGGAGGACCCAGACCAGTATGGGAGATAGGTGCCCAGAAAAATAGCTTTCAGGAAATAGAGGGGTTCTGGAATCATAAACTCTGGACAATGAAGGATGAGAAAGGAATCTAAGTCACCTTCAAGGTTGAGAGATCAAGAAACCAGATAAGAAGGAGGAAGTTGGAAAAGAATGATTAAGGTGTATGGCAGAGAAGAATAGTTTGGGGATATATTAAGTTTTTAGAAAGTTAAATGGCAAGAGGAGACATACCTTTCATAAGATTTCAGTTAATGTATTTTTCCAGCATCCAATTTTAGGTAAAAATAATTTTTTTAAAGATTTATTTATTTATGCATACAAGAACTAGGGTACAGGCCAGAGATGCCGGGGGTGAGAGGATTCACCAGAGACAGAGTGGGGAACAGAAAAGGCAGACTGACTGAAATACACTGCAGAGGGGAGCAGCAGGCGAGACAGGAGGGGTCTGCCTCACCATGTGGGTTGCTCCCTGGACAGCCGGGGATCGAACTCGTGGTGCAGAGGCTGTGGATTGCTTCATAGTGCGGTGCTTAACACCTTGTGCCACCAGAGGGGCCCAGGTAAAAATAAATTTTATGCAATATTAGATGACCAGAAACAATTCAGGATATACAAGTTAATTCCAAATACTGAAATGATTAGTCTAAGAGTTGCAGTAACTGACCGATGAATTCAGCACTTGGGGTCTGCATGAAATGTGCTGGAAATTAGACTAAAATCATTTTAAACCTGATACAAAAGTCCAAAATAACTCCAATAACGTCCATAGATGCTCAGGTATTCAGTTTATTTATAATTATACTTGGAAAGTCTTAAAGGCAGTTCATATGAACCATATTTCAAGAGCCAGCCAACACTTTTGGTTTTCTCATTCCCACCTTTTTTTTTTTGTGGTGAGGCCAGGAAAGTTTTATTACTCATGCATGAGGTCTCAGTACTGCGTAGTCCCATAAGGTCTGAGCACTGGTCTAGAGACAAAGAGTTTCTTTTATACCCAACTATTTTACATTGATAAAACTGGTTAGTTAGCATACAATTCTTGACACAGGAAAAGGGGAAGGACATATTCCCACCTTGAACTACATGCCTTTTACCTCACTCCCAGTTAGAAGTCTGAGCCCTGTTCTCTAACCCCTTTCCTCTTCCCATGAGAACTGAGTTACACCATCACCAAGATTCCATCCCGAGTATGCTCCCTTCAGTTTGCCCTAATTGTCCAGCAGTGGAGAAGTTTGTTCTCGGTCCCCACGCCCCCACCCCCACCACAGTCCTTGAGGAACTCTGTTACTTCTTCCACAGCTCTTGTGGGCCCAGATATGGCTGGTGCTTCTTGCTGGGTTGGTGTTTAAAGAATGGACAAGTGATTTTGTTTTAAACTGCATTACTTCCTAAGGGATCAACTGTTTGTCAATTGAAAGGATCAGGGAAATGTTGCATGGATCAGGAAGAGAGGCCTTTTGAGGAGGAGCCGGAAAAAGTAAGTATCTGGTATTCCACTTCAACTGGGATGCCTGAAGAATACAATATACATGCCTGAAGAATACAATATACATGCCTGAAGAATACAATATACATCCAAATTTATTCAAGTTTTCTTTTAGTGAGAAACGTCAAAGCTAGTGAACTCAAGGCATAAACAGTCTTGAAGATTACCCCCCAAATTAGCAAACCCTTGACTTTATCGAGGCTGGCCACCACAGATACTTTCCTTCAGAAGAATCCCAAGTTCCTACACCTTAATCTGGTTTCTCCCCCACACCTGTCCCCTGCCCCTCCAGCACTAAGAGGCCTGGGGCCGAAGTGTGTCTTCATGCTCGGGGCAAATCATTATCTTCAAGTAACCTCTGAAGTCCAGCACTAAAGTTCCAAACCCAATTTCTGACACTAAAAGAGGGACCCCAGAGGACATGAAATCTGCTGGGAACCCTTCATGGTCCTCTGAAGGAGGTGGAGGTAGGGACAGGAAGGACTCCTCTCAGGGACACCCCCTGCTCGGGCCCCACCATTTTGTGACTGCAGAGTCAGCACTGTGGGCCCAGACCCTGAAGTCTGGCTTACAGACTCTCAAAGAAGCTCAAGATCCATTTGTATTTTGTTGTGTTTTGTTGAGATGTGTACCAAACTGTACAACGAAGATGAATTCCAGCCCTTGGATCCATCCCAGGAACCTATATTTCCACCTGAGCTAATAGTAAGTTACTTTATGTTTGTTGTCTTATGACATGATACGGTTTAAGCCTGTTTGTATTATACTATAGAAACACTGGGGATTAGACACTGAAAGTTGGAACTGTGCCCAGCATGGAGCACACAGTAGGGCAGTAACCCACACTTAAGGACTGGTTCAGCTCCACTATAGGTAACTTGAAGAGAACAACTTAGAAGAGTAGTATTCAGAGATATTTCAGTTTAACCTCCTTGGTATAAGATATTGAGTTCAGAGAGTGTTGGTAACTTACCCAAGGTCACACAGCCACCTCATGAATGATGTTAAAGGCATTTTGTAAAATAAAGTAAAAATCAAAAAATACTTATTACAATGGGATTACATTGTTCTTACAATTAACCTCTATGATGTCAACCCAGTGGGAAAAAAGAGAGAATATAATATATAAACAGTGTGGTAGGCCCACCATTCCATTCCATGACTATGGACATGATCGTGGTTTTAGAGTCTCGTCTCCACATGCCCCTCAGAGTATGGGAACTTGGACTCACTATCATTTAAAGATTATATGTATAGATATAGGTGAATACCTATAGATGTATGGATATATGTAATACACTGTGGAGATATATATATATATATATATATATATATCCCCCTTATTATGTTTGGTGAATGACTCAAGGGATTATTTTTAAGGATAATTTTGCCTCTGAGTGATACCTGTCCAAAAAATAAAAAAACTAATTCCCAAAGATGAGGCTCCTCTGAGTCACTATTAGGGCAGAACTAGAACAAGAAGCCTGGCCCCTTAATTCCAGACTAAGGTATTTTTACTATACCTTGTAACATCCTCCTCACATACTTACTAATATAGATGGAGTTTCCGCTCTATCCAGTTGATGGACAGACACCTAGTTAACATTTATTCTGTGGAGCCCACACAGATCTTATCAGTCTAGGTAGTTTCAAACTAGGCCATCCTTTCCTGATCCCCTGAAGTTGTGTCACCTCAAAAAGTTGCAATGACCAGCAGGCTAATTGGACACCCAGAACAGTGGAAATACAGCTTGAACAGTCCTTCAACAGTTGTGCTTGCAAACCTATTGATTTTGCTTCTCTGCAGAGAATGGCAGAAGACCCAAACAAGAGAAGATGGACATTCCAAGGGGAGAAGACTACCTGGTATACTCCTGTGACCCTGAGTGACCTTCTGGAGCTGAAAGCCAATTTCCCCCAAGCCCCCATCATCATGGGCAACACCACAGTGGGTAGGTGGTTTTCGGCAAGACTAGGTAACCGGAACACGTGTCTTTTTAAAATCCGAATGTCATGCATTTTTACTAATGATGACCTATGGTCTTTTGAAGCACTCCACTGTTTCATTTTACAAATGAGTCATTGGCATCACAATTTTAACTCAGGATCATCAGTAAATGACATCTGTTAGCACCCACTGTCTTCCTTGACTAACTGCTTTAATACTTTTCTCCTTAAGGACCAAATATTAAATTCAGAAATGAATTCCATCCAGTTTTCATATCTCCACTCAGGCTTCCAGAGCTACATTTTGTGAACACCACAAATGACGGTAAGAACCTTCTTTTTTTCTCTTTTTTTTTTTTTAAGATGTATTTATTTATTTATACAAGCACTGGGTACAGTCAGAAGTGCTGAAGGGTGAGAGAATTCACCAGAGCCAGAGCGGTGAGCAGAACAGGCAGACCGATGAAGTACACTGCTGAGGGGAGCAGCGGGCAGCAGGAGAGGTCTGCACACCATGTGGAACCGTTGCCTGGTGGCCGGGGAGCGAACCGTAGCTGCAGAGGCTGCGGGCAGCCTGGCAACCCAGCGTTCAACCACTGCGCCATCGGGGAGGCCCCAAGAACCTTCTTTTTCAAATTAGTTGTAGCTACTGACAGGCTGTCGATAATCATGCACTATGCTAATTTGAGCACTTCCTAGACTAACTGACCTCTAGTTTTCAATTACTCTTTCAAAAACACTTAGTAACAGTGGGAAAGTTTAGCAGCAAGTAGCAACTGTAACAAATAACTAAAAATAAATTGTAATGACTTTTATAATAAAAGTGTGAACACATTGCTTTCCAAATATATAGGGGGGGAAATGCTTAATTCTGCCTATGATCCGGAAAAACAGATTTGATAGCAGAGATGATATTCTAGGTGGCATTCTATGCAATTCTTTTATCATAATGTTTTGTTTAAGCTATGCAGACATTCCTTAGTCTCTTAGGGTAATGATCTCCTTTAGAACCTAAAGGTTAAAACATATACCCTCTCCCCACACAAAATGGACATATGCAACCACTCATAACACTTCAAATATTTAAGGACATCTTGGACCAAAATGATATTTAAAAGTGTATGGAAACCTTCAAAAAATATGTATTTGTTAAGTATATACTGTGTATCCTTTATGAACTTTTGCCAGCTGGCCCACTCAGCTTTGTGTCCCAGAACTACATTGCCCCGAGAGTCATAACTATGGGCAGGTGCCTTGTGGCTTGGCCTGATATGGAAGGATTAACTGAAGGGAATGATCTGAGATATTGGCTGGACAAAGGGAAAGGTTCTTGCCAGAATCACAAAGTTTACTCACCCCACACACTTTCACCAAAAAAACAATTTTTTTTTAGTGTGGGTAATAAGATTAGAAAATTTAGCTGTGAACACCACCTTATTTATTTTTATATTCTTTACAATTTACCAGATGCTTTCATCCCCTGTTTCCTTGGATTCTCACAGTCACCCTGGGACGGGGACATAGCGAGTAACCTTGGCATCTCCATTCTCTTAAAGAAGATGTAGAATCAAAGGGTTTAAGTAACTTTCTCTACTTTAAGACTTAACAACTCCATTGAACTTGCCTCAACTTTACACAGCCAACACATTACCATCGCAGGAGTAGCTCCTAGGTCTTCATACTCTTAGTCAAATATTTCTTCCACATAATGCAAGAAATAAAGATGTCTGAGAAACATGCTCCACTGTTGAAGTACCCAAACTCAGCATTTGAATGACTACCAGGTTACAGGAGCTAATAATCCTACATAAAATCAGAGTCTCCCCAGTGAGCAAACAGATATTAGATGGAAAATCAATTGCTCCCTTCTGATCTGTCAATCTTAAGTCAGCCTGCCCATTCATCTTTTTAGCTGTTGTCAAGCCCCTATCAAGAGTCCCACAGAAAGAGATGGAGTGAGGGCTAGAAGGGAAGTCCAAGCTAAAGGGACAGAATAAGTAGAGCCTTTAGAACTCCATGAGTGTTTCCCAACCTTTTATTTATTATTGTGCCTCTAAGAAGCAACAGACAGTTTTTCTTTATCATCCTCCCATGAAATTTTAACACTACAGATAGGCTTTTTATCTATGTATGAGCAGAATATAAAGAGCAAGATTTTTTTCACCCTCTCTAGTGTATTGCCCACTTTGAGAATGCATGAACTGGATGACGTCACAGCTGAAAGTGTTCCCTGTAAACACACTTGCAAATAAAACTGACCCCAAGGGAGTATGTGCTTTTGCTGTTTTGAAAAGGGAACAACAATAGAAAGAAATGACAATGGAGAAAGCCCCAAAAGACAGTGCAAATTTGCATGTCAATTCCCATTTAAGATTAACCATCTTTTAAAGTCTTATAAGGCCTTGGCTGAAATTTTTGCATTTGATTAATTTATTGAGGAAAACATTAAATTGAGAATAAATGGAATAACATATTTTAGATATCTATGGTTCCCATGTCCTACAATGTGTGGCATAATGACTGAGAAAGAGAATTTGTTGGGTTGTTGTTTTTTTTTTTCTGGGGGGAGGGTGATATTTATTTATTTATTTATTATTTACTTTACATCATTGTTCATTTTTGTACAATATTTGACTTCTCCCCTCAGATTTAGTCCCCATAAATCTCCCACCACTATATCACCCATGAACCATCACCATAGTCCTTTGTGCTTTTCCCGCCCCTGTTTTGGCCCTCCCCTGCTGTATATCTCTTGAATTTATAATTTGCCTACTAGTTTTGTCTTTTTTTTTTTTCTGAACCCTAGTTTAGAAAAGAGATACTTTTCTCTTTCCTTCTGACTTATTAGAGAAAGAGAATTTGGTACTTAAATTTGGTAATAAAGAAAATTGCCAGCCATATTTTTAATAATCTCTGATTTTTGTCATTCTAAATTCATATGAGAAGAGAAGATATATTTGAAAGATTGTTTCCCTGCAGTTCTATCTTGTCACACTTCACTTGAAGCTTATAGTCCACTATCTGACTTTCAGGGGTGACAATAGGCGCAGGATACAGCCTGGCCCAGTTGAATGATGCCTTGCAATTTATTGTTTCGGACCAACCAAAGGAGAAGACAAAGACCTTCAGTGCCCTCCTGAAGCATCTGAGAACACTTGCCGGAGCTCAGATTAGGAATATGGCGGTATGTTCTCTAGATTAGATGAGCTAAGCCACAGTTATAGACAGTCCTCTAGTTATGTTCAGTTTTTTTTTTTTTAAAGATTTATTTATTTATTTATACTTTATTTATACAAGCACTGGGTATAGTCAGAAGCGCGGGAGGGTGAGATAATTCACCAGAGTCAGAGCAGAGAGCAGAGCAGGCAGACTGATGAAGTTCACTGCTGAGGGGAGCAGCGGGCACGGTAGGAGAGATCTGCGCACCATGTGGGACCCTCACTGGTGGCCGGGAATCAAACCGGTGCTGCAAAGGCTGCGGGCAGCTTTGTAGCACAGTGCTCAACCACTGCGCCACCGGGGAGGCTCCATATGATTTTTTTTTTTAAACAATAAATTTTATTTTTATATTCCCCATACATTTGCAACC
This sequence comes from Talpa occidentalis, assembly GCF_014898055.3. NCBI lineage: Eukaryota > Metazoa > Chordata > Mammalia > Eulipotyphla > Talpidae > Talpa > Talpa occidentalis. The sequence goes on from NW_023603184.1 coordinate 123,593,786, forward strand.
CCCCATTCTGACCCCAATCCCTCCCCTCCCGCCCCCCACTCCCCAAAAACTGTCTCTGGTTCATAGTTGTTTGTTGATTTTGATTTTCACTTTCTTATAGTTATTCATTTTCCTGGTCCCTTATTTAAGTTCTCTAGATTCCTGCTATGAGTGAGACCATCCGGTATTTTTCTTTTTCTTTCTGGCTTATTTCGCTGAGCATGATCCCTTCCAGCGCCATCCATGTTGCTGCAAATTGCATGTGTTTATCTTTTTTGAATGCTGAGTAATATTCCATGGTGTATATGTACCACATCTTCTTGATCCAGCCATCTATTTTTGGGCATTTGGGCTGTTTCCAAAGCTTAGCTATTGTAAATAGAGCTGCTATAAACATAGGGGTGCAGGTGTTCTTTGGAATTGATGTTTCTGTGTCCTTTGGGTAAATACCTAGGAGTGGAATGGCTGGATCATTCCATATGATCTTTTGAAGTCAGTGTTTCTTCATTTTAAAAATGGTGGTTCAGTTAAGTGGATTGTCTATAAGATCCTATGCAGCTTTCACAGTCTGTAAAATATGTCTTACCCAAGGTAGAATAATAAACAAGAGTCTACACTTCCAAAATCCCCTTTTGTGACTGATTCTCCTCTTTAATCTTTGCACTGAGGTTAGTTTCTAAATATGTGCCCCCACATGTTTATTCTTCTATATTTCCAGTTATCAAGCTTTTTATTGTTTATGCTTTCAGGGGAATTGGTTCAAAATACTGCCCATTTCACACATACTGGGGAGTCGAGCATTGCTGGAAAGCATTTCTCTTGATTATCTCTGGCCTTATTTCTGCCAGTTCTCAAATTTTACCATGTGTTTCACCTTTGGCATCTCTGCCCTTTTTCTGAACCAAGTTGCTCCTCTCCCTATCACCTTGTCTTCTTAGCCCCACTGAGTGGCCCCGGCCAAGGCTGTGAAGCAGACTTACTGTTCTTCTGTGGCAATACAGAAGAACTGAGCACAGCAGCACAGAAGACAGCTGGGATGTGAATGCTCCCATCCCAGGTCTTGCGTGTTTCTCAGGCTCTGCTCATCTCCTTTCCTGCTTTAGCAAACACTCATACTAGGTCAGTTGTCAAAGAAATTTTCCCTCCTTATGGCACATGGACAGGAATATTTTCACAAGCACTAACTTTGGGTTGGGTTCAGGCATGGGAATCTTATATAATAGTTTGTCTGAATTGTTTAGGTGCATCAAAACTCTGCCAGCTCTTTCTATAAAACAAAGACAAGAATTAAAATTTTACATAAGCTTCCTATATACATGGTTCGTTATTTGTCAAATAATGAAGTGTAGCTTTTAAAATGCCATCTTTTTTTTCTACTTTAGACTTTTGGAGGACATGTGGTGAGCAGACCTGATTTTTCTGACCTAAATCCTATTTTAGCAGCAGGAAATGCTGTCATCAATCTGGTATCTAAAGGTAAGAGATCAAGCTTTAGGCATCATATGTTATAATTATCACTGTCAGTTATGTAGCTCCTTCCATGAACTGTGAAGTAGGGACCCCAGAGCATCTGACTTAAACTCATCAACTATATATAGGCTAGATTTATCTTATCTCAAATATAAAGATGAAACTGAAGTTGATTATCCTGTTCTCCAGATGTTCGATATCTTGTAGGTCAGATAAGTTGTTGCATCAGACAGTTTAACTATTTGGCCACATTTATGAACAGTCCAAATTGTACTATCAAAAATTTTAAAGAAAAAATTAATGAAAGCTCTTCTCTGTGATCTTAAAGTTTAATGGCATATTTTATTTCAGAGTTTTATAAATATGGCAAATTTTTCATAGGACTTTTCATTTTAAATGAAATCAAGCTGCCAGGGCATATTATTCATTATGTCTCCCTTTATCCAGAGGCATTTTGAGCTTTGCAGGTGAAATGATTTAAACTTAAAGAAATAAAAGCATATTATTCAGAGGGTTATCGATGTTTGGTATCTTCTCTTTAAGATCACATTTTTTAAATATGGTGAAATTAAGTAAGAGTGTGGTCAACTGTTCAAGAAAAAAGTTATACATCAGGTCCTGCCACTGTCACTAGCCCACCTCTAACACTATCTGGATCTCAGTCTTTCCATTTATGAAATACTTTGTATCCACTTGTTAACCTACATTATACTGACTTTCTTCCAAATAGCTTTGATGTTCTTTAAAACCAAAATCTGTGTATGGTGTGGAATGAGCTATAAGAACCAGGGAGGAAAAAAAGGATCCAGAAAGACTTTTCAGCTTCTCTAGATCAACCTTGTCATTCTGCAGTTGAGGAACCAGAAGCCCAGATGTGTGTCTATGTGTGTGAGTGTGTGTGTGTGTGTGTGTGTGTGTGTGTGTACACGCACTGTTTCTTTCTTTAATTGAGGTAACATTGATTTCCATCATTGTTTACATATTAGAAGTATAGGATCCCCCCTCAGATATTGTGACCCCTTCACACCCATCACCAGGACACCCTCAGTCCACCACCATAGTCTGCGGTGCTCCCTCCTCACCTTCCTTTCTCCACGCTTCCTGTGGTAACCTCAGCTCTGTAGTCAACTTTCTAGTGTTACTCTTAGCTTGCCAGAAGCCCCAAATATCCTATGAGTTGCTGAAGGTGACCCGGCTGGGAAGCTGGAATTAGAGCCGCATCCTCTGGCTCTCAGCCAGCCCTCTCTCTTTCTACCAGATACATCACATCTATACCTTGCTGCGTATTTGCCTATCTGATACTTCATACTAATCAAGATCATTTTCTCTAACAGATGGAGAACGGCAAATTCCTTTAGATGGACCTTTCCTTGGCAAGTTACCAGAAGCCAACCTTAAGCCAGAGGAGATTGTACTATCTGTTTATATTCCCTACTCCACTCAGGTAAGGCTCTCCTGACCTGCTGCCCCACCGAGAGGAGCCAACTTGCCCTTGGCCTCAAAGTGCAGACAGGTTCCTGTAATTGGGGTACTCTCAGTTTCCAACTAACGGTTTCAGGGAGACTTTGGGGACTGCTCACAGGAAATTCCCACATAATCATTTGATCTGCTTTCATATCAGGGCCACATTGGGATTTGTTACTTCATCTCCATGAGCCCTTTCTTCCATAAAAAAATATAACTGTGTCTGTTTGAAGGTGAATGTGCATTCAGTTATATGTTCACTATTGTTATATTTATACTTTTCTTTTGTTCAAATTAAAACATTTCCATGAGCCTTATCTTTCTGCAAAACAAGGGCTTTTTGTGTGAAGAGTTTAAATTTTGGTTTCAGAGAAATATGTAACTTAACCAAGATTGAGTAAAACTATCTACAGACTATCTACAGAAAGTTCCTGGTGAACTAAAAATTCATTATCATAAAGATATTTCCAAGTCAACCAAAAGAGCATGTATCTATTCACTGTCCACAACACTATATGCCAGGCACAGTGCTCCACCCAGAAGATAGGACATGGATTCATAAGCCATGGGGTCCTGGCCTTGAAAAATCTAAATCTAAGAGGAAGGACTTGAAGTAGCAATTTGCTAATTATTCAGAAAGGAAATGAGTAGCTCAGATGAAAGGGAGAGCCGTCCCCTGGTGTTGTTCAAAAGGAAGGGAACCCAATGGGAATTCAGCACAGATAGTGGAGAGAAGGGGGTAGTTGTTCCAGGCAGAGCAGCATGGGGTGGGGTAGAGGGTGTGCCAGGTTGCCAGGCAGGCAGAGGCTGGGCAGTCCTATGATGTGACTGGAGCAGCCTCATAGGATGAGCCTGGGAGGGAGCAGGGCTCCATCACCAAGCTGGTCTGTTGCTCCATCAATATGTTTGTTTTCTAACAGAGAGTTACCTTTGAAGGATTTAAAGCTAAGTTAAAACTGAATGAAAGTGGTATTTAGGAATAACAGTCCATGAGAAAGTTAGAGGAAACATTGGTGGAAAATAGACTGAAGGTTGAATGACCATTTAGGAGGCTAATGTTATAAAGAAGGTAAGAAGGGTGGTGGCAGCAAGAATGGAAAATCCCCACCAATCACTATAGTAGAGTAAATACAATCAGTGTGTCTCAGATACTTCTTTAACACCTTTGCTTTCTAGATCAAAAATATTTAATCCTTGCAGGGCCCCTGGTGGTAGAGTTTAATCTCCTCCTGTCCCTAACAAGATGCCAGCCACACATTACTGTGCCTGTCAATTGATCTGGGTGTTCCCACTTTGTGAAGCTAATGTCTCAGACTAGTAATGAGGCTTAAATTAGAATGACAGACTTGGACCTAGAAAGAATGTTGGAGACCATTTGTCCCAGTGATTTTCAAGCCTTCTTTCTATTTTTTAATAGTAGTAATCTTTTTTTTTTTTCAAATGAAGTTTACCTAAAACATCAAACTAAAAGAGAAGATATGTGGTGAGATACACCCCACCTCGTGATCCTCCCCCTACCCCACCCATCTCAGCAGCATAGGAGACACTATGTGATCAAACTCAACTTTCCCCTTAAAAGAAATTTAGACCCATACAGTTTCAATCACTTGCCCGAGACCACGTGTGGTGATTCAGAGGAGAGAGCAGATAAGCGCAGATCTAAAGCCAGATTGCTGGGATTTGAACCCCAGCTCTGCCACCTTCTGTGTGACTTTGTGCAAGTTACTTAACCTCTCAATTTCCTCATCAGGAAATTGGAAATGAGTTGTTGAGAGGGTTCAATATTAACACATGGAAAACACACAAGGCAGTAAAGACCTGAGAGCTCTGTTATTCACAGGACACTTTCACTATAAATTATCATCAAAGTTGCTGCTGTCTGTCCAGCAGCGGTGACCACTGGGTGCTTCTCTGTTTCCAGTGGCGCTTCATGTCAGGGCTCCGGCTGGCCCAGCGTCAAGAGAATGCCTTTGCCATTGTCAATGCTGGCATGAGTGTGGAGTTTGAAGGTGGCACAGACACGATCCAGGACCTTCAAATGTTCTTTGGAAGTGTTGGCCCCACTGTGGTCTCTGCAAGCCAAACCTGCAAGCAGCTCATTGGGAGGTATGTCACAGCATGTCTGAAACATGGGACTCAGACCTTGCGGTTTTAATATTTTTTTAGATATTTATTTATTGATGCATACAAGAACTGGGGTACAGGGCTTCCCTGGTGGTGCAACGGTTGAGCGCTGAGTTGCGAAGCTGCCTGCAGCCTCTGCAGCGTCGGTTCGATCCCCAGCCACCGGGCGAGGATCCCACATGGCGTGCAGACCTCTCCTGCTGCCCGCTGCTCCCCTCAGCAGTGTACTTCGTCAGTCTGCCTGCTCTGCTCTCCCCTCTGACTCTGGTGAATTCTCTCACCCTCTTGTGCTTCTGACTGTACCCAGTGCTTGTATAAATAAATAATTAATTAATAAAAAAAAAAGAACTGGGGTACAAGCCAGAGGTGTGGGAGGGTGAGAGGATTCACCAGAGACAGAGTGGGGAACAGAACAGGCAGACTTATTGAAATACACTACTGAGGGGAGCAGCAGGCATGTCAGAAGAGGTCTGCTGTGCCATGTGGGTAGCTCCCTGGCCAGTTGATCAAAGTCATGCTGCAGTGGCTGCGGAGAGCTTCATAGTGCTGAGACTTAACCCTTTGCTAAAACCAGGGAGGCCCTGGTTTTAACATTTTAATGAAAGTAACACTTGGAAAATATTTTTCTGATTATAAAATATATAGATGTCCTTAAAAGGTCAGGAAAAAGACAAAATTTGCAGGCAAACTATAGATACGAGGCACACAACAGGGGTGGAGGAGGGAAAGGGGTCAAAACAACAGAGTGAAGAGCACGAGAGACTGTGGTGATAGGTCCTGGGTGCTGTGGTGGTGGGAGAACTACAGGGACTACGGCTGAGGGGAGAAATCAAATACTGTCCAAAAATGAACAACAATGTAAGAAAATAAAAGATCAATATATCAATAGCTAAAGGTTCTTGTAGAAATTTAAGCACTATAGAAAAGTATAAAGAAAAGTCATCCAAAATCCAACCTCCTTCAAGATACAAGGATTTTTTTTCATTGAGATTTGCAACACTATAGATGAGTAGAAGGTACAGGCTCATACCTCCTTAGATGCATTTACCACACCATCCTCACAATCCAGGCACCCACCATCCTCCACCATAGCCCTCTGCACACCCTCTACCCTCTGCTCCCCAACCTCTGCCTCTGGTAGTTTCAGTTCTGCAGGCAGATTTCTAGGGGGTGCTTTGATTTGGTTGTGTCTGTTCCTTTGCTTTGTTCCTCCATATTCCACACATGAATGAAATCATCCAGTATATGCCTTTTTCCTTCTGATTTATTTCACTTAGTATAATCCCTTCCAGTTCTATTCTTGTCACAAATGGCAAGATTTCATCTTTTTTTTAATAGCTAAGTAGACTACAATGAATTTTTGTTGCCGTTTTTGTAATAAGATTAATGTACAAATTAATCTAATTAGCTATTGTCCTCAAGTTTTTAATTAACCTGTAAAAAAGAAGTAAATGTTTCAGTTATCCAAGACAACTGAAAATGTCCTTAAGCCACATAAATTAGGTCAAATATGCCAAAAGGTTAAATGGCCTTCCTTTGATCAGTCTCATTATTTCTAGCATTTGGAAAGTACGTTTTTAAAATTCTTCTAACTTCTGCTTTTATAATTTTTATTGACCCATCATATTCATTGTCAATAATTAGAAAGTAATACCATTTTTTCTCAGATACTGAACTTATTTGATGCTTCCAAAGCATTTCTGTGGGAACTTGTATTTGTGAAAAATTTTACTAGACAGTTACTTCCCAGCATTATCTGTGTCATCTGTGTGTCAAGCAGGGTCTGCTTGCTAAAGCTTCAGCAATGAATACAACTTAAATCCAGATCTTGGGAAACTTGTACTATAGTACTTTTTATCCAAGCTATTTGAGATGCATCAACATTCCTAGGCCATGAGGTTAAAAATAATAGTGAATAATCTTAGCAAGGAAAATTTGGGAAACTCTGCTTCAGATTCTGAAGGAAGTTCCAGAAATATTGAAGGTATTTTTGTTTAGACGTCAAGGTATTTTGTTTAGACTTCCTCTTTCCTTGCTGTGTCAGTTTAGCATCTGTGCTTGCATCTCCTTGAAATGTTTCTATCCTTTCCTACTAGGCAATGGGATGATGAGATGCTGAGTGATGCGTGTCGATTGGTCCTGGATGAGATTCACATCCCGGCAGATGCAGAGGGCGGCATGGTAGAGTACAGGCGAACCCTCATCATCAGCTTACTCTTCAAATTCTACCTCAAAGTTAGGCGAGGACTGAATAAAATGGTAAATGACTTCTTTGTATAGCTGGTCCCTGGACATTGATTGTGAGTCCACACCATTGTGGGGGGGAGTCAGTGTGGATGCTGCTAGCCTCCAACAGCTCAGGGGAGTACGACCTCACAATTCCATTTGCCCTATAACTTGTGTAACAAATACAAATTCACAATGTCAGGTTGATCAACAGTAAGCTGCAAAAAGTCTTCAGTAAGTCATTTATAACTTTTTCCTCTTCAAAGAAAATGTTCTTAATAAAATAATACCTGCTTTGATCTTTAGAAAGTGTGAGCAAGGCAAAAAGGAGGAGAAAATCATTTGTAATCCTATCACTCCTAGATAACTGTTATTCATACTCTGGTGTGTGTCTTCTAAGCACCTTTTTTATGGACATGTGTGTGTGTGTGTGTGTGTCCCACACATCCACTTCTATAGACCTGGCTAGCACAGCTTACTTATATCGTAACATAAACATGCTTTAGTCATCATATACACTCAGTGACATCATGACGTGATGGTGGCAAGGCGCGTTTATAGATACCTGTACCATTATTTAATCTATTTCTTGGTTTTGGACTTTTAGATTATTTCTAGTTTTTCATAATAATTTTTTTCTTACCTAACCTAGTTTAAAATGAGCTCCATAACACTGTTTCTCAGAGTATGGTCCATGACTGTGAGTGTTCCCTTGATGACAAGTCATGAACTGACCCCAAAATAGCAAGAAATGCACCCATATTTCTTCCATGGCTGAGAGCTTTACTCTGTTAGTTCTGCCTGCTTTTTTTCATTACTTGTATTTACATTATTTATTAGTAATATTGATATCACATTCTAGTATATATTTTATATACTTTATTGCATATTCTATAATATATTCAGCATATAAATACAAAGCCAGTATATTTCTAATACATTATAATCTATAATCTAATAAGCATGTTTTGTTTTATATCTATTACTTATAATCATATAATCACTTACTCTGTTATACATTGTAACATTATAAAAGATGTCAAAACACAGAAGAAAAAAATTTTAATTAACTTTAATGCAACAATCCTACTATTAATATTTGGAATACATCTTTTTTATTAAAAAATGGGATCATCTTGTATATGAATTTTTGTAAACCATTTTTTCATTTATGATATTTCATGAGTATTTTTAATATTCATTTCTATAAAATCATTTTTAATGACTACAGAATATTTGTAACTTACAGATGTGCTGTAGTGTTTTAGCCATTTCCCTGTTGTTGGATATTTATATTCATTCTAGTTTCTCCATTAACACAAATCATCTGTAATTGAACATCCGTATAGCTGACTCTCTTTGCCTATTCTGAGTTGCCTCTTAAAGATAATGCCAAAAAGATTGGCCTGGATTTGAAAGCCTCTCTTTAGAAGTGTACGTATTCCACCCATTCAGAAAGAGACCTTGGCATAAAGGGAGGTCCTCCCCTGGAAGTAAGTGTTCACTTTTGTGTGTGGCTAAGAAAATGTGGTTGTTCTTCAAACAACTTAGGGAGCCTAGGGAGCTCAAAACTCAGTACTCTCTCCTGGAAGAACAGGCATCCAACACCTGGGAGAATAAATTGAAATACCCTACTTCTACATGTGTTTTTCCAAGTTAGTCCCTCAGATTGTGAGATTAAATATGAAATTATCTTCTTTTCAGGATCCCCAGAAGTTTCCTGATATCCCAGAAAAGTTCATGAGTGCTCTGCAAGATTTCCCCATAGAAACACCCCAAGGAATTCAGATGTTCCAGGTAGGTAGATGGGACTGCCTGTTTTTTAATCTGTCCATGAATTCAGATATGTGCATTCTGCATATATTTCCCTCTTTTCAACACCGTTATTTTTTTTTTTTTACTTGTAAAGATAAAGTCCACTAGAACTAGCTGATGTTACCCATTGCCACCCACACACTACCTGCTTTGTTTATTGTCTGTGCTTTAATTAAGGCTACACAAGGAATTAGATTCTGAATCTTCCTTCTCCACGTTTCAGTTTTGTTATTTAAAATATCCTTTTCTTGGTTAATGCCTGGCATTCCTTTGAAGCTGACTCAACATTTACTGCTTTGAGAAAGCCTTCCCTGCTTTATTAAAATCACCCAAGAACTTGTATATTTTCCTTGAACAATAGTAGTTGTGTAAACTGTTCTTTATTGCTATGTGAAGTGATCACATTATTTTAATGTGTGTTCGCGTGTGTTCTGATTCCTCAACAAGGTTGTAGATCCTTAAGGTCAGAAATAATGTCTCCCCTCATGGGAGAAGGACGTAAAGCCAGAATCTATTCTCTACCATTTTATCATAGTACTCAATGTATGGTTGTTAACTTTGACTCACCGATATGAACACCTAGATTGTCCTTTTGACTTATGAGCAAACCAGATATATCAGACTCAGTTTTCAGGGTATGACAATGTAGAGATAAAATAGCTTGCTTTATTGATTAACAGTGTGTGGATCCCTGCCAACCCCCACAAGATCCAGTTGGCCACCCAATGATGCACCAGTCCGCCATTAAACACACTACAGGGGAAGCTGTTTATATTGATGACATGCCGCCCGTTGATGAAGAACTTTTCCTGGCTGTAGTCACTAGCACCAGAACTTATGCAAAGATCATGTAAGAAAATAATAGGTGTTCCTATATATTACTAGAATGTATTCACAATTTCATATTCAAATTGAGGACTTATTTTACATATCTATATGTTTAAGTCAAGTAAGAATATTCATTTGCTCTACTGGATGAGAATCTGTCACTTTTTATATATTATCTTGAAAGAATTTGTGGCCAGGAGTCAGAACACCTGCTAAATACCAGTACTTCTTCAGTATAGATTATTGCCCCATGATTCACTCATGAGATCCATTGTTGCTTTTCCCTGTGTTTGACAAATCACTTTTGTTGTACCATGAACTTACTCCTGTAGCTCTAATGTATACTTTCAAATTTTCCCTCCTAGAGAAATTGACACTTCAGAAGCCCTGGCACTTCCAGGTGTTGTTGATGTGATAACAGCAGAGGATGTTCCAGGAGAAAATAACCATCACGGAGAGATATTCTATGCACAGAATGAGGTGTGTGATTTGTGTGAGGCTTATTATTCAAGTCCTTTGCTGGAAATGCCAGAAATGGATTATTGGTTATGGCCACAGCATCCATGGCTTTGTAGTCAGACTTGCAGGGAAATAATGACTCCAACTTAGTGGTTCTCAAGTTCTCTCTTGAATTGTGGCTCCCTCAAGATTCTGATAAAAGCCCTAAGAAAGTTTCTAAACCGTCATGAAAGCCTTAGAAACAAGGTAGCACATAGAACATTGGAAGAAACAGTGGAATTTCAGGATGACTGGATCACTGGTGTGATATGGAAATGGTGAGGAGCAGCAAAAAAAAAAAAAAAAGAAAATCAGAGGTCAAGAAATTAAATTCTACATTCAGTGTGTGTACCCCCTACATCCCACTCAAGCCACTGTTTTAAATTTATTTTCATATGTAGAATATAATCTTTATTTTGGTCATAAGAACCCATTGGGTAAGTAAAAGATTATAATTCCTTTTTAACAATTTTGTTTTAATTACATGTGACGTTTCTGCAGGTCATTTGCGTGGGTCAGATCGTCTGTACTGTGGCTGCTGATACCTATGCTCATGCAAAGGAGGCTGCTAAAAAAGTCAAGATCGCTTATGAAGACATTGAACCAAAGATTATCACAATAGAGGTAGTCAAGTCACTATGTTTTCTAAAATGAGCAAGGCATCAGCCCCTGGAGTCATAAAATAGTATAATTTGGGCTCCATCTATACTTTGGTATTATCTACATTTTGCACAGAAGGCTCTAGCATTCTGCACGTCAAGACAGAATAGTGAGAATTTTCCTGCCTGGAACACGCTTTTTCTTCCCACAGTCACTTCTACTCAAGTGACCTCTTGCCAAAGCATGACCTAAGAATACAGATAAGCAACACCAGAGGAATGTCCTTATGACCTCAGATACAAAACTAGTTAGTGGGCAAATCCAGAGCACTGTGAAACTCAGAAAAAGGTGTGACATCTACTGAATTTCTGCTTTTGGGCCCTCTGCCTCCTTGCCCACTTCCTAGTTAAACACAAACTCTAAAGATACAACACTGATTCATATTTTGACTCTGCCATTTAATGGCTTGTTAATAGCAGTGAAAGCTTTGTCAAGTTACTTAAACGCCTCATATCTCAGTTTTCTCATCTGTGAAATGGGAAGCATAAGGAAGTCATTGTGAGTATTATGCAATAGAAACCAAGAGAAAGACTTAGAATAATACCTGAGTCATGGAACACATTCAGTAAATATTCGCTGTAGTGTTGTTTTAGTTTGGTTATTAATGAGGTCAGGAACATGTCTCTGGTGTCTAGCAAAGCACTACACCCATAGGGGGGAACTCAATGTGCAAGATGGAGGGGTGGATGGATAAGTGTGTACTTAAGCTATAGGAAGGCCAACCAAGTAGGCTGTAGTCTTCAGCATTCTCACTGGTTTTCCTCAGTTCTTCCCAACAGCTGCCAAATTCAAGTTTTGGGGTATCCTTTAAGTCTTCCCCTTTCTTTCCATTCTCCCTTTGACTCCCATCCCACCCTCTAGCCAGGTCGTCACCCTCTTATTTTCAGAGTTGCCACAATAATCACTTAAAGAGACTCCTGTATTGCGTTTCAACCCACATACCCACCACATGAACGTTGCTAAGTCACAAATTTCATCACATCACTTTTCCTATACAACATTGTTCTCTTAATAAGGTTCTTAGAAAAGATTCATAGTCTAACCTCAATCACCTTTCAAGCTCATTCAACTGTTTCTTGATAGAAAGCCTGCTCCCCAACCAGCCTGGCCTTAGTCTCACTTTAATTCCTCAGCCTGTTTTCAACTTCAAACTATTGTTTTACAAGGCACTCTCAACTTCAAATGATTCCCCCTCCTTTCTCTAACTGCCTTAATCCCATCCAGTTCAGCACCCAGTTTAAGTTAACTTCACTGGAATATCTCTGAACATTCCAGCCACACCATCCCCTTCCTTTTTGACCTCTGTTTATTATCTGCCTCACCACCGCCACCACAAAGTTGGCACATTAATACCAATGACCTAAGGTGACCACTCAGCAACCTAAAGGGTGGTACCTAGTCTTAGGTATCCTCATCTCTCCTTAGATCCCCTCAAAACTAAGGTGTCGCCAATCCTCGTGACCAATTTTCACCCTATTTCAGCTGACACTCCACATTGTTCAAAAGGTCTAGGTGTATGAAGATAAAATAGAGGGGAAGCATGGGCTTTTGATGAGGAATGAATGGCTTATAAGAATGTTAAAAAAAAAAAAAACTTTTTTGTTTGTTTTTCTTTGTTTGCTTTCAGCAAGCCCTAGAGCACAATTCATTTCTTTGTCCTGAGAAAAAAATTGAGAAAGGAGATGTAGAGCAAGCCTTTAAAAATGTTGATCAAGTCATTGAAGGTAAGTGATCTTGAGCCAGAAAAATGAAAAATAAATTCAGTCATCTTTAAGTCATTCTTAACCTCTCCACATCTATTTCTTAATTCCTGCCTTGTAGGATTAGTTATGGGGATTAAATGAATTGATTTTCTGTGAAATGTTAGGCATACTCAGTATTCATATACAGAAAGCAACAATTTTTTTGCATGACTCACATTCTATTGTCCCAAGAAAAAAATTCTTGAAATCCCTTGACTCCTGGTAAAACAATTCACTTATTTTAACATCACACAAGTTTTTTGGTTAGTTGTGAAGTCTAAATAATATCTCCTTCCAAATATTTAAACTAGGGTCAAATAACTCTCTTGGTGTAGCCTACAAAATAATGTATTGAACAAACCAAAAATCTCAGATTAGCGAGTAAGAATGAGCTGATTGGAGGGTGGGGAAAAGTCTCAGCTTGGCCATTTCAAACTTTTGTGTCCTTGAGCAAGTTACTTGTCTTCTCTGTGATTCAATTATCATATCATAACTCATATCACCTGAGATGCACCTGCCCACATTTTAGAGATGAGAAAATGAGGCTTTAATAGCTTGGTCAGACTAGCTGAGCAGGGAGAGGGCAGAGCCTGGATATGTGACCATGTTAGCCATGCACTAAGTCCACATGGATATCACTCAACAGATGAGGAAACTGAGACCAAGGGAGGGGATGTGAATGACCCAAGGTCGCTTAGCTGATTGGGCACGGTAAGGACCAATTAGAAAAAGTGGCCTAGGGCAGGAGCGGGAGTCTGGGCGCGCCGGGTGCCCAGCGCGGCGGGTCAGGCTGCCCCGACCCGGCACCTTGTCCAGGAACCTGCGCACCGCCTTTATTTTCGGCGGCTTTGTCTCCCTGATCGGTGCTGCCTTCTACCCCATCTACTTCCGGCCCCTAATGATGCGGGAGGAGTACCAGAGAGAACAAGCCATAAATCGAGCAGGTATCGTTCAAGAAAATGTGCAGCCACCAGGATTAAAAGTGTGGTCTGATCCGTTTGGCAGGAAGTGAGAAGGCAATCACCAGCTCTGATTATGAAAGTAGACATCCTCATGCTTTGGATTCTGCAGCAAATACAATAAGTCGCCTCGCTATGGAATGACAGCTGGAGAAGAAAACTCTGTAAATAAGAGTACTGCCCACAAGGATTCCTATTTCCCTTCCTAAGTCTCCAAAGAGCCCTGGAACAAATCACACGATTAGGAAGGTTTTCATGATTCCGTTTACTTTCTAAAAATGCTGCTCTCTCACCCAGCTGTGTTTGGAGGAGACCTACTTGTTATTCAGCCTTTACTACTTACCCAGCGGAGCTGTGATATGAATACAGGCAGCCTGCAGACTTGGGAAGATCCAAGTCTGTTTTGCCATCTTTCTAATAGGAAATTTCAGTGAAAAACCACCATGCTGAGCAGTCTCATAGGGCTCTTTGAAAATGCTAAACTTGATAAAACTCTTTGAGAACAAAGTATCTCTTACTTTTTTTTTCTTTTTTTTTTTAATTTTTTTTCTTTTTTTTTAATTAATAAATTTTATTTTTATATTCCCCATACAATTGCAATCCCCCCATTCTGACCCCAATCCCTCCCCTCCCGCCCCCCACCCCCCAAAAAGTGTCTCTGGTTCATAGTTTTTGTTGATTTTGATTTTCACTTTCTTATAGTTATTCATTTTCCTGGTCCCTTATTTAAGTTTTCTAGATCCCTGCTATGAGTGAGACCATCCGGTATTTTTCTTTTTCTTTTTGGCTTATTTCACTGAGCATGATCCCTTCCAGCGTCATCCATGTTGCTGCAAATTGCATGTGTTTATCTTTTTTGAATGCTGAGTAATATTCCATGGTATATATGTACCACATCTTCTTGATCCAGTCATCTATTTTTGGGCATTTGGGCTGTTTCCAAAGCTTAGCTATTGTAAACAGTGCTGCTATAAACATAGGGGTGCAGGTGTTCTTTGGAATTGATGTTTCTGTGTTCTTTGGGTAAATACCTAGGAGTGGAATTGCTGGATCCTGTGGAAGCTCTATGTTTAGTAGGTCCAGAAATCTCCACACAGCTCTCCATAGTGGTTGGACCAGTTTGCACTCCCACCAACAGTGCAGAAGAGTTCCTTTTTCTCCACAACCTCGCCAACATTTGTTGTTGCTAGTTTTTTTAATATGTGCCATTCTCACTGGTGTAAGATGGTATCTCATGGTAGTTTTGATTTGCATTTCCCTGATTGCAAGTGATGTTGAACATTTTTTCATATGCCTGTTGGCCATTCGCATTTCCTCTTCAGAGAAGTTTCTTTTTAGTTCCTCTGTCCATTTTTTGACTGGATTATTTTCTTTGTTGTTGTTGAGTCTCATCAGCTCTTTGCAGATTTTTGTGATCAGTCCTTTATCATTAGTGTTGGGTGCAAAAATGTTCTCCCAGTTGGTGGGGTTTCTCTTTGTTTTTGTTATTGTCTCTTTTGCTGTGCAGAAGCTCTTTAATTTGATGTAGTCCCAGCTGTTGATCTTTGCCTTCACTATCACTGCTTTGGGTGATGTGTCTGTAAAGATGTCTTTGATATGCAAATCACGTAGTGTTTCGCCTATATTTCCTTCTATGTATTTTATGGTTTCAGGTCTTATGTCTAGTTCTTTAATCCATTTTGAGTTGATTTTTGTATATGGTGTGAGGTAGTGGTCAAGCTTCATTCTTTTGCATGTAGTGACCCAGTTTTCCCAGCACCATTTATTGAACAAACTTTCTTTGCTCCAATGCATAGTCTTTGCTCCTTTGTCAAAGATTAGTTGACCATAAATCTGTGGGTTTATTTCTGGATTTTCTATTTGATTCCATTGGTCTGTATGTCTGTTCTTGTTCCAATACCATGCAGTTTTGATGATTATGGCTTTGTAGTAGAGTTTGAAGTCTGGGAGTGTGATGCCTCCATTCCCTTCTTTTTTTTTCAGGAGAGCTTTGGCTATTCGGGGTTTTTGGTGATTCCATATGAATTTCATCAATAATTGTTCTATTTCTTTGAAGAATGACATTGAAATTTTGACTATCTTGTTGAAGATTGCTGCACGTTGGAAATAGATATGAAGCAAATCAAGCTAAGGAGGGGGGTGGTAAGCATTCGGAGTAGAGATCATGCTGGATTAACAAGTTATAATGTATAGATTAAAATGATTTCTTTTTCCTTTACAATGGGGTGTAAGGTTTCTTTTGTAAATCCTTTTTTATGAGCTCATAAATTGTACCAAGAAAAAAAAAAAAGAAAGAAAGAAAAAGAAAAAGTGGCCTAACCCCATGATATAAACCAAACACTGCTGAGCATCCCCAGGTTGGGACTTCCAACTAAACATTGTCCTGTGTTTTTGCTTTATAGGTGAGGTCCATGTGGAAGGACAGGAACATTTTTACATGGAGACCCAATCTATCCTGGCTATCCCAAAACAAGAAGATAAAGAAATGGTTTTGCATCTTGGAACACAGTTTCCAACCCACGTGCAGGTAACAGGATATTTTGGGGAACTGAGACTGCACATGACATGTGGCCTGAGGTCCCTAGATCAGGGCACTTTGATCCTGGGGTCTTTTGATTCCTCACACACCTGCTTCTCAAACTTCCCGAACTCTTGATGTTAGCTCAAGTCCAGGATGAGGACATTGGGCTAATATTTCCTAAAAGAGCAGACCTCTCAAAGAAATCTGAAAGCACTGCTATTTCCCAAAGCAGAACAAAGTGTATCTTTCCCTTATAACAGCCAATCATGTAAAACTTAATCTCAGAGAGATCAGAGCCTTAGTGTTACATTTACATTTTCTTCTGTGTCCCATTTGCTCTGCTTTTCTCTATGGTTTTTATGTATTTGGTGCTACATGTGTGAAGCAATTGCATTTCCAAGACATTTCCAGCCCAGCAGTAGCATGGCAAGTCCAGCCCTGTTCTAGTGGGTGAGATAGAAGCTGCAGCTGCATCTGGGCCAGTAAAGCAAATCCACAGACGTTCTCCTCTCCTGAAGTATGAGTTGTTGGTCCCAGAGTAGTGCCAGGCACACGTGCATTCTTAGACAATTATTCTGGGAGGAGGATTAATGACAAGCATCAATGAGGGGGAAAGCTGGGGCTTCCTGGTGGAGCGCTGTGAATTGGTATTTTGAGCCCTAAAGTACTGGGTAGCCACAGTGGGAGGAGAAACCTACCGGCTGCCATTCAAGGCAAAAAGGAAAATCTGAAGTGACTGATGCTGAGCTGAGATGTGGCCAGGACCTCCCCAGTTGCAAGTTTTGAAATGGACATAAGACTGAGGCTATATAGGCTGTGCCCCAAAGGGCTACATGAGTGCCTACAATGTCCTTTTCTGTACATGGAAGGAGGTGATCACTTCTGTGACCACTTCTGAGCTCTCTTTCGGCAGACTAGTGGCTGTGGGCTCTACATGGCTAACATCTATGTCCCGAGGTCACCATTGCAGTCAAGTTCAGTACCTTCTAGAATACGGTCAGCAGGCTCTTCCCAGTAGTAACTAGGGCTCTCCGCACCCAGAGCCCACAGCCCAGAACTTGGGACAGTATCAACAGCAGTTCTCAGAAAGGATTTAAGTAGACATTTCTCCAGAGAAAGTCTCTGGATAACTATTAACACATAAAAAGATGCTCAGCACCACTAGTCACCAGGGAAATGCAAATCAAAACTAACATGATACCATTTCACACCACTGGAATGGCTGTAATCAAAAGGACAGACAATAACAAGTGCTGGTAAGACTGCAGAGGAATCAGAACCTTCACACACTGCTGGCGACAGAAGAAATGGCACAGTCGCTTTGGAAAACAATTTGGCAAGTTTCTCAGTATGTTCAAGAGTGTTTAACAACCAATCATGTATGTTAAACAGTGTTTCTCAGTATGTTAAAGAGTATTTAACACACTGAGAAATTCCATGACTAGAAAAATATTTGTCCACACAAAAGTTTATATGTGAATATTGATAGCAACATTGTTCGCAATAGCCCCAAGTGGAAACAGCACAAATGTCCTTCAATGGGTAATACCTGCATGGAATATTATTCAGCTACAAAAAGAGATGAACCTGGTACATATGCTAGAACATAGATGAATCTTGAAAACTATGCTAAATGAAAAAAGCCAGTCACAAAGACCACATGTTGCATAATTCTATTTATATGAAAGATTCAGCACCAGCAAATCTCTAGGCACAAAGCAGATTAGCAGTTGCCTCGTGCTGGAGAAAGTCGAGGTTGTGGGGAAATGAGAAGTGACTGTTTAAGAGCAATCAGGTTTCTTGGGGGATGTTTAAAATGAAATCTTGTTGATGGTTGTACTTGTTATATTTGTTGAATCACTGAATTCCTCTTACTAGGCAGAGGGGAGGTATCGGACTGAGGAAATAAAGTATTAAATCGCTCTTATGTGACTCTGGGGACTTACCTCCTCCAGGAATTTGTGTCTGCAGCACTAAAGGTCCCAAGGAATAGAATTGCCTGCCATATGAAAAGAGCTGGAGGAGCGTTTGGGGGGAAAGTGACCAAGCCTGCTCTGCTAGGAGCTGTCAGTGCCGTGGCCGCCAACAAGTAAGTCACAGTGACAGCTGTTAGTGTCATTGGTCCTAGTGGTGCAGATGCCACCAGCATCCTTCCAACCCTGCAGCCCCTTGGATCCCAGTACTCACAGCCTTTCATTTCCAAAGAGTGTGGTTACCTTGTGGATGAAGAAGCACCAGGTCACAACCAGAGGACCTGTGTTCACACCCTGCTCTACCTGCTCACCAGGTCAAGCTTGGGCAAGTTATTGCTTCCTCATCCATAAAGTGGGAAAAATAATATCTACTTGTTTCTCAAAATTATTGTGTGAATTAAGTGAAATGACTTTATTTTTTTGACTCATAGCATGCACATTCCTATGGATTATTTTTAAATGAATGGCATTGACTTTCACTCTTTAAATGTTTGTATTTTGAATCATTAAATTAAACTGAGGTGACTGGAGGGAGGGTTAAAACTCCAACCTTACAAGGCATGCATTTTGTTGTGAGATAAGCAGGGTCTGAAGATGCCCAGGATGTTCGCTTAGCCTCTGCAGCATCTGGATGGAATAACCAGACACAAGAGTAGCCATGACTTCTGTGAACTTTGCAACTGCTTGTTCACTAAGTAAAGAAAGGACAAACTTAAATTATCCCAGGCTACTGCTTTGGAAAGAAAAACTGTGGAAGTCTTAGCTCAGTATCGCTTTAAAACAATAGAAAAGGCTGATTTGTAAATACAGATGTGCAGGCACTGGGAATGTTTCATCAGAGGAAGCCAGAGGAGTCCTTGATGAGCTTTAATGAAAGGGAAGTTTGAATGCAAGGAAAGCTGAGTTCAACAGAGCTCTGGTTCTCAACCCTTTGGGTCTCAATATCCCTTATGGCAAATAGCTCAATATCCCAAAGTGAAACTCATAGTGATGTTACCTACTTATATACATAACTGCAAAATTATCATACAGCTCCTTAAAGTAATATGAAAAAGAAATAAAACTTATAACCAAATAATATATCACTTTAATATCTAAATTCTCAGAGATCACTAAACTGGAATGAAAATTGCAATAGGACTTTTTTTGTTCTGATGTCCCCACCAACTTTCAAAATATTGTTTAAAGCACATTATTACCTCTACTGAAAACCACTAAGCTAGATTATCTCAAACCCCTTTTCCCCATGTCTGTGTACTATAATTTTATGATGCATCCAACATGGTAACAGAGTCATTTCCTACAGGACAGGCCGCCCAATCCGGTTTATTCTCGAGCGTGGTGATGACATGCTGATAACTGCTGGCCGACACCCACTCCTCGCAAAGTACAAAGTGAGTGAGAGCAAAAATTTCAGGTTCTGTCTAAAATATTGTCCAGTGAGAACCAATAATAAAGACGGTGACTAAATGGCACTTGAAGGGACATGCGGGTGTTGCCTAAAACTAACTAAAGTTTTCTAATGGGCTCTTGGTCAACTTTCTCACCATCCTCACTGTTCCTCTGATGACTGTCAGGTCAAACCACGTGCCTGAACTAGCTATGAGTTGGCAACTGTGATCAGAGGCGTTTGTGTACAGTGTGGTCTGATTGTAAAGGACTATTGAAAACAATGGCATGACTTGTAATGTTACTTTCCAGGTTGGATTCATGAACAATGGTGTGATCAAAGCGGCTGATATTGAATATTATGTCAATGGTGGATGCACTCCTGATGAGTCCGAGATGGTAAATAACAAACATGCCCTTCCCATAGGCTACTATAATAATTGAACTGCAAGTGTCATATTTTACTTGCTTGAATATTTGCATTACAAATTAGATAAATTCTAATGAGAGGCTCTAATTAGAGATAAAATTCAGGTACGTGGTTTTGAATATTTGATAAATATGAAGTTTTGCTCTGTTTTCATTTAGGTGGTAGAGTTCATTGTGCTGAAATCTGAAAATGCATACGATATTCCTAATTACCGATGTCGTGGTAGAGCTTGCAAAACATATTTGCCATCTAATACCGCCTTTCGAGGATTTGGCTTTCCCCAGGGTACAGTGGTACCTGAAGCTTATGTCACTGCTGTGGCATTTCAGTGTAACTTACTCCCTGAAGAGGTAATCAGTCAGAGCCTCCCTAAAAAATTCTAACATCACTCACTGGTTCAAATATGCATCCTACGTGTAGTATTATGTCAACTTCGAAGCACATTATTCAAAGGAATAAAGTACATCATCTATGTATTAGCTACTTTTGTTGTTGATCTTTCTGTTATACATGTACATTTACACTTACATATTTACAGTCACTTAGTTTTTTTTTAACAAAAACCTCCTTTATATCAGGTACATAATAAAAATGTATGTTTCACATAAGGAATAAGCTTTTATACTTGAAATCTATTTTATTTTCTTGCCATTCAGGTTAAAGAAATAAACATGTATAAGAAAATTAGCAAAACAGCCTTTAAGGAAACATTTAATCCAGAGCTCTTGCGAAGATGCTGGAAAGAATGTCTGGAGAAATCTTCATTCTATAACAGGAAATTGGCTGCTGAGGAATTTAACAAAAAGAATTTCTGGAAGAAGAAGGGGCTTGCTGTGGTCCCCATGAAATTTACAATTGGGATCCCCGTGACCTACTACAATCAGGTGAGGTTGGAGAGGTGACCTACTACAATCAGGTGAGGTTGTCTTCTTGCCAGGAGTCCTTTTCCAAATGACTCACTATCACAAAGAGACAAGTGTGCACAATAAGAAGAAAAGAGGAAATAAGAAGAAATGAGGGCAACTTCCTAGGCAGAAAACAAAGCGCAGTTGGGCAACAATTGAAGGCACAGGTTTCAGAGCTGACCTGATGGTACATAGCATCAGAGACCTCAGAAAATATTCAACAGATTGCTTTGGGAGGCTGGGGTTGCAGGTGTTGGGGGGCTGACTTTGGGCAGAGCTCCGAACTTGGGCATTGGGGGATGGGATAGAATGTCAAGTCTTTGCAAGAAGTGGAGGAAACAAGAAGATTCCATTCTGTCCTTTATAATTTCTTAGTAACAAGAATAGGGTCATTTGAAGACAGAGCTTTCAAAAATACACAAGAATAGACGGAGTTACCCCACTCACAGAGAAACTTGGAGTTACTATATGAGACTCAGGAACTAGTGTTCCTTCCCTTTAGTTTCATCATTAAACTATTTTTTGTGGAAATTCTGTTTCTCTCTCTCTCTCTGTCTGTCTCTCTCTCACTCTCAGTCCATCAATAAAAGTCCCTATAACCAAATCTCTATCAAGGAAAGATATAGCCCTTACATGGTGTGAGTGAGGTGTAGCCAGACTATCTCTCACTAAAATTAACTTCTTATCACACACTTCCTGAGAGCCTGATAATAAAGTAGAAAACAAGAAGAGGAAGAAGGGGGAAGGCTAGGAACACAACACCTCTTGGAATAGATTTAGTCTTTTGTCCAGGCCAGAGTAACATATACAGACCCTTGGAAGGAAAAAATCCTGTGATCTTGCAATAGTTGCTCAACTCATTATTTATTTTAATGCTATTTGTTTATAACCACAAAACAAGGGCCAAGTCTTCATATAACTCTTATGCCTACATAAAACACAAATTTGGAAAATTAAGTAGAAATATTATTATAAATGTCAGTAATATTCAAAATAGTAACACTAATTTAATGGGATGACTGATGTCACTTTTCTAAAGCTAAATCTTTGCTCACAAAATCAGGTGATTCTGATGGCTGCTGTGCAGGCATTTTGAAGCCTTTTTCCTAAAGGATGTCTCCCATCCCCAGCTCTTATCTCTAATATGCCCCTATTGGAAGTTTATATCATCATCAACGTGAAGTCCAACATGGTCTCATGATGCTCATTCTTACATGTCCATGGTCATCCCTGATTCCTCTTAGAGCATCATTAGGTGAAACCAGATTGTTAAAAAGTTCTGATAGAGAACTGAGAATGTAGTCCTGAGAATACAGTCTCAGACCCAGGAGACTCTCATCAATAAATTAGTCCTTTTGCTTTAAAATTAATTTTCACATCCAGGGAGGGAAGTATAATAAACTGCTGTACAGGTTGGGACTCTGGAGAGGCAGCCCCCCAAGGGCTCTCATCTTTAGATGGGCCACCATTCACATATCCACTTTGACATATTTCTTTTCCTCTTTTAAGAAGAATTTCTTACTGAAATAATTGCATTATAACATTATATAAGTTTCAAATGTATATCATTATAAATCAACTCTCTGTATACATGAAGCTCACCCCTAAAATTCCAATTCTATCTTTCACCAGACAATTGACCCCTTTCACCCAGTTTGTCCATGCCCCCCATGACATTGATGGTTTTCAAGTCTGGAGTCTTGTTGAAGGAAATTTCCAACAGACACTAATAATGGCTTTCTTCTATGTTATAGAAAATGAGCTATTGAATCAATGAAGCAAAACTATTTATCTGACAACCTCAGCTAAACTCCCAGTAACATATGGTTGCACTGGTTTCCAAACTACTATTATAATTATTTTCTCCCAGGGTGCAGCTCTAGTCCACATCTATCTCGATGGCTCTGTGTTGGTGATTCATGGTGGCTGCGAATTGGGACAAGGCCTTTATACCAAAATGATTCAGGTGAGTTAAGTGTCCATTTCTTACTGTAAAAGACTATAGCACCTGACAAAGAAGCGTACAGCTTCTTGCTGAGCAGGAGAAATATCATTCCCCAAATGCTCAGATCAATTGTAAGGCATGTCTTGATTTTAGTAATGTAAAATTGCATGTGAGAGTGGGAAGTGGATATTAGAATTGAGGAAATATATCATCCTTCCTGCTTACCAAAGAATCAAGTCCATGGGTCTTCTGAAAAATGTGATTCCAGTTTTCAAAGATAACGTACTTCCCAATTTTATGACAATGGCTCAAGACAATACTGTGTTCATTCAAATTTTCCATTAGAAATGAGTATGTTTAATAGGATGAGAAATTATGTTCCCTCGAATCACAATCAGCTTAGAAACTCCATTGGCCATTATGTGTGCTAATTCAAAGAAGTATTTCCAGTACAATTGAAAGAACAAGAAATTATTTGCAATGGGAAATTTTCCCTTCTTTTTTTTAATATTACGAATTTGTCAAATATGACATTTGAATCCAAAATGTGTGTGAGGGGAAGAGGGACAAAGCTTACCTCCCAATGAAAAATCGAGAAGAGAGATTTCCTTTAGGGAGAGAATATTATTTAATAGTGTGCTTGGAATTACACAAAAATCCACAGGACCTTCTTTGAATGTATCTGGCTTCTTTATAATAA
The DNA here is from genome assembly GCF_014898055.3 of Talpa occidentalis. Taxonomy (NCBI): domain Eukaryota; kingdom Metazoa; phylum Chordata; class Mammalia; order Eulipotyphla; family Talpidae; genus Talpa; species Talpa occidentalis. The sequence continues at coordinate 123,617,414 of NW_023603184.1, forward strand.
AACCCGATGCCTGCAAAAGGTCACATGAGAGAAAAAATTTGCCAAACTGTCTGTAAACCACAAGGAAAAGATGAAGATAAAATAGTGAGACCAGGCCTCTGACTTCCATGTGTCATGCCAACCTGGATGTCCCAGGGTGACCATAGTGCCATTAGCTTATGGTGTAAAATAAAACAGAGATTTTTTGGTGACCGCTTGTCTCTGAAAAGCAATGTATCTTTTGCAGTGCTACTTAAAAATTTCAAACTCATAATCTACATATAAAGCCAAAGATGCTATTTTAAATATTTGTCTCTACATAGCCACATGCCTTAAGAAAGGAAAAGGGAGGGCAGAAGCTAGAAGTCAATGAAATATGAAATAATTTTTTTTTTCTTCTGGCAGGTGGCCAGTCGGGAACTGAACATCCCCACATCTTATATACACTTGTCTGAGACAAGCACAGACACTGTGCCCAATCCAGTCTTCACGGCGGGCTCAATGGGGACAGATATCTTTGGAAAGGCCGTGCAGGTGAATTTTCTTTCACTTCTTGCTCACCCAGTGACAATTCAAGAAGTGATCTTATCCTACCCCAATTATGAAAGATGAAACCAAGGCTGAGAGAGGTCAAATGGCTGGGCTGGGTCCCTCAGCTAATTCCTGATAGAACCAAGACTCAAGAGCTTCTCGCTTCCCCTGTGAGCTTCTTCCTTCCCCTTCAAAAAAACTTACCTACATTTTTTCTAATTACTCTAAGATAATTAAAACTCCAGTGATCGTGTTTAGCCACAGACTGTCTCCTTTCAATAACTAAAAATGTCCAGTCCAAAATGTGCTTCACTGCCCGCGGCCTCTGCGGCGCCGGTTCGATCCCCGGCTGCTCCCCGGCTGCTCCCCCGCCACTGGAGGAGGGTCCCACATGGCGCGCAGACCTCTCCTGCCACCCGCTGCTCCCCTCAGCAGTGTACTTCTGTCCTTCTGCCTGCTCTGCTCCCCGTTCTGGCTCTGGTGAATTCTCTCACCCTCCCGCACTTCTGACTGTACCCAGTGCATGTATAAACAAAACAAACAAATAAATAAATAAAACATGCCCCTATTAAAAAAAAAAAAAAAAACAGCAACAAATTGTGCTTCAAATTGTAGGGTGCCCACTACTGTCCACTAATTGTAATTTGTCTACCTGCAACTTGCACCTGCAGGTATAAAGGAGGTGTGGGTAACTTCTGTCCAGTTTCCTTCCAGTACTTTCTTTCCATTGAAATCATTTACTAATCCAAGTCATTCAGTAGTTAGTTGTTCCATGTCTGCATGAGAAGAGTACTCAGCTTTCTTGGGATGCAGTGCCCTGTAAATGTCTATCAAGTTTATGTGGCCTAAATCCCTTTTATTATTATTATTTCCCTATTAATTTTCTATTTGGTTGATCTATCCATTGATGAAAGTAGGGTATTGAAGACCCTTACTACTATGTAGCTACTAGAGTGACTGGTTGTATCAGAAAACTAAATCGAACCTTTTTTTAAGATTTCTTTTTATTTATTCATGCATACAAGAACTGGGTTATAGGTTAGAGGTGCAGGGGGTGAGAGGAGTCACCAGAGACATAGTGGAGAGCAGAACAGGCATATTGACTGAAATATACTGCCAAGGGGAGCAGCAGGTGAGACAGGAGAGGTCTGCTGCACCATGTGGGTCATCTCCCTGGCTGGGGTTCGAACTTGTGCTGCAGTGGTTGTGGCTAGCTTCATAGTGCTGACACTTTAACCCCTGCACCACCAGGGAGGCCCTATAATAAAAATAATTTTAAGTCAACACTGCAAGATCCCCAAGAATATTTTTCCTTGAACGGATTCCATGCATTATTCAAGTTTAAGAAACTGCCCAGAGGGATTTATGAAGCTGACAGTCAACATTTTAATTGATTTCAGTATTTAACATTTCATTATTCTTGTGTCTTTAACTTCTGGTACCATTTCAAATATTTATTTTTAGAATGCCTGCCAAATTCTTATGTCCCGACTTGAGCCAGTCATCAAGAAAAACCCTAAAGGAAAATGGGAGGAGTGGGTGAGTATTCTCTTTATTATCCCAACCAGGAAAAGGCAGCTATATCCAGAGGAATAAAAGTCCTATGTGCCTGAGTTGATTGGTCTCCTTTCTAGAATAAAACATTTAATAGCATTTACTTCTGTTTTTTCAAAAGAGTAAAAGAGGTGTCTGTGTTCATTGAAACTTGACATGATTTCAAAGTCTGAATTCTTATAGAGCAGGATTACAGCATGGGTTCCAAAATAAAACACTCCTCAGTCACTGTCTCTGCTCTGTCACTACTAGGGTCTGTGGGACAACTTACCCCAGGCCTTCTTGGTTTTCTCACCAGAGCAACGGAAAATATAGCAGTCCTAATAATCAAAGGATTATTCTATTTTTAATAATTATTGTAACAATTACCATGTTATTATAACTTTCCAGCCTACCCCGTTTATTCCATCAGGGAAGCTGACATAATGTACTAAGCAGGGTGAAGATACATACATACATGTAAACACATGTGTATCTATATAGATGCGCATCTATATACACATACACAGATTTACATACCTACCACTGTACATTACTACATAAGTATGGCCTGGACCCCTCCCTAATTCAAAAAAAAAGAAGAAAAGTAAGAAACTTTACACAATAAAGCCAGAAAGAATAGAGGGTTACAAAGCATAGCCAGCAGCAGCCTTTAACACCTTCCTTGGAAAAGTCCTACGGCTTGTACACTCTTAAGTCTTACTCTTGGTGAAAGAGAGCACTGAGCCAGGTGCAAACAAGAGATGGCAAGCGCAGTACAGAAGGCATTTTCATTACTTTTCCTAAACATATTTCTTTGTACCTAATCATCTCTTCCAGATTTCAAAAGCCTTTCAAGAATCCATCAATCTCTCAGCCACTGGATATTTCAAGTAAGGGACATTTTTTATCCTGGTTGAGATTGACACTTGGGCCATGCTGGGGTATGTTCATCAATCTGAACAGATGTGCAGAGAGCACTGGAGCTCTGCCCACCATCAACCCTTCAGCCTCGGGTCGGTGGCTGGGTGAGGCCAGGGATGCTTTAGGGCCACTGTTGTTTACCAAGCAGGGACACCATCGTGATCTACACGCTCTCTGACCGATCCTAGCGTCTGCATGCGGGAGGGTGGGGGTCAGACACCGGTCTCCCTGGGTCTGCAGTTTACTCTTACCATTCCTATCACCATGGTCCCCCGAGAGGGAGACAGGTAAGGGGATCTTCAGTCACAGAGGGGTGCTGTGCTGATCCCCAGGGCCCAGAGCCCAACAGGCTTTCAGACCACTGGTGGGAAAAGTGCATTTTCTTTTCACTCCTGACTTCCCTTCTCAGAGGCTATGAGACGTTTATGGACTGGAAGAAGGAGGAAGGCAAGCCTTACCCATACTGGGTTTATGGAGCATCCTGTTCTGAGGTTGAAATTGACTGTTTGACTGGGGCTCATAAGGTAAAAAGCTACATTTGTATTCACAATCTTAATAGTGTAAACATAAACATAGATGTGTTCTATGCTGTAAGGAAAAACCAATTTGATCCTCCCAATAACTTTAGTAAAATTATTGATACATAGATATATACATAATTTTAAACAAATAGTTGACTCCATTATACATTTTCTCTTGGCACAGCTCCTTAGGACGGACATCTTCATGGATGCTGCTTTCAGCATAAACCCAGCCCTGGACATTGGACAGGTGCGTGATAGCAGAATCACCAATTGGGGCTTTTGCTGAATTCCATTCCAGAGTCCTCCAAACATTGTTCATTCCTAGTGCAAGTATTCTGCATAACATATTGGGTAATATAAATTACACAGATAAAGTAGATACATATTAGAAGAATATGAATATATAATAAATACATGACAAGTGAAAATAATAGAGAAAATATTGGAAGAAAATATCAAGAAAAAGTAAACAATTGTCTTTGTGTAGCAGGAATATGTGTGATATAATTCTCCATGCTTTCATTTTTCCTCAATGGATTTAATGTTCATAATTAGGTAATGTCATATAAGCACATAATAATAAAATTACATTCATTTTCATATTAATATGAATTTAGGCAGACCGTGCAACTTAAAGAAATATAAGGGAAAAAGAAATTATTAAATGCAATCTTTCCCCAGTAGCTAAATTTAGTTCTAATTTTTACCTCAACAATAAATAGAATTTATATACCCAAAGTCTTATTAAACTTCAAGTTAAAATCTTTCCAGCTATTGGTGTAGCTTTGCCTTTTTTGCCTATTCTTGTTTCTCAAAATGCAGCCAACCAGGCCAGTCACATTAACCCATCCAGTCCTGCCAAGCTGCTCCCAGGTGAGGTGAGCTGGCTGGTCCATTGTCTGCACCTGAAAACCATCTGGAGGTTGAGCAACTTGGCATCAAACCTAACAGACATGGTGCTTTTGTCTGCCAACAGCTTCTCACCATCCCAAGTCCTGAGAGACTTGTTTACCTAGATTGGCCCAGGGGCTTTATAAGGAAGAATTTTTAGGCTCTTCAGTATTTCTCAAAATGTGGTCCTCAGACTTAGCAAAATAAACACTTATTCTGCAAATGTGGATAAAATAGACCCAGGCTGGGCCTCCCCGGTGGCGCAGTGGTTGAGCGCTGGGTTGTGAAGCTGCCCGCGGCCTCTGCGGTGCCAGTTCGATCCCCGGCTGCTCCCCGGCCACCAGAGGAGGGTCCCACATGGCGCGCAGACCTCTCCTGCCGCCCACTGCTCCCCTCAGCAGTGTACTTCGGTCCTTCTGCCTGCTCTGCTCCCCGCTCTGGCTCTGGTGAATTCTCTCACCCTCCCGCGCTTCTGACTGTACCCAGTGCATGTATAAACAAAACAAACAAACAAACAAATAAATAAATAAAACATGCCTCTATAAAATAAATAAATAAATAAAAATAGACCCAGGCTTGCTCGTCATAACTTCGCTGGCCTGGGACCTGGAGTGTGCACTCTTAACCGGAACCTAAAACCCACCTAAAGCCTGTGAAGTGTGAGAACTGGCACCAAGCCCTGCCTCCCCTTCTCCTTTCACCCTACTCCCCTCTCAATCTTGCTCTTTATTGCTTAAGCAAAGGCAGAAAGGGAGATGTTATGATCAGGAAAACCCTACATTTGTCCCACAGGAAAAGGACAGAAAGCCAGAAGTGGCTTAGACTAGAACTCTTGCACTTCAGTGTTTTTCTTTTTCTTTGATGTTTTTTATTTAGAATTTTCAAATTTAGCATTTAAATTTGCCTTATTATTCACATGTTATCCAATTTTAGCATTTAAAAAATGCAAATTGTAATTTTCCTTCAATTTGTATAATCTCCAGGTAGAGATCATAAAAAATCCTTTAAAAGGGGTCTTTTTCCTAGAGCATGGTAGTTTGTAAATAGAACTTAACAAAGCTTTTAATAAAAAAAAAATATTTTAATAAAGATATTTCTTCCAACCCACCTTATCTAACACTCACCTACTTTCCACTGTAATTTATAATAGAAAGCAAGGAAATCCAGGTATTATAATAAACTACAGTGTCCTGGTTCCATTTACTCTAGTGCATGTTCCTTTAACGTTAGCTTCTTTTTTGTCTAATTCGACAGACATTTATTGAGAATCTAAGCACCAAGCTCCATACAAAGAGCAGAATACATGAAGGCCAGCTCCCACTGTGGCTTCTAAATTCGAGAACAGGAAAATGAGAATGCAAGCAAGAGCTAAGCAAAGAAAATACCCTCTGAGAGCCACCAGGATGGGGGATATGTTCAATACACAATGCTTCTGGCAGAAGCAGTTCCTAAATCCACCCAGGGGTTTTGGGAGGATCTAAAAGGCGCCAAAGAGATAGTAATTCTTCAGTTGCATGTTGGAGGATGACTAGGAGTTTGCCGGGTAGGCAAGCTGAGGTGGGGAGTGGTGAAGAGAATCAGGAGAAACTGCATCTACAAAGACTTGAGGTCCTGAACAAATCTGGTGGGTCCAGAGAGTGACTTGGAACTAGATGAGTGTTAGGTACATAGACTGCGAGGTACCTGGGTGAGGAGAGAGGGATGAGATCAGGAAGGGGAGAAGGCTCAGATCCCAAAGGCCCTTTGTTAAGTCCACCCCAGTGCTTTCCGGAACTGCTAACTGTGGCTCGGATCTCCATTTTCAGTCCCATTGGAATATTTATTCAACCCGCATCATGTACTTATAAACCGTGAAATTTTTGCCTGCAGGTTGAAGGAGCATTTATCCAAGGCATGGGCTTATATACCATAGAAGAACTGAAATACTCCCCAGAAGGCGTGCTTTATTCTCGGAGTCCAGATGACTACAAAATCCCCACCGTCACTGAAATACCAGAAGAGTTCTATGTCACTTTGGTGCATTCCCGAAACCCCATAGCCATCTACTCGTCTAAGGTAAGAGCTCAAATTTCTTGACCTACTAAAGATAGAGCTTCCATATGATCCAGCAATTCCACTCCAAGGTATTCACCCAAATGACAAAGAAACAATAATTCCAAAGGGCACCTGCACCCCTATGTTTATAGCATCACTATTTACAATAGTTAAGCTATGGAAACAACCCACATGCCCAAAAATAGATGACTGGATCAAGAAGATGTGGTACATATACACAATGGAATATTACTCAGCAATCAAAAAAGATAAGCACGTGCAGTTTGCAGCAACATGGATGGAGCTAGAAGGGATCATGCTCAGCAAAATAAGTCAGAAAGAAAAAGAAAAATACCGGATGGTCTCACTCATAGCAGGAATTTAGAAAACCTAAATAAGTGACCAGGAAAAAGACTAATTAATACCAAAAAAATTAAAATCAACAAGCAACTATGGACCAGAGACGCACTGCGGGGGTTGGGGGTCGGGAGAGGAAGGATTAGGGTCAAAATAAGGGGGGGGGTGCAATTGTACAGGGAATATAACCAAAACGAAAATGCATACATTGTGCAAAAATGAAGAATGATGTAAGAATTATATAAAATAAACTATTAAAAAAAAAAAAGATAGACTGTCATAAAAAACAACAACCAAAAAAAAAGGTAAGCACTAAAGACTGTGTTACTTTGCGAGGTTACCACACCAAAATACACAGACTGGGTGGCTTGGACAACAGAGATGTATTTTCTCACAGTTCTGGAGAGTAGACGTCACCAAGGAAGGTTTGATTTTTGCCAAGGCCACCTCTCTATAGCTTGTAGCTGGCTGGTCCCCATCTCCCTGTGTCTTCATATAGTCACCCCTCTGTGGGTGCACAAGTCTTTTCGTGTGTGTCCTGAGTTCCCTTTCTTATAAGGATGCCAGTCTTGTAAGGCCACTGGATCAGCCTCTGGCAGCCTCTGACAGGAGTTGGACTCCAAGCTTCCCGACGCCCCCAGCTTCACTTGATGTATAAAGATCTAGGGCAAAATCACACCTTCTCTAACTTCACTTCTATTCTGCTTGAACAGGTTACAAGTTTGACCTGGGGTTTTCAGGGAATTCACTTTCTTTCATAGTAGTTCTAGGTTGGGAGAGAGGCAAGTCTGCCTGTCCAGATGGCCTCTCTCTCCAATGTAACCCCAGATTTTGGCCAGGGGCCTTTCTAAGGGCCATCCCAGCACCAGGCTCAAGCCGCCTCTCTGCTCCCACCCCCTCCTCACCGCAGAGGACAGCTGGCCTTCCACCAGCTCCACATTTGCTGCAGAGTGAAAACAAAGCCTGGGCTAGACTTTACCTGCATCAGGCCATTAGTCCTGTCTCCCCTCTAAGGTCCTTGGCACAGACCAGGACTAGACTATTTTGAAGAAAAAGAAAAATCAGTACAAAGAGGCATTGGTGAATTATTCAAAACTTAACACCACCACCTGTTAACTCAGAGCCCCCACACAGCCAGAGAAGCAGCATGCGTGAGAAGCTTTTTATTTGTAATGGTATAATTGGTATAATTTATTTATACAAGAACTTCACCATCCGCTCTGGGGTGGGGGAGGCGGCGGGGGCAGCCATATCACTCGCAGTTGCAGTCACAAATGCAAAGACTGTGGCGGTTCTATTTGGGTTTTGAGTTAAACACAAATGGTCTGGAGCCCAAATTAGAGCATCTGAGAGTGCACAGGTGCTTTGGTGTTGGAGACTTTACCAGATGGGGAATGAGAATATTAAGCTGCCTTGCTATCCTGATGTGCTGTGCTCCTCCAAGGAGCACCCCACACAAAAACAATTTGGGGGAATTCAATTCTGGAATTTATACACACACAAAATAATCCTAAATGAACCATTTCTGATGGCCTTTGCCCTCCTCTCAGGGACTGGGTGAGGCCGGAATGTTCTTGGGATCCTCCGTGTTGTTCGCCATCTATGATGCAGTGTCTGCTGCCCGCAGAGAAAGGGGGCTGACCAACACCTTCACCCTGAATAGCCCCGCAACTCCTGAGTTGATCAGGATGACTTGTGTGGATCAGTTTACTGACATGGTAAGTAGGGCTCTGAGGAGGACCCTGTGATGATCACCCCTTATATGGCCTTCTAGGTTCTTGGTCTGGATTTGATGACCATGATAAAATTTCAGGGCAGGTTCATCTTTTCCAATGAAAAATCTCATTTTAGGGCCTCCCTGGTGGCCTAGAGGTTAGGTCTCAGCACTATCATTGCTATGGCTTGAGTTCTATGCCCAGCCAGGGAGCTAACCCATGCGGTACAGCAGACCTCTCCTGTCTCACCTGCTGCTCCCCTCAGCAGTATACATCAGTAGATCTGCCTGTTCTGCTCCCCACTTTTTGGTGAATCCTCTCACCCCCTGTACCTCTGACTTACAGTTCTTCTATGCAAGAAAAAGAAAAATCTCATTTTGCCTCCACTTGCTACTTCCTATATGCCTCAAAGCAAATAGAAAGTGGCACTTCTTCAAATGATGGTCTCATTGTATCAGATGAGAAAATCACACTCAATTAAGCCAGTGTTAATAATGATCATGGTAGTTTAAATATTTTGTGAAAATGCAACTGATGTGGTATTTTGATATTTGATAAAACTGATATTTTTAATTACCTCACTAACTAAATTAAATTGAATAGATATTTTACCTGGTCAATTATTCATAAAGTATTCATTAAGCAAACTAATAAAAATAATTTAAATGACAATATCAAGTCAGTGGGCACCTTTGATACGCCTTATAATCACACACTAATATAACACAGTTCATTTTCTAGTTGCTAAAAATACACCTACAACCATCATCAGAGACTGTTCTGTTGAACTGCCTGCTACAGTCCTACATGAGCCCTTGGTATAAATTAGATTGAGTTTTATGCCTTGCCTTTAAAATTAGTGGGTTTCTGAATATGTTGTATCTCATCCCAAACATAAGAAATTTATGATAAAATGTATGGCTCATGAATTGAAAGAAATATGAAAATTACATAATTTGATGAAAATAAGATGGACATTGACCTGTTCTTTTTTAAAGTCATTTTTCTTCTGAGTTAATAACTTCCTTCATCTAAAAAAAAAAAAAAAGAAAGAAACTTTCTTCATCTAACAACATTCTATCAATAATTATCTTTCTTCTCTTGATCTTTTTTAGATCCCCAGAGATGATCCTTCAACATTTACGCCTTGGTCCATCCACGTGTCTTAATCTGATGTTTTCTTAAAAAATGAAAAAAAAAAAAAAAACCGCATTGTTGCCCTTAAATTTTTCAAACTGGAGCAAATAGGCTGGTTTTTAATTGTTAAGAATAATTTTAGCCTCTTTTCATTATTCTCTGTGGTTTAGATCACTGCATGACTAATTTTCCAAAAGGTATAATGAAGCTTAGAATCAAAAATTCTTCTTTTTATTTGCATTACCCTAAAGATTTACATCATCATGATTTAAAAACATGGTGGAGTTTTCTTCACCCTGCTCCAGTTAAGAGAGACTGCCTGTGCTTGGTTCTTCAGAAACCTGCTCAACCCCAAAATCATCTATGCCCCGAACTCCCAGGATTGAATTCCCTAAAGCCAGTGGTATGCTGATAATAACTGTCTTGCCTGGAAAAATCCATGGTTGATAGTGCTTGTCAATTTATGGTGTAAACACCCCTACTTAGGCCAACTTTAAGTCACTGCTGTGCCTTCTCAGGGTGTGGAGTGAGAACCACGCCACAGAGGGCTCTTGGGAGCCTCCGCCCTGCAAGCCCACTCAGTTCACAGGTCCCTGCCACTCCCACGTGGCCCATTTAGATGCGACTTCAGGAAGAAAACTACCCAAAGCCTCCAGCCAAGTGCATGGTGCAGCATCTTCCTCACCTAGGAAATCATCCCAACTAACCACCATCTCAGGTCACTCTGGAGTTCCTTGTTGTGACTTAATGTCTAAAAGGTGAAATCATCACCACATTCCTTTGCCATACCCAAGGAGCACAGAATCCTCAGGGTTCTTTTTCTGTTATTTCTCAGCTGTTTGACATCACATTTTCCTAAGGAAATGAAATCTTAACACTAGAGAACATGTTCAATTCTCTGTGAGATTTGAAAACAGACAACATTAATCATTTGTCAGGGATCTGTGTGCTAGATATTAAAGCTCTTCATTTATTAATAGTGATTTTGTGGTGAAATAATAAACGTTACAATTATTTATGTGTGTGTGTGTGTATGTGACCAGACTGGAAGAAGAGATTAGTAGTAGAAAGGAAAGGCCTCTTTGCAAAGAAAAGTCTCCCTAGTGATGGTCTCTTAGTATAGGAGAAGTATGTGAGTTTGTATTTATTTATATATTTTTTAAGTGTCTGTTGGAATTCACTCAGTAATCTAGGTTGCCTGGAATCCAACCCACAAAAATTCATTGTGCCAACAGAACAGTGAAATTAGGGTCACTGGTATATTTTCTAGCAGTAAAATAGAGGATACATTTATCACAAACACAAATTTATTTTTAACGTATTTTATTTCACAGGCCATGTGTCAAGGCTTCTGATAACCCAGAAACTGAATTTTTACAAAATAAGTCTGATGATTTCAGTAGTATTCAATTAACTTGAAGAATTGGGGTTGGGGAGGGAGTGTTTATAAAAATAATACATTGGAAAGAATAATTGATTTCAAATATATAATTATTACTATAATGCCTTTAAATCTGACAATTTATAGTGTCTGCTATATTGCAAACTTAATCCATATTACTAATTTAGAAAAACATCTGTTGTCTGATATTAAAATGTTACTACAGTGGTAGTTGCACTGAAAGTATAAGACACAATCTTTTTAACCAGTGAACTCAGTGTACCAGTCACACTCCCTTTCAATGATAAAAGCTTTATTATTGATTAATTGTGGGTTCAACAAAGTTTGTTAGAAAAGAAATAGCTGTGTCCTTCAACTTCAAGTGCCATGGGACTCAGGATGCCTTACTTCTGGACCAAAAGTTTATTTTATACCATACTTTATACCACTTTATGAAACACCAGGGAAGTGGAGTTGAGTGGAGAGAGTTAGGGGCAGGGAGATGATTTTGGTTCAGTCATTTGAGCCTATAGACAAAAGCACAAAATGGGAGAGGTCAGAAAGAGGTTTGGACAGGAGGTCTTAGGTATCTGTGTTGTTTCTTTTAAGGAAAGTTCTTTAAATCCTCTACTCTTCGGACTTTCTCTTTTTTCTTTGTTGAGATGTAAGTGGCGTGTTGTCTTAGTTTTGGGTGCACAACATAGTAATTCCATATTTGTATATATTGCAAATGATAACCATCTCAAGTCTAGTTCACGGCTATCAAATCATACATACTTACAACTTTTTTCTCGTGATGGGAGCTTTTAAGATTTACTGTCTTGGCAACTTTCACATATGTGATATAGTATTAACAATGTCACCATGATGTACATTACATCCCCATGATATGTTTATTTTATAACCAGAAATTTCCATGGTTTGCCCACTCCCATCCCCATGACCCTATACTTCACCCCCTCCACCATAACCTTGCCCACCATCTCTGCAATCACCAACCTGTTCTCTGTATCTATGTATTTGACACTTTTGAAAATGTAAACTGGTCATGTTCTTCACCCTACAAGAACATGGTCACATCCCAGGTTGAGTTCCCCAAAAGCAGATGCTGAGACAGAATTTGGGGAGCAGGATGCTTCTTAGGGATCAACACCTGAGAAAGGAAGGTTAAGGAACAGAATTGGGCAGAGGGACACTGTGATGCAGAACCCAGAAGAAGCTTCCTCCTTAGGTGGAAATGGAGAGACCCATGAGCCTCCACCTACCCCAGTCACCAGTGAGGCGGCCCCAGGAATGGCATGGAGTTGAGGAAGGAGACACCTGCCCCTTTAGCAGACCCCAGGGAGTACCACTGGCCGTCCTGTGCTGACCACCCTTCCTGACTAGGCACATGTTCTTTTTCCAAGGGGGTCTGAAGGTTGATGTCCAGTCTACCCTACTCTCTATCAAAGTTACTCCTCCTGATGGAATGTGCAGTCTTCCCTGGGTATAAGCAGTATGTCCATTTGGTTATACATTGGATGAATTACCTTTATAAACAAGAATAATTTTACATTCAAGAAAGCAAATGATTTTGTATATACATAAAACTTTGCTATTTTAAATCAGTAATTATCCCAGAATCCCATGTTGTATGTTTTCTGTATGCTCTTCTTACTTATATAAATGCACTTTTTAAAATTCGTATTATCAGCCTACTGTTTAGCAGACATTATTATTAATAGCAAATAAAGCCTCAGAGAAAAGTCTCTTGCCTGAGTTTCATTATCTGTAATTGATACTAGGTCTGCATAATAAATTGATTTGTCCTGCATAAGTAAGCAACCACACAGAAGTGTTCAAGGAAATATAACATTCTGCAGAACACTAACATACTGAGTCCCGGGTTGACAGAAAGCAGGTCTGTGAGAAGTATGATCTCATCGCAATTTGATGATATCTATAAAGACCTACTTTCCAAATAAGATCACTTTGGGGAACACAGTTCAATCCATAATAGGCCCCCTTACATTTTTTTATTTGTCAAATAAGACAATATTTTATTATTACCCATTAATAATAAAATAATTGTATGTGAATTAGAAATAAATAATATTTCTTTACTGTTAAATAACTAGATCCAGTCCAGTTCTTGCTAAGAGGCACCAGCCACAGTCCATACAAGGCAAGTGAACCTAATCCACTGCTTATGGGCGGCAAGGCAGAAGCTGGAAGGCTGTCAGGGCCCTGTGGAGGAAAGTGGAGGAAGCCTGGAGGCCTGATGCTGCTCCTGACTCCTCACACTTACCCAGAGCCAGGGGCAGGAAAGAGCAGCCAACCCATATGGCCCTCCTGACCTGCTGTTAAACCTTTTATCCATGCCCCACACCCATCCCAAATGACAAACTCTCCTCCAGCTTCACAGTTTTGGAGGTGCAGATTTCCAGGCACTACCCCAGCCTGTGAGGGAAAGAACCCCTCTCCCTGTTAGGCTGAGGCCCCACTGGCCCCCAACTTCCCATAAACCCTGCAGCTGCTTCACAAACTGATGCCAAAAGATTGGAGAGGGAGGGAACGGAATGGCCCTCACAGAGGAACAGGGGGAGGATGGTGAGTCTTCACGTTCTTGAGCTGTTAGTGGCCAACCTAAGAGCACTAGAAAGTGCCCGCTGCCCAGCATCTGGCCCACATTTCATCTTTGGGTTTGAAAAGTGTAAAATAGACAGCAGACCCCCAGGGCACTGAACTAGTAGCTGGTACTTTTTCATTTCCATCAGAGTAGGATTTGTTAGTTTTTTTTCCAGAAATAGGTTGGTTGAATTATGGGGAAGGGCAATGTCAGAGAATATTAATTCTTCATTGGGTCACAGGCATTCTTTGATGTAACTCATAAAACATGTTTTTATAACAAACATACAAGCACCTGGGTCAATATAGGTGGAGTTTCTTCCACCTACCAGAACAATCCACTTAAAGTTGAAGAAACTCGTCTTCCTTTTTCATTAAGGAAAAACAAAACCAACAAACAGAAAAAAAAAAAGCCGAAGTTGCTTTGTTCCATTGTCTTGAGAATCTGAAAACCTTGGCAGATGCTACACCCACCTTCTTATTGTGAGAAACCTTGCGTTCACTCTGAAGTGAGTGAATTTTCAACTGAACTTCCCAGATAGAGCCTTGCCAGTTTCTGAAAGAGAGAAAATCAGAGGACTTCAGGTCTCTCCCCAGCCCTCTGGGTTGAGCAGCAGCCTTTTTGTATAATTTGTTTACACTTCACAAGGTTTCATTCAAACAAGTTTCCCCAGCTGAAATAAGTTTGAAAAACACTCCTCTAAAGCCAGTCAAGGTCAGTTCTCAGCTTCCCTGTATTGGGTTACCTAATCCAAAGTACTTTTATATTTTCCAACTCAAAAACCATAACCCAGCCTTACTCCTCTACCACTGTTCTCCTCTGTTAGAGGCTTGTATTGTATGCTGATGCTGAAGAATTTATTACTATCAATATGTTGCAGGATTCCAGCCCATGAGCCATGCTTTCTGTTGACAGCATCCATTTTCCTGCAAATGGGAAATGTGTGGTCTTTGGGTTCAGTGGTTTCCTTCCTTCTTTTATTTTTTTAATTAATTTATTTTTTATTTATTTTTTACATCATTGTTCATTTTTAAACAATATTTGCTTCCCCGCTCCCCTCAGGTGTAGTCCCCATAGAATTTGGTTTCCTTCTTTTATTTTTTTTAATTTATTTTTGTAGGTGCAGTAATGGTGTTATGTACATGTTCTTTTTTTTAAGATTTATTTATTTATGCATACAAGAACTGGGGTACAGGCCAGAGGTGCAGGGCAGGGGGCAGGTGAGAGGATTCACCAGAGACAGAGTGGGGGAACAGAACAGGCAGATCAACTGAAATACACTGCTGAGGGGAGAAGCAGGCGAGGCAGGAGAGGTTTGCTGCGCCATGTGGGTATCTCCCTGGCCAGGGATAGAACTCATGTGGCAGAGGCTGTGAATAGCTTCATAGGTTGTGTCTTAACTCCTTGCGCCACCAGGGAGGCCCCTGGTTTCCTTCTTTTAAAAGGCAGAGTGATGTGATGAACAGACTGTAGACCATGAAAAACAATACCTGCGTCAGCGCTCCCTAAGCAGCCATAAGGAGAGCCCTGTTCAACTTTCTCCTCAGCCTGCCCCCTCATTCCCTATTCTCATGAAATAAACTCCTGCTTATCTTTCAGGCCTAGATGTCCTTTTCTCAGGCCTTCCCTGATCCCTCTCCCCAAAACAAAGTTAAATCCCTGTTTATATGCTTCACACAATGGTAGATAGCTAATCTCGTATTAATTCTCACTCTTATTATCCATGAATTCCTTGGAGAAAAAAACCTGTCGATCTTGTTTTGCACTGTGCATGGTGCCTGGTGCAGGCAGATGCTCAATAACTTCTGTTGAATGAATGAATGAATGATGCTTCCTTTGTGTAAGAATTTTAGGTAATCAGTAGAGCATTTGTTAACCTCTATAGTTGAGCATTGTGGGGCATGCAGTCAGTTCTTCTACCCTCCAAGAGCTTATTCCCTAATTGGGAAAATGAGATACAAACACCAAAAAGATAACCATTAATGGCTGATAAGAGACTAGTTTCCTATTTCCTGGCTTATTAAATGAAAATTTAAAAAGCCATTGGTTTGACTTGCAGATGCTTTTAGAAATGAAGAGAAAGGAGAAAAGGGAGGTTTCATCCTACTTTTGATGGCAGATAAAGTGGGGGGGAGATCATAGAGGGTCAGAAATTGGGTTATTATCATTGCAGCCATCGGAGAGCCTTCTGCAGTCAGTCAACACTGTGCATGTACTGTGTAGACACAATTCTAGGCCATGGGGTACGGTGGTGAGTTGAAAGTAACATGGCTGCCCTCATGGAGCTTACATTCTCATGAAGATATCAAAGTATCCTTGTCAGGTAGTAATGAGCTACAGAGAAAAAGAAAATTGCTGAATCAATCCACAAGATGGTAGGAGGGTGATGGGCTACTTTAAACTGGGTGATCAAGGAAGAACACAAACAAGAGGGTACCAGTCAATGTCTGAAGAAGAGAAGTCAAGGCAGAATGCATAACGTGCTCCAAAGCTCTAGGAAAGAGTACAGTGCATTCAAGAGGCAGGGAAAGCCAGTGTTCATAATCTCTGTTATGAACAAAGGAGAAAGTGGTTGAAGATGCTTGCAGAGAGGAGGGCAGGGCCAGCCCATGGAGCCAACAAGGGAAGCACAAGAGATTTTGCTAAGTGCAATGGGAGGCCACTGGGAGGTTTCAGGTAGAAAAAAAGCCAGGTTTATACCGAAGAACGAAAATGAGAATTATTTGTCTGAAGCAAGAAAATTTTTTTTGAAAGACAAGAGAGCCTCGGACCAGAAACACAGATTGTGGAGGACTGCACAAGAGGTGAAGGGGTTTTAACCTCAGATTTGAAGCCTCAAAGAGGGGGTATTTTTAGCAGGAATGACTTGATCAAAAAGACCTACTTCAAGGTCCCTGTTAAATCACAGCAGGATCTCTAACATCTGTTCTTATGAATCTGTGGTGGATTTATTTAGAAGCTTTTCAATACCTGCAAAACACCCACAAACATGTGTGCAGGAGTGTACACATTCGGTTGCACAGGTCTATGAACATGGATAAGCTTGGGACCCAGGCGTTAGAATTGTAAAGAAAGCTGGAATCTGCCAACCACATTTGATTAGGGCTATTTTCTGGAGTGACTCTTGGTGGGAAGGATTCTGAAGTCACACCTGGACCAAGTGAGAAGGCAGATCTGCCTGAGTGAGCCAAGTGAGGAGGACATGGGGTCTTTGCTGTTTGGTCGAGGTCCTGTTGCCTAAGTTCACCTTTAGACAAAGGCTGACTCCAGCAACAACAAGTCCAGCTCCATGTCCTCAAGAAGGAAGGGTTCAGAAACACACAGGTCTTCCCTCCTCTCCTGACATCAGACCACGCGGGCAGTTACCTGCTTACCCATTGTGAGGCCGAATCCTGGACATTCATTAAGCTGAAAGAATAAGAACTTCTCATTTTATTTACAGATGTCAAACTGGAGATCTTCAAAAGATCAAAAATGGTGTTTCATTGAAGCATTTGTCCATAAACTTACAGATCTGTTAAACTAGGACATCTTGATTTTAGCTCCCATTTTGCCACTTCCTGAAGTTCTGATCTCACCCCTCTCAGTCCTTATTAATCTATAAAGCAGTTGCCTTGAATAGATCACTGTTTTCAGTGGAATGATCCTGTGGGTGGGGAGGAAGTAGGAAAAGTATAAAGGGGCTGGTACACGTGACTCCCCACACCTCCACTTTAAGTAGTCCATATGGCTTCCTATCAGGAGATGTTTCTTCAACTGGAATAAGAAAAAAGTTGGGGAAAGTGGGAAGTCTCAGAAAAATCACTTCCAGTTGCTTTTGAGAAGACTGAAATCCATCCAGAAAATAATTCTGGGACTGAGGCAACGTGCAGTGGGTTTAAGCTTAGATTGTTGTTTATGCTTTTCACATGGAAGCCCTCCAACTTCAGAAAAAGCATGAAGTGTAGGCTAAGTTCCAAGTAAGCTTCGAAGTGGGGATTGGTGGGAGGCAGAAGGAGGCGTGAGGCAAGAGGTGGGGCATACGGCTTCCCTAGACTTAAAAGGCCAGGAAGCAAGGGCAACTCCACCCACTACCCTGCTCTGGGGCCTCCACTCTGCCTGCATCTGCACAGGGAGGAATAGCACTGGCTTAAACCTAAGTCCTTTCCACTCATTTCTGTGGCTGGTGCCAAAGAGCATTCCCACCTAGAGTCATAAGGTGACACTGACTCACAGGTGCAATGCCTTGCCCTCCAAGATCGGATGAGTTGGTTTTCTTTGTGAACGGGAGGAAGGTAAGTGTTGGGTGACACTACCCGGGCTTGCAGAGACAGCAGGAAACCCCTAGCTTGAGGGGAGCACCTATGACCCATTTGGGTTAAGCCCCTCCCTAGTCAGGAACTAGGAACCCAGATTAATGCAGCTGTCCCCCCTCAGCCACAGCTCACCCTCTAGGAATGTGGAGACATGGTAGAATATTGGTGTGAATCACAGCTACCTTGGCATCAGCTGGTCTTGATTCCAATCCCGCTCTGTGATTTGCTGTATATACTTAAGCAAGTTATTTCACCTCCCTAAACTTCAGAGTACCCATCTCTAGTATCCAAGTGCTATGGCAATTGTGAAGATTAAAAGAGGGGTGCTTCTCTGGCTGATTGGAAGCCCCTTGATGCTTATAACAATACGTAGCCTGGTGCCCGATACATGGGAAGCCATTAATCTAATAACATATCTTGATCCTCAAACTCAGAGGGACAAGCAATAGAGCCTTCTTTACTTTTCTATTTTTCAACTTAATTTTTCTGTTGTGGCTCCATTAGACAGAGTTAGTTGAAATTGAATTGCAGTCAATGTTGAATCCTCCTCTTTTCCTGGGTGGCAGGTGAGTTCCAGGGGACACCAACATGACAGGAGAGGGAGTTCATTCATTGCCTCCCTTCCCTGGCATCCTCTCCCTCAGATCGCCCCATCTCTCCACACAGACCACTAGTTAACCCTCAGAGGCTCTGCCAGATCCACTCTTCTGTGAGTCTCTGTGGATTTCAAGGGGACCATTCTGTAGCTCCCAAGGTTGACCACTTCCCTGGGGTCTGGCCACCTTTCCTCCCAGGACCACTCAGCCCACAGATCTGACAAACCTAATTGGGATTGGTCATGTCCATCCTAACCCCCAGTGCCAGAGTGGGTGCAGGAAAGGAGGAAGAATAGAGCCTCTAAGGTCTCACCACTTCCCTCCTGCTCTCTCCCCTGTATCCAGCCACAGCAGCAGCCACCATGCATTCTTCCAAAACTGTCATTCATGAGCTGAGTCTTTACTTGTTTGTTCCACTGGCCTAGGCTATTAATGCCCCTTCCTCTCTTTTCTGTCCCACATCACTCTGTGTCATGAGCCCAGAATGAAGTAGTTGCATCCAGAATAGGGAATAAGTCAAGGGCTTGGTAAATACAGGTTTGTGTAGGGGAGAGTGGGGGTCAGCTAGATAATAGAAATATTATCCAACCATATTCTCGATAAATGTTTTTAAAGGACTTGGGGGTGGAAATAAGGGCAGGCAGAGGAGGGCTTCTTCTTTTGTTGATTGGAGCCTGCTAGGTACAAAGAGCAGTTGGATTTTTATATCTCAACTTAGAATCATCTTATGAATTGTTTATTATGTGAGGTCTACACAGTTCATGTTTTTCATCGGGAGCAAAGGAAGAACTTAACACACATAGTCTACTGTATCTTCCTTTTTACTAATGTGATAGTATGACTGGAGACCCCAAGAGAAAGACAAAGGAAATATCCCAAATAAGCAAATGGGAAGGAAGCGCCAAAGAAGGCCCCTCCATGACTTTGGATGCTAACTCCCTCACTTTCCAAGGGGAGAGAGGGAGGAATTCTAGTGTCCTGCCAGAGCCACACTAAGTTCTGAACTGGGCAACAAGGCTCTGCTGTGAGGGGTCTGGTTCCATCCAGGGTCTCTCCAGATGACAACTCCCTCCCACATCTCCTCTCTGCCACCCACTCCTACGACCCTTGATGTTATCAAATATACTCCCCACTAGAGATGTCTCAGAGGTGCCAGAATGAAAAGCTTCTACCTAACTTTCATCCCTCACAAGAGCCTTCATTACACACACACAATCAAGTCTTTCCCCAATTTGAAATATTTTAAGAATACAAAACAGTAGGTTGGAAGATTCCACAAAAATAGCTAAATCATGGAGAAAACATGAAGACTCAAGCTGTCCTTACACAGCAAATCACATAAACAACCTTTGTTGCCACACTTGCTTGGTGAGTCTTTGCTCTATTAAAAAATAGTTGGGAAAGTTGTTTGCCCTCAGACCACAGAAACAGGGGCAGATTCCATTGGGCCTAAATCCTTTCCCAACCCTTAAATCAAGCAGACCACAACATTCCCCTGAGTCACTCTTTCCAACCCCATAACCTTCTCTTTCCTGTTTCCAATGCAGGTGATAGAGAGGAATGCAGACCCAGAAGTCACACTGCTGACCTTCCTGCGAACAAACTGGACCCTTTGATCAAGTCTTGGCCAAGCCTATGTTTGTCTTAAAACTTAGGGCCTCTGTGATTATGAAAGTTAGTCCCTTGACCCTGGCTCTCTCTTTGCTTTTGGCAATGATCTCAGGATATTAAGTGAATTGGGTTATTTGGAGAAGATGAAGTTTCCCCAGAGTTCTTTATATCGTAGTTTAATAGCAGTGAAATAGAAGCTAAGCTCTTTATTTCAGCACTAATTATTCCTTTAAGGGCTTTCCAGATCCCCAAGAGGGTGGTTATGTAACAGAGGCTTGTGTTGCGAGTATCCTGCTACAGAGAGAAACCAAATTTTCCAGATTCAGGGAAAGCATGTGTCATAGGAAGAGACTGCCTTTTCCTACATCGGTTTTCTTACAGCATTTTTCCCCCACCATTTTATATTCTAAAACACAAATCTTCACCATGGCAAACATATTTTAATTAGTAAATCAAAATGATCTCTCAAAGAAGCCAAAGAAAAATGAAAGAAATTACAAATGGATGGAATGGACCCCTGGTCTAGTTTTGGTTAAAAGTCCTCATGGTTTTTAATTAGTTGTCAATGTCTGAAAATTAAGAAATTTCAATGTTTTTTACATTGAGATTTTTCTCAGCTTGTAATGACAAATGGGAGAAGAGTCATTTTCGTGAGGCTCAGTAAGGGTAGCGAGTCCTCTATCCAAATGGAGCATGACTTCCCCACTAACACGAAGCCCACTCCCCCATTCATATAACCTCCTTGAGAAGCAGCTGAAGTTATGAGTTAATTTAGATGAATAAGTCCTATGACTTAAAAGAAAAATCAGTGATACTGCAGTCTTCTTACTTTGTCTGGTTAATTATATCCAATCCCATAATCTGTGGAAACAGATCATCATTAGGGGAAGAGATACCAGTGGTAAGGGGTGGAGGTTGAATGTAGATTCGGATTAGACAAAAAAAAAAAGAGGGACACTCAAGGGAGGATCTTAAAATAAGGATATGCGCTTTCTCCCAAGGCTCACTCACTTGCTTTCAAATGAATTACAAATTACTGGACAAAACTAGTTAATATAGTGACCTTCCCAAAATTATTTCTTCTGTTATAATCACATGATAGCAACCCAAAAGAAGACCTAAAATAATATTCTGTAACAAAATAAGAAATTTCAAAGAGCTTTTTACATCCATTGGCCTACAAGATGCTTATGATAAACCTGTAAAGATACAATAGAAAGTACTTTTCCCTCTTTGTAAATGAGAAAACCAGGAGCCATAAGTGTGTCCAATGTCACACAGCTAATGAGCTACAGAGTGTCCTTTACCAAGACCTGGAGGCAGACCTGTCCTTCGTTCCTCAAAGAAGATCTTCCCCTCTAGTCACCTTAGGGGGCAGCTATAAAGCAGTTTGTCCACCTTGGCATCATTTCCTTGACCAACCCCTTCCAGTGCGCCTCACAGGAACCAAGTATGCCTGCGGAATAGGAGGCTGCGGTGCCTGCACAGTCATGGTGTCTGAGTGTGACCCTGTGTCCAAGAAGATAAGGTAACTGCCCAGAAGCCAGAGGAGGTCTGCTTTCTTTGCCAGACTGCTATGTTCATCTTACAGCAGTAAAAATTTTCTGAGACCCTCCTAGTCTTGGGATTCTCACCATCTCTGGAAGTTAGACTCCTCTGAAAATGGGCTAAAGCTATGCATCATCTATCCTTGAAAACATATAAACTAATTACAGTTTCGGGGACATCGCAAGCCTTTCAAAGTCTGTGTGTGCATAGCGGCTTAAGAATCCTTGCTAAGGCCAATCATTCATTTCACAGTTGAGAAAACAGATTCAAAGAGATGAAGTGACTTGTTCAAGATCATACACTTAGTAAGCCATAGGACAAGGACTTGAATCCATGTTTCTGGCTCTGAAGCTGATGCTCCTTCTATTTTCAGAGCAAGGATATAGGCCTGTAAGGGCCAGATTCCAGGATTTTAGTTTCTCCCAAAATCACTGGGAGAATGGCCTGCGAATACAGCGCCCCCCTGCCCCAACATTATTGTGTGACCATATACAGAGTTTAAAATTAACTTTTAAAAAAATTATGCAGGTGTGGGTGAAAGATATAGGTCTTCCTTCAACCTATGTGGGGATACCTCCCTCGTGAATACTGGTTGAGCTCCAACCACACTCCTGGTGACAAGAGTCCATTCCCGCTGGTCCCAGGTGCAACTGTTCTGGATTTGAAAAGTTTTCTATAGTTCAGAATACTCAGGTTTACCCTGAAGTTCCCGGTTACTTACAGGTGATAGTCTGCAGTGGGGACTCTAAATTCATCTACCATGACACTCCTCTGGTTCACCAGCCCCCAGGATGAATGATAGGCTTGGGGTGGTGAGGGCTTCTGCTGCCCTCCTTAGTTCCCAGGTACCCCCACAGGGCAGGACTGTGTACTCCCATTGATTATCCTTGTGTTTCTCATACGCAGACACCTCTCTGTCACCGCGTGCCTGGTGCCCATCTGCTCTCTGTATGGAGCTGCTGTCACCACTGTGGAAGGTGTTGGAAGCATCAATACCAGACTTCATCCTGTGCAGGTGAGTTTTCATAATCATCCCAGTGAAAAAAATACTAAATTTTTCATTCCTTAACTTTATCTTTACAACCAGTGCTGTGTTGACCGTGCTGCCTGGGGTATCTAGGTTGTAGCCAGGCAAGTAGGAGCTGTGGTCACATTATTCAAGATGATAACCTGCCAAGTAATTTAAAAGAAAGCTGGAGAACCAGCCCTGTTTTTAAAGTGATATCTTTTTCTTACTCTTTCCACTTGAATGATAAGCAGAGTTATCAAAACATTGATTAATGCCTATTGGACTGTGGCCTGGAATAAATATTGTACAAAGGATATTGTGCATAGAATAAAAGTCTCTGAGGCTAGCAGAATAAAATTCAGGATTATTTCCTGGAGCATGGAGATCTTGGGAGTAAAATCAAAATGAAGGTAACTTTCCTTTAGCTTGAGGATAATCGCTTCTCCAAACCTTAGCTTGAAGCTAGAACATAGAGGCTGTGTTTGAGTGCTGTGACATGTATTGGCAGAAAACACATCACTTTCTTTGTTACTGTCATGGAGATCTGGAGAGTTGTAGGCCCAGATCCACCAATGCTGTGAGTCCTTCCAGGCAGGAGAGCCCAAGGGTCTCTGGGTTTAACCACGAAAGGAGCAGTTCAGGAAGGTCTGCAAGACAGAGGACTGAGCAGATTTGGCTAGACGTCAGAGAGTGTGTTCACAGCAAGGTCCATAAACCTGAATCCTAGGATTACATTGTGTTCTGAAATCTAGAGCAGAGCTGCAAAACTTTAATCTGCCTAAGAATCAGTTTTGGGAGTTTGTTGAAAGGAGCTTTGGCACAGCAGTCAAAGGTTCTGCACATCCTACAAGCGCCCAGCTGGTGCCAACACTGCCAGCCTGAGCGAAGCTCTCTACAGAGCAAGGTTCCAGGGCACAGAACAAAATCTTGGACCTTTGGACACAGACCTCCTTTTGAGCCAACACAAAGAATCTAAAGAAATAAACTGAGGTCAGCAGTTGATCATCTCCAAGTCTATCAATAAGAGGTGACCTCATAGTCAGAAATAAGCCAGTCAAGATGTGAAGATGTTCAAATTTATATACACTTGCCTTGTAATTATTGATTTCTGGAGACTTCTCACTGTGGGAATGGAGGCGGCATGCTGCTAATTCCCAACTAGAAAGATCTGGGCACTTGACCTTTAGAAATGATTGCAATGCTAGAATACAGTTCTGTGCCACCTCCCTGAGGGGCGGCATCAGGAAGGTGATGCCAGCCAGCCCTGACCAAGGGGAGCTATGCGCTGCCCAGGGAGTAGATTTCTCATGGCAAAGGAGATAGGGGATGTAACCCCTGGTGAGAGGCGGCACAAAGAAGGTAGGGCCAGTGACCCCATATGTGTGTTTCCAGGAAAGGATCGCCAAGAGCCACGGCACCCAGTGTGGATTCTGCACCCCTGGGATGGTCATGTCCATGTACACATTAATCAGGAATCATCCGCAGCCCTCAGAGGAACAGCTCATGGAAGCCTTGGGCGGTAGGTGTGACGCAGAGATAATCACCTGGTACATGTGCCTTGGCTGCTCCACCCACCTGAGGGCCACTGGGGCCCCCTCCATTGCTTCTAACATAGTTCACCCAGGAGCAGAGAAGAGCACCAAACTGTACCTCACTTAGCAGAGGCCTGGCTGGGGTGGCCTGAGCACGTAGCAGGTGGACACACCTCCATCTCAACACCCACTTGTCTATTTGTCATTTCTTTAGCTGCCTTTGTTAGGAATTTTGTGGCAAAGTACTACAAAACAGGTAGCTTCAAACAACAGAAATGTGTTCTCTTATTGTTCTGGAGGCTAGAAGTCTAAAATCAAGGATCAGCAGAGTTATGTTCCCTCTGAAAGCTCTAGAGGAAGTTTCTTTCTTGCCTCCTCCTGGCTTCTGGTGATTGACACAGTCTTGGCATTCCTTGACCTGTGGATTCATACCAGTCCCCACCACCATCATCTCAGGGCTTTCTCCCCATGTGTGACTGTGTCAAATTTCCCTCTTCTTATAAGGACACCAGCCCCTGGGTTAGGACACACACAAACCCAGCATCGCCTCGTTTTAACTTGATTACATCTGCAGAGGCCCTATCCCCAAATATCAGTTCCAGAGGTTGGGAACCTCAATATTTCTTTTGGGGAAGACACAGAGTTCTTCACATAGCAAAAAGTTTTTTTTTTTTTTTCCATTTTATTTATTTATTTATTTTATTATTTTATATGTATTTTACATCATTCTTCCTTTTGTACAATGTATGCTTTCTCCTCTCAGGTGTAATCCCTGTAAAATTTCCATCACCAATCTATCTGTGCACCATCACCATAGTCCCTTGTGCTCTTCCCGCCCCTGTTTTGATCCCTCGCCCTCCCTCACCCCTGCAGAATGTCTCTGATTTGTAGTTGCCTGCTAATTTTGTTTTTAAATTTGTTATAGTTATTTTTTTTCCTGATTTCTTATTTGGTTCCCCTATATTCCTTCTATAAGTGAAACCATCCAATATTTTCTTTTTCTTTCTGGCTTATTTCACTGAGCATAATCCCTTCCAGCTCCATCCATGTTGCTGCAAATGGCATGAGTTTATATCAAAAAGATATTTTAAAATTTACAATGGGTTTAAGTTACAAAGAGGAGTTCCTAAATATATTCCTTTGACAGAATCAATAAACATCATTTCAGAGGTCAATCATCCTAAAACATGTCATCTGTCAGATAAACATATTCTTAGAGGCCTACAGAGTGAGCAGTCTCCTAAGCTGTCTGTTGTCAGTGGGCTTCCTTTACTCTGCTCCATGGCAGAAAACCATGTAAAATTATACTACTGAAATTCATCCAAAATCCTACCTTCCTTAGGTCCTTCAACAGGATGTAATGTCCTTCAATAGCTCCTCGCCCCCCAAGCCTGGCCAAACCCTCCCTCCTTCGCCAGGTGCAGGGAGGAGCTCAATACCAGCTGCACTAACTCACTCTGCCTCCTCCCCTCTGTGACTCCCCGTCTGGCCAGTTCTTCACATAGCAAAATGGCCCCAACTCCCCTACACATTCCCACTCCTGCACCTTTGTCTGTGCTGCCCTGTGAATTCCTAAGTTCTCTCCTACTTCCCACCAACCCAGCATTTACTCATTCTTCAAGAGCCTCCTTCTTTGTGAAGCTTGTCCAGACAAACTCTATCCCACAGTGACCCTCATGCCTTCATCTTGAAAATGTGAGACTCTAAGACTTTGGCATGCGCTAAAATTATCCTGCTCTTATTTTTTTTTAAGATTTATTTTTATTTATTTATGCATACAAGAGCTGGAGTGTAGGCCAGAGGCATGGGGAGGGGTGAGAGGATTTACCAGAGACAGAGTGGGGAGCAGAACAGGCAGATCTACTAAAATACACTGCTGAGGGGAGCAGCCGGGTGAGACAGAAAAGGTCTGCAGCGCCATGTGGGTTAACTCCCTGGCCAGGGATTGCAGTGACTGGCAATAGCTTGATAGCACTGAGACATTAACCCTTGCACCACCAAGAAGGCCCCAAATTATCCTGCTCTTAAGTACAGATTCCTGAGCCTACCCCTGCACCCCACTGTTTTGACTCAAGACAATTGAAAGGCCAAGGATCTGCATTTTTAATGGATACCCCCAGGAAATTCTGATGCAATGATCTAAAAGCCACTGAAGCGCATTTATAATCTGTCCAAGACATGATACTTTGCTCATATAGTGCTTTAGAAATGGTCTTTCTATGTTTTAGGATTCCACATATCTTATATAGTGTCTGAAATATACTTGTTGCCAATAGATAAGTGTTGGATGGGTGGACGGATGGGTAGATAGATAGATAGATAGATAGATAGATAGATAGATAGATAAAATAACAGAGCTCATCTGATAAGCTATCATCTTAAGGAAGAGAAAAAAGTTGGAATTGAGGAGATGGACAATATTCTAAAAAGAGGAAAAAGAAATGGACAATCTGGTAGATATTTTAAAATCCTCAGAAAGAGCCTGGGTCTGTTTTAAGACTCAAAAGAAACCTATAAAGATAGAG
The DNA here is from genome assembly GCF_014898055.3 of Talpa occidentalis. Classification (NCBI taxonomy): domain Eukaryota; kingdom Metazoa; phylum Chordata; class Mammalia; order Eulipotyphla; family Talpidae; genus Talpa; species Talpa occidentalis. The sequence goes on from NW_023603184.1 coordinate 123,644,144, forward strand.
CCTAGTAACAGCCACACTTCTTCTCTGATTAGGCAACCTCTGCCGCTGCACTGGGTATCGGCCAATTCTGGAGAGTGGGAGGACCTTCTGTGCGGTGAGTAGCTGGCTGTGGGGACACCAACCAAGCAAGAATGACTGATACACTGGTCAATGCTGGGAATACAGAAATTGAACTTTTTAGGCCATCTAAACAAATGAGAAAGAAGACCAAATGAGCTAGCGCCAGCTGATTCATGGGGGTTTTAGCCATTTGTTGAAGAGTGGGTGAAAGTTGCACTTCCTTTGATATTCCACCTAGAAAACAGGTAGAAATAGGTGACCAACCACCCGGATATCTACCATGACCTGTTAAATAAAGCACCAGGACCGTACAAATAGGAAGGCTCCAGAAGATGCAAGGACAGAAGCAAAAGTGTGGAAGTTGCCTTGGGGGCAAAATTAGTTCCAAGAATCTAGACTAGCAGGGAAAATATGAGCAGATGAAGAAGCCAAAAAAGCAGAGTAAAATCCAAAATTCAACCCAAGTAAAAGATGGCAAGGAGTTTCTTCTACAGAATGAGGATACCTCTCTGGGTTTTTGTGAAGGCCAAATGAGAAATGGTGGAGAAACTGCCACAAAGTCTCATGTAACTCTTGGTAAAAACTCTACAAAGAGTAACTACTGTTACTGAGTGCGTTTGTTGATATATGAATAGCATTTGCAGCAAGCCAGCAGACAGGTCTGATTGGCCTCTGCTGAGAGCAGGATAAATGGGGGCAGTGCTGCCCTTAGACAGCCCCTCATGGGTTCTCCCCAACATTCTCAGAAAGCCCTGGGGCCAAGGTGACTTGCTTTCACCTCCTCTCTACACCATGTTCCTCCCAAGCCTAAAAAACCTCTCCCCAAGTCCATCTTTCTAGGGCAGATTATAAAAGCTGGCATGTGCACCCCTCAGTCAAAGGGTAGCCAATGACTGGCTATTTTGAGAAGTAAAGGACAGAGCCTGGACATTCAGATGGGAGTGCTCACCTGGGCACAGAATACAGTCCAGGGTGTGAAGAGAAAAGCACCAAGTCACAGACCGGGAGCCTCCCGTGGCTCTCTTGCCCTGGCTCGAGAAATAGCAGGGATCAGCCACTTTCCAGAACTAGGCAGGCCCTCTATGTATGCACATCCCAGACTTTTACTGCTACACAGGGGAACCAAAGTTGATGAGCTGAGAAATAAAATTCATACTTTGTAAGCCTTCAGATTGCTGGTGTAAATGGAAAAGCGCTTATGAAGGAAGTTAAAGGAAACATCTCTCCTTTGCAATGTAGATGTCATCCACATTTCTTGTCTTTCTTCTGTATTGTGGTGGGATAACCACCTGACAGCCAATAGGCCTCAAGGACCTTGTCCCAGAGGGAATACCTGAGGCGTCTATCTACTAGGTGAGAGGAAGACTGGCCTTTCTCTGTTCTGGTTAAGTCATGGCGCATTGTGGAAGTTTTCAGAGTTTTGAGTAAGAGAAGAAGCATGTTTGCATGGCCCAACCAATTTGCTTCTTGGACAATTAGGAAGGTGGAAGGATGGGACACTTGGCCAGAGACAGAGAACTGGGGTATCTGAAAGAGTGTATTTTGCTAGACACTGAGATAAATTATTTGAGGAAGAAAATGGAAGACGTAAGTTTATAAGAAATGGGAAATAAAAGTGCCAACCTGATTTAAATGGAAATCTGATTTAAAATCTTTTGTCCATTCATTCCCAGGTAGTGCCAGGTAGATTCCAAATTTCTGAGAAAGCTGGTACCAAAATGGAGGCTTCCTCTTTTTTCCATTTTTCTTTTCTTTTTCTTTTTTAAAACCCTTTATATAAATGATAACATTCAGCATTGATGCATCTTATAAATGCTAAGAATGGTTAAATTGTTATGCCCTGAAAAAATCTTATCTATTAATTCTGCCTCTAAGATTCACCTAAGAAAAAATTCAGAGATGTACACAAAACTGTATGTGTAATAAAAAGAAATGTTCACTGTAATATGATAGCTATAAAATGTAGGAAACAATTTCAGTCTACATCAATAGCAAATTTTACAAAAATATTAGGGAATAGCTAGAAGACAGAAGATTTTACAATTAGAAAAATTATATTTCAATGACATTTTAATGATATGGAAAAGATTCACAGTGTAAATGAACCAATAGGCAAATAAATGATCAAGGAACCAAAATAAAAAGTATATCTACTATAAATATAGCACAATCCCAAATATATATTATGTAAAAATATTATCAGTGCAATTGGGTAATAATGGTTCCTTTATGCTTCTTTATACTCTATTATTTTATATTACATTTTTATTACATTATATATGTTGTATATGTTATATATATAATTATTTATATATAACATATAATTTCGTGTTGTATGTGTATAGTTTTATTTTTAAAAATAAAACAAAAGAAGACCTTGTGACTATCCCTACTCAAATAGAACCCACCATTAGTGACCAAAAGAGAGTGGAGTCTCATTTAAATAGTCAGATCTTCAAGGCATACACCCATTTAACTAGTAAGATTTTTTTTCTTTAATTTATTTTATTTTATTTTTATTTTTATTTTTATATTCCCCATACAATTGCAACCCCAATTTTGACCCCAATCCCTCCTTCCCCCTACTCCAAAGAGTGTCTCTGGTTCATAGTTAACTAGTAAGTTTTAATCTCATGATATTTCATCTTCTTAGGAGTTAAATGGCTGTTCACAGAAAGGAACAGGAAGATGCTGCTTGGATCAGGGAGAAAATGACTCTTCCTCACCTGGCAGGAAAAGTGACAATGTGAGTCCCTTGGTTCTGTCCTCCCACTGAGAGCATGGCGTTATGGCACAGGCTGCTGACAATGGGTCAGTTATGTTTGATGGTCATGCTCTGCTTTATTTATGAATGTCCAAAGTGCAGGCAGGAAGACAGCACTTTCGTTTGATTGTGGGGTAGAGTGCTGGTGAAGCCCACACTTACTGCCCCCTTCACTGCCCAGAAGGCTGAAACACAAAACAAAAATCCACCCCAATAAAAGAAAAAAGACCTCCCCTTACCACAGTGAGGGCCCTCCTTGTGCAGGAAATGGCTTTTGTGCCCAGCCCTGTGCCCATAAAGTTGATTCCCTCCTTGGCAGAGAGAGGCTGCTCAACCTTGGAGAGGCTGAGGAACCTGTCCAAAGTCCTGGGTCCAGTTCTTGGCTCCCACAGCTGAGAAGTCCAGCCTAAAACATCCCATACCCTGGCTTTGCTCTCTCAGAGATTCTGGTTTCCAAAAAGACCCACTGCCAAGTTCTTAAAGGAATTACTTAGAAAAACTGGAATACAGGAAAAAATAGAATTGCTTCCTTAAAACAAGAAAATCTGAGAGAACAGAGCTGGCTTTAGATTAACCTGAGCCCACCATCCCCCTCCTATATCGGTTTATTTCTATCCCTCAGACCAACTGTGTTCCCACTGCTGGCCTCCTACTCGCCCCTTATTTTGGTCTTATTTTGTGCAATGGGATAGAGGGTTGTTTCTAGGGAAGGTAGCCTGCAGCCCCCTGACCTCTTCACTGAGGACCAGTGCCTTGGAAGGGGCAAGCCATTCTAAAATCTGATCCTCAATATGGCGGTCTTCTCTAGAACTCACTGTGGATAATGATGAGGCCCTGGGGACCACCTGACTCATCTCACCCAAACTCTAAAGAGCATGAAGTTTAACCTGGAACATGTTCCAGTACCCAGTGATAAAGAGAACACAATTTTAATGTGGAGTTTATGGTTCTCTTGTGAGCCACACGTCCTTTCCTATAGGACAATTCACCAAGGCGTTCACCTTGTGAGCATGACACAGGAAGCTGAGTAATCGGGAGGGTAACATCACAGAAAGCCTTGTCTTCCACTGCAATAGACCTGTGGGAGGCAGGTGTCTGCCCCCCAACTCTCCCTTCTCTCTAGACTGTGTTAATATCTTCCATTGGGTGATGTTAAGTCTTGGTTTAGCCCTCGAGGGGCCAACTTTTCATTTCTCAGCTCAGATTCATTATGTTTGTTTTGCACTTTAAATCTCAGACATCATCTTATTTCTAGGTTTTAGAGATACAGCACCTTATTTTTCCCAGGTACTGCTGACCCTTCTCATTCCAAATAGGGCAATGGCTGCTTATTCAGATGTTGGCCTGAATACTACTAAAAACCTTAACAATATTAAAAACCTTAATAGGAACAGGTACAAATGTCCCTTCTGGAAACTGGGAAGATCCCAGAGAGATAGAAAAAGAAGGGGAGCATTGGGCAAATGTCTGGCCAGTTCACCTAGGTAGGCATTATTTCCATTTAACCTTCAGATAGGTCAAGTGTCTTTTAGAAACTTGAGTCACTGCGCAGCTGAGGGTGAGCCCGGTCTGTTGCCCCAGGACCTGTGTGTGCTCCTCTTCATGACACCAAGTCAGTCCTGCCTCCCAGGCTTCTCTCCCCATTCTCTTTACCTCTGCTGGAATGTTTCCTGGGAATAAGTATTCCCAAAGCTAAGCAAACCTGATTCAGACTTGATTACAGTTTGGATAACTTTCTTCTATGCTTTAGTTTCCTAAGTACAATTTAGTTTCCTAATACAATTATTAGGAGGATTCAGTAAATTACTACTATATGTAAAAACACTCAATAAATATTAACAATTGTTATTAGAGATGTGTGGGGGGCATGTATACGTAGAGTCATTTTTACTTAAGCTAAAAGATTTCTCAGAGCTTTTAGCATTTTGAATCCTTTGAGAGACTGATGGTTATGGGAGAAGATTTCCCATATTTATTTGATCTCTATTATTTTGGTGTTTCTCAGGGTACTCTCTGAAGAATTTATAGCACACTTTTCTCTTTAGTATCATATTAGTGGCACATCAGTATTTCTCACAATGAGATTCTTATTTAAAAACCATGGTATGTACTATCTCCCTGTACAAGGATAAGAAGAGAATTATTGTTATGTCATTTTGCCTAATTAATGTAAAGAATTATGATGCTGTTTCCAATAGCTCTGGACTGACAGTACCATCTTCTTCTGCCCTTTTTAAAGATTAGCACGGAGTTATTTGCGAAAGAGGAGTTTCAGCCCTTGGACCCTACCCAGGAGCTCATATTTCCCCCAGAACTCTTGGTAAGATAAGTTGCATGTTTCATAAGCTTGATTAAATGTCACTGGTTATAAACTCAGTTTTGTAAAACAACCCTTTCCTTCCTGGGAAGTTGTCAAATCAGGAAAATGTTACATTAGATCAAGATGTCTATCTCTGCCCAGTTCACTAACTTTGGCTGATCCCCTGGGCACGTTCCCCAGAGTCCCCAGTGAGGCTGATTTTAATGATTTCACATTACTCTCATCATTGCCATGTGCAGTGTGTCCCTGCGGACTGTCCCCAGTGATCCAGCTTTGCTCAGCTTCTAACTTGGCCTTTTTTTAAAAAAAAAGATTTATTTATTTATGCATACAAGAACTAGGGTACAGGCCAAAGGTATGGGGGGCAGAGAGAGGATTCACCAGAGACAGAGTGGGGAATAGAACAGGCACATCTACTGAAATACACTGCAGAGAGGAGCAGCGGGTGAGTCAGGAGAGGTCTGCTGTGCCATGTGGGTAGCTCCCTGCCTGGGGATCAAACTAGTGCTGCAGAGACTATGGATAGCTTCACAGGTTGTGCCTTAACCCCTGGCCACCAGGGAGGACCTAACTTGGCCTTTCTAGCCACTCCCAACAGAGCCCCCAGGAGCACTTCCAGGACCCTCCCTTCTCTTCACTCTCCCTTCTATCTTCTGGGGCATCCAGTTTTCTCATCCTATAAAATACTGATTTCTGAAGAAGTTCTGGTGTATTTATTTATTCATTCACTCAACAAGAAGTTACTGATTTAGCAATGTGCCAGGCACTGTTCTAAGTACTAAATATATAGGAGGAAACAAAATTAACAAAAAGACGTACCCTCAAGACAGTTGAATCTGGTGAGAGAGAGACAATCAGCAAGATAATAGATAAGAGATGCTGATAAGAAGGACAAAAATATAAAACGAGAAGGGGGTAAGGTACAGGGGGTTGCAATTTTAAATATTCTGGACAGAAAAAACTTCTCTGAGAAAGTAACACTTGAAGAAGTCCCAAAGGAGGTGAAGGTGCCAGCTATGAAGATGGTGGGAAGAGAACAATCAGGCAATGGAGCAGCAAGTGCAAAGGAGTGAAGGTTGGGAGAAGGTCTGACCTCATCAAAGGACAAAGCAGAGGTCAGCTATCTGGAGTGCAAGGAACTAGGGGAGATAAGAGAGCTGCGAGCTTCTCCAGCTTCAGCTTGAGCTGTGGGGTGGAGGTTGGGGAGGGAGAGGTGGGAAACAGACTTTGCCAGACTTAAGCTCTTGTTTTCTTTCACTCTGCATGAGATAAGAAGCCACCTAGGAGGTCAGACAGAGGAGGCTCCTTGAGTGCTGTCCTGGGATCTGGGGTTGTCTAAGTTATTGGCATGGGAACAGCCTGCAGGTGGGACAAGGGAAGGAACAGTGAGCCCGGTCAGGGCACTAATGCCATCCTGAGAGATGGTGGGGCTGGACCAGGCTGCCAGCTGCAGATGGTCTCTGAGAGTGGGTTCTGGATGTGTTTTGGAAGAAGAGTCAGTGAGATTTGCTGATGGAAATGATGTGGCGTGTATAAGAGAAAGAGGAGTCAAACCTCCTTCCAGAGCTCTAGAGAGCCCCGGAAGGAGGGTGGCCGTTTACAGAGATGGGAGACTTAAAGAAGCAGCATATTTTTCCTTTTGGGGAATGCTTTTGGGAGATGGGATATGAAGTTTTAGGCATATTAAATTTGAAATGTCTATTACAGACCTAAGAGAAGACATCAGTAACCCTTCAGGTTATCAGTCTAGATTTCAGAGGAAATGTCCAGTCTCATGACATTCCTTTCGGAATGATTTTTAACCCATGATGCTAAATTATGTTAAATTAATTGCACAGTACAATGATATGTACATACTGTAACAGTATGTACAATACTGAAGGGCCAGTGACAGGTGCCTTGTCTCCAAAGAGCTACATTTAAGAAGCCTCACACTAAAGGCATTCTCCAATGGATAGGTGTAGTGAATATTTTTTTGATCAAGTGAACCCCGGGACACATGAAATCTTTCTAAAGGAACATAACTCCACAAGGGAACTTGCATAACCCAGGAAGACAGGTGTGCACACAAAACACACTCTTGTTATTTGCTCTTAGAGAATGGCAGAAAACCCAGTAAAACAAACTCTGACATTTTATGGAGAGAGGGTTACCTGGATCTCCCCTGGCACCCTCAAGGAGCTCCTGGAGCTGAAAGTGAAGCACCCTGAAGCTCCTCTCATCCTGGGCAACACCTCCTTGGGTAAGTGATGGTCACAGTCCACGAATAATTCCAAACCAGACTTCCTATCCCCTTCTCTGCTCTCAGCCTACAAAATTACTGGTTAAAGATAAAAGTCTCATCTTTTATAATAAGAATATTAAAATGTAATGATGTATGGTTAAAATATGCTAATTTTAACAGACCTATAGTAATTACATGTAACTATAGAATAGAAATTATATATCAATTCTATATATTAGAATATGTAAACATATTACACATATAATATTACTATATGGTATTATATCATATCATATTATAATAAAATGGTCTCCAAAATTGGATGTACATATACCCCCTTGAAGTGTGAGAAAAAATAGTACTAGCAGTTTTGTTTTATCACTTTATTTATTTTATCCTTTTTTATTTTGGCTTTGTTAAATAATTGATCTAATTGAGTTTTATAAAATCCATGTGGGTATATTAACAATGCACATCCAGTTATCACCTACACCCAATTTAAGAACGAGAATTTGTACCAAGAATTTTGAGGGTCCAGAGGCCTCTTCCAAAGTATATCACCTAAGGGCCTCCCCGGTGGTGCAGCGGTTGAGCGCTGGGTTGCGAAGCTGCAGCGTCGGTTCAATCCCCAGCTGCTCCCCGGCCACCAGAGGAGGGGCCTGCATGGTGCACAGACCTCTCCTGCCACCTGCTGCTGTACTTCAGTCCTTCTGCCTGCTCTTGCTCCCTGCTCTGGCTCTGGTGAATTCTCTCACCCTCCCGCGCTTCTGACTGTACCCAGTGCTTGTATAAATAAATAAATAAATCTTAAAAAAAAAAAACACAAAGTATATCACCTTCCCTTCCTTCCTCTCAGAGACACTCATTAGTCTGAATATGGTACGGCTTAGTCTCTTTTTTATTTTTACAAATAAACCATATATATTTTAATCCCTAAGCAAGATGTCCTTTTGCTTTGCATGTTTTTAAGTTTTTTACATAATTAAGATAACACAGTATTATTCTTCCAAAATTTTCTATGTTCATTTGCCATTCTTAACCTAATATTCGCCTCTGTTGTTGCAGTAACTACACTAGACCCAGTGAACGGGACAGTTTGCTCATCCAGTCCCCTGATGAAGGACATGGACCTCTTTCCATGTTTCAGCGATCAAAAATATTCTTTACGTTTCCTGGCGCCCACATGCAAGAGTTTTTTTAGAATCTCTTGTCCATTTTATTGCCTATTTTTATATATGTCGTGAGTGTATAAATCAGTCCACACAGGGAGAGCATGTCATAAAGTGTATAATGTTATTATACATGTACATGTACATCAGGGTCTATGGCCACCACTTTCACATGTCTACACATTTATAACCCATTTTTTAATTGTCCCCTGAATATTTTTATAGAAGCTTTCAATGCCCCCAAAAAGCATTTTTCTCTTTTCTAACACTCTAAAATATTTACTTTTCAGGGCCTGCAATGAAATCTCAAGGGGATTTCCATTCAGTTGTCCTCTCTCCTGCTAGGATTTCTGAGCTGAGTGTGGTGTCTAAAAAAAGTGATGGTGAGTTCCTGGTCTTCTTAGTAAAAATATCAAAGAAACAAATGGTACCTGCCCTAAACTTACACTTGCCAAATAATTTGGAACCTCCTCATACATGTGTTTTATTTGGACTATTCCCAAATCTTCATCTTTTTTTTTTTTTTGATGTGATATCACGTCTACACCTTGAAACTTTACTATCATCAAAAACTTTGATGATCTCATTCAAGACCTTGCAATCACATGCCCATAAAATGCCATGGTGTTTCAAAGACAATATATTCGCAGTGTGACTTTGATGGGAAGACCAATAGAGGGAATAGGTGCTATCTCTCAGTTTGAACAGTCAGGTCTCAGGAAGGAGGATGTTTGCAGGGGCAAAGTAGAAAATGTTGTCTTTATTTGAATGATATTTGTCTCCTGGGAACAATGACAAGGGAGCAAGTGGGACAAAGACCTGCCCAGGCAAGTACCCCCAGTCACTTACAACATCCTTAAGAGCCCACTCTATGCAGATACTACACCAGGGAAGGTGACAGATGTAGGAACTTGGCCATGCAGGACTTGGCCTTTGAGATATACTGCAAACCCTTTAACAAAAAGATCCTTATTTTATTTCATCCCTCATCCCCCATGCACTGGGCATGCATATAAGTGCTCAGTCAATGATAGACAAATGATTTAACAAAAAAAAATAATAATAATAAGTGAGTGAATCAGAAGTGGTAATAATGACTTCCTTAACTTAGGCAACAAGAAGGTTAACTAAACTGAAAGCTTTACTCAAGATTGACTTTGCCACTGTCTGTGGGAGATCAGTGGCGGACAAGGGAGGGGAACTGCCTTGGCCATATCATGCCAGAGGAGGCCTACATTCCTGGTCTCTAGTCATCAGCAGCACATAGCAAGCCAGAGCTTCCCTGAGCTTGCCCTGCCTATTTTTTGAAGGAAGGGACTCTTCTCGATCTTGTCCATTGCAGTGACTTCACAGCTTCAGCCTTCAGGCAACTCAGGTAGCACACCTGAATGACATACAGAAAAAGAGGGGCATGCTCATAGATTGACCTGAAATATTACTGTTGTCAGAAGAGAGAAGAGAGGAAGGGGAATAGCAAAATGGGTGGGTTAGGAATATAGACAACTAGTTTAAGCAGAAGGCTGAGCTAGGAAAACCCTTCCCCAGTCTTCAGTCCAGGAGTAATTATAAAGCCCATGGATTCCAAACTTCTCTTTAGCACCACCTCCCTGTCCTCAAACAAATCTTTAATAAGATAAATAAATGAAAATTGTTGCTCTGTTTAAAGGGAAGGGAAGATTTTTCACTATCCCTTGGGGGTCCCTATATCTGCCCTGGCCCTTCAGGTACAATCAAAAATCTTCAAGGTAACCTCATTCTTTATCTCACTAGATGAAAAAGGAAAGTGGGCTTGTCTGTGGTCCCCAACTGGCTGGCAGTCCATCCCCAAACCACACAACTCCCAATTCCAATTCAGAACAATTTTCACTACTGCACTCCCTGGTCTCCAGATCCACCCCATCAGCTGTCCAATAGGCTATTTGAATGAATGGTTTAGTTTGGATTCTTCAGGCAAAGTAGAGCCAGATCCTGAGATCTGAGCAAGCAACGTACCTTCTCAGGGCCTCTTAAAATTAAAGCGTGAGTACCCTCTAGTGGCCATGGAGGCATTCCCATGAGTGTCAACTTATCCTAAGGCCTTGAAGAATGAAGGACACTGGTAGGGGTGAGGCACAACAGAGCCAGATGTGCCCCCTCCCCAACCAGCTCTCCCCAGGTAATAAACTTATGTTTATTTAAATTTTGCATGCTGATTCATATCATGCACCTGCTTGGTGCGGTAAGCTATTTTTTCTCATAATCTTTAGTATAGTAAGTATTCCAGAAAGTTATTGTATCTTTATCCCATGGAGCCATGAACTCCGAGAAGCATGGACTTCAAACAAAACCCAGTTCTGAAAAACCAAATAAAGTTAAATCTCCTTTCAACTCCATTGCAATGCAAGCTAGATTTTGTGGCCAAAAATGGAATAAAATAAGAATAGAAGTACAATAAATAGAATTTTCTCAATACAACTGTGTCAGGCCTAGAATGGAATAGTTGATCTTGACTTTGAAAGCCACACTTATGAGAACTCAGGCAATACAGCAAATGGGTAACCGTTCACTCCCTCAGGGCTGATACTGGCCTTTTCTACCTGTATCAAATAAGAGATGGTCATCCTGCACTGTGTGATGTCTGTGACCTTGAAGAGATGATGATGGTGATGATGATGATGATGATGATGATGATGATGATGATGATGATGATGATGATGATGGAGAGGAGGAACAGGTCTTTTGTTTCTGGTTTCTTCCCTATTAATAATAAGACTCTGGGTTTGCGGAGTAAGAGAAAGGGTATGACAAGAACCAGTTGGTCTTCCCAGCTCTCTGTAAGCAAAGGTAAGATCAGGACTTTTACAGAAATTAAAAACCACGTTCCAATGGACCCTGTGCTGAGAGGAAGCCATTGCTGGTGGGTGTGGAATGAGAACCCATTTACCGAGGGCCTTTGGTGAGATGTTGAAACAGAAACAGGATGAGAACTCAGGGTTGACACCTCCAGGGAAGAGGAACAGGCTAGTTACTTCTAGGTAAGATTTGCTTAAGATAAGGATAATAAGGAGCAGCTAATGGTTTCCCTGATCATTTAGGTTAGTTTATATTATAAGTGGTTATTATTTGGGTATGTTAGCAGGAGTGGGAAACTTGCAGCAAGTATATTTTTAATGTCAATAAAATAAAGCTTTGTGGGAAGGTAAAACATTCCTGAAGATTAATCCAAAAGAAAAAATTAAAACCTAGCCACAACCAGATAAAAATAAACTAATTGCAGTTAGAACTCAGCCCTGGAAGTGATCAAATAAGACTCTGCATGTCAGTGATTCATCTGCAAACTCTGCGGAAGTGAAGGATTAATTCTAAAAGACCAACTAAACCAGCTCCCTAAACCCAATGGCTTGAGTGATTTCTTCACTTTGAAGGATTGAGATGAACTTTACATTCCCACTCTAAAGAAACCCTGAAGTCAGTACTAATATCCAGTACTCACCAGGATGGCCGGGATGGCTGTTAAAATTTTGAAATAACTTCCTGGCCAGTGAGCAGACAGCATTGGCTCAATTCTCTGGATTGTCTCCCATAGTTCCTGATTCCCTGGTACCTCCCTGGGGGGCCTCCAACACCCCAACTCAACAACACCCAACATAGTACCGGGGGTAGCTACAGGCATGTGCAGTGTTCATTGACTGACCAGTGAATGTCATGGAACTGGTGTTTAAGATTTTGAGTATCAAGACTCCCAGGAAAGGCTTAATATAGTCTGTCAAAGCATTGTTGAATCAACATAGTGTGGGTGTGCATTTTCTTCTCATTTATTTAATCAATTTAATAAATATTCAGTGCAGTTATGTTATATGATAGACATTGCAATAGTTTCTAGGAAAACTGTCATGAACAAAACAAACATATTTTTCTTTAATGATTTATTTTTAAGTTTTTAAATAATTGTATTGAAGCAAGAATAGTTTATGATATTAGTTTATGATATTATATAGGTTTTAGGTATATTTCATTATAATTCAATACCTGTATGTACTACCCAATGAAAAATCATTATTGATTTTAGACAGTGATTAAGCTATTGAAAGACGTTTGCCATTATCTTAATGTCAGATTTTTTCCTCCCTTTTCCTCTTTATCATAAAACATCTTTGCATATTTCACTGGGCCAGTCAAGTCATGCAGGGAGTCATGGAAAGTTCTAATAGAGTCTGCCACCTGCTAGTTGTTACTATCGTTCCTTCTCTCTAACCTTTTTGTCCTTGGATTTGTCCACAGAAAAGTGTAAATCAGTTTAGGGCTTCCACACCCTGGCTGCAAGAGAAAACCACCTGGGGAGCCTTTGAAAAATGCCCAAGCCCAGTGATTCTGACTTAATGATCTGGGCCTGGGGTGTCTGAACTATTTTTGAGCTCCCAGAGATTCTCTGCGCACCAGCACCAAGAGCCACCACACTGCATCTCACCTGCTCCTTCCACACCATTTGACAACAATTTGCATTCCAGGGCTGACCATAGGTGCCGGCTGTAGCCTGGCCCAGATGAAGGACATCTTGGCTGAGACGATTTCCGAGCTCCCAGATGAGAAAACTCAGACATACCGAGCTCTCCTGAAACACCTCAAGTGTCTGGCGGGCCAACAGATCCGGAACATGGCAGTAGGTCCTTGGGCTAATCATCAGGCACCCCTCACCTATCCCTTAATCTCCCTGAAATGTTGAATAGGCACTGGCAGAATCGGAATGCATAGTGGTCTGAGCAGACTGAAACAATGGGTGTGATAAATATTTAACAAATATTTGATAACATTTAAAATAGTCTCTAAGTCAAGTTCAACAGAACAGCCAAGTAGCAACATGGGTAGGAAAAGTATATTATGGTTTTGCTAATTTTAGATAAGACGTTAAAGAACCTAATTTAGTCTCAGGCTGCATTACCAGAAGTATAGTATCTAAAATAAGAAAGGTCATCTACTCTAGACTATTCAGACTACAGATGGAGTCTAATGTCCAGGTCTGGAAGGCACACTTTAAGGTCTGGTTATTCTTCACCTCAGAAGAAAGCAGAAAAGACAAAGGTTTTCAAAGTGAACTTGCTCCCAGTCTACACGCCCCAAAGGGTATATTAAAAATCCCTGGTGTAAGGGGAATTAGGAGAGGACATGTTTCCTCTGAAAAAGTTCATCAGGTGATTCCAGAATATTCTCTCACCCTGCTAAGAACTGTGACACCCTGGTAAAGAGATCATAGAAGGAAAGTGAGGGGTTGCAACCATAGCAGGAAGAGCAATGATGGGGGAGGGGACAGTCAGGGGGATCATGAGATCCTCCTTCGAATATTTGTAGACGCCTGATGTCAGAAGTGATTCATTACATATGATCCAAAGGGTAGAAGTGTGACTGATAGCTTAGCACCCAGGGAGTCGTCTTTCAGCTCAAGGGAAATAAGCCCAGACCACAGCAACCCAGGTGGTCACTGTAGTTTCCACCCTATGGAGGTAGCAGGGTATTACCTTAAAAGGCCAATTGTTTCCCTCCTGAATTCTGAGCTGCTCAACCAGGTCAGAGTGGGGTCTCCCAAGGAGAGGAAGAGAGCAACTGTCTGTCAGTGGTGTGGTTGCCCAGCACCCCCACTTGGCCAAGTAGAGACTGGCATTCCAGTGGCTGTGTGAGATGAGGCTCCTGCATGCCCCAGCAGGACAGCATCTCTGGGACTGAGCACCTTCACTGGAGTTGAGGCCAAAGGGGCAGGTCAGAATTAGCCACTGAATCTCACTGTGCCCAGTGTCTCTATTTGTAAATGGGGGTTGTCATCAGTCTCACTGGATGGAGCAAGAAATGTATGTGCAGAGCTAGGCAGTGTGTGGAACATAACATGTGAATGTTGCTACAATCAATTCCTCTCCCAGCAAAGGAGTGCGTCACAGGGAGCCCTCAGTCTGAATGAGTGCCCTCTGCAAAGGCGATGAGATTCCTTTTGACATTTTCACTACCACAGAAACCATGAGCAGGTGTCCAGGGCATAGGATTTGAGCAATAGAATGTCCAAGACTGTAACTCCCTCTCCTTAGTCCTTAGGGGGACATATTATAAGCCGCCATTACTACTCAGATCTGAATCCAATTCTGGCTGTGGGCAACACTACCCTCAAACTGGTATCAGAAGGTAAGCACTTTTGAATGGCACCTAAAAATCTTTTGTCTTGTTTGTTGTTTAAGGAGTTGCTTGAAGCCAGAACCAGGTCTCTGGCTTTCAATTCACCATGGGGAGCTCAGGTTCCTGGAGGAAGAAGGCAAATTGATGCAAGTGGTGAGGGTGAGGGGGAGTTAGGACTTCCGTTCAGTGCCACGGCCCAACACACCTCCAGTCCAAACCCAGGCTGGGGTGCAGAGGCTGAGGTAAAGAAGTTGAGTGAGCACCCAACTGAGGATGGCTCCCTCCTCCTCTTCCTGCCCCTCCCCTTTCTGGCCCCAAGGCAGACAAGAGGGCAGGAAGAAAGCATTGTTACTTGCTAGCAAGTGCTCAGCCCTCACTCTGCCTCTGGCTGTTCCTAAGATGCTAACTCCCCTTCAGCTAACATTGGCTGTGCGGACACTACACACAGCACATCCAATCTGTCCAACCACCCCACTGAGGTCACTTTCAAGGACTTGTGTGGGACTGGAACCCAAGCCTATCTGACTCCCAAATAGATGTGCTTGCCCCTTCTGCACCAGGCCACCTCCCAGAGCCTCCGACACCCCCTTTCCTCACCCACACCATCAAATACCCACTCCCGCTGTGAATCTATCCCACCCAGTCATTCACGCCTCCTGTGGGTCTCGCAGTCCCAGGCACTGGGGTGCAGGGAGAACAATCACATTGCCCCGCAAGAACTCTGGGGTGTGTCTAAGCAAGAATGACATTACAGGCATGTGACCCTCCTGGTGGTGTTTGCTGGAGGGTGGAAGTCAAAAGGTTGGGAAGACTTGCTGAAGAAGAAAAAGTTCTCATGACCCTGTTCAGCTTTGCATGGGGCTCCTCCAGAAGCGAGGAGACAAAAGGCCTCACCCCTGCCTGACCCTATAAGCCTCTGTGCAGAGTCCTCCAGGCTCGTGACCAGACACAACCTCAGCTTGATCCCCAAAGACCAGGAGAAAAGAGGCCTAGACTCAGAGCACTGGGCTGGCAAGGAGGGCAGGCCGTAGCTACACTGCAGCTCTAGTGGGTGCGGGAGCAGGAACAAGTTCTTCTGGGTGGTGGCCATTACCTTTGGCTTGAGATGTTTGCCCAGCTCTGCCAAGGCACCACCAACGTGGAGCTCCAGTGCAGGCAGTATATCAGATTGCTAGCCCTGCAGCAGGATGGGTCAGGAAAGGTCAGCAGGGGTCCAGCCACCCTCTCCACTATACCTATGTTCCAATCAGCACTTTGCCTGGAATTGAGCCAGGTCAGTCTCTGGGCTGTAGTTTGATCTCCTGATGCACGTCTGTGGAGCTACAATCGACGTTTTAAAGCCAGATGGCACTGCTCCAACATTGAGTGGTAACAATTGGGCTGAAAGGCTGCTTTGTGAATTGTTCACTTAAAGGTGTAAGTGCCCAGTTGAGGAGACAACAGCAGGAGCAAGAACAAAAAGCCAATGCAATGATTTGAATTCTGTTAACAGTGGAAATAAACCCTGTCTTGCTTAAGTTACACCCCTACTTTGATCATTGGATGGAATGGGTTAGATTTAGTGAACCAGCCTCAGGGGGGAAGGTGAGAACCACAAAGGCCTGGCAGGCCTTAGAGGCGGGAGGAACCTGGTTCACACAGCGTGTGGTTGAGGAGAGAGGAGGAAATGTCATGGAGCTTTGACCACACACCCCCACCCCACCGCACCCGCACCCCATGCAGGGAACCCCACCCTGTGTGGGGGACCAAACCCGGAGCCCTGGACTGTCACATACTCAGACCTCTTTTTGAGTGGTGCAGAGGAAGGCGACCTTTTCTTCTTTGCTGCTGACATTTAAAAGTACAGAATAATCTCCCACTCCTTATTGCAACTGTGTGGAAATGTCATTTTCTTCAACAGAAGGTACAAGGCAGATTCCTCTCAACGAACATTTTCTTGCTGGGTTGGCAACTGCAGACCTTAAGCCAGAGGAAATTCTAGAATCTGTGTTTATCCCTCACTCTCAAAAGGTAAGAATTTCACTGGCTTCCTTTAAAAATGGCTTTTCCCTTTTCATAACTGAGCCTATTCATCTTTAGTAATCTGAAAACAGATGGAAGGAAAAGAATTCTGCCCTGAAAACCTGTTTCCTGTCCACTGTGGGCTGGCCTAGCACCAAGGCCCTCAGACATCCCAAGCCAGCAGCTCCAGGGTGTGGATTTGGGGTTGTTGTTTCAGCTGTGGGGTGGGGTCTGCTGAGGGCTTGGAGTGGGTCCACGCCCCCTCCTGTCAGCCCAATTAAAGTTCTCGAGCTATGAAATGTGCCGCCCTGCCTAACCCACAGTTCATGGAAACTAAGGGCCTCCAGATGTCCTAACAGGACCCCTGGGGTAGATGGGACCACCCAGTCAGTTACAAAGAGCCCCCTCTGTCCTCACTCCCTGACCGCTCTCTCTCCAAAGCTGTACCTGACTCTGAGAGGACAATCCTTCCAGAGAGAGGCAATGACATACACACACACACACACACACACACACACACACACACACACACAATCATTAAAAGCCAGATGTCAGCTTGGCTACATAGGAAGTCTTGTTTTAAATCATACTCTCAACCATGTATAAGCTTCATTTATTTTTCCTTGGGAACGGAAACTTTGAAATGTGTTCCTCAGGCAAGTCAAATGTGTGTCTGTGTAAAGCCCCCAGACAGAAAAACAGGCAGACTCAAACACGCATGTGCCCAGGGCCACGCAGACGGGCACTCGCATGGGCATAGCCCATCTTCATTGACCTGTGTCTTGAGTGGCAGTCAGGTGTCCAGGGCAGTAGGGCAGCCATCACCTTTCTGACTTGCTTCTGAGACAACATCTGCTAGTCCACTGGTGGAAGGTTGTATTCAGTTCCTTATGAGCAAAGTAGAAAAGTGAAGGAGTCAACAAACCAAGAAATGGGGTGGACACCCTTTAAGCAAATCACCTTTGAAAGCACCTGTGTTAGGAGGGATCCTCCATCCTCGCAAGGGATAGAGGTGCCTGAAGACCAGAGGAGATGGCACTTGGAAGTAAGAGCGTTTGAAAATGTTCCCGTGTGCATGTCCACCACCACCTGTGGGGAGTATCTGGCCACAGAGGAAACGTGCATGATGACCCCAGTTCCCTGAGGGTGTCTGGCATCGGGGACAGGCCTTTGGGAGGTCAATATTCAGAACAGGAAGGCACCAAGTTGTCATCTACTTGTGCCAAGTGTCCTCCGTGTCCCTTTTGATTGAGTCTAAGTGATTTATTAGTGGCACCAGGAGCAGAAATCATGCTCCTAGTTTTGACATATGGAATAACCCCAAATGTTTCCATCTCCACAGGGGGAGTTTGTGGCAGCCTTCCGACAGGCTTACTGCCAGCAAAATGCCTTGGCTGACGTGAATGCTGGCATGCGAGTCCTTTTCAAAGAAGGCACAGACACCATTGAGGACCTGAGCATCGCTTACGGAGGGGTGGGGGCTGCCACCCTCAGTGCACAGAAATCCTGCCAGCAGCTCATTGGAAGGCAAGCAGTGAGCCCTGGGGGTGAAACCTGATGCAAAAAAAAAAAAAAAGAAAGAAAGAAAAGGAAAAAAAAAGAAAGTGAAAATCTGGCTCCAGAAAGTGTTTGTAAAACCCGGGAAAGATGGAAACTCCTATATGTAGGATCACTGCTTGTTCTTTCTGTAGTCTGGCTAAATAAATCAAACCTTACTTTGATTAATTGGATGTTACTCTTCAGGTAAGGAATACAACAAAAAATGGCCCAGGACTGAGTCCAGTTTTCATGCACGTCAACATTCCAGCAAGCTCACAAAGTGCAGCCTCCAAGGAGCACCTCCCTCTCCCCCTGCTCAGGCACCTCCATTTCTTCCTTAGTACAGGCGGAGCGCCAGTCAGCGTCCTATCTGGTTCATAATGGAATTGGTCCTAGTGGACTATTTATTTAATACCAGGTTCCAGCATGTTCTGGCTCTTCAGCCTGCTTGGTTCTTTCTAGAATGGAACCAGTTCCCATCCTCACCCTGCCATGGCCTTTGGGCAGCTCCCAGGCCTCTATGTTCCTGAAGGACTCAGGTGATGTCTAACTTCCCTTCCAGCTCTTTAAAGGAGACTCTGGGGTCTTTGGCCACCATCTAATATCTACAGCACGCCACAGACAGGCACTGCTCTTTAAATGGTTCTTTCCTGCCTCTAACCCTGCCAGGCGCTGGAATGAAATCATGCTGGATGAGGCTTGCAGGCTGCTTTTGGACGAAATCTCCCTCCCAGGCTGGGCTCCTGGGGGAAAGGTGGAATTCAAGCGGACTTTGGTGATCAGTTTCCTCTTTAAATTCTACCTAGAAGTTCTGCAAGAGCTGAAGAGGCTAGCCAAGCTGTTCTGTGTGCCTGTAAGTGCCCTGGCTTTCCCGTGCCCCGTGCACCCATAGCTCACAGCTTTCCCACAACTATAGCAAACACTCTTGTGAGCAGCCTCTGCCATTACCTGTCACCTGTTCTGGGCCAGGCCTTGTCAGTTCCAGCCATTTTTCCCGTAGGGTTCCATGAGGCTCACATGTCTTCAATCCACAGTTGCTAACTGCCTGCCCTGAGCAGTGCCTCAACCTCGGGTTTGCAATTTTTTTCCTTTTGAAATAGACTGTACTGAAGTAAAAGTCCATATAACATAACCCACCTATTTAAATTCAGTGAGTTTTGACAAATGCATATACCCATGTAGCCACCACCTCAAACGTCATATAAAGCATTTCCATCACCCCAAAAAGTATCTTTTGCAGTCTTTTTGCAGTCAACCTTTCCACCTCTCCTCCCAGGCAGCCACTGATCTGCTTCGTGGAGCAACAGATTAGTTGCCTAGTCCACAATTTTATATTCAACTAAAATAAAATTGCATTTTTCAAAAATACCAAAACTAAAGTGCATGCTAATATTTAAGTAACTTCTTTGACATTTTTTGATTGTAGATTTCTGGAATAAGTTAAGCAAATTAAAACATTCTCTCTATTTCTTCCCCTACTGTAATTACACCTCTCGACCTATGTTGTATCCCCTGTTCTCGGATCACACCCCACCCCAGCAGCCCCATGTTCTGAAAGTATCTGGTTTTCATTTACTCAGATGAAGACCCTCCCGGGTCACACTCACCAGGATAATCCTCACTGCCATTTAATTTCTGAACCAAGATACTTGATGTGTTTCAGTGATACCCAGTGAGTCTCCCTAATTTTGCTGTCTCCTGGAAAAAGCTGAATTGCTGAGAAAAACCATCAATCTCTGGGCTCTTCTGTGTACAACAAACTTCAGTTCATTCTGGTTTATTCAGCCCCAAATTTCTCCTTTCCCCTGTGCCTCTGCCAGCAGCCAGCTCACTGGCAGCCTCTCCTCCTCCCGTGACTTGAGGATCAGACACAAACTGGTCGGTCCAGTTTCTCGTTATGTAGAAAGGGCAGGAGGACAAGAAGCCTTCATTAAAAAGTGAAATCCTGGGCGGACATGTGGATTTTGGTCATCCAGGCTACCCTGGCCTAGGACTCATTAACCAAGTCATTTTCTCATAAAAAAAGCCTACTTCATTGTGCACAACCAACCTATCTTTACTTGGAATTGTCTCTCTCAGGAAAGTGGCCGTTACCCTGAAATCTCAGACCGGTTCCTAAGTGCTGTAGAAGATTTCCCAGTCACATTACCCCAAGGAGTCTGCAGGTACCAGGTCAGTGAGCTTCATTTAACTGAAACCTAGAAACTGCGAGAAGTTGCAACTGTGAAGAAGCCAGCTCTTGAGAGCTGTAGCTTTTAGTTCTGGCTTTCCAGCCATTGCTTGCACATTCACCTTTGTTGGGCCAAGTCAGGGAGATCCTGAGCTCTGAGCTCAACCAGAGTGACTGCTGGATGTACTCTGAGCTAAACCACCTGCAACCAACCATCTGACTCATGTACAAGCTAATTATTGATAGTCTCCTCAAACTGAGGCTCTCTGGCATTTGTTGACTAGCAGTTGAACTAGGTATGGGGGAGGACAGAGCAGAGGAGTAGCAAGGTTCAGCCTCCAGTCCTGATTGCAAATGTTCAATCTGCAGTCAGCAAAACAAGAGGCTGGCCAGTAATCCAACTCACTCTTCCTGTAGGACAATTTACAAAGTATCTATTACCATCTATTAGAGTATAGCCCCTCCCCACATCACACACAGACCCTCCCTGAGAAGGCTTCCAGAATCTACTTTCTCCACTTCCTTATACTACCAGTGATGGTTTTGTGCTGTTTATAGGGGCACCTCAGGTACCTCAGTCCAGATCTGGGAGGACTCCATTGCCAGAGCATCCCACCCCACCAGAAGCCCTGTCAAGTCAATGCTCAAGCTTTTGGCTTAGATTTTAGTTCTTCAACCTCAGAAATAATATGACTTTGGCCTTATCATCACCAGCACTTTATATGTGAACAGGTTAATTGCTGGGGAGGTGAGAAAGCAGGGCAGGGAGACCCAGAGAAAGGGGTACAGGCACGCTTGGGAAAAGAAGATGCCAAAGCAGAAGCCCGAGGGTGCTTAACCTCCTTCACAATTTGCCAGCAGGTTGGCCCTCTCTTAGGCATTGCCACATGACTGAAACGACAATTCCCCAGTCTAGTTACATCATTCAGTTGCCACGCTCATCATCTGACCCTCTCCAGTGTTTGTTGCCCAAGGGTGACCATCTGATTTCTCAATCCTGAGTCAGGCGTGTTGATAACTGGCCAGGTCACTTCTGACGATCAAGATAACTCTTGTTTTCCTCTACAGAGTGTGGATTCTCAACAACCCCTCCAAGATCCAGTCGGACGCCCCCTCATGCACCTGTCAGGTCTCAAACATGCCACGGGGGAAGCCACATTTTGTGACGACATCCCCATGGTGGATAAAGAACTTTTCATGGCTTTGGTGACCAGTACCCGAGCCCATGCAAAAATCACGTGAGTAAATACAAAGCTTTCAAAAAGCCTCGAAAAGTACACCTGGGCATTCTGTCAGAGGAATGTGCCCTTTTGCCTGCAGTGCCCTAAACCCAAAGCATAGAAAATGGAAAGTGTAAAGAAAAAGGTCACCAGTCCCAGGAGAGGAAGGGCAGGGATCCGGAAATGACCATCATGAGATAAAATGAAAACCATAGTTATGGGCCCCTTGCTTCCATTCTAACTTCACAACACTCACTGCCCCCCAAAACTGCAGCTTCAGCGGGACCCACAGAGTAACTCTGAGTAGGGCTGATGGTCAGCTGGTGATAAAACACTGAATAGTAAGTGGCCACTGTCCTAGGCTTCCCATGGACATCCTTGCCACAGCCACACTGGTCCCTCCCCAGTCACCTTTCCAACTGCTAACTTGTTACCCCTGGTCCAGCAGGGGCTTCCAGAACCCTGCTACATGGCAGGTGGACTGTGACTGGTCAGTGCCTAGGTGGGGGACCCTTCAAGCTTGCTGGACCCTTCTTAAATATATCCCCTTTTGTAGATCAATAGATTTTTCTGAAGCCCTTGAGCTACCCGGGGTGGTTGATGTGATAACGGCGGATGATATTCCAGGCACCAACGGTGTGGAAGATGATAGATTATTGGCTGTAAATCAGGTACTGAGCACACTTTCCGAATCATTATCTTTGTGCAGACAATCACCAAAGTTTCACCTCCATTTGGCCTTCTGTTACCTCCCACCTCTCTGTCAATTTTTCCAGCTTCTCCCTACCCCTAACATCTTCATTCAGACAGACCTACTCATCTAGATTCAGGAAATAATATAGTCAAAAGAAACATTTCAGAAAAACAAAGTTCTAGTTTTCCCACAATGTGCTCTGGAGTCCATTTACCCTCATCTGAAGAATAAATGCAGGAACTAAGCAGTAGCAAGTTAGAATACTCTAGAAATACAAAAAATACAAACACTTCCTACTATTTGCACTAAACTCCCTGCCTTCCTGACCCAGCGCCCCCACACACAACTCCCACCTGCCTGTGCATACTCCACTTTAAATAAAACTGCTCTTGCATCATTGCCCTTTCTGTTCAATTCTACAGTCACTCACTGAGCACATGCTTTCTGAGCCAGAGGACCCTGGTTCATGCTGCATTCTGCACTCACTTGCTGTGTGACCTTGGGTATCACATAGGTAATTTGGGAGTAATCACCTATTTGTGTCCTGTGAGTTTTAAATGACGTAACACATGTAAAGCGTTGACAGCAGCATGTGCCTATGACAACTCTCCATAAGTTCACTATTACTGTCACGTATCAGTGAGCCCCACACAGACTGTTCTTTCTCCAGCCACGGAATGAATCAACAATCTTTCGGTTAACTTCAGATGAAAAAATGGACCATCATTTATCTGTTCGTACTGTCATAACAAGCTCACATACTAGCTGCTGTTAAAAAAAAAAAAAAAAAAAAAACAAACAGATTTTATTTTCTCATAGCTCTAGAGGCTGAAAAGTACAAGATCAAGGTATTGGCAGATCTGGTTTCTTCCCGAAGTCTTTCTTGCTGGCTTACAGATAGCCTCCTTCGCCATGTGTCCTCATGTACCTTTTCTCTGTGAACAAACCTCCCTAGTGTCTCTTCCTCGTCTTATAATGCCACCAGTCACATTGGATTAGAGTTCTCCCTCGTGGCCTCATTTAACCTTAATGTCTTCCTTAAAGTCTCTATCTCCAGATGTAGTCACATTGGGGCTTCGGGCTTCAACCTATGAATGGGGGAGAGTGGGAGAGGACACAGGTCAGTCCAGAAACATATTATTTAAGAAACACTATCTTTATCTTTAAACTCAAAAATGACACCATGACTTCATATCAAAGTCAATATCACATCTACTCTGGGGCTCATTCATTTTACATTGAGTAAGATGATCAATGGAACTGTGTATTATTCAAATTATTTTTTTCATTATTTTGTTTTAAATTTTTAACCAAACAGTGTAATTGAATTTGGCTCCAATTTGGTTATCATTGCTCAACAATGGTAGACTTTCCCCCATCACTACCCAAAAGTAGAACACTCCTGTTTGGTATGATTTGATAAGTCTGGGAATGTTCATAAATTTTTCCATATAAATTAATAGGTATAGCATTCCCATACCACAAAATAACCTATAGAAGTATATCCAACAGAAATAATCTACTTTCAGATAGCAGGGGAAATAGATAACCAAAACTCTATTCACTGGTAGAGTTTTAAAAAAAAAACAAAAAAAAAAAAACAATAGAGTTTTTTTAAAACTCTATTGACCTGCATGTACTTCTACCAAAAATTGTCCACCAGCTTTGTGCTTGTACTTTCTGCAGGTATTTTGCGTGGGTCAGATCATCTGTGCTGTGGTTGCAGAGACAGCTGTACAAGCAAAGCGAGCAATTAAAAAGATAAAGATTGTCTATGAAGATCTTGAGCCCGTCATCTTGACCATCGAGGTAAGCAGGGATGGCTGGTGTCTCCTGTCAGGTTGTACAGTTAAAAGTTCCTTGTAAATTTCTTAATGCAAGACTAATTTAGTGTTTTAATTATTTCTTGTCACTGGCTTGCTCTGGGAAAATCAACTTTCTCTGGAAAATATTACTGGTATGAATTGAAATTATCTTTGGATCCCAAAAATGGGGGAAAGAGAACATAACCAAAGTTTCTTTCTCACATCCAAAACATCTAGAAGGGGTCAGTCCAGGACTCATGTGTCAGAGAGTCGGGCTCTTTCTGTCTACTTGCTCCATCTTGTGTGGTTTCCATTCTCTGGGTCACACTTTGGCCCACTGTGGCTACTGAAGCTCTGGACATCAAGTCCACATTCCAGACAGCAGAGAGAATGAGGTGATGAAGAAAGGCATGCCTCCTCCTCGTGAGCACACTTGCCACAAGTTGTGTATGCCCTCCCACATCTCATTGCTTAGAACCTAGTCACAAGCCACACCTAACTGCAAGGAGAGCTAAGAAATGTAGATTTTATTCTATGTGACCAGGTATTGGGGGTTCTTTTACTTGAGAAAGATGATGAGAATGCTATTGAGAACAATAAAGTTTTCAAGGTACAGCCCCATAGCAGTGGACTTTTCGTGATCTAACTCCACAGAAATTTCACTCTCATTTCTGGGTCTAGCTGGTGGAATGCAAATGCTATTTTCAGCACAAAGAATGAGGTTGGAATAGAAAATGCAGGTGTGGGTAGGGTTTGCAGTTTCCAGTTTGGAATAGTTGAGTTGAAAAAAAGTTTGCTGGGCCTCCCCGGTGGCGCAGCGGTTGAGCGCTGGGTTGCAAAGCTGCCGGCGACCTCTGCGGCGCCGGTTCGATCCCCGGCTGCTCCCCGGCCACAGGAGGAGGGTCCCACATGGCGCGCAGACCTCTCCTGCCGCCCGCTGCTCCCCTCAGCAGTGTACTTCGGTCCTTCTGCCTGCTCTGCTCCCCGCTCTGGCTCTGGTGAATTCTCTCACCCTCCCGCGCTTCTGACTGTACCCAGTGCATGTATAAACAAAACGAACGAACAAACAAACAAATAAATAAATAAAAACATGCCTCTATAAAAAAAAAAAAAAAAGATTTAAAAAAAATTTAGAAAAAAAGTTTGCTTATTTGTGTGCTTGTAATCAAAAATATTTTTTTCAAAAGCACTAGTAAACCATTTGAACATTTTAAACATGCTGTGAAGGTACAACTTGCTCAATACTCAAAGTGTTGAAAAGGTCATGTTTCTTGATCTTTCTCAGTGAAATGAACTCTGTTCCAAATCCCCACTTTGCCAAGTTTGCAAGAAGTCCTGACCATTTTTGTTGGCTCACTTCCCTTCCTTGAGTTCTCCTAGGATCCTGAACTGGGTTTTGAAATTTCAAATCTAATCCCCCTTCCTGAAGGAGCAAGGACACACCCATGAAATATCCTGGGACTCAAATAGTTAGAGACCTAGAGTCCCCTCAGATTAGAATTGTCAAGTCAGCAAAAAAAAATCCTTTTGTGAAGCTGGGGTACAGGCCTAACAAAATAGTAATACATATCAATACATGCTCATCCATACACCCATTTCTATGACTATATAAATAATAGGCAGGGTAAGGTAGGGGTGTCTAAAAGCATGAGTTCTAAAGACAAACTGCCAGGTTTGAATTCAGTTGCTCCTCTTAATAGCTGTGCAACCTTAGGTAATTTACTTAACCTTTCTGTATTATATATATGCATAAATAAATCTTTTTTTAAAAAAGTCACAAGGAAAAGAAAACACATTTGCAGTACTGTACTGTATTTATCAACACAAGTTGATATCATCTGTTTGCAAGAAAATCCACATATAAGTAGATGAGCAGTTCAAACCTGTGTTGTTCAAGGACCAACTGTATTTTTCTTCTGAGAGAGCATCAAAAGGGAGGACCCAGACCCTCACCCATACTATTGGGTGGACCTATTGCCTGTTCGCTGCACAGCCACAGTGAGAAATGGCTGTTCATCATCCAGGACCAGATCTCAGTTCTTTTTTTTTAATATTTATTTATTTATGCATACAAGAGATGGGGTACAGGCCTAAGGTGCAGGGGGTGAGATGATTCACCAGAGACAGAGTGGGGAACAAAACAGGTGGATTGACTGAAATACACTGCTGCGGGGAACAGCAGGTGAGGCAGGAGAGGTCTGCTGTGCCATGTGGGTAGCTCCCTGGCCAGAGATCAAACTTGTGCTACAGTGCCTGCAGACAGCTTGATAATACTGACACTTAACCCCTTGTGCCACCAAGGAGGGCCCCAGATCTCAGTTCTTAATGCTTCTCTAACCCATCAGTTTTCTCTGCCATCTGGATGACATTCCCACCGAGACCTAGTCCCCATGGTGAACCTGCCCTTCTAGAACTCCCCCATTGTGTAGCTACTTTCTTGTATCCACATAGACTTTCAGGAGTTTAACTTTTGATGACAGGAAAACTTGTCAATGGAAGAAAAAATAAAAAGCATTGGCTTTTGTGTTTGTTTGTTTGTTTTTCTGTCACTCAGGATGCCATTAAACACAACTCATTCTTCTGCCCTGTAAAGAAACTTGAACAAGGAAACATTGAGGAAGCATTTGAAAATGTCGATCAAATTGTTGAAGGTAAGCAACTCAGGCTACTTAATAGAAATTTCTTGCCATTCTGTTCTGAGGCAGGCATTGAGAACATGTGATTTCCTCTCAGAAAGACCATCTTCTAAAGTCTTGGCACTTTACCAAAATTCCCTTATATCTCATCCTCTCAAATCGTGGGCATGTATGTATGAGAATTTGTGTGTTGCTTTGGGTAGAGAGCGATAGAAATTTAGAAGAAAAAATCCTTCGTCAAAGACAGAATAAACAACAAAACTTTGTACTTTTAGATTGTTACCCAAAACTATAGTTTCTGAAACAGATTGGCCTCCATGGCCGCAGGAGCAATGCCTGATCCTTCAATTCCTTGGTCAAGACAAAGCCAGGCTGATCAATCCATAGACCCCACTTGCTTTTGACTTCCCCAAAATGGCAGCCTCCAACTCTCAGGAATTTCCCTGTGCTTATACTTAACAGGAGAGGTCCATGTTGGAGGACAGGAACATTTTTACATGGAAACACAGAGGGTGCTTGTTATTCCAAAGACAGAGGACAAAGAGCTGGACATTTATGTGTCAACACAGGATGCAGCCCTCGTGCAGGTGAGGTCCAGGTTACCCCGGACCCAACTTCCTGATTCCATCATGGCCTTTAATCCCCACAGTCTCACAGTGGACAGTTATTTTATACCTGCAAAAACTTTGAATGCAGGTATTGGAGATCAGTAGAGCAGCTAAGAACCCAGAACATTTTATTTTTCCCAGGTCAAGTCAATTACACACCACAGGCTCTTTAGGTTTAAAGAACGTATTTATTTGCATCATGCTTAAATAAACTCTGTGATTAGGTGACAACACTAAATTGTTTCTATACTTGATTTTTCTCTAAAAAAAAAAATCACTACAGATAACCATTGGAGTAAATGTCGCTTTATAGCACATTTTCATTTCCCCAGTCACAAAGTGCACCAGGTTTGGGCTGCAAACATTTCTTCTTTAATAGATGATGGGAAGTTTGCTCGTTTTCACCTCTTTAGGAATTTAGGCCTGAGCACAGTCTGGAATCCAGCTTCTGACAGGAATCCAGGACTCTGACAGTTTCCCTTCAGAAAAATACCGTTTTCCTCCTGGAAAGACTGTTCTATATAAATTAATGATGTTTATGAACTCAATAGCTCTCCACAAGACAGATTCAGACTAGCTCAAAAAAAAATTTTTTTTGCTAACTGTAGTTGTGGGTGAATTTTGTTGTGATATTATGTTTCTGAAAACATTTTGTCATTTCACTCTTGTAAAATCTTGCCATTATCTCACTTTTACAGAAAGCAGTGTCCTCTACTTTGGATATCCCCAGCAACAGGATTATTTGTCATGTAAAGCGAGTGGGTGGTGCTTTTGGCGGGAAGATAATAAAACCTGCTGCATTCGGAGCTATTGCAGCCCTGGGTGCTATCAAGTAAGTTCCCTGGAGAATGGAGGAAGGTATAAAATGCAGGAGGCTGAGAGCAGATCAGAGGCTTGACAGTCACTTGGGCTGCTGGCTTAAAACCACGTATCCTTGGCCAACTCAACTTCTTGACTCCTTTTCTTCATAAAATGTAGGTAACGAAACCTCTAGAGCTATTGGAAAAGTCAAATATACGTAGGACTTTGGAAAAGAAAAGTCCCTAAGTTCAGGGGAAAGTTTTCCATTAGGGGTGGACCACGTCACCTGCCCAGGTGGAATGCTAAAGGAAGGCGGTGGGGGGGTGTGGGGAGGCACTGAGTCCTCACTTTTGCTTCCTACCCTCGATGGCAGACAAAGTGGGATGAGGAGAGAGAGGCTCCCACCCTTTGCTTCCCTGTGCCTGGGAAGGGCTAATCTTCAGTGTGTGCTTCCTGGCAAGATGACATTCTCAGAGAGAACTCCCTGGCTAACCCCAACCAGAAGGCTCCATCCTTCCCTACTCAGCTGTACATGATGCTGACTTTAATATTTGTTGTTCATTTTCTATAGCTGTTTCCTTTGTACTTTGTCATAGCCCCTATCAGCCTGCAAAGTTCAAAGGTCCTGCTTCCTTTGACAATATCTGTGTTGTTCAGAGCTAGGTCCCAAAGCACCTCTCATTCTGCAATGAGAGATAGGAAGAAACAGGATCTGAATCCTGCTTCTAGTCCTTCCAAAATGAACCCCTCTCTATTCATATCCACCAAGGCACCAGCGAGGGATAGTCAATTCATTGCATTCCCACCAGCCTTTGTGCCATTAAGACCTCGCAAATATAACTGTACATTACAATCAACTTGGGAACCCTTAAACTTCAGTGCCTAGGCTATCCCCTATTGACCAAGGCATCAGCATATTAAAATTTCCCTATTGGGGCCTCCCTGGTGGTGCAAGGGGTTAAGATGCAGCCTGTGAAGCGTCTGCAGCCACTGCAGCATGAGTTCGATCCCCCGGCCGGCTAGGGAGCAACCCACATGGCGCAGCAGACCCCTCTTGACTCTCCCGCTGCTCCTCTCAGCAGCGTATTTCAGCCAATCTGCCTGTTCTGTTCCCCACTCTGTCTCTGGTGAATCCTCTCACCATCCACACCTCTGTCCTGTACCCCAGTTCTTATATGCATAAATAAATCAATCTTAAAAAAAATTTTAAATAAATAAATAAAATTTCCCTATTGGTTCTACCATTGAGCCAGGTGTGGGAATCGTGGCTTAAGCTACCTTAGCTCACGCCTGCCATGTTTTAAGTCATCCCAAAAGTGATAATAAGCATTTCCTGACATAGAAATTGCTATTTCCTCATCTCAGACCCACTAAATCAGAACCAGTCAGGAGACAGAACTGGCAACCAAGGAAGACGAGGAAACCTATAGAATCATAGTTTCTAATATGTACCTAAAGAATCAAGCATCAGCACCACTGAAAAAAGTGCAGTTTCTAGGGCACCTCTCCAACCTATTGAAGCAGAATTCTAGTGCTAAGTTCCAGGAATTGACATTTTTGCCAGCACACCAGATGATGGCACTGCCCTCCAAAGTCTGGGAAACTACCCCAGGATACAGAAAGATCGAAGTCCCTAGTTACCCAAGGGCCCAACTTGGCCAATATAGCATCATTCATGGGCAAAAGTGAAGATTCTAACCCAGACATCCTAGAACAAACACTTGACCATATTCTTCCAATTGTGTTATGTTTGCATTACCCTGTTGACACTCTTTCTCCTTTGTAACTAATGGTTGGAACCTGCAAAATGGCTGGATCTGAGTGAGGTCAAATTTGAATCCATAGAACACAAGTGAATTGACATGTGACATTAATGCCTTTAGCTAAATCTCTGACCAGTGAATTACAGAGTGCAGAGACAGGAGAAATGCAGCCATATATGCCTACCCCACTTTATTTGCTCAACAAACATATGTGGGGTGGATCAGTGACTGAGTAGTTAGATAAGTGGGCAGAAGGCTGAATGGTAGATGGATGGATATAAAGGTGGATAAATAGGTGGGTCATTAAATAGTTAAATAAGGGGATGGATAAACAGGTGGGTCGGAGGTAGATGGGGAGACAGACAGATGGGTGGTTGCATGGATGAGTGAGTGGGTGGAGAAACTGACTAATTACAATTTGTTCTTGAGAACTGGACGCCCCATTCGTCTTGTTCTTGATCGTGAAGATGACATGTTAATAACTGGGGGAAGACACCCATTATTTGGAAAATATAAAGTGAGTATTAAAGATGAAATTATTAATATACCTCATTTTATTTGAGTGGCTTTATCCTTTTATATTATTTTTATTTTTGCTAATTTCTAAAAATAATCTTAGAATCTAAAATATTAAATGAGGAAATCATGTATTTGAATATATTTATAAGGAAGTTTGAATCTAGCATTGAATTATGAAGCAATTGAATGATAAGAATATAATTTCAAATAATGATAAAGACTGCTGGGAGAATAAGGATTTATGATATTAATTCCTCAAAAGCTAAAAAGAAAATAATGAAAGAAGCTACAAACATTGCTACACCAAAACTTTTTTACTATAAAAATACTATTTTGCAGTAAAAATGATTGGCAACAAATTGACCATTTTAACTATCATGTCATTTTTTCAAACGTTTCCTCTACCTGGTATGAAAGTATCACAAAAGCTCTTTGCAAATAGAAAAAAGAATCCACTAACCAGGATATCATCTAAAGTTATTTCAAACCACATTCATGCATTTTTAATGCAGCTATAGCATAGACCCTATTAATAAATACCTGGCTACTGGTTTACAACCTACTTTTCAAATTTATGATTGAGCTCTTAGAAGAGTTCTAATATACTACTTCTATATCAAACATGCTTTATTTGGGAATTGCTAATAATACACATGTAGCTAGATTTTCCATCTAACTTTGTCATTGCTTTGTTATTAAATGATTATCTCCCTTGTATTACTGAAATCATAACTTTCCACACCACAGCACAATTTTATTTCTTCCATTGGCATAGTCATTTCTGTAATTAGAGGGGAAAGGATTGTAGTTGCCCATTAAATTTTCATTTGCCTTCAAACGTGCAGAAATTAATGCAACTGCTATTATCTTATGGCACAAAGAATTATGTTGAGGCATGTTCTGGGGTGGTGGCAATTGGTGTTATGATGGCTATTGAGTGTTTGGTTTGGGCCTAAATTATAAATCAGGCTTCACTTATATCAGTTTTGAAATTGTCTTACTACCAATACTTAGATATTAAGTTCTAGACTATAGGTCGAGACTATAGCTATTTCGGTAATTATGTTAACATAAAATGTAAATAAATGTAAGAGAAAATAATCACTTTTTGAAAAATCCTAATTTTATTTTATTTTTAATGAAATATAGTTCTACTCCCAATATAACAATATGTACACAGATAGCCTCATTTGAAATTAGCTAACAAAATTTTGCTCAATTATTCAGAACTATTTGTTGATTAACATAATGCTCTTTGTTTTTTTTTTGTTGTTTTTGTTTTTTTTAATCTTAAATTTTATTTTTATATTCCCCCATACAATTGCAAACGCCCCATTCTGACCCCAATCCTTCCCCTCCCGCCCCCCACCCCCCAAAAAGTGTCTCTGGTTCATAGTTTTTTGTTGATTTTGATTTTCACTTTCTTATATTCATTTTCCTGGTCCCTTATTTAAGTTTTCTAGATTCCTGCTATGAGTGAGACCATCCGGTATTTTTCTTTTTCTTTTTGGCTTATTTCGCTGAGCATGATCCCTTCCAGCGCCATCCATGTTGCTGCAAATTGCATGTGTTTATCTTTTTTGAATGCTGAGTAATATTCCATGGTATATATGTACCACATCTTCTTGATCCAGTCATCTACTTTTGGGCATTTGGGTTGTTTCCAAAGCTTAGCTATTGTAAACAGTGCTGCTATAAACATAGGGGTGCAGGTGCTCTTTGGAATTGATGTTTCTGTGTCCTTTGGGTAAATACCTAGGAGTGGAATTGCTGGATCATATGGAAGCTCTATGTTTAGTAGGTCCAGAAATCTCCACACAGCTCTCCATAGTGGTTGGACCAGTTTGCACTCCCACCAACAGTGCAGAAGAGTTCCTTTTTCTCCACACCCTCGCCAACATTTGTTGTTGCTAGTTTTTTTAATAACATAATGCTCTTTGTATGTGAATAGAGGGTTCCAGATTCTGGAAAAGTTTATATTAAACAGTTTAAGAATTCTCTCTGCTACATTATAGTATTTTATTTTTTAGCAAGCTTTTGAAAAGTCAAAGGTAAACTTCAACCTTGCATTTGGCAAAATTACCATAAATTCTGAACTTGTGGGGTTCTGTACATTTCCTAGCTGCTCTGGTTTATTGGCCAACATTTCCCTTGGAGTAGATAATAATAACCCTATAATTGTAGAGTTCCTTCAGATGTATTTATCCCAGTTTTCAGAAAGACAAAGCTATCAGGGCCAATTCTTTTTTGGTAGAACCACAATAGAGAGTGGGAATTTATCTTTTCACTCTGGGCAGACAAACTCATCTAGGTGGGTGGGAGGGGAGTGGCAACGTCAGAACCACAACAGCTGCCTTGCTTGAGTCCCAGTAGTAAAGGCAGCACAGCTCACATCTGGTACACCCTCAATTGATGGCACAGCGCTTCACCAGCTCAGTGAAATGAGGGCAGGCATGCCCTGTCTGTTCCCTGACCCAGCAACTGACAATGAGGTTCATCCCAACACACTCCGGAATTCCAGAGACTTCCACCAGGGGAAAACTACAGGCTCGATTATAAGGGAAGTCGGTAAAAAGTGCAGGAGAATTTTCCAAGAATAAGGGAAATGAGGTTAGCCATGATATGCCAGTAGTAAATCAAGGACTTTAGAATTCCATGCTGACTATGAAACCAAAAAAATACCCATTGAAAGGAAAGGAATTTTAGCTCAGAGGAGGTATAAGGTAAATGAAGATTGCTCAGGCTTTTGCACTGTTGGTCTCTTTGGCTATCACCTGCAGCCTTGAATGCAGGAGTCGCTTTAGAGCGTGGGTTCAGGGACACATGCCTGATGGTGGACACCTGGAGTATGGTGTGGGCATGCCTAAGTGAGCACACCTGAGCTCAGAGACTGAGCATATAAGGGCGGTGTCACAGAGTACCGTTTGGCAGAGGAAGGTGCAGTGGAGAGCGGTAGAGAACAGCTACGAGAGGAAAGGGCATATAGAGATTCACAGAGGGACCCAAGTTGCTGTCTCCTGCTGGCTTGTTTCCCCTTGTACTATTAGAAAACCCATGGGGGTGATGCCAAGGGCTCCAAGTTTCCCTGAACTGACAGTGAACCTACCTGGCTTGGGATGGTTGCAGAACAGGAGGTTTTGGGCAGAGCAGCACTGAAAAACAAGGGGATAGCTGGGCGTGGTACACAACCAAGCAGCAGGAGCGGAGTTTTGCTCAGTCCCAACCAACAGTGAAGCTGGGCTGTGATTAGGCTCTGATGTGTGAATTGTAAACCTGTCATGAAGTGTCGGTCCTTTGCTGACAGGTAGGATTCATGAACAGTGGGAGGATCAAAGCACTGGACATCGAGTGTTTCGTTAACGGAGGGTGCACGCTGGATGAATCAGAGCTGGTATGTACTCAGAGCCAGTCTGGCCTTGGTAGTACATAGAATGCCAGGTTTCTAGATGAGTCTTTAGGGAGCATGCTTCCTCAAGTATTTACCAAGTTCCACAAGCTGTTGGACTCTGTATTGACTTTTAGAGAAAAAATATTGGTCCGCTATATGAGAATCTCTTTTACTTTAGTTAATAGAATTTCTTACACTAAAGCTGGAAAATGCATATAAAATCCGCAACCTCAGGTTCCGGGGCCACGCGTGCAAGACAAATTTGCCATCCAATACAGCTTTTCGTGGATTCGGCTTTCCGCAAGGAACCCTGGTGACAGAATCTTGCATCACAGCCGTGGCGGCCAAATGTGGCCTTCTGCCAGAAAAGGTGAGATCCTAACCAAGGTTATAACCCAGGCCCACCTTGGGTCGCTGAAGTCTCAGGAGTCTCAGGGGAACCAGCTGCCAAAAAAAAAAAAAAAACACCCTAGAAAAACCAGGTAAATTAGCCCTGTCTCAGAACGCAAGACCAATTAAGCAGCCCCTGGAAGAACTTACCTCCCTGTATGTCCTCCCTCCTTATGCAGAGACTCCTTTATTTTTTAAATTTTTACAAAAATAATTACTTTTTAAACCTAAGCCTCACTGAAGTAATTAAAATAAAAGGTGAACCTGACCCTTCTCAACCCCCCATCCCTGTTGGTTGACGGTAACCACTGCCAGAGCCATGTTTATTGTTCCAATCCTTTCTCTATATTTACCCATCCATCTATATTCATACATACATGTGTAAACAGTGACATATAATGTGTGTTTGTGGATATACTTCTCTACCAAGAGGAGACCATCCTAAACACATTATTCCAATAGGCTTATCTCTTCACTACCCTAGAGAAGGAACCTAAAGTATCTGTGGGTACTTTTTCTACTTGACACTATGCCATGGCCAGCTTCCTGTGTCAGAATTATCTACCTCATTCTTTTTCATGACGATGTAGTATGGAAGTGCTGTGCCTTATGGAGCCACTGAACTATTGTATTGCTATACATTCAGGTGATTACCCATTGGGGGCTATTAAAGTGACACTGCAGTAAACATCTCAGTACAGAGATACCAAGGGTTATAGCTGTGCCCTATTGTGTTTAGCTGCAGGATAAACTGACAGAAATAGAATTACTGGGTCACTTGAAAATTTTTGAGAGGTACTGCCATGAGAATACCTTTCAAAAATATTTATTTTGTGCAATATCCTAGAAAGTGCAGAGTATGTGCAGTCTGCAGACCAGAGACCGGCAGCTCATACATTCCAGTCAGGCCCCAGTTTGCTTTCTACGTCTATCCTGCTTCTCCAATATGGACCTCTGATCCACTGAGGACTCCCTAGATGTTGTCCCTTAAACCCCTGCATCCATAGAGTCAACAGGGAGGACCACCAGCCTTGTGATTGTGATTGTCCGGGTATTCCCTCCAGACAAGGGGCCGTCAAAACATTGCACCAGAAAGACAGTAGCTCTCCTAAGAGAAGGCACATAAAGTGTTCTGTGGCTACAGAGGAGAAAAACATCACATTGGCTTGTGGGGAGAAGAGTCAGAAAGATGGCACTTGAGGTAAACCTTGAAGAATGATAGACATTAGGTCCTGGAAGGTACAACAGCTCAAACAAAGAAAGGCCATCTCTCTGTGGTTCTGCTTCCCTATCCAAGAGCATCTCACAGTTTCTGCAAGAATCAAATGAGTTAAAATGTTTTCACAAACTGGATAGTATTATCTCAAGGTCACGACTGATAATCATGCTTCCTTTTTGTTTTGGAGTGAGATGGGATAATGAAAAACTCCTGAGCATATCTCAGAGGACTCTCCTTTGTTAAGTGTTGCAAACTTCCAGCACATGACACACCCATATTCAAATAAATTTTTAAAAAGATTTCACCGCACATTCCAAAGGCAATTTGAAGGTTTAGAGATCTGCTCTTTGTCATTAGTTGCACTGTTATTCCTCTAGCAGAACAAATTCTTAGTAAGGACAATAAATCCTTGCTTTAATAAACCATCCACCAATTCTGCTCCATCCTCTGAAGCTCATAGGGAAACAGGAAAATCTGCTTCCTTCGGCCCCTCCATCCCGCTACCCTAACAGATTAGCCACGACCACTGCCCTCTGCTTCCACCAGGAAGCCTGATGGGTGCATGGAAGAAGGGATAAGAAGTATTTTTGTGAAAGTGATGGGTTTGTTGTTTTTTTCTTCGGAGTCACTGGGTTTGGAGTGTGGGGTCCTTGGGTCACTCTGGGAAAGGTTTCACCAGAGTGCCCCATTCAGCAGCACGCAGAAAGTTTCCCAGGCAAGATTCCCAGGCGAGTTTCTCCACGAGACAGAGACATTAGTTATATGGACAAGAGCAGGTTTATTAGGGAAAGGGACAGAAGAGTAAAAGACACTTGCATAGACACAAGCAGGCTGGAAGAGCTGCCCTGAAAGAGACAGGATTGCTGACAGGCCTGCATCGTCGCAGGCGGGCGGCCTTGAGGAGAGCTGCCTCCGCTGAGGGAGGTCAGTGGGAAGCCCCAGTGTGGTGCAGGTCATGGGCAGGCAGGGAGGCTGCTGCTCTGCAGAGGGTCAGAGTTGGTGAAAAGGAGCACCTGCATAGGCACAGGTTGGCAGACGGGCTGCTGCCCCATTGTGGGGGCAGCATTAGTTTTTATCATCTTCAGGAAGGGGCTCATCTTCGTGGGCGGAAGGTTTGTGCCCCTGACACTCCCTATAGCAGTTTGATAGTTTCTGGGCATTGCGCCTCCTGATCTAGGTGTTAATGCCTAAGGGTCTTGGTTTCTATAAGTGGGTTAATGGATTATGCTAATCCCTTCTACCCCTACCTTCTTATGTCAGTTAGGTTCTTGACCTTGTATGTCCTTTCCAGTTTTTCTATTCTTATCCTCCATCAAAAGCACATGCTTTTCAAAGAAGAAAGAAGCTCTCTTCTTCCCACCAAAGTTTGTGCTTCTCCAGCCTCTGTGTTCCAGTCAGTTTTCTGTCTCACCCTAATTATTGACTCGATTTCCCACCCACTTCAGGTTCGGGAGAAAAACATGTACAAAACTGTGGATAAAACCATCTACAAACAAGCATTCAACCCTGAGAACCTGATAAGGTGTTGGAACGAATGCCTGGAAAAGTCTTCCTTCCACAGCAGAAGAGTAGAGGTGGAGGAATTCAACAAGAAGAACTACTGGAAGAAGAAAGGCATTGCTATAGTCCCCATGAAGTTTTCCGTCGGCTTTGGCACAACAAGTTATCATCAGGTGAGACTCCACCAGGTGACATGGGATGTAACCCTCATGTGGGGCACACGCCTGGCCTAATCAGCTTGTGTTGACTAGAAGAGTGTCACATTTCCCAGGGCACTGAGACCCGTGCTGCTCCCCACCTCCAGCACCTGAGAGACGGACAGATGCTCCTGAGCAGCCCCCATCCGCAAGCACTTTCACCACTGCAGTAGGAAAGTGTGCCCTTGGCAGACAAGGGCCTCAGCAGGCATAGGACCCAAAATGGCATGACTGCCAAGATGGAGAACTGACCGGAGGTGACACCCTGCTGTCCAGAAAGGGAACAGGAGCCCACAAGGCCTGGGGTGCTGTGCTGTCTGAGCTGAGGGGGTCCTGTGACTAATGCAGAAATGGAGAGCTCTCCTGCTCTGTGCCACCAACATGTGGCAGGATTTCAAGGTGCTCCTACATCTTATGCAGAGAATTCATTCCATTTGTCCAGACTAGCTGGCTGTTTCAAGCCCTTTCCCCCAGGAAGGTATGTTAAATCTAGTAGAAAAATGGGGAGGGGGAAGAGGAGAGGGCCAAAAACTCTCACCAGCTGATTTACAAAAAGAGGCAAGTCACTTAGAGTCCTGTAAGATCAGGACTGACCACTGAGCAGGTTTTCTGATCCAGCAGACCGGGTAAAGGAGGAGTCAGAGTTCTCAGTGGTTTTTTGCAGGTCTTTTATTGGGGTTTACCAGGTACACAGCAGGCAGGGTTGCTGGGGGGCCGGGAGGCTGGCAGGCCTCCCAGCCCCCAGCAAGTCTTCACTCTATCTGGGCTCTCCAGCATTCTCTCTCTCTCTCTCTCTCTCTCTCTGGGCTTCTTGGCTTCTCTCTCAGCTTCTGCTGGCATCCCCGTGACGCTGCCCTTAAAAGCCCAGTCAAATCCCATCTACCTATGCCCACACCCTACTCCAGGTGCCCGCCATCAGGCATGCATTCAGGATCGCAGGGTTCCGTCATCTATCCTGAAGGCGGGAGGGCAAAAAGCCTGACATTTTTCCTTACCCTACAAGTCCTATCCAGAAAGGGGGAGGAAGGGCAGCACATAAATGAATCCGGTAAACAGCACAAGGACTGGTACAGATGAGTCTTCCTGGCAATGGGTCATATACAGGAAAGCTATTTAGAAAACTGGAAAAGGTTATTGCCTCCTCCATTATCTTGCTCCAAAAGTAGAAAAAATTGCAACTGGAAAAATTTTTACACATTAGATCTAAATCTAAAATCAAATCCAAGTGCATTAGATCTCCCTTGTGTATATACTACTGAAAGCATTCTTCCAATCATACCCGACTACCCAATGAATACACAGGTGTGCATCCCACAAAAGCTTCCCTGCCGAAGAAAATACTTCCTAGGAACTAAAGCAGTTGCCCCAAATCCCTAATCAACTAAAGTCAGGTGAACCTGAGAAACCTTGATATGCCACTTATTAGCTGTGTGACATTAAGCAAGTTGTATAACCTCTCTGAGCCTCAGTTCCCTCAAGTGAAAAATGAGAATAACCCTCTTTGAAGACAGATGAGGATTTAATGAGATAATAAATTTGAAGCCTGGCAGGGCTTCTAGAACTCTGTGTAGTTATGCAGATCAGCTCTGAGCCCCTCCTGGGATATCCCAGCCCAGCCTTGAAGGCTGTGCTTCCTCTGCTAGCAGAACTCCCCAGACTCTGAATCACACACCTGTCATGTCCAGTGTGCCCATTCTATCAAGAGGCATGAGGTTAGCTGTCACATCTATCTATAAGACAAGACTGGGTCCATAGCAGGGATGTAAGAGATCCTGGTTAGCTGCATCAAGTCTCCAGTTCCCTGACACCACCTGGTCATCCAACAATTCAATTCAATTCTGACACTTACCTACCCAGAATTAGGGCAGACTCCATAGGTCAAGAACTGTCATTAAGAGCACCCCCATTTCAGACACCAGTGCACTCGGGTGTCCAGTCTACTCACACTTTGATAACTACTAAGTTCAGGGTTTTTTCCAGTACCCACACCCTTAGGTTTGATGGTTCAACAAAACAACTCTGAACTCAGGAAAGTAATTTACTTAAGGTAAAATCCCATTTTTCTGGAGATTTCGTTACATAACCACAACTGATGAAATCATTGGCCATTGGGGGTTGGACTCAACCTCTAATCCTTCTCCCTCCCCAGAGGCTGGAGGGTAAGCCTGAAAGATGTAACCCTCTAGCCACAGTCTTGGTTTTTCTGGCAACCTGTCCTTCATAAAGCTATTTGTCCCCCTCAAGAATGGGCTCATTAGTATTCAGAAGGCAGCAAATTTCACAAGTTTTATACCATTCCTCCCCCCTCCCCCTATGGCTGCCCCTTGCCTAGTTCCACAGGCCATACTCCACAGGAGTCAACTTCTAGTCTTGCCACAAAAAAAGAAAAGAAAGTCTTTAAATCAAGCCATGACTTTAAGTCTCCATTTGAAAGGTTTCTAGCTGCCTCACAGAGTTCCAAACTGATGTACCTAAGAATCATCTGGCTTGAAGTTGAAAAGTTATTCCAGGTCAGCTGATGACTCACCAAGCTGGAACAGCTACTTTCTAAACTAGCTATGAGCAGCACTCAGCCAGTCAAAGGCCCACAGTGAATCAATACTATTCTTAGCACCTACAAGCTTTGATGCCCTTCAGCTCCTCCACACCACCCTGGGCCTCCAGGCAGCTCAGCCGGGAATAGACTGAAATCCTATTTCCTTCTCCCCTTGGAAGGAAAAATACCACATTTCCATTCATCTAGTTTGACAAATATTTATTTAGTGTCTCTGTGATTCAGACCTCCTCCAAGTGTCTACAGGACACAAAGATGACCAGGTGTCCTTCCTCCAAGAGACTCCCATAAAAGAGCTTGTGGAATCTATTTCCTTTCTGTGGCAGCTGTAACAAAGTACCATAAACTTGGCTTAAAACAACAAATGTATTCTCTCACAGTCTGGAGGCTGAAAGTTCAAAATTAAGGTGTCAACAGGGTCTCGCTCCTTCTGAAGTCTCCAGGGAAGAATCCTTTGCCTCTCCCAGTTTCTTGGGGCTTCTGGTGTTCCCCAGTGAATGAAAGCATAGCACCCATCTTTGCCTACCTTGCCTGGTGACAAAGCCCTTCCCTCCAGGTTCTTTCCAGCTACCACTTAGGAGAAAACTTCCCCAGGCCCCACAGAAGCAGTTGACTCTTTTTCCAGGTCTCCCAGCACCCTTTATGCCATACCCCTTATCTCCCAAGTCATTCTACACTCCAGTGACTCTGCTGTCCAGCCTGTGTGCCCAGTAGACTGAGAGTTACTTGAGGAAGAATCACATCCTATTCACCTCTACCTATCTAGAGCTGAACACAGTTTGGCACATAATATGTACTTACAAATGTTTAATTAGCCAGTTTACTGTTTGGTCAGAGATTTTAAGCAGTGCAATGACTTTCAAATAGTTGGAAGAGATTAGTCACAACTCCTGAGTATCCAAAGGAGCTCCTGCAGAAACGAGGTTCCTAAATAGGAGTGATATTTACAGGTGACTTTTGCGTAAAACGGAAGTAAGCTTCAGAATCTTACCAGAAAAGCTGCTTCTCTGACACTCCTACTCTGTGAGAATGGTGTTTACTACCTCGTATTTTTTTATAATTATTTATTTTCTTATACCCTTGTTCATTTTTGTACATTATTTGATTTCTCCACCCAGGTGTTTTCCCCAGAGTTCTCCCACTACCATAGCACCCGTGATCCATCACTACCTCATTTTTTATGTTGAACCCCCCAAATCACCATCTTGAACTCAGCTGTGCCTCTTGCCTTGTTTTTCTAGGCAGCTGCACTGGTTCACATCTACACAGACGGGTCTGTATTGGTCACACATGGAGGCAAGGAACTGGGACAAGGTATTCACACCAAAATGCTACAGGTAAAATAAGTAAAAACTAGTCTTTACTCTCTATATTCATTATTGACATGACTGACATTTGACACTAATTTGAGAGAGGATGACAACTTCCTGTATTCAAACGCTAAGATCTTGACTACTGAAAAGTTTTTTACACATCAAATGGAGTGAGGTGGCAGAAATCCCATGCGTTTGCAAATACCCCTGGTGCTGGGATGGGTTTGTAGACACCACTACTGAGCCCCTCCAGCGCTGTGATAGGCGGCCATGTGGGCTTACCTAGAGTGGGACCTTCAGCTTTTCTATTTTGAGACCAATGTATATAATGTTTAAAGTCAAGACAATGTTAGGTTGCTAATGCTTTATTTTGACAAGTTTTGAAAACTATTTCATCAATGTTTAAAGGATAATTTGACACCCACATACACACAAATTAAGAAAATATTATCTCAGGAGAAAAAAATAATAATCCTTTAAATTGAATATCCTTAATTTTATGACAACTTTATTAGAATGTTAAAGTATACATCTGCAGCTTTTAGCTATTCAATCCCTCAGCTCCTTTGGAATCTGCCTCACACATTCCCTATTGTTCTGAAGAAGACCTCAATTCTGGTCCCTTTTAGCCTCATTCTCCCTTGCACCAAATTGAGCCAAAGATAAAAACATAGGACCCTGGGCTGCTCAACCTTGGTTCCTGAACCCTGACGGTTTCATGGATTGGTCCAGGAAGAAGGCACATACTAAGCTAGGCCAATCAGAGACATTTCCTGGTACTGATGAGTAATTGGTTGGAGAAAGGAACTAGTTTTCCTTTGTCAATGTTAGCTAGCCTGCTATAAGTCAGAGGTTGTCAGAGGCAAATCTCCTGTGCCGTAACAAAGCCTATCAATTGTGAAAATAATATGGCCATTGCAAAAAAGAAAAACAAATGTGAGACACATTACAAGGGGATCCTATAGAGCCCATGTGAAGGCCCTCAATACAGACATTTACAACACTAGCTCCACCTGGCCTTTCTGTTAACATGGAACAAGAGATTTCGTCTGTATTTTCATGACCAAGAATGAATAAAATAGTCCTTTCTTTCCCCTATTTTGCATCTTGCTGGGGAGACTTCTTCATTCAATGGCATTAGTCTGAAGAAAAACAGGTACTTCCCTACAGAAATCTGAGGAAAGTGTTTTTGCAACAGCAGCCAAAATGCTTTTCCTTCCCTCCCATTCTTTTCATTTCTTCTTGATTCAATATCTTATTTCCATATATCTGCTAGACACTGGAAGGAAATGAACAGAAAATTAAAAAGTAAGCAGCAAATATTGGAGAAATACAAACAAGCAAAAATAAATAGAAAGGGAGAGGAAAGTTAAGGTGGGGTGAGGACAAGGATGA
This sequence comes from Talpa occidentalis, assembly GCF_014898055.3. Taxonomy (NCBI): domain Eukaryota; kingdom Metazoa; phylum Chordata; class Mammalia; order Eulipotyphla; family Talpidae; genus Talpa; species Talpa occidentalis. The sequence continues at coordinate 123,686,528 of NW_023603184.1, forward strand.
AGAAAAGCCCTTAAGGCTCTCATGCTAACAGATTTGTCAGTCCATCTAATCAGTCTGTCTGTCTGTCTGTCTCGCTCTCTTTCTCTCTTTCTGCCACTGTGACCAAATAGATTTGAAATTTTCAATGACCTACTCCCTACATTTGTAAAACTTAGAATAAAAAGAATCCTTAACATTATAAATACACTAATTTTAAATGGAAAACACAGTGAAATACTATCCAAAAGACACTTTAAAATCAGCATTAGGCTCTGTTAAAAGGGAGTTTAATGTTTATAAGACACTTGACTTTAGGATTTAAAGGACAGATCATGGAGATAGTAAAAAAATTATTTTTTTAGGGCCTCCCCGGTGGCGCAGCGGTTGAGCGCTGGGTTGCGAAGCTGCCCGCGGCCTCTGCGGCGCCGGTTCGATCCCTGGCTGCTCCCCGGCCATCAGAGGAGGGTCCCACATGGCGCGCAGACCTCTCCTGCCGCCCGCTGCTCCCCTCAGCAGTGTACTTCGGTCCTTCTGCCTGCTCTGCTCCCTGCTCTGGCTCTGGTGAATTCTCTCACCCTCCCGCGCTTCTGACTGTACCCAGTGCATGTATAAACAAAAACCAAACAAATAAATAAATAAATAAATAAAAATTATTTTTTTAATTAAGAAAAATAGTGATTCAAATCTTCATAAAAGTTCTTGTTGGACTTGAAAATATTTCTTTCTCATAGGTGGCCAGCCGTGAATTAAAGATACCCATCTCTCAAATGCACATCTGTGAAACAAGCACAGCCACGGTACCAAACACAATTACTACTGCAGCATCTGTCGGTGCAGATGTCAATGGCAAAGCAGTGCAGGTGCCTCCTCCTGTCTTCCCCCCTGTGCTTTTTCCACACCTTCAACTTTCATAGCTGGATACAGAGACAAGTGGTTGGCTTCAGAGAAGTCACTTATCTCACTAAACATAGGTTTGGTATAGCCCAAATTTTGGAAGTATGTTATCTAGAATAGGCTAGATTGCAGTGACAAATAGACCCACTATATCAAAAGTCCTTTTCTTGCACATGTAACAGTCCAGAGGGAGTGTTCTGTCCTTCTAGCCCCCAGCTTGATATCAATACCTCCATCTTCCTCATGTGTCTTCCGAGGTTGCCCTGACCAATATCATTCCAGTGAGCCTGAGAAGGGGGAAAATAGGGGCTTCAGACCTGGAAATGATGCCAGTCATTTCCACTCATCAACCACTAGCAGAATTAGTCTCAGCCCACATGGAACTGCAGGGAATGTTGGGAAAATATAGAGTAGTTGGAAACCACAGGCACAGACTCTTTGGAAGAATGGGAGAATGGGGCCTCCCCGGTGGCACAGCGGGTTGAGTGCAGTGCTCTAAAGCTGTCCGCAGCCTCTGCAGCACAGGTTCAATTCCCGGCCCACCAGGGAGGTACCCACATGGCTCGGCAGACCTCTCCTGTCTCACCCACTGCTCCCCTCAGCAGTGTCTTCAGTCTGTCTGCCTGTTCTGCTCCTACTCTGTCTCTGGTGAATTCTCTCACCCTCCCATGCCTCTGGCCTGTACCCCTGTGCTTGTATAAATAAATAAATCTTTTTAAAAAAAGAATAGAAGAATGGATTTTGGGAAACAGGTAGTCTCTGTCACTGGGAGACACAGATAGAAGAAATCTGGGTACCAAGTAATGCAGAGCTATACAAGTTTCCCCTGACAAGTTCCTGCAGGCAGCTAGCAGGCAGAACCCCAGCTATGTAGATACAGTACAATTCAAGTGTCTGCCTCAGTGGAGGTCTATCAGAGTATTCATCCTTTTTCTTTGGAATTATTTTTTGGCCCATGTAAATTTTTTAAAATTGTTACATCTTTACTTATGCAGAGTAGAACCATGACTTCATATTCTTTAATTCAAAATCCTGTTTGCACATACTTTATTTTTTTTTAAAGATTTATTTATTTATACAAGCACTGGGATACAGGCCAGAGGTGCAAGGCGGTGAGAGAATTCACCAGAGACAGAGCAGGGAGAAGAACAGGCAGAAGGACCTAAAACACTGCTGAGGGGAGCAGCAGGCAAAGCAGGAGAGGTCTGCCGCACCATGCGGGTATCTCCCTGGCAGGCCAGGAATCAAACCCGTACTGCAGAGGCTGTGGACAGCTTAGGCTGCGGACAGCTTCACAGCGCTGCACTCAAACCGCTGCACCAAACCGCTGCACCACCGGGGAGGCCCTGTTTGCATATACTTTAAAGCAGTATCTATTTATCTGTTTCTATTATAAGCTGCTTTATAACAGAAGTGTTGTGGGGAAGCACAGTCCCTCACTCCCAGGACACAGCACTTATGCCACGGAGGGAAGTCACTTTCAAATCTGTCTTATTTTGTAGGGTCTCCTCTTAGGGTCTCATACACCAGAGTCCTTTTTCTCAGAACAAAGTGGAGAATCTTAAACTCATCAGATCAACTTGGGGTGGGATCAAACACAAGACTTGCATATTTCGGTATTTATGGGAGTTGTCAACACAAATTAAGTGCCAATACACCTTCAAGGGTACTGAGTTTTAGATTTATCTTAAGTCAGAAATTTTGTGGGTCTAGGTTGTTATTATAAGATTTCACTATTTTCTTACCTCACAACTAAAGCAAAGTCCTTCATTGCAATAGTTTGATGGTGGGAGGATGAATAGATGGGAAGATGGACAAAAAGTTGACTCATGTTTTAGACCCAGAGGGATATTGACATGTCATCGGTACAGATTGGAAAGCACAAATATGAATGAAAATAAGACATTTTGTTCCAATTTTATTTATGACTGGAAAATATGAAAGAAGATATAAGTAAATAATGTAGAAAAAGAGAAGACATTAAGGACATGAATATAATTAAAATTCCCAGGACCAAAAGGGAACCATAAGGGGACCTAGTCAATTATCTATTGACATTCTTCCACACAAATCTAACTACCTGGCTCCTCCCTAATGGGGATTTCACTTCTTTATTCCATCAAGAATGCCTGTCAGATCCTTCTGAAACGCCTTGAACCTGTCATTAAGAAAAATCCAGAAGGTACCTGGGAAGACTGGGTAAGTGTTTTCCTCTCATTGTTACTACAAATGAAAAAACCATCCAAAGCGGGACTAAGAGCACCAGGCATGCCACCCTGTGTGGAGACAGCTCTTCTGACAGTGGGTTTCTGCAGAAGGATAGCATCACCAAATGTTGAGAAGGCCGCTCCATGATTACATGAGCAGGTGCCTGTGGAGCGAGCTCTCAGGGACCAGCATCCCTGACAGGGGAAATGAGGTGTATGGACAATGCCAGAAGGTCACACCCACCCTCCTTCTATAGGAAAAGGAAAAGACTGAGTCTTCTGAAGCCGTGAAAAAAATATTTATGTTTTGAGAAGGGGGAGGAAAACTAAAAAGTATAACTGCTATTGAATATGGCTCAAGGGAAATGATATTTAATCCAACTTTACAATACTCTTATTTTGTTAGAAGAGTTTTCTCACAGTTACACACACACATACACACACACACACACACACACACACACACTTACTAGTCTTAACATTAGAAATGAAACCCCTAATACCTTGTAACCTAAGCTCTGAACCATAAATGTGTACCAGGATTCTATTTTATTTGTTTAATTCAGGCTTCTGAACTCAATCAGAAGGAAACTGTTAGTGTACCAACTGAAGTAAAAATGATGAGTTTTATTATTGGTAACATAGCACCAAAAATGATCGGATATCAATTTTGATATATAGGGTATTTTTGTGTTTATTTATTCTATGGTATATTTATTTCTTTTTTTTTAAAGATTTATTTATTTATTTATACAAGCACTGGGTACAATCAGAAGTGTGGGAGGGTGAGAGAATTCACCAGAGCCAGAGCAGAGAACAGAATAGGCAGAGTGACGAAATACACTGCTGAGGGGAGCAGTGGGCACAACAGGAGAGATCTGTCACACCAGATCCCTGGTGGCTGGGATCGAACCGGCGCTGCAGAGGCTGCGGGCAGCTTCTCAGCCCAGCGCTCAACCGCTGTGCCACCAAGGGAGGGCCTTATTTCATTTTTTTAAACATTTATTTATGCATACAAGAACTGTGGTACAGTCCAGAGGTGTGGGGGGCGAGAGGATTCACCAGAGACAGAGTGGGGAACAGAACAGGCAGACTGACTGAAATATACTGCTGAAGGGAGCAGTGGGAGAGTCAGGAGAGGTCTGCTCACCATGTGGGTAGCTCGCTGGCCAGGGGATCAAACTCATGCTGCAGTGGCTGTGGATAGCTTCATAGGGTGCATCTTAACCCCTTGTGCCACCAAGGAGGCCTGGTATGTTTATTTCATTTTGACCAAATATGCCCATTCTACAGATACAAGCTGCTTTTGAACAAAGAATCAGTCTTTCAGCCACTGGATACTTCAGGTAAAAATTACAATAACGCTTTGATTTTTTTTAATTTTTATATGTATTATTTACATCATTGTTCATTGTTGTACAGTGTTTGCTTTCTCCTCTCAGGTGTAACCCCCATAAAAATCCCACCATGTAACCTGTAAACTGTCATAGTCTTTGTGCTCTTTCCCTCCCCTGTTCTGATCCCTCTCCTTTTCCCTCCCCTATTGAATGTCCTGTTTTAGCTTTTGCCTGCTAATTTTATTTTTGGTTTTGGTTTCTCCTGGTCCCTTGTTAGGTTCCCTTATATTCCTCCTATAAGTGAAACCATCCAATATTTTTCTTTTTCCTTCTGTCTTATTTCACTGAGCATGATCCCTTCCCGCTCCATCCATGTTGCTGTGAATGGCATGAGTTTGTCTTTTTTGATTGCTGAATAGTATTCCATTGTGTATATATGCCACATCTTTTTTTATCTAGTCATCTGTTTGGGGGCACAATGATGCTTTTATTTAACTGAGAAAATATAAAACCATCCCTTTGTTCTGGGCCTAAATTCCCTCGTTTGTGTAACAAGTTTTTATGATGTGATCTCCGAAGTCCCTTATAGGCCCAAAATTTTATGACTTCACATAGACCTTTGAGTTATATTCAAAGAAATATTAAATCATAAAAATACCCCTAGTAAGTTTAAAAAAAATTAAAGCATGACTTACAACATCTATTACAACACTGTTATTTACTATCGTTTTTATCATGAGTAGTACAGAGACGTCATTAGAAATAACGTGCAACTCAATTTTGCAAATCTCCCTCCTTTTACTAATTAAAAGCTTTTTATTTATTTATTTATTTATTTATTTTAAAGATTTATTTTATTTATACAAGAACCAGGGTACAGGCCAGATGTGTAAGAGGGTAAGAGGATTCACCAGAGACAGAGCAGGGAACAGAACAGGCAGATCGACCGAAGTACACTTCTGAGGGGAGCAGTGGGGGACAGGAGAGGTCTGCATGCCATGTGGGTTGTTCTGAGGCTGGCGGGGATCGAACCAGCACTGCAGAGGCTGCGGACAGCTTCACAGCACTGCGCTCAACCGCCTGCACCACCAGGGAGGCCCTAATTAAAACCTCTTTATCTTGAGGCTCCTTGAAGGGTTTGAGGAGTGTCTGGCAGTGGGGGACACTCAGGAAATGCATGTTAATTGGATGAAGCGCAGAAAGGAGAGCTAGTTATCAGTTCAGGAAGTGTATGACATCAGTTTACAATCTAATGAAACAAAAGCAAGAAACTACACGCACACACACATAAAGCAAATCTCATAAACAAAGAAAGAGGGCCTCACTTGTAGTGTAGGCGGTTGAGCACAGTGCTGTGAAGCTGTCCGCAGAATCCCACATGGCGCGGCAGACCTCTCCTGTCTTGCCCGCTGCTCCCCTCAGCAGTGTATTTCAGTCAGTCTGCCTGTTCTGCTCCCAACTCTGTCTCTGGTAAATCCTCTCACCATCCCGTGCATCTGGCCTGTACCCCGGTTCTTGTATGCATAAGTAAATCAGAAGGGAAGGAAGGGAGGGAGGGAGGGAGGGAAAAGAAAGAAAGAAGAAGAAAGAAGGAAAGAAAGAAAAGAAAAGAAAGAAAGAAAAAAGAAGAAAAGAAAGAAGGTAACAGCATATCCCAGTGCTGTGTACATAATATCTTCTAAATTTCTGAATTCTGTAACCCAAAATGAGAGCAATTCAGCCCTCTGTACATCTTCCATTTTAAATGAACACATTGAATTAGCATCAGTCTTCTATAAGTTTGCTTATTACAGTCTAAGGGGTTCCTCTGAGGATATCAATAAAAGTCAGTTGAGATTCTCAGCATGATAGCTATCGCTCAAACCTGAAATCACTTACTGAAAAGTTCGGACCAAACAATTCTTTTTAGCATGCCAACTGCAGCACACCAAGCATCCTCTTTAAAACAACGGCAAATGCCACATTAAAAAAAAATAGAAACAACAAATGCTGCTGAGGATGTGGAGAGAAAGGAACCCTCTTACACTGCTGATGGTGGGAACTCAAACTGGTCCAGCCACTGTGGAAAGAGTTGTAGAGGTTTCTCAGAACACTAAAAATGGCTCTACCATATGACCCAGTGCTTGCATTGCCTAGTACTCTACCTAAAGGACACAAAAACATTAATCTGAAAGGAAACCTGCACTCCTATGTTTATTGCAGCACTATTTACAATAGCCAAACATGGAACAACCTAAATGCCCCAAAGCAGATGCAAGGATCAAGATGTAGTATATATTCATAATGGAATACTACTCAGTGAACAAAAGAAGATAAACTCATGCCCTTTGCAGCAACATAGATCGAGTTTGAAGGGATTATGCTAAGCAAAATAAGTCACAAGGAGAAAGATAAATGTCAAATGGTTTTGTTGTGGTTTTGGAGTCTGTGTTTGGAGTGCGGGTCCTTGGGTTCACTCTGGGAAAGCTTTCTCCAGAGCTCCCAGTTCAGTGGCACACAGCAAGTTTCCCAGGCGAGTTTCACAAGACAGAGACATTAGTTATATTTAAAGGGCAGGTTTATTAGCAAAGGGATAAAACAGTGAAAGACACTTGCATAGACACAAGCAGGGAGGAAAAGCTGCCCCAGGGAAAAAAAAAAAAATAAGGGCAAATGATAGTTATGTTGTAATGAGTTAGATTGTAAATATACGTAGCTGTTTAGATAAGTTTAAAAGGCAGCTGAAATGAACAACAATCTTATAACTTTGGTATTTTTTAAATGAATAGACATTGTATACACACTACTACTACTACTACTACTACTACTACTACTACTACTACTACTACTACTACCACAACCACCACCAAGCTAAAGGGCTTTATTTTTTTCCGTCAGGGGCTACAAGGCTTTCATGGACTGGAAGAAGGGAGAGGGAGACCCATTTCCATACTATGTTTATGGAGCTGCCTGTTCTGAGGTTGAAATTGACTGTCTGACAGGAGCTCACAGGGTAAGTCAAATATAACTTTCCTCTTGGCAAGATGAAACAACAGTATTGCATTGTATATTAAATCCCCTCAAATTCATATATGTCACCTTGGATATATGATTTTCTCAGTAAAACAGCAATAATATCACCTACATAATTTTATTATGTGACACTTGTACAATAAGAACAGGATTCTTTCATTTCCATGGGAAAGTCTAGAGAATCTGACTTATCCTGAATTTCCATTTGAAAAGTAGTCAAAAAGAAATTATTCATGACAGCCTAAAATGTATCAAGTTTTTTTTATTCCAATTCCAAAGTTTTGCCAAAAAAAAGGAGGGGAGTTATACTCCAAAAAAAAGGCTAAGTTATCAAAACTGAAGGCATAGGCAATTTAGTACATTGTCTAAAATAGACATTTTGAAAGTGCATAACAATGTAAAAATGTTTCTCTCAATTATCCCAAGAGTATCATCGGTCCTAAAGAAATAGGTTGGGGCAAGAGGTGAGTGAAGGCGGGTCCCAGTGCCCATATAGGTTGTCCCAGAGGCCAGCATTTGAGTCAATAGAGAATCACAGACCTAAATTAGAAGCCATGGCATTGAGCCTAGACAGAGAAGGATGATATTGGCAGAACAAGTTCCATAAGTAAGGGCAGAAGGAAAGCTCAAAGATTCCTGAAATAGACCACAGTTACTGAGGGGCTCTCTGTGTCTTCTTGACAATGTGCATGCTCCTGGCTTGGGACAGAACAGATGGTGATGTTTCTCAGGGAAGGAAGTAGATTAGCAAAGTCAAAAGTGGTCTCAAAATTTGCCTTTCATATGTTCTAAGGTCATGTAGAACCCCCACTTTCACACATGCCAATGCAGCTATATGAGTTCCTCAATAAAACTATCATTAGAACTAGGTGAGCTCATGAGTTATGTTAGAACAGTAAATCCAAGTTGAGAATCAGATGAACAGAGAATCAGATGAACAATCAGCTCAATTATTTACTAACTGGTCTTCAGGCACACCAACAAACCATGGACTTTGGAGTCACTTAGGTGTCAAAAAACCATGAATGGAAAGACCTTCTGTAGTTACGTGCAGTCCTAGATTTGAAGAGCTTGGCAGATGTCTTGCCACCTCTAATGTTCATGGGTTTCAAAGCAGTGTTAATCAGTTAGTAGGGATTCTGGAATAACTGGAGACCATTTGAATTATTTAAAAAAAAAAAAGTTTTCACCCAACTAAAACTGAATACCTAATTGGCTTTATTAAACAATCTATGAGTTAGGCAGCAGCAACCTACCTAGCAATTAGAAAGATGCTCCAAGGATTTATACAAACTAGAAGGCTTTTATAAGCAGAAAGAAGTTGGGACAAAGAGGCTTTTAACAAAAGAAAAGAATCATTTCAGGCCAAGATTACCTTCCCTTAAAGGAAGGAGTGGGAGGGTCTTTTCAGGTAGTTTACCTCACTAGTACTGATCTGGAAATTTCAAACTTACTGGTTTAAAATGCCTGGACTGTGAGGGGTTGAAATCACAATTAAGTTAGATGCTAAGTCTTGGTTTCAGCATAAGTGACTCCGGTTGGGGCCTACTGTCTTCTTTTTAACAGAATAAACCTTAAAACAGTATTTTCCTTCAAATTTTTATGATGAGGTCATTTTAATTTTTGACAGAAAATCAGAACGGACATTGTCATGGACGCTGGTTATAGCCTAAATCCAGCCATTGATATTGGGCAGGTAGGTGCTTGGCCACTTAGAAGATGCCCTTCCTGAGACTCATGGGGGGTAGGTCAAAGCCTTCTAAAAGGCATACACTGTCACAAAGCCTGACATTGCCCTCCTTCAGATTGAAGGTGCATTTATTCAGGGGATGGGCCTTTATACCACTGAAGAGCTGAACTATTCCCCGGAAGGTGTCCTGTATACTCGAGGCCCGGATGAGTACAAAATCCCCACCATCACTGACGTCCCAGAGGAGTTCAACATCTCCTTGTTGCCGTCATCAACAACCCCACTCACCATCTATTCATCCAAGGTAAGCTCCCCAGCCCTAGTGTTGTAAGTGAGAGCAGGTGGACAAAATAAAAAATAAAGATCAACCTTTATCGGGACAAAATTTGGATAGACTGTAAAAGAAAAGTGAGATTCAGAGAAAAGAAATGATTCACCCAATGGCAATTCTAGGCCAAATATTTTATTTATTAATATCCTCTTTCACTGAAAGCTTTACATTCATCAAAAAGCTTTGCTCAGGGAGAATAACATTTTTACTTAAGCGCCTTAGACTAAAATATTAAATGGGATTGAAGCACGATGGCACTAAAATCTTAGAAAGCAGAGGCAGCATGGAAAGAATCTTGGACTGAGGCCACAGAAGACCTAGGTTCCTGCCCCAGCCCCAGAAGCTCACTATGAACTTAGGCAAATCATTCACGTGTGAGGGAGCCAGGGTCTTGAGCCCTGCCCAGATGTGAATTTATTATAGGGCAAGGAGAGAGGCACCCCAGACCCTGCAAACCTGCCTGCTCTAAATAGCTTCTGCCATGCACCACATCAACACAAAACAAATGAGACTTTAATGGGAAGGAACTTTAATACAATTAGGAAACAATACAGGAAAGGCAAAGAATATAGTTTCTAAATCAAGCACCCAAAGTTACCCGTCCCCTCATGGGTAAAAGTCCATCCAAATGGGATTGGCCCAGAGCAAGGCCCCAAAGCCTGCCACAAGTCTAAAGCATCTTCCAGTGGGGACCCACAGAAAAGGATCAAAAACAACCAGACAAGTCTAGAGGGAAAAGAGCAAAATCAAAATCAAGACAAAAACTGCCATTGTCACCTCCCCACGGGTCTCTCACTCACATCTGTGTCACCCAGTCCACAACCAAAAAGCAAACACAGTTTCTTCACGTGTCCCTCTGTTCTATGTGCCTCCTCCAGGTCTCTTTCTGGCTCCATCCTGCTTCCTTCCTTCCTCCATCTCCTCTGCAGCTTATTCTCTCCCTGCTTAGCTCCACCCTCCCTTGGGTGGAGCAGGAAACCTGGAACATTCCCCTTTCCTGGGAACCACCCTGTTACAGATCTAAGCATTGGTTCTCAATGGGAGGTGAGGGCAATTTTCCTTCCCTCCCCAAGGAACACTGGACAGTGTCAGGAGATATTGTTGTTGCAATTGGAAGGGAGATGTTCCTTCTAGTGGGTCGGGGCCAGGGATGGAAGCTGCTAAACAAATATCAGTATACAAAGCAGACACCCCCACACCTCCCTCACCACCAACAAAGAATTACCTGGCTCAAAATGTCCACAGTGTTGGGAAACAAAGACATCAATGCTTAGTCATTGCTAAAGTAGTAAAATTGCAAATTAAAATAAAGATCAGCACTTGCTCACATTACTGTATACAAATTATGGGAAAACTACCCTGGAAGTAGAAACTTCATTTAGATTTGAGGTGTTTTGTTAAATTTTTCGTTACTCTTTTGGGGAACTTCTTACTAGGGTTGGTAATTAATCCACATATATGCCAGAATTTTGTCATTTTCAAACTGCACCCCATTTCCAACCCAGGACCTCCTTTCAGGTGTATAGCGATGGGTGTATGGGGAGAGGGGATAAGAGGAGGATAAATTTGAAAGGAAAGACAGTCAGCGGGCCATTAGATTCTCACTAGACTGGAAATCACTCAAGAGAAAAAATGTAAAAGGAAGCTCAGCACCCATAGAGAGCAGTTGTCAGGCCAGGAAGAATAACAGGGCAGGCAGGAGGACCCTTAGGGTCCTTGTGACAGCCGCTCACAGCAGGCCCTCAGAAAAGTCCCAGGTTTGCTATATGATAATGACAGAGGCCAGCCAGGCCCCAGGCAAGGTGCTGAATACATTTGCATTTGCTGAACTTTACTACACCCTGTCAGTTGATACCGCCCACATTTCACTGAGAAAGAAACGGGGCTGGGAGTGATATCTCACCCAGAGATGCAAGGAGCGAGGACCAGGATTAAAGCTAGGGCTTGCCTCTCTTAAGTCAGGGGTTACAAATTGGGAGCCAACTGGCCAAATCTAACCTGCCCAGGTATTTTCTTTGACCTGCACAGAGTTTTTAAAAGTTAGGGACGTTTACATTAAAATACAAATGTCTAAATTCTCTTGAAAAGTTGGATCATCTGATCACTTGGGCTGCATTTCTAGAAGGCAGCTCCTTTAAGGCAAGATGTGAGGGTATCTCTACTTCACCATAGTGTCCATTTTTCCTTATTGTCCTTCACCTGCCCAAATCACTCATTTATATTACCTCCCTGTTTCTTGCAGATGATGGATTTGCAACCTATCATCTGGCACCAAAATCTGTAGGTGCTCTTTCTCCCAGATCACCCAGTCTCCCCTAATCTTGGAGTCATAAGGCATATTTAACTCCACTCATGAAGTTGGCCAGTTCAAATCATTAAATGTGTTTTTCTAAATAGGGTAACCTGTCCTCACCACACATACATGCACACACACACACCCTTTTCCATTGAGCAAAGATTTAACCTAACTAAAGACAAGAGAGGATTAAACACGAGAGGTTTGAGTGGTAATGGGATTTTGAAGAGCACACAGACTTCAGTCTGTAAATCCATCAACAAACAGTCATTGAGAACCTTTTATTTTATGCAAGATACTGTGTCAGTCTTTGGAGAGACAATAGAACAGGACCTGACTGATGACCTCTGGTGTCTTTTAGTCTAGCATAGAAGCTGCTGAAGCAAATGTGATTTCTTGCAGGGCCTGGGGAGTCCGGGATGTTCCTGGGGTCATCTGTGTTCTTTGCCATCGTTGATGCTGTGGCCATGGCACGCAGAGAAAGAGATGTGGCTGGGGACTTCATAGTGAAGAGCCCTGCCACGCCAGAGTGGGTTAGAATGGCCTGTGCAGATCGGTTCACAGAGATGGTATGTATGGGACCACTGCTTATTGTCCTAAATGGTGATCTTTCTGTATCCTGTGTCTTAGAGCTTTTAGGTAAATTTATAATTGCATCTGTGTCTAATCAAATTATAAGATACAAAATCATTCAATTATAAGATGACAAAAATAAGTCATACAGCTATCTTTTGTATATGTACTAATTTCAACTTTTAAAAAGCATTTCCCCATCAGTTATTCAATATGACCACCTAAGCAGTCCTGAAGTGCGATAATTTATTGTGCTTCAAAACTAAGTTAACTGTGAAACAACTAACTGATTTCACCAAGCTCTTATAAATATTCCCTCCTTCTAGCCTATGAATCTCTCTCATCCTTCAATAAAAAACAAACATAAATAATAACCCAAGTGTGACATAGCTGCAATCGATCATGTCACTCTTATATTCCCCACACAAACATGAAGAACACACAGTCTACCCATCCTTTAGACATCACATGATCTTATTGCCAACTGCCGTTTATCTACTTCATTCCATTTCATGACAATGCCTGCCAGCCCAGAAGAGAGGACACAGGAGACTCACCTGCCCTATACATGTGTATATACATATACACATACACGTGCATGCAGCAACCCCAAGCACAGTCAGCATTCACTCAGCACTGTACTTTCGCATGTATTATCTCATTAATCATGACCATAACTCTATCAAGGAATAACACTTATTTCCCTCATTTTACTACTGAAGAAACAGATATAGTAATTTGCCCAAGGTCAAGATTCAAACCAAAACTGTCTAGCTCCAGTATAGTATATTTACCTCCTTGAGAAAAAAAAAAAATGATTCTTGATTTTTTACTTCCTAAATACTGCTTAAAAGGGAGTGTCATAATGATACCGCTCTTTTCCTAAATAATCCATTTCATGACCCATTCCCAAGTTATACTCAACTGTTCGCTCAACTTTTCCAATAACACCAACCACCCTGTAATTTCATTCCAAGTTTTCTCAGACAATGACTCTGCTCCTCAAATTGCCATTTGCTGATGGCAGTGTCTACACAGAAATGATTCCAGTAATTTCAGGTCCTCGCGCGACCAAGGCCAGGGAGTTGGCTACCTCCATGCAGGAGTTTCTCATCAGGGCTGATTTGGGCCTTGTGGGCTGTATCTGCTCATTCCCAATAGCACTAGAGGTACAGTAACTAGAGTCATGTGGCCTCTACCCCAAACAAAAACTTATGCATGTCTAACCTTTAAAAGATCGTTCTCGGGCCTCCCCGGTGGCGCAGCGGTTGAGCGCTGGGTTGCGAAGCTGCCCGCGGCCTCTGCGGCACCAGTTCGATCCCCGGCTGCTCCCCGGCCACCAGAGGAGGGTCCCACATGGCGCGCAGACCTCTCCTGCCGCCCGCTGCTCCCCTCAGCAGTGTACTTCGTCATTCTGCCTGCTCTGCTCCCCGCTCTGGCTCTGGTGAATTCTCTCACCCTCCCGTGCTTCTGACTGTACCCAGTGCATGTATAAAGAAAACAAGCAAACAAACAAACAAATAAATAAATAAAACATGCCTCTATTTAAAAAAAAAAAAAGTATATTAAAAAAAAAAAAAGATCGTTCTCAATTACATTTTCAGTTAAAAAAAAAAAATAGCCTTTTCTGAAGTGGGCAGATTAAGGAAACCAACATCAGAACACAACAAAAAGATTCTTCTAATCTCTTCTTGCCTAAGCTTAACATATTCAGTCTTCAAATGGTCTGGCTCCTAGAAAACAAATTCCTTCATTTCCAGGATTCTAGGTCATTTTTAATAGTCCAGTTGTCAGGCAAAGCAACTCTGTCACAAATCAAAGTGAATCACTTTGATTTCCTTCATCTTTTGAGACTCAGCCTGTTGACTACTTGGTCTGTTTGTGAAATCCATGTTTACTCCTAAATCTGATGGTTCAAGTGAGCTAAGGACTAAACATAAATAGATACATGGTTTCTGAGTAGCACCTCATGTTACAAATAAGGTGTGATATTAAAAACAGTGTTTGTATCTTTATAAAAGTAACACATGTCCATTATGGAAAATAAAGAGGAAAATTAAAAACAGTCATAATCTCACTAATTAGAAATAACCATACCATTTTAGTGTGTGTATATATTTGTAAATGCACACATGCATACACATACTTTCACCATCATGTATCTTTATACCTACATATACCTTATTTACATACTTACTTAACAAAATCAGGATATCCCTAACATATCTGAAAAGATTTGAACAGTATAATTAGGAGTGACACTGTTGAGCTTTTATTCACAGGAAATCTGGATTGAGAAGATACTTTCCCCATACAATATCACTCAGAAAATAGTTGCTTAAAACTAAAAAGAAAACACCTGGCCAAACTTATCATTTTTATCCACAGACACTGGAATAAAGTTTTGGAGGCAGAGGTGGGTGTCATTTTAACTTCTCAATAGGAAGCCTCTGGTTATTGAGGCTTATTGAGAGTGATCATTTATCCTTCATACTTTTCCTGACCTACAATATTCCTGGCCATTCCACTGACTTCGCATATATTTGACATGATAAAACTATAGGCCTGTTGAAATCCTTGATAAGGTTTCAGGGATGCAAGAGCTCCTCAGCTGTACACCAACATAAAGAGTGCAGCCACCTTCAGCAGGGCCTGCCCAGGGGGGACAGCGAGGAGGTCCTGACTCTCAGTGTAACAAAGAGGATAAGAAACACACAAAATATAGATTCCTCTGCTACTTCCTGTCACAGAAAATGGCAACACACCTCTATCCATTGTTACACAAAACAGAATGGTAGGAGTTGACTTTTCTTTCTCATACTCAGCACCCAGTCCTCATCATGTCCCGTTAGTTTTAACTCCTAGTAATTACAACACTATTTTCTTGATTTCTAACCACTATGTCATTCATTCACTAAACAAACACTGGTTGGGTATCTGTGAGGTGACAGGCACTGTTCTCAGTGCTGGGAATATTCCTATGAATGGCACAGAGCAAGCTGCATTCTTGGAGCTTACCATCCAGATAGACTAAGTCCAATGGCCAGCTCTCTAGCCTGGTCAGCTCAGCCTCCTGCCTGGTCTTCCCACGCGGACTGGAGCAGAGATTTATTGTGTGACAAATACGATCATGTCACTAGCACGTGCACAAGGCAAAAAAGGTCCTTTTTCACTCCTAAGATAAAGCTAAAACTTTTAACCAGCCATGTCTGTAAGCCTGTGAAGTTCCAGTGTAGCCAACCCTACTCCATCTCCAGCCACCCTTAGTTCCCTGCCCCCTCTTGCTCTACCCCAGCCACAAGTACCTTCATCTGACTGTTCCTGTTATCAAGGACAGAGGTCTTCGCTAAGCTCTTCCTGCTGCTAGGAACCCCTTCTCTCTTCTCCTTCTCACCTTTCATATTTTAATCAAATTCTAGAAATGAATTTTATACTTTCCTTCTTACATAGTATCAGGTACCAAGAGTATAGGGGTGATCCAGACTCCCAGGTCCCTGCTCCCAAGTTGTTTACAGTGTAGCAGGAAAGAAAGACAAATAATTCCTATGAACTATAAGTGCATTATCAATGCTGGGTCACCCCATTCGTCAATAGAACAAAACTATTACAAAACTGTTAGCTTAGCCTCTACCTTTTTTTAAAATTAAAGAGACCCCAACTGAGATCATTCATCATACAATCATTCATTCATCTAATGTGGGTATTGAGCAGCTGCCATGTATCAGGCACTGCTGGGGGCCTAAAGAAATTGTGAACCAAACAAGTCCTGCCTGCCTGGAGCTTATACTCTTTGGGGGATGTCAGAAAGTAAACAAGCAAACAAAAGCACAATATAATTTCAGGTGGTGAAAATTACTGTTAAGCAAACTGGAAGAGTAGGGAGCTAGAATGTGAGTAGGACATTATTTTGGATTACTTGAAATAGCTCATTTGAGAACTTTTCTCTGGGGTATTCACATGTGAGCCGAGGCCGGAATGCAGTGAGGGAGCAAGCATAAAGTTGGTCATGTTGTGTTCCAGGCAGAGAATAGCTAATGCAAAGGCCCTGTGGTAGTTTGAATGGATTTAAAGTAGCCTGGGACTAAGCAGTTCTCACAAATTTCCATCTTCATAGCTTTCTGATCTTGCCTCTCTGGTAGAAAAAAAAAAACTTGTAACTGAAAGGCTGCAATTGTTCTCATTAGCAAAGAAAGAAAAGAAATAGAAATGTGTGACCACACCACTTATCTTCACATCAGTAGGATGAAACTGGATAGTTCTTTCGATCAGCTGCTTTCCTGGCACCCAGCCTCTCTCTCATGATCCAGGTCTGCTTTAGAGCTTTAGAAATTATGGTTCATACACAAGCAGTCCTCCTGGAGTTCTGACACCCTGTCTCCTCACACAGGCTGGTCTCCTTAAAGCATCTTGGAACATATCTAAACCTGTATCAGAATCTACATTTGATTGAACTACAATACAACATGGTTTTTTAAATTGAAATACACAGTGATTTACAGTGGCATAGAATACTGTGTTATGCAAAAAAAAATTTTTTTGTTTTTTGAGAAATACAAATACCAGCACTGTATTTGGCTTTTGAATAATGTCAGCAATACAAAATTTGTTCTGACAGGAAAAAAAGTCAGGTGCTAGAAAATAAACAGTGGAAAGTCCAAAACCTCCTCTTTAATTAACTTCTTTCTAACTATAAAGCAAATAAAGCCTACTTGTAGCTTTTTTTTTAAATAGTAATGATGGTCAACCACTCAGAACTTCTTTTTGGAGTTTAATAAAATAATGCATTTATAATTACTATGTAAATACAAGTCATTCTGTAAATATTAGAGTTAAGGTCTCCACCAAAACACCTAACTATTAACAACGTTCCTCAAAATATGCCTCTCCCAAAGGCCTTAAAAAGAGTTCCCATATTAAATCAAGTTGACCTGCTCTGGGCAGAAAAAACAACTCTTAAGACTAGCAGTCTCATTTTCATGGAAAATTAGCTTCAAGCTTCCATAAAGAAGCAGTAAGAAGGCTAGAGCTTGTTGCAAGAAGTTCTATTTAAACAAGCCTTTACTGTATCAAAAGATTTTGATACCTATGGCTTTGGTTACCTCCATCAGCAGTTTGTGATTCTTGCTTTCATATGCATCCCTTCTCAGGTTGCTGGAGGTGGTTTCTCCTCAGAGCCGGAAGAGCAGCCTGACAGTCAGACAGGGCCAGAAAAACTGCTCATATAGAGACAGAACTTCCCTTTTGGTGGTGGGAGAAAGAAAAATGTGTTTCTTGGATTATGTGTTTTGTATGGTCATTTAAAATTCCATTAGGGAAAAAAAGTCAATTTCCCCTAAAACTGCATAGGAAATACCTAATTAACACTTTCAAACAAGGATTTTTCTTCAGAAATAGTGATTGTGTTTTTTAAAAAAATATTTAGGAACTAGAGACATTTGGGACACCACATCCTTAAAGAATAGAAAAATATTACCTTGGAAAATTTGACAAGACAGACATAAAAACCTTTTGCCTTATTCTCACTAACAGAAAAAGTTATTAAAGTAACTATGAAAGCATGGCTTGTGTGGGTCGCCATAGTTAAAGCCATGTAAAGCCAAGTAGAAGATTCGGTTTCCATCTCCCAGTAGCTAAAATCAGACAACTCAGCTTAGAAATACATTTGTAAACACCATTCAGCTCAGCCCGCATTTTGAAGGGGGAGATTTATGATGCTGACTCGTAAGAAATTTTTGCAAACACAGTCAATTGCTATGCCATGTGTTACATTGGGGTCTGACTTACGTAACTTAATGGGGAAAAGTTCTTTCACTCTAGCCCAATTCCAAATGGCAAGGCCTGTCTTGCCCTCTTATTCTGTAAGGTTGGGTAGTGTCTGGAGACCCTTATCCTGATACAACGTCCTTCCTCCTACTCTCATCCTTCTGTAACTCTGCTACTGTCTCTATCCATGTGGAGAAGATTGTCCCCTCCTTCTTCCTTTGCATTTTAGATGCCCAGAGCCTTAAAAGTGCCACCTAGTTGGTTTGGTAAAGGGAGACCTTCCTGCCAGATGAAGGAGCAGAACATATTTCCTGTGTGCTGCCAACCTGGTTTACCTACAGCACTCTCAGCTCAGTCACCCCCCAAATACTAGTCCTCAACCCATAACCTATGCACAGCCTTGCATTTCTCTGAGTGGGAGGAGGTGTGCTCCATATCCCACAAGTCTGCATTCTATTTCCAGTGTTGTTTCCAACAAGTGGAAACATGTTGTCTCCAGTCTGTTCTGTTGGAAGCTAAGCCACAGACAATTGGCAGGGCCTGAAAGCAGCACAAACACTCAGACACATGGGTCTGTGAGATGGAGCACAGACATCACAGCATGGCTCAGGAGATGACTCAGCACCGAGACTCCGTCCCCCCACCCGACCCAGCATCTTCCTCAGAATGCTGAGCCGTCATCCTGTCCTCATGTGTGCACACATTCGCACATGCACACACGCTGGCTCACATGCACCTATGCACAGGTGCATGCACACACTCAGACAGGCATGCACTCATTCTTCATTTCATTCTTCTCCTCACTACCCCTCACACTTTCTTGGGAGAAATTTTATTGGCATTCTAACAGGCTGTGAAACTGGTTCCCCATTGACTATGTTCTTCCCAGGATACAGGGGCTGCATCTTGTTCCCTGAAATACTTGGTGACTGATAATTCACACAGTGACCTTTCAGAACACTGAATGGGGAATTGTCTAATACTGTTACCACATATTTTTCTATCTAAAAGCTCTCCTTCCTGGTCTCTGGAAGAGTACTTCTTTGGTTGTGAGAAAAAGAGGAAGGGAGGGCACCTAAAAAAAAAAAAAGAGGGCAAAACTGGAGGCATCACTCAGATTAAGTAAGAAGGTGGTGGTGGGGAGAATGATGCTGAATGTAAAACAGGAAATGGGCAGCCATCTTCTCTGGTCAGGGAAAAGATTGGTGATGCACTGTTTTAGCTTAGTGGTTAAGACATAGGTCCTGGAGTCAGACGGACCTGGGTTGGAATCTCAGCTCCGCCTTTGATGATTTCTTTTACTTCTCTAATCACTCATTTTCCATATATATAAAGTAGGATGAAAGGTACATGGAGATAATAATTGTACTTAATTTAAAGTGTTATTATAAGGACTGGATAATATGTGAAAAATATTTAGCAGTTGTCACACATAATAGATAGTCAACATACATTGTGGATGATGGTGATGATGGCAGTGATAATGGTAATGGTGGTGATGATGAAGATGAATGACTCACCAGAACACCTTCAGTTTCGATGATATACTCAATGAACTCTCAGAATTTAAAAAAAAATCTGTTAAACTCATAGTTATGGTTTATTTTAGTGAAAGGATACAAATTAACATCAACAAAGGAAAAAGCAGAACAGAGTGCACAGATGAAAGCTTCCAGATGCCTTTCTCCCATAGGATAATACAGACAGCACTTAATTCTCCCAACAACAATGTATGAGAAGATGCACAAAGTTTTGCCAACTAGGGCAGCTCACCTGAGCTTTGGTGCCAGAATTCTTACTAGAGATTTATCACACAGGCATAGAAAACCTGCACAGCTGACTTGAGTCACTTAGTTACTCAGTGTCCAGTCCTTCTAGAGGTCAAATGATACCACATGGCCCTCAGTCTCAAGTAACAAAGATACACTTACTAGGCAAAATATTTCAAAGGTTGAGGTATTATCTCCCAGGATCTGGTCAAGGGCTAAGCCTTTCTCTGAAATGTGCAGGGTTTGGACAGAGCAGGCCTACTGAGTTTATCTTTTGCTGCACAATGAAGAATCCTGGACTGAGAGCAACCACCATTGACCTTGAGACCAGTGAGATGGGGCCCAGATAGAGCTCAGAAGCTGAAATCTAATTAAAAGCAGAATCAGTCTTGACTCATGGTGAATATATTTCCTTAATTAAAAATATCAGAAACCAAGCAGAGAGAATGCAGGAGGAGGAAGGGGGTGATGGCACCATGCAAGTGAGAAGATAAAGAGAAGGAAATCACAAAAGGCCAATGAAGGCAGCTTAAGTGCTAAGGCTGGGCCTTTGAGGTCAAAAAAGAAAGTTATATCCTCACTCAAGGAGTTAAGGAATAATAGAGAACCAAGAAGGCCAAGGTAGCAAGAGAATGAGTGTGGCGTTAAGCCCCAAAGCAGAAGGGCTTTTCTGGAGCCCTGGTCTGACGAAACTAATAGGAAAACAGGTTTTGGAAGAAACTAAAAAATGCCATCACCTTTAGTAGAAAAACTAACTGGAATCTACCTAAAACTGGACTGAGGAGCTTTGGCCCGTATCCAACCCAGCCTGGGTAGAACAGGCTGATTCTAAATAAGATAACCAAGCAATCCCCACAGAAGTTGTTAAGAGAATAAAGGAAATCCCTGTGAGAAGAGTAAACTAGGCCTCCACTTACATTTCAATACAGATTAAAAGTAAACAGTAAGAATAGAATTTGTAAAGATAACCTGCCTATTTAAGATATGGGTTGTTTTTTGTTTTTGTCTTTTTGTCTTCTTTTTTATTTTTCAGAAATAAGTATTAGGGGCAAAGCTTTTTGATACTTTCACAACTTTTCATTATTTGCAGAAAGTTGTTTTTATTTTTAACACCTTGTTACTGAAAGTCTACCTTTAAAACAAAAACATGACAAGAACAGAGAAGTGCATGTTCTGCTTTTCAGTCAAATCAAAGAGGGGGGAATTCCCAGCAGAGAAATGAGACACTGAGGACCACAAGAAGGACAAACAAGTACTTTCTGTAGCCCAAGAGAGTGACTTAAGCCTGGGGTTTTAACTAGCAAGGGTGTTATAGGGCAGAGCCGTGAAGCCAGGAGGCCAGCGAGAGAGTGAGCCCCCCAAGACCCACGTGTCTGGTTTTTATACCAAACCTATCTGCTTAACTCCACCCTCAGGTCCCAGCCACCTTCCCTTTGGTGGTGATGGGATTTGTCTTTCCCAGTGTCTTGATGGCTTTGGTCTGGAGTGGGGGTGGAGTCCCCCACAAAGCCTGCATGGAATTAGCTCAGGACATCCTCTCCCCCTAACAATGGCACTGTACCATAGGCACTATTTGGCTAATGATTAGCTCTTCTCAGGTCACCTACAGAGTAGGTATGTAGACTCTAGCCCAAACACAACTCTCAGCTGATCACTTTCCCTTCTCTATCCTCCTCCCCCAAGCGTTGGCATAGGATACATGGTTTTTGGGGATTCACATCTGGGATGCAAAAAGGTAACTAATCAAAGTGCCCTCTTAGCAATAGTAAATGTAGCACAATCACAACACCTACCAACTTTTCAGTTGTCGTTTGAAAGGTACAATCCAATTCCCCAGGAAAATTCTGCTTCCTCCCATCAGAAAAGTTTTCAAAACTACATATTTAACATAATTTTCCTGGTGACATATTGCAATGGTATTATGATATTAAGTGTTTTATTTGCATTCTTTCTTAGATCCCAAGAGATGACCCTAAGACATTTAAACCTTGGTCTATCCCTATAGCTTAACATGCTCTCATTCCCTAACAGGTAAGTTCAAGGAGCTAAAAGGTAAATACTAAAAAAAAAAAAAAAAAAAAAGGATTAGCTATCCAGTGTTCTTTCAGATTGTATTCAGTGGAAATTTAGATGTATATTAAGTTTCATTTTTAAATTTTATGCATCATTTTAACCTTTTTTCACTAAACATAAACGACTTTGGTGCTGCCACATAGCAGCTTCTCTGTTTATTTTCAAATAAAATATGAGAATGCTACAGATTAAGATGTTCTGAAGATCCTACTCCCTGATCCTTTTGACAATCACAAATTCAATGCAAAACACCAAATTGAAATCTATTGATTACTGCATTAGTAGTTAACAAGCGCTGTTTGCAAGCGTTTTTCCACTGAGTTCAACTACTGCAACTTGGTAATGCTACTTAACACAACATGTAGAGCACTGAAGGCTTTGGAGAGTGGCCACCTAAACTATATAAATGCTGACAAAAAGAAACATTTTCAGTGTTAGAAAATTAAGCTTTTGCTTTTCTGCACATTAATGGCCAACAACAGAAAAACTGAATGTAGAAGAGATATGAGAAGGCAAAGTTTGGTCACCAATCTAACTTTCCAATTAAATGTCCGAAACAACCAGCCAGCATTAACATATGTATATTTAATTCCATTGTGTTTTGTTAGATAAGAAAAATTTGCATTGAGACTTTGGCTAAATCACACTAAATAATTGATTAAAGTTTTTGTTTCTCCTTTCACAAGAACAACAAAAACCAATATGTCAACATTTTAAATCATATCTGAAATTATCAGAAAATACTAACCTGAAAACATACACCCAGGTATGAAAAGCAGAATACCTATTTGATTATTCTCTCCTCACTCCCCGTCCCCCTTCTACCCCTTTTTCTTTCTCCTCCTTCTCCCTTCCCACCCCCCAACATTACATGTGGCTACAGTTGCAAATTCACTCTGATGCTTATATCCAGCAAGACACAAAGTGCACAGCATTGTGCCTGACACTAGTACTCAATAAAGTGTAACTACACATACAGAGGGACACACACACTCAGATTTGTTAATACTAAAATTTTAAAAACACTTTGGAGACCACCAAAGAATGAATTGGGTTGTCAAGATTTTGTACAGGGGCCTCCCTAGTGGTGCAACGGGTTAAGCACCCCACTCTGGGGCAGTCCACAGCCTCTGCAGCACGAGTTCGATCCCTGGCCAGCCAGGGAGCAACCCACATGGCGAAGCAGACCTCTCCTGTCTTGCCCGCTGCTCCCCTCAGCAGTGTATTTCCATGGATCCGCTTGTTCTGTTCCCCACTCTGTCTCTGGTGAATCCTCTCAACCCCTGCATCTCTGGCCTGTACCCCATCTCTTGTATGCATAAATAAATAAATGTTTAAAAAAAAGAGAATTTGTACAGACTTTGCAAATGAAGCCATCTTCAGATTGCAAGACAAATTTAAAAGCCAAAAAAAAAAAAAAGCAAAATAACCTCTTGCCACTTTACCACTTAGAACTAATTCGTGTGTCAGAATTTTCTCCATACTATGCAATTAAAACAAAATGCCAGATATAAATTACATTCTGTGTCTTTAACTGTCATCCTTTACCTACAATTTCAAACATTTGTATTTTTCAAAGTAGTTCGGTTCTCATAGATTTGCTTTATATACAAGTGTTAAACATTAACCTTATTACATCCATAGCACAAAATCGTATACTTGTGTTCCTGCCAAACATTTTGAACCTGAGCTAAAAAAGCACAATCTTATCTAGCTTCTTATTTTATAAATGAGGACATGGATGCTAAAGGAAAATAAGTACCTAAATGTTTTTATTCATAGCTGTAAAAAATTTACAAGTCTTCAACTATTGTCCTCACAAAAATTGAGAAATTTGCACACTTTCTTTATAATTATTCTATTTTCTTATTTTCAGGTTTTAACAAGTGAAAAGATGGCTTTTTAATCCTAACTGCACCCCAAACTGATACTCCTATACTGTTGTGAACAAAATGACAAAATTTAGAAACATTATTCAAATCTGATTACATCAAGAAGAGGAATGAATGAATCATTATTTACTTAGACTATCCAGCCTAGAGGCCACCAAACACTGCAGTAGCCACATTAAGCAATGTCAGTGCTGATTTGTTTCTGAAAATATGATGTAAATATTGCTGTTAAAACAAATTTTTCCTTTCTGTGACCATCCAACTTAACAGAATTTGTAATATGGGTTATAGTCGGAATGAAGGACACATCTCAGTAGACAAATATGATTACTTTCCCCAGTGATTTGTTTGATTCAGTGGCCATAGTGTTATAATACCACAAGAGTTCTAGAAAGTTTGGAATCGTTTGGTTTGTTTTTACCAAAGTTTGGTATGGGTCCATGTATGTGCATTTGACAGAAAAGGAGTGGGATTCTCCTCATGTAGAATTCAAAGAGGAAATGCAAAAACATTTTCAATGTGTTATCACCAAACCCTTTATTTTATTCTACTTGCTTAAGAAAGTATCAGTTTCAAAAACAATTTGTTGTTCACTTTCCCATATATTGAAGTGGGTAACGCAAAGCAAAAGAATTCTACATTGTAATCACCCTCTGTTGTGTTTCAAAACAAGCAAGATCCATCAAATTCCATTTATTTGAGTTTTAGAGGCCTTCAGAGGAGAAATCAGTATAGGAATTAGGCCTTATTTGTCAGGGAAGAAGCTGACACTCTACCTTCCAGAATTCACATGACTAGGTTCACCAAGCCACCAGCTGCTGTGACTCCTGAAGTGGTGAAGGAGGTGAGGTTGAGCTGACCAGTGAGAAGGTTGGTGACCAGTGAGGGAAGTGGGACAGAAGCACAAAGAGAAAGGAAGCGGGAGTGGAAGGATCATGGGTGGAACAAAAATAATGCAAAACACATGAGCTGAAGACCGGGGGAACTTGGTGGGAGTGGCCGGGATGAAGTAAGTTGAAAGTAATAAAAAAATGTTCTGGCTTTTTGAAAATAAAATTCTTAACTGTGTGATCTAAAATGAATGGGAAAATTTCATTTCATCATTTGTATCATTTTAATACTGGTAAATACAATCTGTATTTTTTTTAATTGGATCTATTGGGATTAAGGATGACTAATGCACATTTATTTTACAACAAAAAGAGAAGGGTCTGAATAAAAATAGTGGGTGTGAGTTGAGGCACTAAAATCTCAATAGCATGGATAGCAATAAAATACTTTAAAAAGACACATTTGAACATAAGTAAGACACACTGGAAGTCACATATGAGAAATTAGTTCTCTGGGCTCAATAAGCATTTTAAATAATGAAGTTTATTTAAAAAAATTTTAATAATATAGTCATGTAGTTCAAAAGTATAAAAAATTACATGGTACGAAGATACTCCCTCCCATCCCCCTCCAAGTAATTTTTACACAAGCAGAGTGTAACTGCTGTTATTAGCAACTTTTTTCCTTCAGCCAGGTCCCTGAATCACTAGCCACACATGTCAAGCACTGCTCTTAACTGCTCCCACACACAGATGGGACACAAAAGCCAGATGTTGGGATGTTAGGGGCCACCTAAGGTGACAGGACAAGTAGCTGGTTCCTGCCCCTGAGATACACCTGCTGGACCCACTGAGCAAGGAGCTGTCCCCTCTCTGTCCAGACAGTTCCATCGCCTCCCCACCACCAGCAGGATACTCAGGCCCCTAACAGTGAAAATCAGAAATGCTCCTCTTGGCCTGTGAATCTTCCTATTTCTTTTCCTGGTCTTGGGCACACATGACGCATTTGTACTCAGGCATTGTGGGCCTGGGTTCTCTGAGGGGTCTCATGTAAAGGAAAAATGACCTGCTCCCAGCTCCTGGAACAGTGAAAATTAAGTCTTGATGTCTCATAAAACTGGGTAGACAAATAGCCAAAAAAAAAAAAAAAAATGCTTTCTGAATCATATGATGCCCAAAAGAAGTAAAAAAATTAGGCGGATAGCTGGAGTCAGAAAATAAAGGCATTGTCTTGGTCTTGCTACCACAACCTTCAATGAGTCTATATTAAAATATCACTGAGTGAGTACAAAACTAGAGTGTTCTTTCCTTCACACAGCCACCCATGCTCCCTTAACTTCACATTCAGATGATGTCATCAGCTGTCTGGCTGGTCTTACTCCAAACCATTCTGCATATAGGTGCCAGGATAATCTTTCTCAACAACTGTCACCACCCACTCCCTCACGGAGTACAGGAGTAGAATTCAACAGGACTTCTCCCAAAAAGGACTTTGCTATGGATTGTGTGTAGTGGTCACCCTTTGTTTTTGCCTGCCTGGGGTGTTTTCCTTTGGGAAGTTGCCTGCTCTCTGGTCCCCGGGTTGCGGGCAGCTGGGAAAGACACATGATAAGCTGGGTCAGAGGCTTTCTCCAGAGAGTTAGACTCTTGAGCAAGGTACACAAGGTTAAACGGCCACTGGAAGCAGATTGCCTGAGGGAGAGCTCATGCACAAGCTCAGCTGCTGGGATCCTCAGAGATGGTAGTTTCCTTCATGTCAAGGCATGATTCTTTAGTTCTGTCCTCAACTCTTTGAGCTACCCAGTATCTTTCCAATTACGTTTGTTTCCTAGGACAGGGTAACAAAATGCCACAGATTGAGTGGATTAAATATCCTCCCATAATTCTGAAGACTGAAGTCCAAAATCAAGGTGTTGGAGGGGACATGATTTCCAGGAAAGAATCCTTCCTTGCCTCTTCTGGTGGCTCCCGGCATTCCTTGACTTTGCTTGGCACGCAGCTGCATCTCTCCAATCTCTGCCTCTGTCATCACATGGGCTCCCTCCAGATGCAGAGAAACTGGGAAGAACAGGGCAGGGAGAGGGCCACCCCAGACCCCACAAACCTGCCTGCTCTAAATAGGTTCTGCCATCTGCCTCATCAACACAAATCATATGAGACTTTAATTAAAAGGAACTTCAATACAATTAGTAAACAATACAGGAAAGGCAAAGAATATAGCTTCTAAATCAAGCACCCAAAATCACCCATCCCCTCATGGGTAAAAGTCCACCCAAGCAGGATTGGCCCAGAGCAAGGCCCCAAAGCCTGCCACAAGTCCAAAGCATCTTCCAGTGGGGACCCACAGAAAAGGATCAGAAACAACCAAACAAGTCTGGAGGGAAAAGAGCAAAACAAAATTAAGATAAAAGTTGTCGTTGTCCTCCCCATGGGTCTTTCACCCACATCTGTGTCACTCAGTCCACAACCAAAAGGCAAGCGCAGTATCTTCACGTTTCCCTCTGCTCCAGGTGCCTCCTCCAGGTCTCCTTCTGGCTCTCCATCCTGCTTCCTTCCTTTCCAGTCTCTCCAGTCTCTTCTCCAGATATGAATTAATAAGGAATAAATAGCCCTACCTAGATTATCCTATAGCTAACAATTATTATATATGCCATCATAGTAGACCTTGTTGGATTTTGTTTTTTAATGAATATCTTAAATGGTATATAACTTATAATGTAAATATTATGATCATCCAAAATGCTTCTTCTCCCTACTCAGCTCCACCCTCCCTTGGAAACTGCCCTTTCCTTGGGACCACCCTGTTAAAATTTTACTTCAGTGTTTCCTATAACAAGTCACCTCATGCTGGGAATCCCTAGGTGGATGAGTCTTATTGTATACATACTCTGAGGCTACCACTTCTGTACTGGTCAGTTTTTAAAAAATGATTTAAAAGAAAATTATTTGTATCCAAGAAAGACCTAAGAAATCCTCCAACGTTGTTTTAATTAAATTGAATTCTAATTTAATTCATCATAAGAGTAGATCCTGAAACGCATCATGAGACAAAGTCTATTTTTTGCATTAAATAAGTTGACATTAAATTTATTTAATGGTAATCGGTGATCTTTGGAAGAAGAAGAAGAAGAACTATAATATAGCCATTATATTATAGTTTACTTTGGAAGTAAAACAACCCTACTTGCTCACAAAATTGCTGTGAAGAATTGTAAAATGCATGTGAACAGTAAAACCCTCTACTATGATCCCTCTATTACTAGTACTAATAAAAGTACACACCAAGTAGTAGCAATAGTATTTTACTATTACTGCTAGTAGTGTTACTGCTGCTGCTAATCTTACCATTACTAACTGCTTTATTATTATTATTATTTATTATTATTTATAATTATTATAAAGCAGTGACTAAATTCTATTATTTTAGTTGGTTTTCCATTTTTTGGTAAATAACTTTACATCACACAAGGACCCCGAAATGTGAGATTTAGGTTATAAAAAGACATCAAAGAAAGATGGCCATCTAGATATGACAAGCAACAGTTCAACATTTGAGATAATTTTCTGACACAGAGATGTTTATATGTGGGTCATCAGTAATATTTATTGTTCTTTAGTTATACTTTAGTGTACTAACAGATATGAATTAATAAGGAATAAATAGCCCTACCTAGATTATCCTATAGCTAACAATTATTATATATGCCATCATAGTAGACCTTGTTGGATTTTGTTTTTTAATAAATATCTTGAATGGTATATAACTTATAATGTAAATATTATGGTCATCCAAAATATTTACTTAGTAAGTTACCGCAAACTATTTTCTAAATAAACTTTATAGGAGCAAAGAGTTTTCACCTTATCTCTCATCCATTATTGTAGAGAGGGAGTGGAGTAAGGGGTGAAAGAGCAAGAGAGAGGGAATAGAAAAATACCAGTTTTCTTAAATCCCTAAGCCTCAAAACCTAAATAAAGTACATATGTTTAACAGAAGAGAAATCACTTTTAAGAAATAGCCTATTTACCAAATTTTACTAAAATATTCAGATAATCAGCAATGTTTATTTTTGCTTTTCATTATCTTGATTATAACAAATAGAGTTCTCTGAATAATATGACTACTATTAATAGTAAAGTATCTGTTAAAATCATAGCTATTAAAATCATTCTGTGCAGCAAATAAAAGTATATATGAGATTGCTAGCCACTAAATTATATTCAGCACATTTTCATAAAAAATGAAATTATTTGAAATCTTGCCACTCCTCAAAGCTTTCTCATTGTAAAAATGTTGTGGAGTCTATGAAAATACTTCTAGACACACACACACAAACACACACACATACATATATGTGTATGCAAATATTGTGTAAGATAAGTATATGTATTTGATATAGTAGTATTTAAGTCAGGTTCTAAGGTGTTCTACTATCTTTTACCTAAAGCATAAAAGTACAAAATATTTTTTGCAGATCATTTTCCAAGGGAAGTGATGTGCTTTTTGAAACAAACCCAATGAATGTTCTTAGTTGTCGGAATAAAGATCTATTCTTATTTGCCCTTAAAAAAGAAATGTTTATCGGGGCTCCCCTGGCGGCGCAGCGGTTGAGCGCTGGGCTGTGAAGCTGCCCGCAGCCTCTGCAGCGCCGGTTCGATCCCTGGCTGCCGGGCGAGGGTCCCACATGACGCGCAGACCTCTCCTGCTGCCCAGCTGCTCCCATTAGCAGTGTATTTCGTCACTCTGCCTGTTCTGCTCACCGCTCTGGCTCTAGTGAATTCTCTCACCCTCCTGCGCCTCTGACTGTACCCAATGCTTGTATAAATAAATAAATAAATAAATCTTAAGGAAAAAAAAAAAAAACTGGAGAAAAGTGTCCAAAGCCATTTTAGAAGTCTGGAAATCAACCAAAGGCCAACAACAAATTGAGGGATCTTTATTGATGAAAAACATTCTTGTCAAGAAGGGAATACTAAAGATCAGAGTAGGAATCAATGAAATGGAAAAAAAAAACCAGAAAAATCAATGAAACTAGAAGATTTTGCTTCTTTGAAAGCATCAAAAATCCAATAGTCCCCTAGTGATATTAAACAAGAAAAAAAAGGAAAAGATTCAAATTACCACAATCAGGAATTAACAAGAGATATCACTACCAACTTTACAAATATTAAGTTAAAGGATTATAAAAGGATATCATGAACAATTTTATGCCAACAAATTAGACAATGTAGATAAAAGGATAAATTCCTAGAAAGATATAAATTACCAAAGCTGATTCATGAAGAAATAGAAAATATGAACAAAACTATAACAAGGGATTAAATTATTAATTAAAAATCTTTCCCCAAAGGAAAGCCCAGACTTGTATGGCTTCACTGATGAAGTCTACACAAATGTAATAGTGATTAATGCTGGGAGCGATTAATGAAATATTTTCATTCATGAAATGAGTCTTAATTCAAAGGAGGGAAGTTCATCTGGTCTATCAGTGATGAAGGGAAGTTCCAAAATACTTTTATCATAATACATTGTCTTGAATGTTGCTAAAATTTCGTTATATTTATACACGACATCTGGCAAGTAAGTTTAGCCACTAAAGAATTATCGGAGCATTACATATCTAAATAACCAAGGTATGATATATGATAACGGATATATGATATCCGAATATATGGTATATATCATATATATACCATATATCCAAATATATGATAACGGAGCATTATAAATCTAAATAACCAATGACAAGGCACTGAACAATGACAACATTTTTTTTTCTGAGGCAGCCTTAGGCCTTAACAAGTTTTCAAAGATGGAGGTTGGCCTTTCTCCTCAGATAGATAGCAACTATATTGCTGGGGAATTCATGAGGCACACACAGCCAAAAGTAGTGACCCACAGTAGTCAGAGGACTAGAATTAGAACACTAAAATCCTCTCCTCTGGCTGGGATTTGACTTCCATTCACTGAACATGTGACATATGATGATGAGGCATTTACAGCTACTGTGCAGGTGCCAGAGAAACACTGTACCAAACTTACAAGAAGAAAACCATCCAGCTGTGACCTATCCTTGTTTGCTTCTTACCCAAAGGCCCTGAATTCTATAAAAACCCAACTAAGTCTTTAATCAGAGAGACAACTACTAAAGGGGGTCTCTGGAGTTATCTCTTGTTTTATCAATTGTAATAAATCCCAATCCTCTTGTCTCCCCTTGATCTCCTCTTGTCTCCTCCACTTGGTGTCTCCAATTGTCCCTTCATTACACTCTTGAATGAAGTACTCAAGGACCCGCTGGGTGCAGCTTTTAGCAGCTTTCCAGTAACATGTTCACATCAGCTTTAGTGACTAAGAAAGGCTTAAGGTTAAAGGTAATTATTTGAGATAAGGTTTGAAATAGGAAGCAGAATTTTGACCGTAGAAAATGAAGAAGGATATCTCAAGAAGAGAGAACACTTGGTGTGTCCAGGTTGACTAAGGCATAAAATTCAGCTGTTTGAAAACTTTTTCTGCTCTATAATTAGAACATTTTCCATGCCAGTTCACTGTACCTACTTCCATGGTGCAGCTACTCCCATGGGCACAACCCGAGAGCATAGGTAAGACAGACTGCTTGCCATAAATAATTCCCCATAATTCCCCACCCTCCTTTATTTTCAAGATATATGTAAGAATGCAATGAGTGAAGATGATGTTATAATAAACCTCAAGCTGCTTTAATTTTTAAAGAACTCATCTTGCTACTTTTATAAAGTTTTTAGTCAAAAGCCACAACAGATGGTAATAACAGGTGAGAACCACTGATATGATAGTAAGTAAAAGTAAAAAAAACATTGGTCAGAGCTAGGTGTTCTTGAGTACAAACCAAGGCATTTAAACAGTGGAGAGAAATGATTTAGGGTACATTCAGGGAAGATTATTCTAGAAGATTGAAGAAAGCCATAGCAGTTAGGAAGTTATTGCAAAAGTCCCAGTTAGGGGTAATAACTTAAATCAAAATGGTAGTAGTAAAAAATGAGAAAAGTGACAAATATAAAAGTTAAGTTTTATGAGGGAACAGGTATGACTAGTCACCTCTGTAATTTCTAGTGATCTCTAGCGCAATAAATATTTGAGTGGATAAGCAAAAAGGACTTGGTGGCAAAGTAGTGTAGTATAGTGGTGGAGTCAGATGCTTAGGTTTGAATTGAGCTCTTCAGTTTACTAGCTTTATGACCTTGGGCAAGTTTTTGATTTCTCTATGCCTCAGTTTTCCCATCTATAAAATGGGGCTAATAACAGTTTCTAGATCATAGGGTAGTTTTGAGGATTAAATGAGATTAATTACAAAGTCCTTACAAGAATATATGATACATACCTGCTGTATGAAAATATCTCTTATTTTTTTTAAAGATTCATCCATTCATGCATATAAGAGCTGGGGAGTAGGCCTGAGATGTGGGGGGTGAAGGACCCACCAGAGACAGAGTGGGGAGCAGAACAGGCAGATGTATTGAAACATACTGCTGAGGGGAGCAGCGGGCAAGCCAGGAGAGGTCTGCTGCACCATGTTGGTTACTCCCTGGCTGGGCATAGAACTCACGCTGCAGTGATAGCTTCATATGGCTGCAGATAGCTTCATAGGTTGCGTCTTTTTTTTAAAAAAAAATTTATTTTTATTTATTTATACAAGCACTGGGTACAGTCAGAAGCATGTGAGGGCGAGAGAATTCATCAGAGCCAGAGCGGGGAGCAGAGCAGGCAGAAGGACCGAAGTACACTGCTGAGGGGAACAGCTGGCGGCAGGAGAGGTCTGCGCGCCATGTGGCACACCATGTGGGACCCTCCTCCGGTGGCCGGGGAGCAGTCGGGGATCAAACCGATGCTGCGGGCAGCTTTGCAACCCAGCGCTCAACCGCTGCGCCACCAGGGAGGCCCTTCATAGGTTGCGTCTTAACCCTTTGCACCACCAAGGAGGTCCAAGTATCTCTTATTTGTATTAGTGAAACATCTTTAACAGAACTTCAGAAATGAGAAAAAAAGTTTTGGGAGAAGAATAATCTACAGTACTGAGTATTTAGTTTGGCATTCCAATCAAGTTACAAGATAATGTGGATTGGGCACTTAAGAAAAAGGTTGGGGGTAAATTTTGAGATCTACATGTCTCTTGCCACTTTCCTGTGCTCCCACAAACTCCACTCACAGGAGTTTCTTTCAATTTCTCCAACAGGATAGAGATTTTCCTTCCTATCTCAGGACCTTCCCACTACTACTCCCTCAGCACAGAGGGAGGACACAGAACCTGAACTCAAGAAATACTTGTTTAATGAAAGCATGAGAAAAGAAAAACAGTTTAATATATAAAAAGTGTTAGCAATTAATATTCAGAGAGGTAACCAGGACAGTTGGAATAAAGTTTTGAGGAGATAGGTAACACCCTATATACACTCAGTGTTAGATACACTTGCCTGGAAGGAAGGTACCATTTTACTCACCCCATTTACAAGCAGTTGTCATGGATTACAGGTTCCAGTGTGCCATGAACAGGACTTCCTGAACAGGCAAGCTACTGGGAACTAGTGAAGTTGAGCAGGTGAAACTATATAGCATGGAATGCAAGTGGGCTCTAGGGGGCTCTTGCTTCTGTAACCCAACTTGCACCCTGGTATTGTTGGGGAGACTTGAGGAAGACACATAGTAGACTTGGAAGAGATGTGTGGGTGAGAAACACACAGGAGACTGACCTCGCCAGAGACAATGGCAGCCGCTACCTTGATTTGTACTTTTGTGTCCCTCCTTATGGTGTCCCACCAGACAGTAACTTACACCTGTGGCAAGCTTTCAAGACTCAAGAATCCTGCTTTAGGCCAACCCTATTTGCCTGGACATTTCTCATGAGAGGCCGGATAATTTGGGGAGGAGGTGTTACTGGGAAACTATTATTAGGAATGTCTTTTATTCTTTCTCTTTATGCACTCTATTAAGGGACTTTCGCAGAATCTGCCTCCTTTCCTTTGTGCACAGCTGGCCAGACCCCTTTAGAGTGTTGTATCCTTTAACAGCTTGGGGCCCCTGGGTGCCCCTCAATCATGCTAAGAGGAGGAGGCAAGGTGTGTGAATACTGAAAAAGATCACCAGATTTGGCGATAACTCCAGGAATGAACTCTGATAATTTTTTCCATTAAGTTGGGACGGGTAGAACGTTAAACAAAAGAGATCAAGTAGACTAACTTACCAAAACATAAGAAAGAAAAGTAGGTTCCAGGGAGGGCGAATTTAGGGACAAACTGTTCTTGCTTCTTCGGGAGATGGAAGTAGATGGAAATATAAATGACTATAGTACAAACATGGGGGGAAGTATATCCTGTGCAACTCTATTAGTATAGTTTTAATGTGTCGAAGGTGCTTTTCACACCCATTATCTCATTCCCAGCTCTCTAATGCTACACCAGCTCATTCAGTGGTTGTTTTTTATTTATTTATTTATTTATTTATTTATTTAATGCACGCATGCAAGAACTAGGGTACAGGACAGAGGAGAGGTGTGAGGGGGTGAGAGAATTCACCAGAGACACAGGAGGGAACAGAACAGGCAGATCTACTGAAATACACTGCTGAGGGAAGCAGCGGTCGAGACTGGAGAGGTCTACTGCGCCATGTGGGTAGCCCTCTGGCCGGGGATCCAACTCTTGCTGCAGTGGCTGCAGATAGCTTCATAGGTTGCGTCTTAATCCCTTGCACCACCGGGGAGGCCCTCGTTCAGTGGTGTTGTTATAGGGCAGCGTATGGTAACCAACACAAGAAAAATTACTTTGGGCTGGTCAACCACAGGTGAAGCTTGGAAACCACGTTGGGTGCCAGCTGTTCTAGGGCAGCCCCGATATTGAACGGGTTGCCTGGCTGTGGGTCCTCACCGGCGCGCTTAAAAGGGACTTATTAATACTCCACTACAGGCACACACAAAAGGTTAATAAAAGGTTTATTTACAAGGGAAAGGGAATTAAGGAAATGTACAACTCAGGGAGAAAATAGGGAAATAGTCTTTAATGCGTCCTACCCGATCCCACGACCTGGAAACCCAAAAAGCACTCTTAGAGCTGGCTGGACGCTGCGAACTGGCGGAGAGCCAAAATGGGGGACCCCTCCAAAGCCCACGTGTCTGGCTTTATACCAAATCTGGCTGCTTAACCCCACCCTCAGGTCCCAGCCACCTTCCCTTTGGTGGTGATGGGATTTGGAGTTCCCAGTGTCTTTGGCTTTGGCCTGGGGTGGGGGTGGAGTCCACAAAGCCTGTATGGGATTAGCTTTAGGACTTCCTTTTCCCCCTAACAGTGTTAAAGTGCAACCCCTAGTACAGCAGCACGTGCATCTCAGAGAACTTGTTAGAAATGTCCCTTCAGTCCCACGCCAGACCAACACAATCTCTGCGGATGAGGCCCAGCAACCTGTGTTTTAATAAATCCTCCAGGGGGTTCTAATGCTCTCCTGTCCCACAAATACCACACTCAGGAGGGAAGAGAGACCACTCTTCCAGCTCCAGCGGCCGCAAAGGGTAGAATTTTCTTTTGAACCCCCTATCTGGCTCGCCCAGGCTTCCAAGGGCCGTGCACCATTCGCGGCGCCAGCGCCGCTGAGCAATGCCGCCCGGCGAATCCTGCCACCCCAGCCAGAGTGGGAGTGAGGCATGGTTCGCGGCCCCTTCACCAAGATGGGCCTCCGCCCCAAGACTCCACCGACCCCGCCCTTGGGCTTGGACTTCCGGCTGCTAGAGGAGGGGTCCGCTGGCAGCGGCTCCGGGCGGGCGTGCCCAGCGTCCTCGAGACTGGCGGGGCGGCGAGGGGCGTGGGTTCATCCCACCCGTCCGTGTACTGACTGAGGTCGGATAACGCGGCGGAGGGACGAAGAGGCTAGTCCAGGATATGTGTCCGGGAGCCCTGGAACCCAACTTGAGAAGAAAGGAGCCCTTAAAACCACCCTCCCTGTCTTTTCCGCCTTTCCCACCCCACACTCCCGGAGGAATGGACACGGCAGCGGCGCCAGGCCTCGGCCGGGAGGGGCGAGGGAGCGCGCCAGGGGGCGAAATCTCGCGATAGGAGGCGGCCGCGGCGTGGGAGGCGCCTCCTCCCTCCTCTTCCCTCCTCCTCCTCCTCCTCCTCCTCCTCCTCGCGTTAGTTCCGGTCGCAGAGGAGACACCGCCGCAGTTGCCGCCACATCGGGGATTTCTGGCTCTTTTCTCTTCGCCTTAAATTCGGTGAGGCTCGGCGGCCGCCCGTTCGGGGCCGACGCGGCGGCGCCTCACCGCCGGGCAAAGGGCGAGGGAGGCGGCCGGCCGTGTGCGGCCGGCGTGGATCGGCCTGAACGGAGGCCGCCGCATGAGGCCGGGCCGGCCCCGGGGCCTGGATTCGTGGCCGGGGCGGCCGCCTCAGCGGGGAGGCCGAGGGGCGGCGGCCCGGGCCGCAGCGTGGCCCGGGTGTGCGCCGCGGCGGGGACCGACCCCCGTCCGGCCCTGCCCGGCCTGGGTAACAAAGCCGCCGCGGCCTCTGTTGGGTGATGTACGCGTGGGGGGTTCCGGCGGGCGGGGCGGAGGCGCCGCCACCACCACTGCGGCCGCCTCCACCGCGGCTGCTTTC
Source organism: Talpa occidentalis (assembly GCF_014898055.3). NCBI lineage: Eukaryota > Metazoa > Chordata > Mammalia > Eulipotyphla > Talpidae > Talpa > Talpa occidentalis. Next base: position 123,722,784 of record NW_023603184.1, read on the forward strand.
GCGGGAGGCCGGGCGGATGTACGGGGCGGCGGGCCCCCCGGCGCGAAGCGCCTCGGCGCCTGTGGTCCGCTCGTTGCGGCGGCCACCGCCGACGACCGGGTCAGTGGGCAGGGCGAGGGGTCGTCGCTACGGCGCCCCGCCGTGGCCGAGGGGTCCTGGTCGGGGGTGGGGGGGGGGGCTAGCGGTCCCCGGCAGGAAGCCGGGAGGGTGTGGGCTGGGAGGCTGTCCAGGGAGGAGGCTGGATTGTGGGCTGCGGGACGATTGCGGCTGGGCCTGGTCTCTGCACTTTGCAGGCTGGAGCCGTGCAGGCGGCCGCTGCGGTCCCGGCACGACTTAAAGGGTCGGGGTGGGGGTGGGGTGTGTTGCTGCACGCAAGCAGGTCTCTCAGAAAAAAGGAATTCGCCTTTTGACAGTGTCTTAAAATTGACTCGCATGCTCTGGCTACCTCCTGACCGTGGCAGGAACCTGTTGTTAATCTTCTGGGGTGTTAAGAGCCAATGGAGGACGACGTAGGTGAATTCAAGAGGAACGAGGAAGAACCTAAATAATTATGTGTGTGCCTGGTGGTTGCCCCCATTCACTGTGGTGCTGAGAAGTCGTTTAAAATGTATTTCATATCACCTTTTTAAAGGGTTTCTTGTAGGGAGAAATACAATTTGGAAGTTGTATTTAATCCAAACACAGGTTATCTTTGTGCCTGCCACCAGGTGTATCTGCCATGCTGAAAGCAAGCGCTTCCTTTGAATTTTTTTGTGACTAGTCCAAGGTTTGCTACTTTGTCTTAAAAATGAATACTATGGCACGGGTATTTTTAAGGCCCTATTTTTCTTTTCCTAGGGTGTCTTTTATGAATAATCAAAAGCAGCAAAAGCCAACGCTATCAGGCCAGCGTTTTAAAACCAGAAAAAGAGGTAAATATGTTTTAATACTCTCTCTAGTCAAACTTCCAGATTAACTTTCATATCGTGGTTTTTCTGGCATGCAGTTGACAGAAAAGACCAGAAAGGAACTTGAATTCCAAGTTCACTGGCACTTAAGATACACCCTAAATATTGCTACTGCTTTCCCAAGCTTTTGGTTTTGTAATATCAACATATATATGAGAGTGGGTTGATGGGTGGCCTTATTATGAAGATAAAGTACCTTTTTGAAAAGAAAAATTATTGGCTGCATTTTCATTAACTAATTCACTTTAGCAAGCTTTTGCTTAAGGAAAAGGGCTTATAAAAGGAAAGCTAATATGATCACTAATTTCGCACAAGTTTTGTGAAGATTTGTGAGATGAATATCATACTTTACCCATGGAAGTTAATTATGGAACAGTATTCATATTGTAATATCTTTTGAAATTAAATATTTTTGAGACAATAAGAGTGGTTGCTAAAATTGTGTTGACTACTCTTATGTTAGAGGGTACTTAAATGTATATCTAATTCTGTGGCAAAGCACTGGCTAATGATACAAAATTGAGGTGTGATTTGTAGTACATTTTATTTTCCTAATATTTTGGAACCTGATATTTTCCCAAAACTTTTCAGTATTATTGACTTAGGGAGATTTTGAGGTAAGCAGGGTCAACTACTGATTATAAATTGTGTTTTTCTACCTTGAGTTGCAGGCCCAGGGATATATGTTATAGATTCTTGTAATGAATATGTAGATTATGGTATCTCATTTCTGTAATTATAATACCATATGGTTTTATTGATGTTTGTTAACATTAGGGAGCACTATCACTTACCCAGTTGCAGATCAAGCTCACTCATGGCCTGGGTAGGTTGAGGCAGCCATCCTGATTTGCCTGGGTCTGATGGTAGATCCCAGGAGATAGGTCTTTACATGCTAAAAACAAAGTCCTGGGCAAGTGGAGGAATTGATCACCTTGGTGCTGTGTGAAAATAAGGATATCCTCTAATCCAAATGGGGAAATCACACCCTTTCGTAGAGTATGTGATAACTAGACTCAGTGTGTACTCAAGGCACTGTGCTAAGTATTTTCTATTTTATTTATATCATGTAATAAAACAGCTTTATGAAATAGGTGTTATTCTTAATCACCATATACAGTAGGGAAATTCAGGCATGAAGAATAAATCTTGTTAGTCAAATCCAGTTAGATTATAATGAGGATTTGAATATGGCAGTTTGACTTCAGAGCTCATGTTTTAACTATTGCACAGTTATTAGTCTCTTGATTACTTAATATCTCTGACCTTCGCTTTCCCTTTCGTATAGTGGGAACAAAATGGACTGCCTCACAAGGTTGATACAAGATTAAAGCAAGGTGTCTTCTGCAGTTTGTCATATTGGGTGCTCAATAATTAAGCTTTCTAAAGAGTGCTTAATAAGTATCAAATGAGTGATTATAAAAACATAAACGATAGTGTTGTGGGCATTTAAAGAAAAGAATCAAGAGCTCCAATGTTTAAACAAAGTTATAACTGAGGAATAGAATTTACCTAAAGTTTAGAGAATGTTGTAAATTTAAGAGAAGCCCAGAGGCAATGATACAGCATTCCAAGTAGACCTTATCTCCTGGCAGTAGGTCACTAGCAGCTCATTTAGCTTACTTAAGAGGTGGGTGTGTGAAAAGAAGAGAAAAGCCACATAGTTGTTGTGACTAGGCAATTCTGCCTTGTGCTTGCAAAGAATGTTGTTTTCCTGTTATATTTTGCTTGTGTTGCAGGTCTTGAGTGATCTAGCTTGTATTTGTTTTTTCCAGCCGTTGAAATAAATTGTGATGAATGTGGTTGAGCTATTCAATAGTGAGAGCTTTATAAGGTGGTGATTTCATGGCCTTCTGGTGAGCTTTTTAAAACTGAACGTTTTGGATTTTTTCCCTCAGATGAAAAAGAGAGGTTTGACCCTACTCAGTTTCAAGACTGTATTATTCAAGGCTTAACTGAAACTGGTACTGATTTGGAAGCAGTAGCAAAGTTTCTTGATGCTTCTGGAGCAAAACTTGATTACCGCCGATATGCAGAAACACTCTTTGACATCCTGGTGGCTGGTGGAATGCTGGGTGAGTTTTATGGGAAGTGTGATGTATGCAGTTTATGTAGAATACAGACTATGAACTGTTTGACAAACCTGTCAAAGTTGGGTGGCTTTGTTGTTTTCTTTCTCTCTTTGTATTCTTCCCCTTTTTTCCTTTCCAAATCATAGTAAAATCACAGATTGCCTTGTTCTTCCTAGCTCTATATTTTAAGCCTGTTCAGAACTATAACATTTGGGGATGTTATAGCCTAAGTCTACAATACCCTGCCCACCCCACCCCGCCCCCGCCCACCCCCCCATTGGTGTTTTTTTCCCAGCCTGTGTTTGAACACACTCAGTTATTGGAGAAACCACTACTTCTTGTTCTGGCTTACGAAATGCTACATCTGTAACCCGAAGAGTCTAATTCTGCCCTATTCAATACATTATCCACTAGTCATGTGTAGCTATCAGTCACTTGGAATGTGGCTAGTCCCATTGAGATCTTCGAATGGTGGTGGTAATTTCATTTCCATTGCTCTTTAAAATATTTTTAAATGCTTTCACATTAATAGTCATATTGACCTTCATAGCTAAGCTGATGGAATTAGAACTCCATTTGTATATATGCATAGTAGAGGTTTCAGTAACTTACATACAGTTAAACAATTGTTTGGTGAAGGAACCAGGAGCTTAGGTTTGTGAACTTGTGTTCTAATGACTAATCAAATTAATATTTCACTGTGTTACCAATTTGTAGTAAGAAATATGAAATATCTGTCTTATAAGATTACTATCAATAAACCTTTAAAAAATTAAACACTTAGAAAATATTCATACCCTAAAGAGAATAATATAATGACTTTTTGATCTGTTGCCCAACTTCAACAATTAAAATACATTATTTCAACGTAAGTTATTTCACCCTTCATATACCCAAGCAACTAGTTACGTTCCTACTGAGAAATTAACTTTGTTTACAATTCATCTCTTAGAATTTTTGTGATATTATTTTATGAGAATCCTTATAGATAATAAAATTGAAATTACTGCCAACTTTAAAAGTCACTGTAAATTTTGTAAAATATGCCTTAGCCCCAGGTGGTACACTGGCAGATGACATGATGCGTACAGATGTCTGTGTGTTCGCAGCACAAGAAGACCTAGAGACCATGCAAGCATTTGCGCAGGTAAATGACACAAAATTATTTTAGGTAGCTACTCTGTATGACTAATGTTTAGAGAAAAGGTTGCTTTTAAAAGGTTACAGATAGATGGTTGAAGGAATTTTGAATTGACTACTTGAGACAACTGTTCTTGGTACAATGTTTTATGAATTAGAAACTTAAATGTGTTAAGGAAAATAGTAAAAAAAAAAAAAAGTCTCCTTTCGTTGTTTACCCCCTGCTATAATAGATTCCCCCTCCCCCCTTTTTTTTAAAGGAAAATCTTAGACTAGATAGGGAAAATCATTTTCCTATTGTGATTTCCATCTTTAAATTATTCTGCGTATGGGAAGGTCTGCTCATCAGTCAAGATCATATTAGTTATATCTGTATTACTGTAGGCAAAGAATTCAGAGAATCTTCTCACCTAGAGATTGTTCTCTATGTGACTTAAGAAACACAGAATTGTATTTTAAGATCTTACTCTGTTCCTGACCTACAAATGGGTAAATGACTTGTATTTGAGCAATAACCAATCCTTGTCTTAATATTTGGTAGTAAAAATCTTAAGAGTTGATTATTAGAGAGTTAATGGCTTTGGTATAGCATAGGGTTTGGAAATAGACAGATTTCTCAAGCTGATTTAAATGGCTTGGCTAACCTGTTCTATCCAGTGGAAGAGTTAACTTCTCTGCGGTTCTGAAGATACCATGGAAAAGATCTCAGTGCCCCTGACCCAGATACTTTAGGAATTTGGTGTCTGTACTTATGAATTGGTCATTAAACTCCTTTGCTATTCTTTGTAGGTTTTTAACAAGTTAATCAGGCGCTACAAATACCTGGAGAAAGGTTTTGAAGATGAAGTTAAAAAGGTATGAGGAACAATACGCTTTGTAGAAAACAAAGGGTTAGGGTTAAAAAAGGAGGGAATGTTAGATTCTAATTCTGCCACATATTTGAAATCTAGATATTTTGGTGGACTATCTTGATATGTTCATCGTGTATTTAATTTGTTCTACATTATTTCTTAGCTCTGTGTCCAAACAAGTGGCAAAAGGTGATTAAGTTATGGGAAGGTCAGTTCATCAGTCAAAATCTTGTATTTGCATTACTATAGGAAAAGAATCCAAATCTGTCCTACAGACTGTTAACTGTGTGAGTAAAACACAGAACTGTATTTTATGCTCATTTTCTGTTAGTAACCTACAAATGGGTAAATATATTTGAGGCTAAACATTGGTGAGGTTTGTTCAGAAGATGGTATAGAGGATCAGAGCTTAAAACGTTGAGACTGAAAGAATTCGGTATGCTGGCTATTGACTCTCAGCTATTGTACATGTAGTGCACAGAAAATCTTAGAATTTATCAAGTACTATTTTGGTCACTAATTCATTTACTATTCACAAAAATCCGGTGGCAAGTTGTATTGATCCATGTGAGGAAACTGAGGCATAGAGATTAAGTTACCTAAGACGTTAATTTACCTAAGATCATTCAGCAAGTTTTATGGCTCAGAGATAAACTCAGATGGTTGGACCCTAGATCACACATTCTTAACCAATATATAATGCAGTTGTTCTTTTAACCCTTACCTGTTTACTTTTCTAGCTGCTGCTGTTCTTAAAGGGTTTTTCAGAGTCGGAAAGGAACAAGTTGGCTATGTTGACTGGTGTTCTTCTGGCTAACGGAACACTCAACGCATCTATTCTTAATAGCCTTTATAATGAGAATTTGGTTAAAGAAGGTAAGCCATCTTCAGCTGACTGCAGGTGGAATAAGATCAAAACGTAAAAGATGAACTGATGTAAAAGTTGTGGTTTATAGAAATCATGTGATTGCTTTAGTGCTAGCTATTCACACTAAAACAGATTCATAGAATTTGTTAGACATTGAATGTATGCCATTGGCATCCAGGATTAATGATTTTATTTACGCATACAACAATGTCGAGGGTCCTGACAAAATGTGATTCTGTAAAGTAAAAAGAGATGCTGTGGAGATCCAGAAGGAGATTACTTCCAGTTGGAAGATGTGACATCTTTAATAGAGAAAGTGATTTTGGGGGGAGTGTTAAGCTGAGAAGGAAAATAAGTTCCCTGTTGTGGTACCCATAGTTAAATTACTCTGTATAATTTTTAAAAGCTAACAGTACTGAATACTTAATGTGCTTTTTTAAATTCTCAACGTTTTCAAGCATCAGAACCATTACCCTCATCTTACATATGAGAAAACAGTTTATGGGGCCTCCCTGGTGATACAGGAGTTAAGTCTCAGCACTCTCACCACTGCGGCGCCAGGAAGCTAACCCACTTGGCACAGCAGACCTCTCCTGACTCTACTGCTGCTCCCCTCAGCAGTGTGTTTCAGTACATCATCCTCTTCTGCTCCCCACTCTGTTTCTGGTGTATCCTCTCACCAACTCCTGCAACCCTGCACCTCTGGCCTATTCCCCAGTTCTTGTATGCATAAATAAAAATAAATCTTAAAAAAGAAAAGTTTAAATAACCTAAGAATCTACAACTAGTAGATGGGAGCATGGAGATAGTGGCGTGAAGTGACTAGCAGAGGCAGAGGGGGGACATTCTGGGGGAAATTTGAAGATAAAGTGAGTAATCCTTTGTGTGACTAAACTATGGAGGAAGGAAATGGAGAGACAGGGTGGGTGGAATTCAGGAAAATACTTGTCTACTATGTAAGGTCTTTTCTTTTACAGGGGTTTCAGCAGCTTTTGCTGTAAAACTCTTTAAATCATGGATAAACGAAAAAGATATCAATGCAGTAGCTGCAAGTCTTCGGAAAGTCAGCATGGATAACAGACTGATGGTTTGTTTGTAGTTCTTTGCATTCTTTCCTCCCATTATTGCCAACTCTCAAGGCTAGTGTGATCAAGAACTTGGGCCTCCGTGGTGGCATAGGCTTCAGTCTCAGGGCTTTCAGGCTATCACCGCTGCAACTTGAGTTTGATCCCTGGCCAGGGAGCTAACCCACATGGTGCTGCAGACCTCTCCTGTCTGGCCCAATGCTCCCCTCAGCAGTGTATTTCAGTAGATCCTCCTGTTCTGCTCCCCAGTCTGTCTGGTGAATCCTGTCACCCCCTGCACCTCTGGCCTATACCCCAATTCTTGCATGCATAAATAAATGAATCTTTTTTTAAAAAAAGAGGGATAGTGTTTTTCTTAATCTTTAAAGACCATTTAACCAAATTAAATTCTCCTTTCAGGAACTTTTTCCTGCCAATAAGCAAAGTGTTGAACACTTCACGAAGTATTTCACTGAGGCAGGGCTGAAAGAGCTTTCAGAATATGTTCGGAATCAGCAAACCATAGGAGCTCGTAAGGAACTCCAGAAAGAACTTCAAGAACAGATGTCCCGTGGTGATCCATTTAAGGATGTAAGTTATTTTTTTTGTATAAACCATCTTTATATTGGCCAACTTTTTGGCAAAGAAAATTTTTACTCACTCCACGGTGAGTTTTAGAATGTGATACTGGGTCATTGCCTCCCACTTTTTTATATTCAGTGCCTTTGCTGATGTCCAGAATTACAACACTTGGGGCTCTTACAGAGTATGTCAATGGACAGACCTCTATGAAGTTGAAGCTAGAAGTCTGTCTCTCCAGTTCTAAAAGTTCTCTAATTGAAGGTGGTTGTTACCTGTTGTATAACACGGTGTTTCTGTGCTTTTGTAAATAGTCTGATATGAGGAGTATGTACTCATCAAAACTGACTGTAATTAAATTTGGGTTCTTTTGCAGATAATTTTGTATGTCAAGGAGGAGATGAAAAAGAACAACATCCCAGAACCTGTTGTCATTGGAATAGTCTGGTCCAGTGTAATGAGCACCGTGGAATGGAACAAAAAAGAGGAGCTTGTAGCAGAGCAAGCCATCAAGCACTTGAAGGTATTAGAATTGAACCTTGACAGAAACGTTAATTTTGCTTTTAGGTGATGATAAGTAAACTGTCACTAATTTTCTAAGAGGACTTACACATTTGAGGTTCCTAGGAGATCCAGAAAACCTGGTATTAAGTAAACAAAAGAGCATTAACTAATGATAACCTTTTTAAATGTCTGACAGTTCTTTGAGTTATGTGATTAGAAATCAACACATACATGTTTGAAAGTAGCTTAAACCTGCAGTTTGGTGTTGGCTTTGAGAGAAAATTGGAAAATAAGGTTTTTTCCTTCTCTAAAATGTTATCTTGATCATTTTCTATAATCCTTGATGCAGCATTGCTTGTTTGACGTAGCTACCTAGTAGATTTGTTTGCTTTTATTTTTAATTTTCATTCAAAACATAATTCACAGTGATTATGAAAGTTGTTGTTATACACTGGGATTTTATAATGGGTGGTCATTATAATGAATGACTAAATCTTTTCTCCCTTCCCTTTAAAAAAGCAATACAGCCCTCTACTTGCTGCCTTTACTACTCAAGGACAGTCTGAGCTGACTCTGTTATTGAAGATTCAGGAGTATTGCTATGACAACATTCATTTCATGAAAGCCTTCCAGAAAATAGTGGTGCTTTTTTACAAAGGTAATTTTTAAGTTTTTTTAAACTTTGTGACTACATTTAATAAAAATCTTAGATTTAATTCCAATGAATAGTCTGAAAATCAGCTCCCTAAAATACTATAATCACAGGACTAAATTGCCTGATTAACTTGAGTTTTTAAGAGCACTGATATCAGAACATCTTGAAACATTATTGATGAGTTAAAATATAAAGCATTCCTTTTTTTTTTTAATTCATTCATGTATATTTTCCATCATTGTTTATTTTTGTAATGTTTGCTTTCTCCTCTCAGGTGTAGTCCCCATAAAATTCCCACAAGCAGTTCACCTGTGTACCATCACCGTGGTCCTTTGTGCTCTTCCCTCCCTTGTTTTGACCTCTTCCCCTCCCCTTCCCCTGCAGAATGTCTCCGATTCATAGTTGCCTGTTAATTTGGGGAGGGTTTAGGTTTGTTTTCCTGATCCCTTATTTGGTTCCTCTATATTCCTCCTATAAGTGAAACCATCCAATATTTTTCTTTTTTCTTCTGCCTTATTTCACTGAGCATTAATCCCATTCAGCTTCATCCATGTTGCTGTGAATGGCATGCATTTATCCTTTTTGATTGCTGAGTAGTATACCATTGTGTATATATACCACATTTCTTGATTCAGTCTCAGACTTTGCTTCTTATGCTCTTAACTAGTTTTCTAGTCCATGGCCTGTAAGAAGTCAACTTCCTTTTGCCCTCCCTCTACCCAAAGTGGTCTTTATTTGCAGCAGTTCAGAATGTTTCTGTAAAACATCCTCTTTCAAGTATTGGTCCCAATTTCAAAAATAGAAAGCTGGTTTGAAGCCTTTAACAAAGAAAGGGGGCGGGGGATGGGGGGGGAGATTTGTTGTGGTAATTGTCAGTGGTAATGACTCTAAATTTCTGCATAAATCAGACCAGCTTTGATCCAGTAAATGTTTTCATTGATGATTCTAAATTTAGAACAGAAATCTACTCTCATCCCAGAATTTAAATTTTTAAGAAAGAATGCTGTAATGAATCGCAAATATCCCATTCTTAAAATAGTAGTTAACAGTTTGTGGTTAGGTTTCCCAAGTATATATCCCCACTTCCTCCCAGTCAGGTTCTTTGGAAACAAATCAATCATAGAAACCTTCATTTAATTCTTAAATTTTACAGTATAAAGCTACAAAGTACACAGTCTTTGTAAAAAAAAAACTACAGTATTACTTTTGTATCTGAAACATTTACCAAATTCTCTTACATGCCCTTGATCATTTAACATAAGTGGTTTTATCAATCTAATTCTGATACTTTGGTTCATGTAATTCAGGTAAGTAACAATCCTGTGCGTTGTAGAATGTTTAACAGCATCCCTGAGTCCTGTTAAATGCCAGTAGCACCTCTTTCCCAGGGTGACAACCAGAAATGCCTAGACATAGATGTCCCAGTGGAGGCAAAATTGTCTTCAGTTAAGAAAAATCATTGTTTTAATCAGTTTTTGGGTTTTTTTTACTAGTTTTAGTTAGGGTCATACTTTGGCAACAAGTTGATTTACAAGTTTTTTTAATATAGGTCTCATTTCATCTTTTCTATTTTTTTTTAATTGTTATTGAAGAAACCATTTAAGAATGTTTGGATAGATTAACTTTCTTTTTCTTTTTTTTTTTTAAGATTTAAATTTATTTATGCATACAAGAGCTGGGGCACAGGCCAGAGATGTGGGGGGTGAGAGGATCCACCAGAGACAGAGTGGGGAACAGAACAGGCACATTGACTGAAATATACTGCTGACAGGAGCAGCGGATGAGACAGGAGAGGTCTGCTGCACCATGTGGGTTTCTCCCTGGCGGGCCGGAGATCGAACTCCTGCTGCAGAGGCTGCAGATTGCTTCATAGTACAGTGCTTAACCCCTTGCACCACCAGGGAGGCCCTGGATAGATTTACTTTTTGTAGGCAACAAAAATGAATGTTTTTCCTTAACATGACCATAAGATTTTTTTTGCCTTGAGGGCATTTTTGCACCTGGGATGGGTTCTGACTCTGCCTAAGACTGAGAAGTAAAACTCCCAGAATGTAATAACAACTCTTCTGTACAGCTGAAGTCCTGAGTGAAGAGCCCATTCTGAAGTGGTATAAAGATGCTCATGTTGCAAAGGGCAAAAGTGTCTTCCTTGAGCAAATGAAGAAGTTTGTAGAGTGGCTCAAAAATGCCGAAGAAGGTGAGTGTTTTCCTTTGTGCTCTTTGTTTAATGAAGTATTTTAATTCGCTTCACACACATGCTGCCTTCCTTCATTCCAATACCATTTTATACCTATAGAGTACAGATACTTGTTTAATTTTGACAGATCTGCAAATACTCACTTTAAGGCAGGTGAGAAAACTAGACTTTAAATTATTGGGGTATTTTTGATGACTCCACTGTAATATATACTGAGCATCCTTAGAAGAAAAATTGAAATATTCGACATTTAATAAATAAGAATTTTGAGATCTACAAATGCTTAATTGTTCTCATATAAATACATTGTTAACAAAATTTCCTGACTAAAATAAAGTTTTGAATGAGGACTTTTGCTTTCTGTTAATTATATAATGATTGACTACATTTTTTCCCCCTTTCTAGAATCTGAGTCTGAAGCTGAAGAAGGTGACTGAATTTGAAACTACACCCTCTAGTAAAGCAAACAGGAGTTGTAGATAAATGTCATGTCTCATGTGTCCTGGTTCTTACATCTTCCTACCTCCCTATATCAAGCATGATATAAGGGCTTTCATGGCAAATTTTATTTTAACTATTTCTATGGTTACTGGAAATGTTGGGTTTAGTTTCTAAAACCATGTTTTAAGTAGCTACAGGAGCTATAGATTTGAATCTAATGTTGCATTAGTCTTTTCAGTTATCTTCTACCTCCTGTATTTTCTACTGTAATAATGTAATTTAAGGCCTTCCACAATGAAAAATTCACTTTATTCCCTGGGTTTTCTATATAAACAGTTTTCAAAATATGATTTGGTTAAAAATAATTTGTTATATAAATTCTGTTTGCAAATTAAACTGTAAAAGTATCCAAAGTCTCAAAAGGCAATGATTTGTGTGATAATTTGGTATGCCCAAAGCCCTACTCATCATTGAAATCTCATGTACAATAATTGAATTCATTTAACATGAATCTTGAGTATTTGGACCATTACTTGCATGTTAATGTTTTCTTGCATTTTTAACCTCAGATGTTGTTGAGCTCAACTGTTCTCTGGTTTTCATTCCTTAGTGAAGCCCTGGAGAATAAGCTTGGAAGTGAGGTCTTTGGGAAATCATATGTGGCAGAGATGATGGGAAGAAACTTAGGCATTCAGTTTGTCACTTTCCAGGCAAAACAAAGGGTATTCTGTTCATACATTTTCAAATATACCTTAGAAGAGTCTTGTCATTTAAAGTATCTACACTTGTCATACACTTAAATTGATAGGAAAAGATTCAGAGTAGTGTTAATAAAGGAAATGAATGTACTAAACCCAGTAAAAATTGTTGGAAATATGGTTATCAGAATGTTCTAATTGGGATTCTCAATATAATTCTTATTTCCTTTCAACTTAGAGTCTTTGTTGTAAAGATGAAGTGCAGTGATGATACATAACTGCTTGGTCATACTGGACTAACTTCATTCTCTTAACATACTCAGTAACGTTAACATACTCTAGTTGCCATTTTTTTAGTTGCCATGAGCCAAATATTTCTTCTATACAATTGATCCACTTATTTTAAGGCTCCTTTTAATTTCCATCTTTTCTTGCTGCTACCCGTCTGTGTATGTAGTCATTAGAAATGTAGCCACTTTCTGGGAGAAAGACTTCATGTTAATGTTAAAAGTGAACATTTTGGAAGTTATTTGATTAGTGAAAGAAACTAGCTTGAAATAAAGCCTCCACGTGCTTAGTGGCAATTACCCCTTTCAAAGGTGCCATTCCTACAAACTAGGATTTTTGGTATTTTAAAGTTCATGTAGAGGGAATACCATGTAATTTAATTTGAAATAAAGATTTAGTAACCTTATGAAGAAGAGCATAATAACTGATACTATTGTGAATGGGGTGAGATTGTTAATGAATAACTTTGATAAAGTTTTCATGCACAAGCAAAATGTATTGACTAGGTTTCTACATAGTGATCCGCTTTTACTTTGTAACTTGTAGTCTTCAAAAGACTTTTTTTTTTTTTAAATAAAGTCCATCCTTACAAATAGGTTACCTAGGTCAGTCTTCTTTTTTAAATTTTTTATTTTTTGTAAATTCCATGTCAATACCTAGTGGTACTGTATGTTCTGTGGTCAGGTATCTACTGTGTAAGCATTAAACAATTGCTCTTTTCACCCTTCTGACTCCCAAACTATAAGCAACATACACAGAATTCTGATGTAGCAGGAAATACATTTTTTAACATTTCTACAACCAAATCATTGCATGTTTACTGCCGTACACGTGTACCCTGGTTTATTATATACTGTGTATAGTGGAGTGTGTAGTCTTCCAGAACTACGTTATGATCTTTGTCTGATCATAATTTTTTTTCTTCATAATGACAGAGTAGTGTTTACTAACTGCAATATTACAGTAAATGGGTAAATCACCTGTGGCAGTATAAAGAAGGGAATGCTTTCTAAAAAGATTTTGCAGATTTTCATTATGAATTTTAAATGGAAATTTTGGAATTCAGCTGCCAGTGCCAACTCATGGCCTCAAATATGTAACTCTTAATATAGATGTTAAAAATTGTACTTGAAATTATGGTTGGATAAATGTTAGTTGATTTTCCTCCCTTGGCATCCATTTTTACGCATAAGTTTCTCAGATGCCATAATTGTGTATTTAGAGGTGATCATAAGTTGCTTAGTTATTCTTGGAATATTGTCCTAGAGATATTTATCATTCTGTTCTTAAAAACATTCCAGATACCAAAAATGCCACAGGATATTTCAAACATAAAATGACGATAGTGGTGAGAAGAAATGCATGAAACCAAGAGATTTACTTCTAATTCAATGCTTCTCAAAGCCTTTTCTCATTATCAACCCCCTAAAGCCTTTAGACTTTTTCTAATAGTACCCAAAAAAATTCTAATGTAGATAAACTGTGTACGTAGTATAACTTCTCTGTACATAGAAAAGGTTCTGGGTTTGTTTTTTTTTTGTCCCACTTGGAGGTGATAATTGCTACCCGCCCCCCAAGGATACATGCTCTATTATCTTTCCTAAAAGGTGAGATGATGCACTGGTAGACTCATCTTGGTTTATCTGTGCCTGGAAGTAATGTTTTTTTGCCAGTGTCACTGAACATTAAGGGATACATTTTCTGCCAATCACCATCTTTTAACAGTTGTGCTTTATTCCTGGCCCACCATAGGCATCAGACAAGTTGACTTTTGCAATCTTAACAGAATCTTACTTGATTCTAAGTATATTATAAGTAGAGTAAATTTGGTTCCTTATCTATAAAAATTAAAATCCTAGTTTATTTTAAATTGTTTGACCCTTTGATTAATGATATGGAAGTTTTAGTGATGACATATCTAAACTGTCAAATCAAGTGGGCTGCTTCCAGGAATTGAGAACCGTTGATTGGCTCTAAATGTAACAGAGATGCCAAAGTTTTAGTGCACATTATTGCTTAGACTACTGAATTGCCTTTGTAAAATTTTCCTCAGATGCTGCCTACATGTGCCATGTTAGTTACCAAGCATTTGTTAGAATTCTGATAAATTGCCTTGCTGTGATTTATCGTATGAAGTATTAGTTCTCTAGTATTAATATAAAGTATTTTTATTCACCAGCTTATAAGAGACGTAAAGGTTTAAAACAATTATTAAAGAATAAAAAGTTTTTCCTTAGGCTTTAAGTGGAATCAAGAAAATGTGATGCCTTTACTACAAAGTAATGAATTTTAAATTGGCTTCCCCCTAAAAACTTGAATTACGGTGAATTTGTACCTAAACACTTCTTATACTTATATATTATGTATGAAAATTGGTGTGGATCAGAAAGGCTTCCAACTCTCCTATTCACTGATTTCCCCATCTAACCAGGCGTAATGAGAGTCATTGCTAATCCAGTCATTTAAATAAAGCTTAGTTGCTTGCAGTACCTTCTAGAGTGCCCTAGAGGAAACAGTGGTAAAAACTCTGTTTAATCCTTTGCATTTGTAGACTTTATCTAGAAAGGGACCAGTCTCTTAATACACTGATACAGTTTATGATTATAAACTGAATGTTTATGATTGTATTAGGCTTGGTTCAGGAACTGCATTAAATATGTATAATGAATTGGGGGTGCTACAAAGTTTTTGAATGTAATTGGGCTGTTCCACTTCAGGGAATTCCTAGTCAGTGTAACCATTTAAAAATCCTTAAAGACTAAAATAATTAAAACCATTTTTTTAATGCTGAAATCCTGATGGCTGTGCTTACAAGTTGACTTAGAAGTAAACCTATTGAGGAATTAAATGACCCATTTGTAGACTGAAACCTATTGCTTAAAAAAGTGTTCTACATTCTCTGGCATCTTAAGAATGAAGTATTTTCTCTGTAAATACACCTCATTTCCATTCTAGTTAGGAGTAATGGATCCCGGCATGGCAAACAACTGAAGATCGGCAAAAACTGGATAGCTGGTAATCCAGGTAGTTCTTGGCACTCTGAACAACCTCAAGTACAGCCATCCAAGTCAGTAATTACATTGCTGCATTATTTCTGTGTTTTACTGTGAAATTTGCTTGTCTGTACCCTTGAAATTGAATAAAATTTCATGAGACTCCTTGTTGAGAAAAAAGCAATGACTTGCATTGGTGGTTGTGTGCTGATACGCTTTAAGTGCTGGCCTGTTAAGGTTCAGTCTTTGTTCTTAATCCTTTCTGGTTCGCTTCAGTGTTATAAATACTGTTGAATTTTTTTGTCCAGCCCTCTTTTACTGTTTAGCTCACTTATACTTCAAAGTCATATCAGTGTTCCTAAAATGCCATTGTGTGCACTTCACAAAATAGTAATGTCACATTCTCCTGAACCTTACGGCTGCTTTCCCTCTCAGCTCACATCTTCCAGATCAAGTTCTGTTCATTCCAAATACAAAATAATTCTCCAACTCCTTCACCCTAATTCAGGCCATCACCAGCATCTATTAACACAACAGCTAGAGTAGTCTCTCTTTAAGGTATATATATTTCAACTGTTCAAAATCTTGATCTTTTCCTGGAAGGCCTCTTGATTTCTTTACCTTAACCTGCCTTTCCCCTCACAAGTGTGGCCATTATCTCTATAGTATTAGTCACATAGTAAGCGTTAAATATTTGACTAAGAAATGAAAATTGGCATGATAATATTTCCTGGATTAGAATACTTAAAAAGGAACAGAGCGGTGTTTTGTGTAATAGAAGATGTTCTGTGGATTACATTTAAATACTTAAAAGCCAACTTTTCTTGGACAAGGTCAAATACGAGATACTTAATATTCTGCTAGTGTTGCTCTGAAACCTGTCTGAATAAATAGTAAAGGCATTTGTGAGGTACCCTGCCCAGCTTTAGGGCTATGGTAGTGAACAGGGCTGGGTATTGTGTTCAGGCTACATTGTTTGCTAAGAGTATGTGGCTAACAATTCCAGTCCTGAGGTACAAGCTTGTTAGATCTGAAGACATCAGTTTAAGCAAGGTAATAATGGTAGTTCCAACCACCATGGGGGGCAGTATGTTTTGTCTAAATGTGGTCAGGCATTTAATGTCCTCCCGATATTCCATTTTAACTACACTGTAGTCTCTCATCTGCAGGAGATACCATCTACCACCCCTGGTGGATTCCTGAAACCACAAATATAGAACTTCCTATACATACACATCTTAGATAAAATTTATCACTTTGACACAATAAAACAGAGCATGTTGCAACTAACACTGAATGGTTAGAAACAGCAAAAGGAGGCCTCCTCTGGTGGCACAGGCAGTTGAGCTCAGGGCTGTGAAGCTGTCCGCAGCTTCTGCAGCGTGGGTTCGATCCCGGCTAGCGGGCAAGAAGCCCACATGGTGCAGCAGACCTCCTTTCTCCCCCGCTGCTCCCCAGTCTGTCTCTGGTGAATCCGCTCACCCTCCTGCACATCTGGCCTGTACCCCAGTTCTTGTACATATGAATAAATAAATCTTTAAATAAATAAATAAATATATCCTCTGTCCCTTGAAAATGGATTTAAAAAAAAAAAAAAAACAGCAAAATTGAACAGCCAAAATCAAGAAGAGATATTTGAGTAGACTAATTACAAGAAAAAATGAAGTGGTAGTGTGCTTGTTTCCATCTCTCACCATCAACCTTCCCCTCCTCACCTTTTCGGCCAGCTTGTGCCCTTGTTGGTTGTAGACTAGACCAATGTCATCAGGCTCCCAGGGAAGCCTACAGGAATTTCTAGCAGAGGAGGACTGAAATGGATGCAGGATTTGTTCCTTCCTGTTTGCTGACTGTTCCTGTCAATGTCACCTCAGAATGATCCTTCACTTGGGCAGTGCTGCTTTGTACCAATTTGCAGTTTGCCCACATGAACATAATGAGGCCTGTAGTTACGTCACAGTGACGTCCTATCTTGTGCAGAACAAAATCTAGTATTACAGGGTCTCCCTGGTGACACCAGGGTCAAAGACAGCACTATCAAGCTATTGCCAGCCACTGCAGCACGAGTTCGATACCCAGCCGGCCAGGGAGCCACCCACATGGCACAGCAGACCTCTCCTGACTCCTGCTGGCTCCCCTCAGCAGTGTACTTCATTAGATGTGCCTGTTCTGTTCCTCACTCTGTCTCTGGTGAATCCTCTCAGCCCCTCCCCCCCCACACACACACCCCTCTGGCCTGTACCCCAGTTCTTGTATGCATAAATAAATAAATCCCTTTTTTAAAAAAACTTAACAAAAAATATTGGCCTCTTAAGGTTTATGTAATGCATTTACTTTCAGTCATGTAACCGGTGTACTTTGACCAGTCTTAGATTAGGAATTAGTGTTACTGATTACTCACGTTGCCATCTTTGATGGCAAAATTTACACAACTCAAAACTTATTTAACTTCTCCCAGGCAGGCCTCTCTGGTGGCGCAAGGGGCTAAGTCTCAGCATTATGAAGCTATCAGCAGCCACTGCAACACGAGTTTGATCCCTGGCCAGAGAGGTGACCCACATGGCACAACAGACCTCTCCTGACTCGTCCGCTGCTCCCCTCAGCTGTGTATTTCAGTCAATCTGCCTGTTCTGCTCCCCACTCTGTCTCTGGTGAATCCTTTCACCTCTCCCCCTGCACCTCTGGCCTGCACCCCAGCTCTTGTATGCATAAATAAATAAATCTTTTAAATAAGTAAATAAATTCTCCCAGGCCATTTTTGGGAATAAGAAAGTGACTATTAATTTTTTTTTTTTTAAGATTTATTTATTTATTTATACAAGCACTGGGTACAGTCAGAAGCGCGGGAGGGTCAGAGAATTCACCAGAGCCAGAGCAGGGAACAGAACAGGCAGACTGACAAAATACACTGCTGAGGGGCACAGCTGGCATGTCAGGAGAGGTCTGCACGCCATGTGGGACCCTCACCAGTAGCCCGGGATCAAACCGGCACTGCAGAGGCTGCAGGCAGCTTCGCAGCCCAGCGCTCAATCACTGCGCCACCAGGGGAGGCCTGACTAGTAATTATTTTTATACAATTTATACTGAGGTTAAAATATATGGTTACTTAAAAGAAAATTTTATTTCCGGTGTAATTTCCCTTCCACTCCCCTATCTTTCCTCTAGGATCTCAATTTCTGTTCTAATCCACAGAAAATATTTGTGCTTTTTTTATTTTCAAGTTCTAATGTCCAAGTGGGCTTTGGCTACACATCAGTGCCCTCTACTGGACAGAAGCCCATCAATTTCTGCAGAAATGTTGCCTTCTCCCTCCCCTCTCAATACAGCAAATCAAGACTGGACATTTGTTTTGATTCTTTGTGGAATGGAATTCACTGTAACTACTCACTGCAGTACCTCACTGTACTATGTAAGTACCTGCAAGTTTTCTTTTTTTTTTTTCTTTTGTATTTTACAAAACCAGGCTTTAAAAACTTATTACTAGAAGGCCTCCCTAGTGGCCTGGGGTTAAGTCTCAACACTATCACTGCTAGGCCTGAGTTCGATCCCTGGCCAGGGAGCAACCCACATGGCGCAGCAGACCTCTCCTGTCTTGCCCACTGCTCCCCTCAGCAGTGTACTTCATTCAATCCACCTGTACTGTTCCCCACTCTGTCTCTGGTGAATCCTCTCACGCCCCGCACCTCTGGCTTACATCCCAGTTCTTGTATGCATAAATAAATAAATATTAAAAAAATAAAAATAAAAAATACCTCTAAAAAAAACCTTACTAGAACACAAACACTTCTGATACGCCCTGTATGCTCGTTTTTTTCCCCATCACCTGCCCTTATATCACCTTTTTTTTTAAAAAAAAAAAGATTTATTTATTTATTTATACAAGCGCTGGGTACCGTCAGAGGAGGAGGGTGAGAGAATTCACCAGAGTCAGAGTGGGGAGCAGAGCAGGCAGAGGGACCGAAGTACACTGCTGAGGGGAGCAGCGGGCAGCAGGAGAGGTCTGCGCGCCATGTGGGACCCTCTCCCGGCGGCCGGGGCTCGAACCGGGGGTGCAAAGGCTAAGGGCAGCTTCGCAGCCCAGCGCTCAACCGCTGTGCCACCGGGGAGGCCCCTTATATCACCTTTGACGCTTCCTCCCATCTCTCTCCTTTGATATCAGAAACTACTTGATTACTGAGAGTCCACTAGCTTACAATTACTTTGCTTTGTCTACTCATCTGCTATGATTCCTTGTTACTCGGATGAAAACATCCCATATTTGTCTTTATCTTTCCAATTTGTCTTACTACACGTCATTCCTTTGAGCTCCTTCCATTTTGCTGTAAATAGTAACATTTCTTCCTTATAGCTGAATAGTATTCCATTGTGTGGCTATACACGTCTTCTTCACCCAGTCCTCCACCAGTGGGCACCTGGATTGCTGCCAAGTCCTAGCTGTTGTGAGTGATGCTCCAACAAATATTGTGAAGCATATAATTTTTTGAGTTGGTGGTTTCATACTTTTCAGTTGGATGCCCAAAAATCAAATTGCTGGGTCATATGGTATTTCCATTTTTATTTTATATTTTCACAGAGAGTATATTTTATTTTATCTATATATAATTGATATAGAACACTGAAAAACATGGAACGCTTCACAAATCTGCATGTCATCCTTGCACAGTGGCCATGCTAATCTTCTCTGTATCGCTGCAATTTTAGTATAAGTGCTACCAAAGTGAGTACCCATTTTTAGTTTTTTAAGGTAGATTCAGATCGTTCTTCAACATGGCTGACCCAGTTTCCATCCCCACCAACAATGCATTACTGTTCCTCTTTCTCCACATTCTCCCCAGCACTTATTGCTGAAGGTCCTTTATATACGACATTCTCATAAGTGTGAGATATAGCGCTATGGTTTTGACTTCTGTCCTTCCTATTAAAAGTGATGTTGAGCATTTTCCCAACTATCATATTAGACAACTGTCTGTTCATATCACTGCCCCTTCAATTGGGTTGTTTTTTTTCTATTGTTAAATTGAATCATATGTGTGTGTATATATATATATATATATATATATATATATATATATATATATATATATCTTGGATATTAACTCCCTGACAATTTTATTATCTGAATATTTTCTCCCATTCAGTAGGATGTGTTTTTTGTTTTTTGTTGTTTTTTTTTTTAAGATTTATTTATTTATGCATGCAAGAACTGGGGTTTAGGCCATAGGTGCAGGGGGTGAGAGGAGGATTCACCAGAGACAGAGTGGGGAACAGAACAGGAGGAATGACTGAAATACACTGCCGAGGGGAGCAGTGGGCAAGTCAGGAGAGGTCTGCTGCGCCATGTGGGTAGCTCCCTGGCCGGCAGGGGATGGAACTCGTGCTGCAAAGGCTGCGGATTGCTTCACAGTGCAGTGCTTTAACCCCTTGCACCACCAGGGAGGCCCCCAGTAGGATGTGTTTTTAGTCTTCTATTTTCTTTGGCTCTGTAAAGCGTTTTAAGGTAGTCACAATTTTTTTTTTTCCAGGCTTGATGTTTTCCTGGAGCAAAACTTCAATGAAAGGCGGCTTTTGTTTATAGAATGTAATGTGTGTGGTGGCTCTCCAACCCACTTTGACCCAAATGAAAATAACCACTAAGCCTGCCTATGTATTTTCATATTTTCCGTTTATATAAAAAATCTGTTTGTTTGCTTCACGTTCATAAAAATCCCAACACTATAAATGAAAATCTCTCTTACCTATCCCATAACAAATATGGGATTTTATATAAAAATAAAAACATGTTTTTATATATATTTATATATTTAAATTTATAAATATATATTTATATTTATAAATATTTGTTGGCCAGCCCTGCTAAGGGAGGTCACAGAGCCCCATCTTTTGTAATTTCACTGTCATCAGTAATTCTCTTCTGTCGTTCAATTGCCCTCTTGTGTACACAAGCCTCTTTTCTGATCATCACATCATTTTCATAATTGCTGTTGTTGGCTTGTGTAGCTAAGATTTCCATCCGACCAAAACTTAAACTCCAGAAACTTGTGTCCAAACTTGTAGTAGTGCAGGAAGAAATCGCTGACCATATCCATTTTACCACACCCCAGTTGCTTATTTTTGCTTTTATTTCCCTTGCTGTAGGGATCTCCAAAAATATCTTTATTATTGATGATATACCACCAGTATTCTCTTCCAAGTGTTTCCATTGTTGCAGGTCTTATAGCTATGTAAGTCCAATCCACTTTTTAGTTTTCGTATATGGGGAGCATTCCACCTCATTATTTTACATATATCCATCCAGTCTTCACAGCACTATTGTGTGTTTTTTTTAAGATTTTGTTTTTAAAGATTTATTTTATTTATGTATACAAGAACTGGGGTGTAGGCTAGAGGTGTGGGGGTAAGATTTACCACAGAGTAGGGAGCAGAACAGGTGGATCCACTGAAATACACTGCTGAGGGGAGCAATGGGCAAGACAGGAGAGGTCTGCTGCACCATGTGGGTAGCTCCCTGGCTGGGGATTGAACTAAGGTCATAGTGGTGATAGCACTAAGACTTATCTATAGGCCACCCCGACTGCTTTTACTGGTCCAAATAAATTTAATATGTTGGGCCTTCTGGTTGCCTAGGGGCTAAATTTCTACAGCCTGAGTTACCTCTCTTGTATTGCCCACTGCTCTCCTCAGAGGTATATTTCAGTAAATCTGCCTGTTCTGTTCCCCACTCTGTCTCTGGTGAATTCTCTCACCCCCTGCACCTCTGCCTACACTCCAGTTCTTCTACAAGAAAAAAAAGTTACTATCTTTTTGTCCTATTTCCTTGAAGAATATCGTTGGGGTTTTAATAGAGTACACTAAATCTATATTTGCTTTAGGTAGAATAGATATTTTCATATTAAGCAAGAATTTGTGGAATCTCACATTTGTGGGGTTCTTCACCTCTGGGCTCACAACTGTAAGATACAGCTCAGTGTTAGGGTGCAACAACAGCATTGATTTACAGACAAATTGGGATAAGGAAAATGTTTCTGAGGCCACAATTGGCCCCAAGACACAATCGGCCCGCAATTGGCACAGTGTCCACTAAAAAATGCTTGTGCAAGGTACTGTTGTCCCTCCACTGAGAGACTGGAACTGGTGGCACAGTGGGAAGCAGCAGGCCAGGATCCAACTACCTGTGGAGCTGGGGTTGTCACAAGTGGCGCGGCTTGGGCAGCACCTCAGCAGCGCAGCACAATCTGAAGCTGGGCCAGGCAGTTTCAGATGCCAGACCTGACCTCTCTCTAGGGGTGCCAGCCATAGGTCAGTGGCACTCCCAACAGATGCAGCTGATGTATGAAATTTTTTGCTAAGGTGCTTTCTGAAGCAGAGTCAAGTCTCCTCTGAAGCTTCTTCTGAGCTGAGTCAGACCTTTTCACCAACTAAAGCCTTCCCAAATAGCCTCAAGCCTCTCTCAAGTCAAATGGAACCTTGCGGAAACTTCGGCTTCTATTCCCCTTCGGGTACTGGCCTTGCAAATCTGATTACTCCATTTTCCAGCTGTTGCCAAGACTTAATTGGTGTGAGTGCCATTGAACCTAATTGATGCTAGTGGTCGATTTTCAACCGTGGACACCTGGTGGAGCAGGAGGGACGTGATATAAGGGCAGGATCACTCAGAGATGGGAGATGGCTGTGAGAGGATGAGTGACTACAGAGAGGCAAGACCATGAGTGAATGCCAGAGCCCAGAGAAAAAATAAAGATTGTTGGGGAACTAGGCAGCTCCCTTGCCAGCCTGCCTCCAGCCTTCTCTGCTTGGCCCTCGCCTGCCTCCTTGCATGCCAGCCTTCCTGCCTGTGTACCTGGTTCCCTGAGAGAGCATTAAAGCCTGAAAAATCCACCGAGGGCTCTGGGGATCTCCTTTATCCATCTGGCCGGATCCATAATGAAACTGCTCTGTGCTTGCTGGCACTACACTAAGGTAATTACTATAATCTTCCTGAGTTTTACTTATAATAGAGACAAGCACAGATATTTAGTATATTCTTAGGTCATGCAATTAGTAGATCTCAATCTAAGGAAATTTTTTGTTCTGTAGCTAGGATCCTTATCTAGGCAAGAATTTACAGTAGGGTACTATACAAATCAGCTTGAAACTTCTCAGCCTTAATCACGTCAAATTTCTTTTTTTTTTTAAAGATTGATTTATTTATGCATACAAGAACTGGGGTGTAAGCCAGAGGTGTGGGGGTGGGAGGATTCACCAGAGAGTGGGGAATAGAACAGGCAGATCTACTGAAATACACTGCTGAGGGGAGCAGTGGGCAAGACAGGAGAGGTCTGCTGCACCATGTGGGTGGCTCCCTGGCTGGCTGGGGCTCAAACTTGTGCTGCAGTGACTGGCAATAGCTTGATAGCAGTGTCTTTAACCCCTGCGCCACCAGGGAGGCCCCTCAAATTTCTTTAAAAAAAAAAAAAAACTTAACCCACATACCCTTCTTTACATCCTCCACAAAAATTAACTCAATGTCAAACACAAAACTATAAAAACCCTAGAAGTAGCAAAAGATCTTGGTTATAGTGATGACTTTTTAAAAAAATATTTATGCATACAGGAACTGGGGTGTAGGCCAGAGATGCAGGGTATGAGACAATACACCTGAGACAGTGTAGGGCAGAACAGGTAGATCTATTGAAATACACTCCTGAGGGGAGCAGTGGGTGACACAGGAGAGGTCTGCTGTGCCATGTGGGTAGCTTCCTGGCCAGGGATTACACTCAGGCTGTAGCGGTGATAGTGCTGAGACTTAACCCCTACAGCACCAGGGAGACCCAGGTGGTGACTTTTCTTAGCTGCAAACCAAAAAGTACTCCACATAAGAACGGATAAATTGGATGTGGGGTATATTAACTCATCAGGCTTTTCACACAACCTGACTGTGACTATCACTTGTAACCTTGATCTTGTTAACGCTGAAGGCACATAGGTCTGGGACACAAGTGCCAGAGTATGGACACCTGAGCATGGGTGTGTGCGCATGTGCAAGTGTGCACACCTGTGCCTAAGAGGGGGGATAAAAGGGCAGCGTCACCCTGGGGAAGGGGGTTCAAGTTGCTGTCTCCCTGCAGGCTTGTTTCCCCTGCTCACCATTAAGATCTGTAAAAACAATGCCAAGGGCTCCAAAATTCTTCAAATCGCTAGACCCAATGGTGAACCTAACTGGCCTGGGATGGTTGCAAAACACTGGACTTCTTAAAATTTACCCAAAGGAATTGCAAACTTACATCCACATAAAAATCTACATAGTTTTAGCAGTTTTATTCATAAATGTCAAAACTTGGGGAAGCAACCAACATGTCCTCAGTAAATGGATAAACTGTCACATCCCGACAATGGTGTTTTGATTCAGCAAAGAAATGCGCTTTGTGCCCATGGATGACTCTGAGGAAGCATCAGGTCTCCTTTTCTATGTGGCAGTGGAAGCGGTCATAAATGCAAGGCCACACAAGGTGGATGGAAGAGTTGTGGAACCAAAGGGGGTGTGTCATAAGGTTCTCAGAGACCTGGTGCCCGTTTAACTGAAATTTTTTTTTATTGGTGGCATTAATGATTATTTTGAGCATATGGGAAAATTAAAGTGATTGAAATCATGGCTGATGGAGGCAGTGGCAAGGAGAGGCTTTGCTTTGTAGCCTTTGATGACCTTGAGTCTGTAGACAAGATTGTCATTAAGAAAAACCATATGGTGGGGGCCTCCCTATTGGCGCAAGGGTTAAATCTCAGGGCTATCATGCTATTGCCAGCAACTACGGCATGAGTTCGACCCCTGGCCAGGGAGCTAACCCACATGGTGCAGAAGACCTCTCCTGCCTTGCCTGCTACTCCCCTCAGCAGTGTATTTCAGTGGATCTACCTGTTCTGCTCCCCACTCTCTGGTGAATCCTCTCACTCCCCCCAGCCCTGGCCTACACCCCAGTTCTTGCATTTTTTTTTTTAAGATTCATTTATTTTATTTTATTTATACAAGCACTGGGTAGTCAGAAGCGCGGGAGGGTGTGAGAATTCACCAGATCCAAAGCAGAGAGTAGAACCAGCAGACTGACAAAATACACTGCTGAGGGGAGCAGCGGTTGGCAGGAGAGGTCTGCGTGCCATGTGGGACCCTCGCCCGGTGGCCAGGGATCGAACCAGCGCTGCAGAGGCTGGGGGCAGCTTCGCAACCCAACGCTCAACCGCTGCGCCACCGGAGAGGCCCTCTTGCATTTTTTTTTAAATTGCCATATTGTGAATGACCACAGCTGTGAAGTAGGAAAACCCTATTTTTTTTTAAGATTTATTTATGCATACAAGAACTAGGGTGTAGGCCAGCAGTGGGGGGGGGGGTGAGATGATTCACCAATGAGGGGGAACAGGAGGACTGACTGACTGAAATATACTGCTGAGGGGAGCAGTGAGCAAGACAGGTCTGCTCCACCATGTGGGTCACCTCCTTGGCGGGGGATCAAACTCGTGCTGTAGTAGTTGCGGATTGCTTCATTGTGCTGACGCTTAACCCCTTGTGCCACCAGGGAGGCCCAGGAAAGCCCTATTTCAGTAAGTAAACCCTTAAATAAGGGTCCTGGAGATGATTTTGGTGGGTCTAACTTTGCTAACGGAGGCAACTTCAGTTGTCAAAGTGGCTTTGATGGTAGCCATAGTGATGGTGGGTAGGGTGGCTGGGGTTGGTTATAATTGATTTGACAGTGGTGGAAGCTACAATTTTGGCAATTTTATCTGTCTTCAAACTTTGGATCTATAAAAGGAGGAAGCTGGAGGTAGAAGCTCTGGTCCCTTTGGAGGTCAATATTTTGTCAAAACACAAAATCAAGGTGGTTCCAGCAGCAGGAGTAGCTATGGCCGTGCAGGGTTTTGTTTTTTTTTTTATTTATGCATATAAGAACTGGGGTCTAGGGCCTCCATGGCAGCGCAATGGATTCAGTACAGCGCTGTGAAGCTGTCTGCAGTCTCTGCAGCATGAGTTCGATCCCCGGCCAGGTAACTACCTACATGGCGCTGCTGACCTCTCCTGTCACCCGCTGTTCCCCTCAGCAGTGTATTTCAGTCTGTCTTTTCTATTCCCTGCTCTGTCTCTGATGAATCCTTTCACCCCCCTGCACCTCTGGCCTGTACCCCAGCTCTTATATGCATAAATAAATCTTTAAAAAATATTAAAAAAAAGAACCTGGTCTAAGCCAGAGGTTTGGTGGTGGTGAGAGGATTCAACAGAGAAAGCGGGGAGCAGAACAGGTAGATCCATTGAAATACACTGCAGCAGGTGAGACAGGAGAGGTGTGCTGTGCCATGTGGGTCAGCTCCCTGGCTGGGGATCAAACTCATCCCACTCACGCTGCAGTGGCTGGCGATAGCTTGATAGTGCCAGGGAGACCCCGGCAGTGCAGGTTTTAATTAACTGCCAAGAAACAAAGCTTGGAGAACCAGAGAAGTGATAGGAATGCCACAGGTTACAACAGATTTGTGAACTCAGCCTAGTACAGTGGTGGCAGTGCTACAAAGACATGTTTTAGAAATATGCACATGTATGGGCAGAAAACTCAAGGGCTTTATCATTCCAAGATAGTTTTTTTTTGAAAGATTTATACACACATCTGGGGTACAGGCCAGAGATGCAGGGGGAGGGGTGAGGATTCACCAGAGTGGGAGTAAACAGAACAGGCAGACTGACTGAAATACATTGCCAAGGGGAACAGCGGGCAAGACAGGAGAGGTCTGCTGCACCATGTGTGTAGCTCCTGGGCCGGCCCGGGACTGAACTTGTACTGCAGAGGCTGCAGATAGCTTCACTGTCCAGTGCTTAACTACTTGGGCCACCAAGGAGGACCCCAAGACGGGTTTTAATGTAGTTTTCTTTTTCGCACCCATGATGCTACCTGCTAAATCTAAGTCTGATCATGATGCTGAACGTGTGAAAAAAAGCATTAAGGCTATGAAAAGACATAAACCTTAAAAGTGCATTCTACTTAAGTGAAAGATGCCATTCTGAAATGATGACATCATAATCAATGATCAGGGCTTCCTTGGTGGCCTAAGGGTTAAGTCTCAGCGCTATTACTCCTATGGCCTGTGTTCAATCCCAGCAGACCTCTCCTGTCTTGCCTGCTCTCCCCTTTAGTGTATTTCAATGGATCCACTGGTCTGCTCTCCAAGTGTCTGGTGAATCCTCTCACCACCCCCACACCTCTGGCCTACTCCACAGTTCTATGCAAAACCAAAATAAATCATTCCTTAATCTAGTAAGGAAATGTTGATAATGAGCTAAACTATGAATGTGTGGGAGCATGCATTTCTTTGTACTTTCAATTTTGCTGAGCCCAAACCACTGGCTTACCATGCATTTCTAAATGAATCAGATAAAACTATGTACAAAACCCTGACTTTACTGAAGTCAGTTGGGTCAGTAAGACTTCACTGAAAAGGTTTCTAAAAGCTTCTCAGTTCTGAAGGAGCACAGAGCCTTAGGCAAATTGCAGAATCTCACTTAGGAGAGGACAAAAACCAGCAATGCCAAATTTAAATGGGTATAGAGAAAATTGTTTTGGCTAATTTCTAGTTCTTTGTATTCTGTACCTTGGTTTCAATATGTGCGGTTTACAGAAGGAAGGTGTAAGTCCCAATGCTGGTAACCCCTAAAATGCAAACAAATCTAAGTATTTCCAAAGTCTAAAGGAAACCTCCAACAAAATTTTTTATTTTAATGTTTTTATTTATATATATATTTACATCATTGTTCATTTTTGTACAATGTTTGATTTTTCCTTGGGTAGTTCCATAGAATTCCCAAGTAACCCATGAACCATCACTTTAGTCTCTAGTGCTCTTCCCCCCGGTTTTGAGCCCTCTCCCACAGAATGTCTGATTTTTGTTTTGCCTGCTAGTTTAGTTTTTTCCTGATCTTGTTTGGTTCCCTTATATTCCCCCCATAAGTGAAACCATCTGATAGTGTTCTGCTACCACTGTCTCTAGTGAATTCTCTCACCCTCCCCACCTCTGGTATACACCCCAGTTCTTATATGCATAAATAAAAACAAATCTTTAAAAAACAAAAATTAAGAAACAGGAAAAATGGCTGGGGAAAAAACAAAGCTACAGATTCATATAAACTGCATTAGCACAAAAAATTTATTCTGGATAAATCATTTCATACAGTAATTACTGAAAAAGATAATTATTTACTTAGCTATACAGTTAATTCAAATTATCCAAACAAAATAAACATGGCAAATACAAAAAAAGTAAGAAATTTCACAAAAGCTGTACAAAATAACTTAGTATTTAAAAATCAGACTGATGCAGTCTATAAGATCTCTTCAAAAGAGCTGTACAATTTTAGCTCTACAGTGCTTTTTTAAGGGGGTAAAAAAAAGGATGTTTTAATGCTTCTTTCAGAGTAATCCTTTTAGTCGGATCGTACTCTAACATCCTCTCGATGAGGTCAAACAGAAGCTCATGTTCAGCATCCTGAGAAAGCATAAATTCCTGAGGAGAAAAGAAATAGAACAGTTCTACTTTCTTACTACTTATTGTAATTTTATTTCGCCACCATAAAAACTCAAGGTTTTAGTCCCTCAAGCAATGACCCAAGCTTACCTTTAAAGGTTTACAGCGTCTTGAAACATATCTGCCAGCAGAACTGTGTTCATCCCAGTCTAATCGATCATGATGAAAATATTTACGTTTCCTAAGAATGAGACAATATCCATTCATGTTTAGGTTGATACTGAAAACTTTAACATCCAGCAACAGCAATTGAATCAATCAGTCAGCATGCTTTTATGGATGAAAGCTTAACATGTTTTAAAAAAGATTTAAAAGACAACCTAGAAATAATTACTGCCTTCTCCCAGAAAGTTAGGTGCTGCTTAAAAGTGAAAAAGCATTGGACTTCATTCTTTTATAGAATTTTCATTAGAACACATAGCTAAGTGGTACAAGGATGATACTCTTAAATAAAACATACCTGGTTTTTTGTATCATGTGTTTTGGTAAAGGTCCAAGAATTCTTTCCATCATCGCCAAGTGCTCCTTACTATCATGTGTCTTTAAAAAAAAAAACAAGAACAAACAAACAAAAAAAACACCTTATCTACTTTGCACATTCTGTTCTCATTTAAATTTCTAGTTTATAGATGGTCAGAAGTTCAAAAAGTGAATCACTTAAAAAGTTCTATGTACTTTTAGTAAATAACAGCTGACAACAAAACATACATTAAGGCCTTACAGAAAAAGTTCAACAATGACTCCCCTAAATTTTTACCTCCCTGGTGGCCTAGGGGTAAAGTCTCAGTACTACCAAGAGTGATGGCCCTCCCATCACAAAGCAGCCTGAGTTTGATTCCCAGCCAGGGAAGTGACCCACATGGTGCAGCAGACCTCTCCTCTCTTGCCCACTGCTCCCCCTCAGCAGTGTATTTCAGTAGATCCACCTGTTCTGCTCCCCATTGTCTTTGGTGCATTCTCTCACCCCCTGTAGCTATGGCCTACACCGCAGTTCTTCTACATAAAAATAAAAATCTTACAAAAAATCTTTAAAAAAATGACACATTATGAAGGCATTACAAATACCCAATAGTGCTGGAATTACAGGATTTTTACTTCCTTACAATTAGCTACAACATCTATACAAGAAAAAAAAAAATCTATGAATGTATACTTTGAAGTAGTCATTCACAAAAAATTAAAAAATAACAGTTCATTTATATCAACAGGCACTTTTCTCACACAAAACCACTCAACAGATCACTGTCACTTACTGGAAATACTGTAAATCCAAGGTAGTATTCAATAAGAATACAGCCTATACTCCAGACATCACATGGTTGGGACCATCCTAAGGCTGCGAAGTAAAGCAAACCATTAGGAAAAAATGCTTAATATTTCTTAAAGTCATTTTTATAAAATGTCATTTGATGTTTGATCTGGAAAGATCCTAAAAGAATCACTTAATTCAAAATTAAATATACTAAGGTAGTATGTAAAACTTAGGGCTTTGGATACATTTGGTTTTCAGGTCTCAAATCTGGCTCACTCTAGTGATTTAGAAT
The DNA here is from genome assembly GCF_014898055.3 of Talpa occidentalis. Classification (NCBI taxonomy): domain Eukaryota; kingdom Metazoa; phylum Chordata; class Mammalia; order Eulipotyphla; family Talpidae; genus Talpa; species Talpa occidentalis. The sequence continues at coordinate 123,753,152 of NW_023603184.1, forward strand.
AAACCATTCCCCTCCCTACACCCTCTTTCCTAACCCGTAAAATAGGGAACTACCTATACCATGCAAGGACTAACTGGATACAAAAAGTTTCTGGGATGTAACAGACATTAAATGACTGTTTTAAAAACCCCATCATAGGGGCCTCCCTGGTGGCACAATGGGTTAAGACTCAGCACTATGAAGCTACTGCCAGCCACTGCAGCACGAGTTTGATCCCTGGCCATGGAGCTACCCATATTGCGCAGATCTCTCCTGTCTCGTCCGCCTGCTCCCCGCAGCAGTGTATTTCAGCAGATCCGCCTCTTCTGCTCCCCACTGTCTCTAGTGAATCCTCTCATCCCCCCCCCCGTACCTCTGACCTACACCCCAGCTCTTGTATGCATAAATAAAATAAACCTTTAACAAATTTATTTTTATGTAATAAATTTCAAAGTCAATTTCTTCAGTAAAGCTATGTACAGTTCTCCCATGCACAATTAAGAAATTCTTACCTAAAATTACTTCAGGTGCCCTATAATGCCTTGTAGACACTAATGTACTGTGATGTTCATCATCATATGTTGCACTTCCAAAGTCTACAACTTTAATATCTGGATTTATCAAAGTACGTTCATCACGTTTCTGAAAAACATAAATGATGTCAGTTAAGGAAGCAAAACATTAAGGTATAAAACATTCATCTGAGGCTGTAAACATTAAAGATATACCATTTTTGGATTATATGCCTCTGTGTAGTCAGATGTCACAAATAAGATGTTTTCAGGTTTTAAATCTGTATGAGTCAACTTATTACTGTGCAAAACTGAAAATGAAACAGAAAAAGTTGCTGTTACATAAAATATCGACAACCACCCCCAAATCTAGGCAAACCAAGCCAAAAATTCCTAACAAAAAGACTTCTTTGATACACCTTTTCCACATATCCAAGCGATCATTCAGTAGCCTGCCAGACAATCAGGGACTAAAACCTACTATCCTCCTACTACCCTAATAACTGGTTAAAAAGTAAAGACAGTAGCATTTTTCTCTTGTGATGCTGAGAATGGCCACTAGTCCCCAATTCTAGCGTAATGGTATAGGTTAATTTTTTCAGTCATCAGAAAGGCTAAACCACAGCTTACAGGAAAATAGATCAATCTATGTTGAAAAGCATACTAACTAAAAGAAATGTGAGGAACTGAACAACATCATGTTCTCATACTTACTCTTTAATCATGCTTCTAAGTGCTTTATACTAGATACCACTTCATTTTCTTAAAAAATGATCCAAATCAGTGTGGCAGCAAGTTAGCCTCAATATACTCAAATTTCTGGAAGATATGCCAAGTACTTACAATTCACAGACTTGCATATCTGATATGCCATCTTCCTGATATGATCCAGTCGAAATGGCAGAAAACCATTTTCTTTTATGAAGTCGTAAGTACTAAGTCCCAAAAGTTCAAAAACAATGCAAATGTGACCATGATGTTCAAACCACTCCAACATCTGGACACAGCGGCTATAAATATGTAAAAAGTAACTTGAGTATAGGTTTTTTAATCCAAAAGCTACCTGATGACATTTTTCCAAGTTCTATTTTGATACTTACAATGTACTGTTTGGGTCTGTTGTATTTAAGTGTTCCAGAACTTGTATTTCTGAGCGAGCAGCTTCACAATATCTATCCACATTTTTAACTATTTTTACTGCCACACGTCTACCTCCCCTGCCAGAAAAAGTTCAGATTAGAAAAACAATACAGATGATGTCCACTTCTTTTTCTCTAACACTCCTTTCAAAGTGCATTTCTTATACTCTCTACCTCCTCCCCCACACTGCCCAACATTTCTGAACACCATTTATTTTTCATGCCTTGAACAGATGCTTGAGCCTGCTGAGGGTGCTGGGCCTTGAGCAGGACCATGCACTACTTGTACTTTTACCCATGGTATTTGTTTTCTTAAATTTATGGTATAGCATTCAGGTTTACCTGATTATGATTAAGTATTCCCTCCTAACTGCAACTCAATCTAAGCAACTAGAAAGATCTTGGGTCATTTGGTTGGTAATACAAACACGTGCTGAGTGACAAAAGCTTCTTTTATCAGACCACCATTCATATGAATTATTTTTTGGTTCTCCAAGTAAACTATGCATCAACTATTCTAATTTAACCAGAATACTGATACTTGACTACCTCAATCAGCTTGACCAAATAAGATTCAACTTCAAAAAAAAAAAAGTACATAATGAATTTTCTAGTCCTATGGTACCTGGTGACTAGTAAATATGTCAAATCTTTCTTTAGTCACGATCACTAGAAAAGTTGGGAAACAGTGGAGGCATAGGTAGGAACTCATTCTTAGAATCTTACAATAGTAGGAAGCCTCACCCAATAATTTAGAAAAAACCCCTATCATTTGGAAGGAAAAAACAAAGCAGGACATCATGTAACAAAAAAAGTAAAACTTCCCATACTATCTTAAATTTCAACCAGGACTTTGATGGAAATAGGTTATTAAAGTATGACACCAATTTATAAATTTTCTCAGTTCTCGACATCTTGTTAGAATGAAACATGGCACTTTCAAACAATACAGGCTTCTAGGTAACCACCCTGAAAACTGTCAGTAGTCTGGGTTGCAAAGCCCCTAATGTAAAAAAATCAATGCTTCTAAGGCTGCGAAGGACTGACTGGGAGTGGGGAGGAGTACAGCCACAACTGTGTCCAGTGGGATAACAAAAAAAAAACAACAAACCTCCTCACCGAAACAATAAAATCTGTTCTCACTTCAGCTTACCATTAACATTAAGAGACTGCACATGCTCTTCATAGGTACTGATTAAAAATACAGGTCAATGCCTTTTTCTGGTAACTTCCTACATCTAATTAGGTTGAAAATCCAAAGCAAAAAAAGGTGTAATTCATTGTCAGACTATTCTAAAGCAAAATAAAATAAATTTCTGCACTATTGACCTCCTCAAATGCAATCTCGGGGTAGTAAACTTACGCTTTATGATCGATGCACTCCACGACTTTTCCAAAAGCTCCTTCACCTAAAGTATCAACAATTTCATCTAAAAGAGAGAAACAAATCTCAGTCATACCACAAAGTGGAAACATTTTACTTATCATAATAAATGCTATCAATGCAGATTATTCTAGTTGATGCTACAAATTTCCTTATCACTAGATACTTTATTGGTCAACACTGCCAAAAAACATATATAACTATTTTAGGTCTAATTTCATTCTTAAGCTAATTTCATTAACTTGATTTACTATTTTGGAAGTTCTGTATAACAAACATTAAATTTCTAAAGAAAGCAAAAACACAATCCCCCCCCACCAAAAGAAATGGAAAAAAAAGAAAAATAACTAAAAAAAAAAAAAGAGAAAGAAAATAAGAATTCCAAATCCCTGAAATCTTAGTCTATATATAGATTATGTTATCTGAAAAGTTAATAAGTGTTGAAAAATATTCTATACATCTTGCACTTAGTACGTCTCCACTCTGACAGATCAGGTGACCCTCCTCATCATCCTCTACACTCCTGGTTCTTTTCCTTCGGTGACTCTTCTGGAAACGTCAAGTGGGCGGCACCAAGATCATCCAGCCAATCAATATACCCGAGTGAATTCAGGGCAGAATACGAAATTCATTCAGCGGGGAGATATTCAGGCATTCAGATACACGCCAGGCCACAAACGGTTGGCAGGAGCAATTTCAAATTCAGTCCCCAGAAATTCACAGGGCACATAGTTTATGTTAACAGGAGAAAAACATGGCAAGGAACAGATTTTCAGATAAGATACTCAAAGTGGCAAGGCAACAAAACATAATACAATTGTTTTTCTTTTTAAAAAAATGCTTAGTTGTAGCAGTCACTGAAACATAATTTTAAGTTTCTAGTGTCCTAATTTAATGTGCAGTTGTAGGAGGTAATATTTACTTGTCAATCTAGACTGTGGCCAAATTAAGATTCCCTAGCTAATCTAAGAAAACAAATATTAAAACAGTAAATAAAATTAAAGTCCTAATTTGGGGAAGGAAAAAAGATTTGACATACATGACTGACTAAATGTCATCTGAACCGATTTCCAAATTAACATATAACTCATCATGTTCAAATCTGTTAAGTGGCTTCCTTAGTGAAAAAGGATTACAGGGCATGCTTTGCTATGACAACTGGGCACCCAATTTTCAATGACACAAAAATAAATGCCAATTGTATTTTTGTGATAAAGCCTCAACTTAACAAATTAAATTTCTTGAAGTACTATTAAAAAAAATCAGAATATCTTCTAATCATTATTAAATAAATGAGCCTAAAATAATCACCTCCCTTATATCAGTGGAATGACAAATAAGTTGCCAATAACAGAATCTGTTACTAAAGAATAAAATATGTACTGCATCTCAGGAATTTCCTACCAATACATAAACATAAAAAAGAATCCTGCAAGTTAAAATTGAGATGACTTCATCTTCCTCAAATAAACAAGCACAAATTCAAGTTTTCCTGTTCCACATGGGAATTAAATTTCCAAAATGTTTTAGAAGTGTTCATACCCCATGTGAATGATGATGTGAAGTACTGTGGTGAATCCTGTGTTTGCTTTTATAACTACTTCTTCCACTTCTACCAGAGGACTTGCTACTATGGTTTTGATATCTGCTTTCATGGTCTCTATGGTGACGTCCAGGTTCATATCCTTGACTGTAGTCATTTCTGTATTCATCAACATAACGACGACTATGATAATCTTTCTCATTTATAGATCTGCTTTCTAAATAATGGCTAGAGAAATAAAAAAAAAAAGTTTCAATGCTTTATACTAATATAAAATATCCTCAAATTATCATATCTCCCCAAAGACAGCACTTGCCGCCATTGGAAATAGAAAGGCATGATAATCCACTACTTATCCACAAAAATATTTTCCCATAGTTTTCTTAAGATATAATTGACATAACACTATAGCGAAAATGTGGCTTTATATTGAGACACTTTAAGTACCCTCCTTACCTATCAGAAGTTTTAGAGTGATTATATTTGCAGCGCTTGTTCTCCCGGGCACTGCTATGAGATCTCCTTTTTCTTTTATGACTGCTGCTGCTCCTCCACTTTCCACAATCCCATTCTTTTTCATCCCAATCAGGACAGCAAGTTCTCTTTGAGTGTCTCATCTACATTTAAAAAAAAAAAGTTTTTTCATCTAAATTGTCCCCCACATGTCAACAATGAGCAGTTTCAAATTCACTCTAGTTGTGAACTTCTGAAACTGTTCTTTTAAATCAAAGTTCAAGTCACTGTCACTCAATCTAAAATCACTGATAAGCCTAATTTTTTTTTTTGTTCCAATTTCACTATAGGTATTCTGCATTATTCATTACGAGCTCAGATTTAGTGGAAGAGCGTTAAGAAAAAATGAGAGGGAGTATTTCTAATTCACCGACTTTGGCAAAATCCTACCCCTATCCTGCCAGCAGCACAATTTTATTTTAGGTCCACATATGTGATTCTCCGCATTTAATCGTGTTAGAAACTAGTCTCCAACTCAAATACAACTATAAATGCTCTTCGCCACCATAAAGACCATCATACTTATGTCTGTAAAGGGGGTAAACCATCGATCTACCAAGTTTACGATGGCATTAGAATACAAAAGTACATTCCCCGACATACACTATATAATAAGACCTAGTTTATCCTATTGCCACAAACGCACAATTTGCCGGGGGGAGGGCGGGAGGCAGAGAAATCCCAATTCCTTTCAGTAATGTTTACAGTAAGTATCTCGGACAACTTGAAAAAAAACACATTTTAATTGCTCGAACTCCACCTCTCAGTTCACAACTCTCAATCAAAAACACTCCAACTGGTATCACAAAAGGCTGGCGGGGAAGAGGGCATAGAAATGCCAACCTATACCATGCCTGATCGCCCGACTTTCCAACACATCACGAATCTCTTTCCCCAGGTTCGTAAACCTGATTTTTGGTAACGTCAGGGAGGGTAAAGACTGGCGATTTTAATTTCAACCCTTTAACACTCAACCAGACATTAAACGACAGGACCTTACACCAGGCGAGTGTTCGGCCTTACTGTCCATTTGTTACCAGACAGTTCCACAGAGCACCCGGACTTAGGCACATTCCAGAAGCCAAATAAAGGTCACCCCCTGCAGCCTCGCCTCTCCCGCTAGCGGGCGAAGTCCTGCCCCCGCCGCCATCTTACAGCTCGAACAGCAGGCCGCGGCGGACAACATGGCGCCCGGGCGGCCCGGCCCTCCCCGCCCAGCGCCCCGAAGGCGGCAGACACCGCCACTGCCCCACACCAAGCTCTGCGGGGGTGAGGAGGAGGGGGGGGTCGAGGTGTGGCAGAGGTAAGAGAGCCGAGCGGGTCGCCTTCGTGCAGCACGGGGTGAGGGAATGAGGCCCTTGTCCGGAGAATGCCGGCGGCAAGAAAAAAAAAGCGGGGGGAATAGGGCCTCGCCAGGGGTTCGCCTGACACCTCGTCCCTTCCACCGCGCCTTACCGTCCCGGCTGGAGACTGCAGGGCCAAAGAGGCAAAGCTCGCAAGGCAACGACAGGAAGCCCAGCTAGCTGCGACGAGCTCCCACAACAAAATGGAGCTGACAGCCGCAGAGGTCGGACTCTGCTGGAAAACACTGATGACGCAGCTAGCGCGTCTCCGCCGCGGGGCGGGGCGGGGCGGGGCCGTGTGTGCGCACGCGCGAGCCCCACCTACATAGTGGAGGGAGGGAAGCAACTGCCTGCAGCCATGTTGGCTCATGTCAGCTTCTGAAAAACGTAGGGAGAATTGCATCCATGCTCACTAAAAATTATATTTGGGGTCCTACCGGGGCGGGGATAAAAATTACGTTTGTGTTACAGATGTTGGTTTGTAATGATGCATAGGTAAAACCTGTATAATGTTCTAAATCAAGGTTACATTAATAACAAATTTGGAAATTTTAAAAAAAAATTACTTTTTACCCCCCATTTTAAATTAATTTTAAATTGAAAGAGTTGCATTTGTGAACTCCAGAAATAAAAAGTGAGGGAAGCAGAGTATGATATGGCCTGTGCCTTGATTACAAAGACAAAAACTGCTTTTTAAAATTATACCACCTGCATCAAATAACCCTGTAATTGTCTGAATTTCTGCTTTCACTGAAGTACTGAGACCTATTTAAAGTTAGTTAAGTCTTTGGGTGGCTGGGATCCATACACACTGAAATTGGATTGGAAAGATTTCCCCAAGGTTTTAAAAGTCAAAGGAGCGAGCCTGCAGAAAGGAAGAAGGGACTCTTGACAGTCAAGCAAAATTTTGTTAAGTGAGGCCTCTGCAGTGTTAAGTGAACTGTAAAAGCATGAAGTGGAAATTTGTGGAGAGAAGACTACTAGGAAACAATCTCTGAACAACAAAAACTGTTGTAGACCTTAGGGTCCTTTCAGAGGTCTGACTCCTTGTAAAATAAGACAGGACAAGCAACATCTAGACAAGGTTTTATTAGGTTTGTGCACAAGGGAGATAGCACCGGTAGAGGAAATTTCCAGCCTGGCTCTTAGAGGAGTGAGGCTGTGAAAAGAGTTTGAAGGGATTAGTCACCCAGGGTGGGGTAAAAGGGAGCAACATCACAGCTGGGCCATACTGGGGCGTGGACAGAAGTTACATGCTTCTTCATATGATGTATGTCTTAGTAAACTTGAGTTGCCACCCAAGTTTAACATGCTAACGAGACCTTGGTTACTCTTGATCAGGATTTTCACTAATTGCTCGTCAGGACATAGTACCTTTCATCTAAGTAGGGTGCCTTTGGTCACACTGGTGGGTCAAGCTGTTTAAACAAGATGTAAGGACATGTCAATTTGAAATGTAGTCCACTTGTTCAAATAGGACATTGGGCAACTCTCACCCTACCGTCTTGCAGTTATGCTCACCTTAAAATCATCAAACTGCAATTCGATGGAATATTAATTTCCAATCCTGATCCCCATTACCTGCTCTCATCCTTTTTGTCATTTTAGAAAAATCCTTGCTTATTCCAAATTTAGTGGAAAACATAAAAATATCACAAATAACAATACAGCATAATTTTGCTGGTCTGATTCATAAAGCTGGAAATTAAAATGTGTATTTGCACAGAACACTGTAAATAATCAGTCTTATAAAGATGCACAATTACTGTAGGTAAAGTGGTAAGAAATTCACATGCCCAAAATTCCTATGGTTGCTTGCATTTTTTAAACCCTTTCTTTTAAACTCTTAGTAGATATGAAAAAGCTTTAAAACCATTAAAACCTAAACCCTTATATGGCAGCCAGGATCTCTAAATAATATAAGGTAAATAATTTCAGAAACAGAGAAATTAATCAGAGTAAGTTGGAAAATTTACAGCTGTTCAAGTTGTATTTTGCAGTGTATTTAAAAGTAAACCTAGGAAATTCTACTCTTTGGAGGATAATAGCTCATCACAATGGTTAGTCATTATGCTAAGCAATGCATTGTACATTCTAACAATAATCTTACAAGATGGGCATTACCCACATTCTGATATAGAGAAAGTCACAGTGAATGATTTTGTGCAGAATGTAAGTCAGCCTTTTCAAAACAATTTCTTTAGGAGAAATCCCCATGTAAAACTAGAAGGTAAAGGACAATGAACACTGAAAAAAATCTTAGAACATATGGCCAAACCTGCTTTCCAAAATGGTTTTAATTTAGCAAAAACCCAATCCAACCAATAACTCATCAGGGATAATGTGTTCTTTAGTGCATGTTATAGACTGAGAGTTTGGAAAGGCAATATCCTCTCCTAAATTCGTCAATCCAGCTTCTAACCACCACTAGCTCAGAAAGAGACCATTTGAAGATAGCGTGTTTTACAGAGATAACGAAGGTTAAAGAGGATCATTAGGTGGATCCTAATCTAATGACTCACTTTTCTAAAGAAATTAGGACACAGGCATGCACACAGGAAAGACCATGAGAAGACTGGAGAAGATGGTCATCTACAAGCCAAGGACAAAGGCTTGAGAACAACTCTGCCCACATCTTTTTTTTTTTTTAATTTTTTTTTTTAATAGAGGCATGCTTTATTTATTTATTTATTCATTTGTTTGTTCTGTTTATACATGCACTGGGTACAGTCAGAAGCACGGGAGGGTGAGAGAATTCACCAGAGCCAGAGCGGGGAGCAGAGCAGGCAGAAGGACCGAAGTACACTGCTGAGGGGAGCAGCGGGCAGCAGGAGAGGTCTGCGCACCATGTGGGACCCTCCTCTGGTGGCTGGGGAGCAGCCGGGGATCGAACTGGCGCTGCAGAGGCTGCTGGCAGCTTCGCAACCCAGCGCTCAACAGCTGCGCCACCGGGGAGGCCCTCTGCCCACATCTTAATCTTCAACTTATGGTCTCTAGAGCTATGAGAAAACAAATTTCTGTTATTTAAACCAGAGTAGACAGTCCTATTCATTGACTTGGAGGAAAGTCAATAAATTACTTACTAGTTTAAAATGTTCAAACAAAAACAGATGAGAACACATGTCTTCAGAAATATCCAACACTAAGAGTTATAAATGTGTTGCTAAGTAGATCTGGAAATTTCCAAGTTCAACCAAGGTAAAATTTTAACTATTCAAGTTCCCATTAACCAAAAGGTCAGCAAAAGAGAGGTACAAAACAAGACTTAAGTATTCCAATGAACAGGTGAGGATACAATTCTAGAGAAGTAAAGAGGTATCAGGCAGTTTGATTATACCACCCCTTAGCACATTTAGCTCCTTTTGCTATGAAACTATGAGATTTGGCAACTTCTTATAGCCTAGACCCAGGGTTGGCAAACATTTTCTTAGAGTTAGGTAGTGAATAGTTGAGATTTGCAGAACTTTTGGTATCTTTCACAACCAGTCGAAACTAGTTTTTAGCACAAGGCCAGAGACAAAACATGTATGTATTCCCATATGAATGGGAATGGCTGAGTTCCAAGACTTTATTTACAAAAGCAGCTAGCCGGCCTGAGGCCTATAGTTTGCTAGTCTAGTCAGATGTGGAACAATATTACTTACTTTTTTTTTTTTCAATTTTTTTAAAGATTTATTTGTTTATACACGCACTAGGTTATAGTCAGAAGTGGGGAGGGTGAGAGAATTCACCAGAGCCAGAAACAGAATAGCAGAGTGACGAAATACACTGCTGAGGGGAGCAGCGGGCGGCAGGAAAGGTCTGCGCGCCTTGTGGGACCCTTGCCGGAGGCCAGGGATAGAACTGACGCTGCAGAGGCTGTGGTGGTCAGCTTCGCAGCCCAGCGCTCAACCACTGCGCCACCAGGGGAGGCCCAATATTACTTTCTTTATAAAGAAAATTTGGGTTGATCAACAATATTCTAATTTTTAGTTTATACTTACTGCCAATAAATAAATTGATCAGAACATCAATCACCCAACTACTAATGGGATAGTGTGATCAGTCAACTCAGTGTGAGTGGATAGAAATCAGTGTTGTAAATTGTGATCCTCATGGTGCCTACTATAGGCCTAGAGTGGGAGGCCAGCATACTTTCTTATCTATGAAATCCTTATAATTATTAACTAAGCAGACATTATAGATTAAGCTCTAAGAACCAAAAAAAGCACCATTTAAGAAAAAAATGGTGGCGTTAGAATAAAAATTGAGGGAATGCCAGCTAGTGCAAAAATATCTTGACAGTCAATAAAAGTATCTTAAGCATGATGAAAAATTCTTTTTCTATTTATTTTTTAAGATTTATTTATTTATACATACAAGAACTGGGGTACAGACCAGAGTTGGGGGGGGGGTGGTGAAAGGATTCACCAGAAACAGAGGAGTGGGGATCAGAACAGGCAGATCGACCAAAATACACTGCTGAGGGGAGCAGCGGGCAAGACAGGAGAGGTCTGCTATGCCATGTGGGTTGCTCCCTGGCCAGCCAGGGGATTGAACTCATGCTGCAGTGGCTAACGTGAGCTTCATAGGTTGCATCTTAACCCCTTGCACCACTAGGGAGGCCCTTTTTTAATATTTAAAGGGCAGGTTTATTAGGGAAGGGATAAAACAGTTAAAGACACTTCCATAGACACAAGCAGGCAGGAAGACCTGCCCCCAGAAGGGACAGGTTTGCTAAGAGAGGCCTGCATGGTTGCAGGCAGATGGTCTTGACAGGGCACAGGCAGGCAGGAAGCTGCTGCCCTGCAGAGGTAGAGAGTTGGTGAAAAGAGGTACCTGCATAGTCACAGATGGGCAGTGGGATTGCTGCCAATGACAAGTTTAATGACATGTTTGAAAAAGATAAAATGTGGCAAAATACACTCTGCCAGAAAGAGGTTCGAATACTAATTATAGAAACCTAGATGATTAACATTAAGGTGAAACAAAATGTGAGGGCATCAGTATAGCTGGAACCACATTCAGTGGAAAGTAGAGACAGTAACAAGATAGCTATAAGCTATCAAAAAAGTAGTTAAGAAAAAAAAATCTAATTAGCCATCTGCAGAAATGATTGAAACGAGGAAATACTCAAGTTTTAGGAATACCCAAAATCTAATGAAGATGCTCTAGACAAGAAGGGGAACATGGTTCTTGATAGAATGAACAATAGAACCTGAAATAGCCTGATTAGGTGAGAACCCTATGCTGGAGACAGATGTTAGGAGAGTAATTTCTACTTACTTCATACATGCCAGAAGCTTTACACACATTATTGAATATTATTTACGGGTGGTAAAACTAAAGGTTGGAGATGTTAACTTGCCTAAAGTTACTAGTAGAGGGCAGAGCTGTGATTAAAACACAAACCAGACTCTCCAACTGGTACTATTAACAAACAAATTGTATTTCCCAATGGATCACCCATAGAACTCTGTCTAGCAATATTTTATACCCAACATTTTTTTTTTTATTTATTCATTTTTATTTATTTATTTATTTTTTTGTTTGTTTGTTTGTTATACATGCACTGGGTACAGTCAGAAGCGCGGGAGGGTGAGAGAATTCACCAGAGCCAGAGCGGGGAGCAGAGCAGGCAGAAGGACCGAAGCACACTGCTGAGGGGAGCAGCGGGCGGCAGGACAGGTCCGCGCGCCATGTGGGACCCTCCTCCGGTGGCCGGGGAGCAGCCAGGGATTGAACCGGCGCCACAGAGGCCGTGGGCAGCTTCGCAACCCAGCGCTCAACCACTGCGCCTCTGGAGAGGCCCCCTGTCTAGCAATATTTTAAAAGGTACACTTAAAACTTTTTTTTTCCCCATAGAAAATCAGTTGGGAAATTCTGTTTACTGTACTCCAGAACTTAGACCAGAGAAAACAGCAAATGGATTGGCTAGCCTATCTAGACCATTTATTTCTAACTGCACAAGGTAAATAATTAGTGGAAAATAATACTTTTAGGCTGTGGATAGGAGTATGTAATCAACACACAGCAATATATGTTCAAAAATGCCCAGGTTTGGGCCTCCCTGGTGGCGCAAGGGGTTGAGGCGCAACCTGTGAGGCTGGCCCCAGCCACTGCAGCATGAGTTCGGTCCCCGGCCAGGGGGCTGCCCATGTGGTGCAGCAGAACTCTCCTGACTTGCCCACTGCTCCCCTCAGCAGTGTGTTTCGGTCGATCTGCCTGTTCTGTTCCCCACTCTGTCTCTGATGAATCCTCTCACCCCCACACTTCTAACCTGTACCCCAGTTCTTGTATGCATAAATAAATAAATCTTTAAAACAAACAACAAAAATGCCAGGGTTTGAGGCTCAGCATTTAAAAACGAATGTTTATATTCAAATTTTTTTTTAAATTAAAACTTAAAAAATACATTGGATAATAGCTGTAGTAAAGTATATGCTCTAAGAATGGGAGTAAAATATGTCTAGCTCCCCATGGTACCACCAACCCATAGATCTTAGTAGTAAACAAGCAAGATGATAAAATCTGACATCATCAAAACTGGGTAAACCACAATAGGTGTGGCCCTCAATAACTCTGCCAACTATTTGTTTACGTTTATTATAGTTACTGAGCAAATGGGTTGGCATGAATAGTTATGTCCTTAATGTGCACATCATTAAGAGGTCGGTATGTCTTCTCATTTACTGGTAGCTTCTCCAATTCATCCAGCGTCTCCAGACCATCTATTACCCTGAAAGAGAAAAAATGTGTGAGAATTTCCTGATTGAAATATAAAATCCAAATACCTACAGCAATTTATAGACTTAAGAGAAAAGGAATAAGTATTAGAGTTCTCTTTATTTCCTAGTTCGAGTATACACTGAAATACTGATTTGATTTTCTGACATAGATATGGGCCAAGTTCAGAAACAAGTATTTATTTTTATGCCTTTTAAAAACAATTATTTTCCCAACATCATAATTTTTTTTTTTTTAAGATTTATTTATGCATACAAGAGCTGGGTACAGGCCAGAGGGGTGTGTGTGTGTGGGGTGAGAAGATTCATCAGAGACAGGGTAGGGAGCAGATCAGGCAGAATGACTGAAATACACTGCTGAGGGGAGCAGCGGGTGAGTCAGGACAGGTCTGCTGTGCCATGGGGGTTGCTCCCTGGCCTGCTGGGGAATAGAACACGTTACAGAGGCTGCAGACAGCTTCATAGATTGTGTCTTAACCCCTGTACCACCAGGGAGGTCCACAACATCATCTTTTTTATGCCTATAGACAACAATCAGCAATGGGTAGGAATATTCCCACCAAAATATGTGAACACTGTATTCTGCCCCATTCATATAGAATAGCTACCAATGTAATCAATGTAACCAAGTGGAAGGTTTTCTTTGCTATGGGAAATAACCTGGAGAAAATATGTAAGGATGACACTGTTTTTTTTTTTTTTTAAAGATTTATTTATTTATTTATTTATTTATTTATTTATTTATTTATACAAGCACTGGGTACAGTCAGAAGCGCGGGAGGGTGAAAGAATTCACCAGAGCCAGAGCGGGGAGCAGAGCAGCCAGAAGGACTGAAGTACACTGCTGAGGGGAGCAGTGGGCAGCAGGAGAGGTCTGCACGCCATGTGGGACCCTCCTCCGGTGGCCGGGGAGCAGCCGGGGATCGAACCGGCGCCACAGAGGCTTCAGGCAGCTTCGCAACCCAGCGCTCAACCGCTGTGCCACTGGGGAGGCCCCAAGGATGACACTATTAATATCAGTACAACAATGACCCTGAAGTAGGTGGTGACATTGCACTTTGTTGTTTAAATATGCAGTTTTTACATTTTTGTTTCTGAACAATAAAAAGCAGTAATAATAAAAAGGGAAAAAAAGGAACACAATTAATCTACTTCATGTTTCCAACTCCCCCCCCGCCCCCCCTGAAAAAAAATATGGAAAGCTAGCCTTCAAGTATGTTCTGGAAACTTAGGTGAAAACATTTGTTAAAGAAACAATGGCTTTTAAGAATACATATTAGTACAACTCAAATCAATTCCTAAAACCTATAGTATGCACTTAAATAGATGCATGTTTTATTTTACATTTCCACTGAAATAGTACTATGACCAAAATCTTTTGATTTTACTCTCAATGTAGGACAACTAAGGTCTTTAAATTGTAAGTTTTTTTTTTTTTTTTTAAAAGATTTATTTATTTATTTATACAAGCACTGGGTATAGTCAGAAGCACGGGAGGTGAGAGAATTCACCAGAGCCAGAGCAGGAAGCAGAGCAGGCAGAAGGACCGAAGTACACTGCTGAGGGGAGCAGCAGGCAGCAGGAGAGGTCTGCGCGCCATGTGGGACCCTCCTCCGGTGGCCGGGGAGCAGCCGGGGATCGAACCGGCGCTGCAGAGGCTGTGGGCAGCTTTGCAACCCAGTGCTCAACCGCTGCACCACCGGGGAGACCCTAAATTGTAAGTTTTTAAAGCATTATAACCATCTAGGTTAGGAGAAAAACAGAGGATGTAGGTAGATCTCAGGCAAAAAATGGCATGTAGAATTGAGGAATGTCTTGTTAAGTATATGGGGTATGGGCCCCTTTGCAAACTAGTAGAAAGCTACGTGCCACCTTCCTAGAAAAATGTGGGTGCAAACTTTCAAGGAGTCAGTGGACCTAATAAATCTAAGGTCAAGAATCCTTGTTTTAGACACTACAGTTTTGTCACAAATCTAGTAAGATAAGTCCTGGTAATTACTGATCAATAATCCTGAGTGGTAGGTTAAAAGTAAAAGGAAAGGAACTTGGATTATGCATATACATACACACAGAGAGAGATTCTCAGAGAGTATAATATTTCATTAATTAGTCATAATATAGAGACATATACATATATAATAAAGAAAAGTTATAGGATCTTCTTTTTTTTTTTGCATAGAAGAGCTGGGGTGTAGGCCAGAGGTGTGGGGTTGGGGGTAAGAGGATTCACCAGAGAAAGAGCAGGGAGCAGAACAGGCAGATTTATTGAAATACACTGCTGAGGGCCTCCCCTGGTGGCAGAGTGGTTCAGCGTTGGGCTGCGAAGCTGCCCGCAGCCTCTGCAGCACCAGTTCAATCCTGGCCGCCAGGCAAGGGTCCCACATGGCGCACAGACCTCTCCTGCCGTGCCCACTGCTCCCCTCAGCAGTGTACTTCGGTCCTTCTGCCTGTTTTGCTCCCCGCTCTGGCTCTGGTGAATTCTCTCACCCTCCCGCGCTTCTAACTGTACCCAGTGCTTGTATAAATAAAATAAATAAATCTTAAAATAAATAAATAAAATGAAATACCCTGCTGAGGGTAACAGCAAGTGAGACAGAAAAGGTCTGCTGTGCCATGTGGGTTAGCTCTCTGGCTGGGGACTGGATCGAACTCAAGCTACTATAAGGGTGACAGCGCTGAGACTTAGCCCCTAGTCCACCATGGATGCCCAGAACATTCTATTTTTAATTAACTTAACTTGGCTTCCAAACTGATAATACAGTTTAGAACTATGCCTTGGTTTACTGAACTTAGTAAATATTTGTTGAATGAACAGACACTAGGCTTCCTGATTTATAAAAACATTTCCTGGGCATAATGCTTAGAATGGATATTCTGACCAAGACTGCTAAATACTTCTCTGGGATCCAGTCTTCCCTTTTCTTATTCACAGAAACCCGATTTCATTGACTATCAATGTGTCCAATTGAAAATTATTTCCGGGCCTCCCTGGTGGCGCAGCAGTTGCGCGCTGGGCTGTGAAGCTGCCCGCAGTCTCTGCAGTGCCAGTTCGATCCCCGGCTGCTCCCCGGCCACCGGAGGAGGGTCCTACATGGTGCGCAGACCTCTCCTGCCGCCTGCTGCTCCCCTCAGCAGTGTACTTTGCTCCTTCTGCCTGCTCTGCTCCCCGCTCTGGCTCTCATGAATTCTCTCACCCTCCCGCGCTTCTGACTGTACCCAGTGTTTGTATAAATAAATACATCTTTAAAAAAAAAAAAATTATTTCCTATCCTTCCCTGACAAGTAAGGGGAGGTAATATTGTTAAATTCTGGTCTTCCAGGAAGCACTTTAGAAAGGGGCAGCCTTAGCTGGCAAGCACTTTTTGTCCTTCCTTCCTCTTTCTACTTGGAATATATTCTGATTAGAATAGTGCTGCCCATATTACAATCATGAAGTAAGCTTGAGGGTGGAAGATAAAAATTGTTAAGAAGAAAGACAGAGGGGCCTCCCCGGTGGCGCAGCGGTTGAGCGCTGGGTTGCGAAGCTGCCCGCGGCTTCTGCGGCGCTGGTTCGATTCCCGGCTGCTCCCAGGCCACCGGAGGAGGGTCCCACATGGCGCGCAGACCTCTCCTGCCACCCGCTGCTCCCCTCAGTAGTGTACTTCGGTCCTTCTGCCCGCTCTGCTCCCTGCTCTGGCTCTGGTGAATCCTCTCACCCTCCCTCGCTTCTGACTGTATCCAGTGCTTGGATAAATAAATAAATCAATCTTTAAAAAAAAAAAATAAAGTTGTCTGTTTTTGTTTTATTGTGTTTGTATTTTTTTTTTAAAAGATTTTATTTATTTATTTTTGTGAAGAACTGGAGCACAGGCCAGAGGTGGGGGGCGGTATGTGTGTGTAAGTGGATTCGGATTCACCGGAGACAGAGTGGGGAGCATAACAGGCAGATCTACTGAAATACACTAAGGGGAGCAGTGAGCAAAACAGGAGAGGACTGCTGCACCATGTGGGTTAGCTCCCTGGGACTGAACTCAAGCCACTGTGGTGGGCCTTCTCAGTGGTAGTGCTTAAACTTAACCCCTAGGCCATAGTGAGGCCCTAAAATGCTATTCTTAATGAGAAACAGAATAATTATGGCTAATGTTTATAAGTATTGGCCCCTCTTACAAAGTAAGGAAACTGAGGCTGAGAGGTTATATACCTTTCCTGAGGTCACAGGGCTAGCTCACTGGTGGACTTAAATTCCAGGGATATTTAGGTCTCATACTATTCTTTCAACATTGGTTATGCTACTATATTTACTCATGTACATCCCTTGCACTGAAATTCGAAAGAAGAAAACCATATACAGAATACTCACTTTCCAAATACTGTGTATTTCATGTCCAAATGTGGCTGCTTGCCATAAGTGATAAAGAACTGAGATCCATTGGTGTTTGGGCCATTATTAGCCATAGACACAACGCCTCTAACGCTGTGCTGAAAAAGACAAAATTACTGATTTTTTAATCAATATCCCAAATATAGGACTGAAACAAGACAACAAACTGTTTAACTTCTCAATATTTAGGAGACCAAGAAAACATTTAATTTGTGTCTCTACTGGGGCTAATCCAGATGTCCAGTTTCTCTAATCTCTATATTCAAAAAAAAAATGTATGTATATTGCTTATATATCAAATCATATTCCCCAATTAATTTCATTTTCACTTTGGAGAGGTACAGCCACAAAAACGTTTAGCAATACCAATGTATAACAGAAATAGTCCTTACATTTATATTAAGGAACAGTGTGCTGGCATGAAACGATCAGGCAGACAACATAACCAAAATCCCCATAATTTCTTCACACTGGACTCTGGCTAGGTTCTTTATCTGTAAAACAAGGGAGGTCGGACTAGCTCACGGGTTTATTTGTACTTCAAATGCTCACAAGTGTCAGCAGATAAAAACTGATCAGTGGGCAGAATGTAAACATTAGGAGGGGTGGAGTCTGGCAAAAGAAATAGTGTATCGCTTGCCTAGTGGCATTAAAAATTATTTTTTTAACCAATGGCCATAGAGAATGCATCTGTATGTATGACTCCACCCATGGAGGATTGCAGTTCATAACTCCAGGACTGAATGATCTAAGGAAGATCTCATCTAACTCAAATATTCATACTATTTGTGATACAAGGAACTGTACACAGTAAAAGGATTT
Organism: Talpa occidentalis; assembly: GCF_014898055.3. Taxonomy (NCBI): domain Eukaryota; kingdom Metazoa; phylum Chordata; class Mammalia; order Eulipotyphla; family Talpidae; genus Talpa; species Talpa occidentalis. The sequence goes on from NW_023603184.1 coordinate 123,771,472, forward strand.
ACTGATAAGACTGAAGGCATGAAAGAAGTGTGTTATAAGGAGGTGCCCCCCCCCAAAAAACTACAAATAACTCCCAATGATTACTCTATCTTTAGCTAGTCATTAGAGAACATAAGTGAAATGGAGATGCCATCAAGATAGTAATGCTCTGTCTCCCTAAAGGTGATTACCAAGCAAAAGTAGTATTTGATACATAAGAATATATGTACCACTTGTAACTTAATGAGAACCTATTAAACTACTTCTATGCTTTAAGAATAAGAATTGCTGCCTATGTCTATGTACTCCTCCCATCTATTACCTCAGCTTCTACACGATGTAACAACTATTCTTATATTGCATATATGCAACATATTGGCATATGCCAATGTTATTTCCTTTTGACTGCTTCTGAGTTCTATGAAATGGTATCATACTAATTGTAATCTTGGGAAATGCTTTCTACACATACTATGTTTCTAATATTCATACATGTATAGGTAGTTGTAGTTCTAATACATATATTTTTTACTCCTTGATAATATTCTACTACTGAGTAGTTCCATTGTTCTCAGGATCAATGTACATTTGGATTATTTAGATTTTTGCTATACAATATTAGTCTAGGAACACTGTCACAATGTCTCCTGATGTACACATACAAGAGTTTCTCTAAACATTTGGGAATGAAATTGTTGGGTCAAAGTATGTGACCGTTCAACACATATCCTTAAATATAATAATTCTAAAACTCGTCTACGCAGAAATCACCAGGGACCCTTAAAATATAATCAAGGTCCTAAAAAGTACTACTGACTGTTTTTCTTTTATTCAGTGGAGATAAGGTCCTATTCTCTCATATTTTTAGAACTTCACAGATGAGTCTGTAACAATCAAGACTGAAACCCACTGATAGAGTATTACAGGCAAGTATTATGGAAACAGTCATTAACTAAAGTCTAAAAATAAAAAGTTCTTTCTAATGCATGAAAAGAATGTTTTTTAAGAAAAAATAATTTATTCCCCAAACCCAACCCCTATAACAAAAGTAACATTTCTTTATGATAGAAAAGCAAAAATAAATTACTCCTATCCTACCATCCAGAGATAAACAAGGGGTAAAGTCTCAGCACTATGAAGCTATTGGCAGCCACTGCAGCATGAGTTCAATCCCTGGCCAGAGAGCTGACCCACATGGCACATTAGACCTCTCCTGTCTTGTCTGCTGCTCCCCTCAGCAGTGTATTTCAGTCAGTCTGCCTCTTCTGTATCTCCGGTGAATCCTCTCATTCCCCCCCACCTCTGGCCTATACCCCAATTCTTTTTTTCCCCTCATTTATTTATTTATACATCATTGTTTATACCCCAATTCTTATATGCATATGGAAAAATCAATCTTTTAAAAAAAACAGAAGATGATAAAAGTTGGAAATTGATAATGGGCAATATTGCAAACAATCTACTCTCAAAAAGGCCTATGATTCAAGTCATTTGATATGAATTTTTTAGCCTGACTTTAAGACCCTTTGGCATATTACTGAGTAAAGACTTCAGATATCAAGAACCATGTGATGGTGAAATCCCAGTAAATATTTTAAGTCAGAACGACCACAAATTTTTTTTTCCTGCATATCATTCATCAGGTATGCAAAAACTACAGAAAAGTATACTTATTTAGTAATGATGTTAACTTGTATTTCTATAACTTAGTGTCAAAATTTCCAAGTATAAACAAGGCATGGAAAAAACAGATTCTGAAGCTGGGTATATACCTTAAGATATTCACTGTATTCATCCTCAAACTTCTTGCCCCAAATACTGTTACCACCTCTTCCTGTACCTGTATTACAAGACATCAAAACAAAGATCTAAGTTGAAAAAGGTACTATTTTGAAACAAAGACTAGTTTATAATACAACTCTTTAAATACAAATAAAATGTGATAGCTCCTAACTTCCCAAAATTTAACTTCAGAGACCAGGAAAATAAAATCTCTGCACAAAAAACAAATCTTCCTATTCAATGTTTTTCAATTTTAAGGTTAGGAGCTTAAATTTTTTTTGCTGTGGTAAGCCAGCCTAGTTGTAAGAATGCCAGAGGTTTTATTTTTCTCTTTTTTATCTTTCCCACTTTTTCTCTATATACTTAACTCACAAGATGTTAATGAAATAACTTACCTGTTGGATCTCCAGTTTGAACCATAAAACCCTTGATATTTCTATGAAATATACAGCCATTGTAGTAATTACTGGCACAAAGAGCCAAAAAATTCTGGAGAGTAAAAATAATGATAGAGAAATGAGGTAGTAAAACACATTAAGAAAAAAAAATGTATTTACTGAAAGCTCTATAAGAGCATATTTAAACTGACTTTTAAACATTACTTTGGAAAATGTAATTTCCCTGCCTATAACACTTAAAGGCTTCTCTCGTTTCTGAGACAAAGAACAAAATCCTCAACAGTGTCTAAGAAGTTTTGATGACCTGGCCTACCCCTACATTTCATATGGTAACAACCCTTTTTCTGTTGCTTATTAAGCTAACCTCATCAACCTTCTGAATATTCATCCAAAGAGGCAGGTTTTCCCACCTTGAGGCCTTTGTATTTGCTATTTCTACACCTGGAATATTCTTTTTTATATCCTTTTACACTGAAAGAACTTCATATTACCTTTCATACTCAGTTTAAGTAACCCTTTCTTGGCTAGGCCTGTCCTCACATCCTTCTTTTAAGTAATTACTTTCCCATTATTCTCTCTCTCTCTTTTTTTTTTTTTTTAAAGATTTATTTATATACGCATACAAGAGCTGGGATACAGGCCAGAGATGCAGAGGGTGAGAGGATTCACCAGAGACAGAGTGGGGAACAAAACAGGTAGACTGACTGAAATACACTGCTGAGGGGAGCAGCAAGTGAGACAGGAGAGTTCTGCTGCACCATGTGGGTTTCTCTCTGGCCGGCCAGGGGTTGAACTCGTGCTGCAGAGGCTGCATTTTGCTTCATAGTGCGGTGCTTAACCCCTTGTGCCACCAGGGAGGCCCTACCATTATTCTCTATCTCAACACTTTATTGTCTTCAAGGTTTGCTTTTTTTAAAAAAGATTTTATTTATTTATGCATACCAGAACTGATGTGTAGGCCAGAGGTGTGGGGGTTAAGAGCATTCACCAGAGACAGAGTGGGGAGAAGAACACGCTGATCTACTGAAATTCACTTCTGAGGGGAGCAGCAGTCAAGACAGGAAAGGTCTGCTGGGCCATGTGGGTTAGCTCCCTGGCCAGGAATCAAATTCATGCCACAGTGGCTGGCAATAGCTTAATAGTGCTGACTTTAACCCCTGCACCACCAAGAAGGCCCTCCTTCAAGGTTTTATCATCCTCCTCTAGAATTACTTTTCTTCCTAGAATGAATCCCCGTTTCCCTGTCCCCTTACAGAGAATATTAGCTCCATGAGGGCAAGTAATTTATCTTGTTCATCACTGTATTCCCAGGCCCTGGCAAGATAGCTTTTCCTAAATCATTGTTGAAGAATGAATGCATATATATATAGCTGACTCTTCTTCATTCTGTTCTTGTCATTTAAACAAGTAAAATAATGTATGAAACAGTTCTTTTACCTAATATCCTAATGATTATTTACATTTCCTGAGGAAAATGAGTCAAAAGAAAAAGATACCAGACACTGTATGTGTCTGGTATAAAAAGATACAGAAAAATTATCTACTCTTTCTTTGACTCACCTTTGATATCAGGAAAGGCAAATAGAAATTAGGCCAGAAATTATGATGCCAGTTTTTCCTGACAATGGTTTGATAGATGAATTGATTTTTTCCCTCTTGGTTAGGTGATTCACTTTCAAAATGATTATCCTGTTGCATTATTTTTTATAGGTACATAATGGCACTTACCTCACATGTTCTGGGTGTCCTCTCACAGAAGACTTCTATTTTAATATCTCCTACATCAGTATGCAATGTGACTGACTAAAAAGGAGAGAGAATGTGAGAACAAATAAGATTTCTTCAGGTGACTTTATGTACTATAGTATTTTCCTGACTAGATATTCAAGATGACACTATGAATAACACAAATAGATAAATAAATGTTTTCAGAAATGACCTGTCCACACAGCAGCTCTGAGAGGTAAGTTGTACTTCTTCAAAATTTGTTTCAGTAGAAAAAAACTCCAGAAGATAAATACAAATGTTAAGGTAAAATGATTATCAATGCTCAAAGTTGTGGAGCAAGTATTGTGATAGAAATAATTATTTTAAGTTTAAAATTTTCATCAACAAAACTAAAAACTATGTTAATATTGTTGATTTTAATGGCAAATCACAAACATCATTAATACTTATTTAAAAATAGCAAAAAAAAGACTTTTTAAAACACCATTTTCCTTATGTAACTTAATTCTGGAAGACAGGATCAAAAAACAATTTCTCAGCTAAAGAGAACAAATATAAAAATTATCCCTTTTCCCAATACTATTATAAATGTGCAAAGGTAGTATTGGTACTCCTTATGGCTTTTTATTTTGTTTGTTTGGTTTTGGTAGCTTGTATGTTCCTGTTAATGCATTCCAGAGAGGAGAGAAACCTACTCTGAGGCTTTCTTTTTCATTTCTTTTCTTATAAGAGTAGCTTGCAGTCAAGAGTATAGCCAGGCAGAAGAAAGAGGGCAGGAGTATGTTTGTGTAAGTGGGCAGGGCACTATTTTCATTGTTCTTGCTTTACTTCAAGTTCTAGATGCCTGCATTAGTTCCAGATCAAAAGGATCCAATTAAACTATCACACGTGGTGATGTGCATCTGAGGTGTGATTCTATGCAATGAATCACACACAATGTTGTGAACCAACATTACTGCAATTAAAAAAAAAAATTTTAATTCTCACACCTGGCTATACTCTTCTACTCCAACTCCCCCTTCCTTGTAAACAACTTTTTCCATGAGGTAACTTCCGTGTATTTTAAGTTAAAAAAATTGAAGAAGTTAAAAGGAATTTTGCTTATTTTTGGTTTCGTTTACAATCATTTTACACGGTCAAGTTTTACAACTTATCATTTCTCTGTCTTGCCATTGAAACATCCATGCAGCTGTTTCCCTTGACAGACTTTCTAAAAATTATAATGAAAAACATTCACAAGAATTTTATATAACTTACCATTTTTCTTCTTGAATGTTTCAGGAAATAATTACTTAATTTCTCACAGTCTTATAACGTTCGAAAACGAGTCTCTATTACCAAAAGAAAAAAAGAATTAAGTTGATTTTCCTCTCAATTTACACATACATCTTTACTGCATATTTAAAGGAAAAAGATTTTGAATAGCACCCCAAGCAATAATAATTTGGTTATAGAAGTGAGGAGAGCCTACCGCACTCGAACTACGGTTCCCTTTTCAAAAATCTCCCTTCAAGTCCTCCAACAAAGCGGGGTACATTTCCGTCTGAGGAGTATAGACGTGGGGGTCTGGGTTTTCTCTGCATAGAATGCTTACACTGAAACACGTGTGCTCTAATCGCCTCATCCTTAAGGCTGCTCAAAAGTCAGCTCTCACTGACCTAACTATTTAGAACCATCTAGGGCCTCCCCGGTGGCGCAGCGGTAGAGCGCTGGGTTGCGAAGCTGCCCGCAGCCCCTATGGCGCCGGTTCGATTCCCGGCTGCTCCCCGGCCATCCCACATGGTGCGCAGACCTCTCCTGCCACCAGCAGTGTACTAATTCTCTCACCCTCCCACTGTACTGCATGCCCCCTTTCCTTTTCCATAGAACTTATCACTGACACACTATATACTTTCCTAATTTATTAAGTCTGTCATTTCAACACCCTTTCCGGCCAGAATGGTGACTGCCCAAAAGATTGACTTGAAGTAGCCCAAGAGCTCAGAAGGGGTTTGGATAAATAAAAGAACGAGTGACCTTACCCCATACTTACTCAACCCCTTCAGCTAGCACGGCTGCTGTTAAAACCGCCAGGACCCTGACTCAAAGTTAGAGTCCGGGTCACCGGAAGTCGGGCGCGGGTCCCATTGAAAAACTCCTCTCATCTGCTCTCTCCTCCTTCCCCCTCCTCCTGTCTCAAACCAAAATCTCTAGAACTAGGGAGACAGTGTAATCTGTCCCCACACGGAGCACTTCTGACAGCGTAGGGGAGCTCTTTCAACAGAAACACTGGGGCAAGAAGTGCAATCAGGATCGATCCTAAACAACTCTAGACACGCCGGGCGCCGACGTCACACCGAGCGCCGGCACAACTCCGCGCGAGCGACTTCCGGTCGCTTTCCTTCCGCCCGGGTCCTAGTCATCTACGCCGAGACCTTCCGCGCAGGACCGGAAGTTACGTACAAGGATCGTTCACGGAACTGGTGAGATTTGCGATTTAAATTCCCGAGCGGGTAGCTGAGGTCGCTGTTGCGGGCCCTGGTCCGTGCTAACTGTGGTATTTTGTGGGTGCTGGACGACAGACGGCGGGAGCGGCGAGAGGGGCAGAAAACTGGCCGCGCGAGAGCTTGTGGCACTAGGTGGGCGGGGTGGTGGCTTACGGGCTGACCATGCCGCCTGGACTTCCGTTGTTGCAAAAGGCCTGAAGTGGGACTGAAATGAGGGATAGATGAGGTAACCTAAGAGGGTGAGGTTTGCTGCAAGGTGCACACTACTAGTGTCATTTAGCGCTGAGACACGGTGCTGTCTGGGCCAGGCATTGCTCCCAGCTGTACCCTGAAATCTCATGACAACATTCTGTGCCGGGTGCTGTTCAGAGAAGGAAACTGCGAGGTTAAGTCAGTTCCTTCCTTAGCTGTGGCTCCTGGAGTCATTCTGTTTTTTCACTCGTGCACTTTCCCTCTGTGTTACACTTCCCTACCACCCCCCATTGTTCTTTGTGGCTTCAAGTTAAGCAGCTTCGCAGTTTGCTAATCTGTGAAATGGAAGGTGTCCTTCTGTTATAGGGCAACCCCGATATAAAACATGTTGCCTGGCTGTGGGTCCTCACCCGCGCACTTAAAAGGGACTTATTAATACTCCACTACAGGCACACACAAAAGGTTAATAAAAGGTTTATTTACAAGGGAAAGGGAATTAAGGAAATGTACAACTCAGGGAGAAAATAGGGAAATAAAGTCTTTAATGCGTCCTACCCGATCCGCCAACCTGGAAACCCAAAGTCACTCTCAGAGCTGGACAGACGCTAACAGCTGGCAGGGAGCCAAAATGGGGGAATCCCTTCCAAAGCCCACGTGTCTGGCTTTATACCAAACCTGGCTGCTTAACCCCACCCTCAGGTCCCAGCCACCTTCCCTTTGGTGGTGATGGGATTTGGAGTTCCCAGTGTCTTTTGGCTTTGGTCTGGAGTGGGGGGTGGAGTCCACAAAGCCTGTATGGAATTAGCTTTTGGACATCCTTTTCCCCCTAACAATTCCATATAATTTCCAAGGACTCTTTAAGATGTAAAAGTAAATAACTCAAAATTGCTGTGATCGCCCACTGGGGCCTCATGTTCACGTTCGTGCTTGCCAGATTTACGAGTCTGGAGAGTGGATTAGTTAGGATGTGGAATGTGGAGGGTAGAAGTGGTGGAGGCCATTAGAAGATCTTCCAAAATTCTAGGCTTGGGAACTTTTGGAGGGTCCATATCACTTCATGTATCCAATAGCACCTACATCTCATATTAAGTATTTTTGCTGTAGAAATGTTGAAAACAATTGCTTTTAGAATCATTGAGTTATGTTTCGTGACGTTTAAAATCGGCTCTTTCTCGTTTCTTGTTAATTGCGCATACTATGAAATGCTTTTTTTCAAAAACAAAGTTGCTCATAGTAAGTTTAAGAATGGATTTCACAATGGTACTGTATCGGGGTTGCTCTACAACAGTACATCTGGCATTATTCAAGTTAACATTTTCTGATTTTGTAATTTTCATATTTTAGAGCTAACCATTATTCCTGCCTTCCATTTTCCTCCTACCTTGCTGGTTTTTTGGGCCAGCCTGTCTATTTTCTTGGATGTAGAAGTAGTCTAGAAGACTGGCAGACTGGGCAAAGTGGGCTACATCTTAACCTCTCCAACGTCTTGAACCTTTGTTGAGCAGGTGCTGATTGAGTGACCTTTTCCCTCCTGACCCTGCCCATGTAGAGCGAGCCACCTGTCAAAGGGTTTGAAATAACAAAAGTAAAATCAGTGAATTACTGGAGTAGTAGAAGTTCATTGTGCATCCACCAAAAAGAAAGTTTGCTAACTAGCAGTGTTCAAACTAAAACATGGAATGAAAATCAGGGATATGTTGTTAAAAAACTTTTGTAGTGTGAAGGCAGAGACTATTCCTAGAAGTGGTTGGTTATATTAGAATTTTCTTAAATGATTGGGAATTGATTAGCTGTTACCTCACCTATTTTGGGAAACATTCTGAATTTTTTGTATGATTTGCAGAGGCATAAGCCAGAAATAACCCTGGTCAAATTAGTCTTGCAAAGTAAATACATTTTTTTTTTTATTTTTACATTTTAAAAGGACATTTATTGGGAAAGGGAGAAAGAAAAACAAAAGAGACAGCGATGGCATAGACACAAATGGACAGACTTGGGATGAGAGCTGCATTTTGCTTGTGTAGAAATCGCTCAGATCCAAAGTAAGCTAAATTAAGCTTTGTATGATGAAGCTGGTTAAAATTTTCAAGGCTGGTTTCTTTTATTTTAACACACCTTTTTGTTTCATAATTCTGGCTACTGACAAAGAATTTTTTTATGAGGCACTTTTTAATGCCAGTGTATATATACCAACCTAACTGCAAATTTTGCCATGGTGGGAGCAAGGGGCTGGTCGGTCTGTGCAGTGGCCATTTAGTGCTGGCTTACTTTGGTCATACTGAGACACATAAAAGATAGTTCCTTTTCTCTGTAGCTTTAGCAGTCTGGGCGAGACAGACAAATAGGAACATAACATTACAAGAATACAGGGAAGGGGTAGGAGGCATGAGGGAGGAAACACTGAAAAGGAAGATTTGTTATGAAACACTTTATTTAGGAAGTGAAGAGACTTTAAGACTAATATTAAGGAAATGGAAAAGGGAAGAGAGTGGTGGAAACACAGGTGAGGAGCACATGAACGGGGTCAGGGAGGTGTGGAGGAGGGATGTACAAGGCTTGTGCTAGGTGACTCACATGTTAATCCAGTTGCTCCTCAGGATGGCCTATAAAGAAGGTTATAGTATCTTCAAGTTGTGCATGAGAGTAAAGTTCAGGTTGGTTAAATGACAACTGAGATAACTTGTGCTGGTAAGTGGCAGATCCTGTGTTTGTATGACAGCTATTTTCCCTGTATGCTTTGCTGCCTCAGAGGTCCTGGCCTAAATTCTACTTGTGTACCATTTTTTGTGTCTTAACATCAGATCCTCAGTTTGACCTGACTTCCGAATGTTGTCATCTCATGTTCGCCTGGTCCCCACTAAAGTCCAGTTTGTCCGTTCCACAATCTGCAATTCTTCCCATTCCTTCATGGATTTGAAGTCTCTTCTTTCTTCTTTGAATGACTTTGCATCCCTCTCATTTGCTGAGAGTTGGGACAATGTTGGATTGCTGGTGGAACCAAGCCCACCACACACTGTAAACACACTCTTCCTGACAAATGACCTGACTGAGGAGGTGATGAAGGAGGCACTGCAAAAGAAAGCAGATCTTATTCTTTCCTACCATCCACCTATTTTCCGACCCATGAAACGCATAACCTGGAAAAGTTGGAAAGAGCGCTTGGTGATCCAGGCTCTGGAGAACAGAGTCGCTATTTACTCTCCTCACACAGCCTATGATGCTGCACCCCAGGGAGTCAACAGCTGGTTGGCTAAAGGGCTTGGTGAGATGCCTCTTGTTCTTTCTTGTTTATTATTTTCTCTACAAATGCTTTGAAATTTTAGAATGTTTTTCCAATAGAGTTTTAATTGCTTTAGGTGCACAGAGCAGCATTGTTTAATTTTATATAATGCAGTTTAAAAAGTAATGTTGCTGAGGTCTGGCATTTAGATTATATTTGAAAAAATGAAATTTTTATCCTTAATGATAAAAAGCATAGGAAGTCTTCACTGCTGGACTGAGCTTCATGATTCCTCATGTGACATAGTACCTATGTCAGCAATGCTTGTTCAATTGAATTGAAAGCTCAGACCTCTCCAAAATATACTTTATCTGTCAGTGAGCATCATCATGCTTATTGGATAGAATGCCTTTTTAATTGAAAGCTTACTTGTGCCCAGCACAGTGAGGGAATTCAGCATATGTTTTGCCTTTATTCTTAGTAAGTCTTTTCAGATTACTCACTCATTTGGGGCTGAAGCTTTTATGATGCTATCACTGGATTAATGTGGTCAAGTAGATTTTGAGTTTTTGCAATCTGAATCATGGTTTACATGAGTAAGTGTAGCAAGTAGTCAAAATTCTATATAACATCTAAAAATCCATGAGTCAGTCTTTCTTGTCCAATTTTTTGTGGTATTTAAGTCTCCTGGGAAGTAATTCTGAAAATAAATGTTATTTTGTATGTCCATACTAAATCCCTAGATTGTGGGGATTGTTGGGTGTATCTGTAAAGTATACGTGTGTGTGCATGCTATATATACATATGAGAATGAATCTTTAAAAAAATACTCCTATCTTTTAAGTTTTACCCATAATAGTTTATCTATGTAATCTTAAAAATACAACCACAAAAACTCCATTTCCCAACAATTTTTTTCCTAGGAGTTTGCACCTCCAGGCCTATACATCCATCCAGAGCTCCCAACTACCCAACCGAGGGAACTCATAGAGTAGAATTCAGTGTTAACCACACCCAAGACCTGAACAAAGTCATTTCTGCAGTGAAAGCAATTGCAGACGTTTCTGTCACTTCTTTTTCTGCTAGGTACGATATATTTTTATCCTTCTTGTGTGAATTTATCTTTAAGGTTCTTTCTTGCAAATACTACAATCTGGCTATTGCCAAGTAAAACAAACCTCCCATGGACATGTTTACAAAGCAGCATACTTCACATTTGCACACAGGTCCTTGAGGAGAACTGGGGTATCTTTTCAAAACAGTAACATGATGCGTACTATATATTATTTCTTATATGGGCAGGAATATACCACACATTCCATATAGAGTATTTCTGATCTCCTGGTTATGTTGAAAGATTGTTTCTACTTTAGGCTATATGAATAAACCCTACAGATATACTGATAACAGGTTTACTTTCATCAGTTCCCAGCAACCCAGTGATCCCCAAGCAATTTAAAGGAAAAATATATTAATTTGCCTCTATGATCAGTCATTTTGTTATTTAGATCAAAGGTATTCAAATCTTTTTTTTTTTAAATCTTTTTTTTTTTTAAAGAGGCATGTATTATTTATTTGTTTGTTTGTTTGTTTGTTTGTTTATACAAGCACTGGGTACAGTCAGAAGCGCGGGAGGGTGAGAGAATTCACCAGAGCCAGAGCGGGGAGCAGAGCAGGCAGAAGGACCGAAGTACATTGCTGAGGGGAGCAGCGGGCGGCAGGAGAGGTCTGCGCGCCATGTGGGACCCTCCTCCGGTGGCCGGGGAGCAGCCGGGGATCGAACCAGCGCCGCAGAGGCTGCGGGCAGCTTCGCAACCCAGCGCTCAACCGCTGTGCCACCGGGGAGGCCCAATATTCAAATCTTTTATATATTTTATTTTATGCTAATTTATCCTACTACCTGTTGAAGCAACATAAAAGACAAATTTCACAAAACTGAGGCTTAATAATTGCTTAAAAAAGTGAAAGATTAATAAAAGGGAAATCTCAGACTACACCAAAAAATAACTCTTTAATAAACATTTTTAAATAGACGTATGCTATAGTAAAATCATTGCAAATGTCTTGGAATAGTATTGGGAAGTTTCAAGAATCCTAAGAAAAATTACTTATATATCTTTGCGTATATTCCTGTCATGGTTAGTTTTACTATGTTGAAATACTGTGTAAATACTGAAAATGGAAGAAAATTGTACAAATAAAGCTTCAAAAATTAAAATACTACTAAAGTCCTCCATGTTCCTTCTGCTCTGTCCCTGTATCTGCAACTCAGGTTATCTTTTCCTTTATTTTCAGAGAAGTGGGTATCTATCCATACGCCTGTAGGGACATGAAGAAATGTATCATTTTTTTCCCATTGTTTTCCTAGTTGTATTCTGTTTTTGCCTTTTTTACATAAATAAAGATGACTTAGATATCTTTGTATAGGTATAAAAGGTATGACTGCTGTGTAGTGTTTCTTATTAAGATGTGCTGTATTTTCTTTAAGCATCCCTCTAGGAAGTCCTGATAAACTTTTTTTTTTTTTTAACTGATAGGCATTTAGTTTGATTCTAGTTTTTCCATCTTACAGATGGGTTTACCATTAACCAGAATCCAGGCTTTATTTTTCTTCCTTTTCAGAGCTCTGCAGGTGATTCCAGTGTTGACATCTACACTTTCAGATTATTGTTTGTGGTGTCCATTAGTTCTGAAATTCTATAACTATATTAGAGTTTATGGTTATATACAACACTTACTTGATACCAATCTTTTTGGAAAAGCTCTAGACCACTGCTTCCCAGAAGGTGACATAAGGACCCCCTGCATCATTGTTAATGGGTGCTTCTGAAAAATTCACATTTTTGGCTTCATCCTAAATCTATGTAATTAAAATGGGGTTTGCCTTAGAATCTGTCCAGGAGATTTAATATTTGACTTGTCTAGGGCTTAAAAAAATCCAGTTTGCCTCAGCCCATTCATAGATATTTTGCTTCACTGGGTCTGTAGAACTGTCATTTTAAGAAGCTAATAGGAGATTGCTGATACACAGCTACGATTCTGAACAGTGGTTTCAAAATGAGGTCCCTGTACCAGCAATATTAGCATCATCTAGAATTTGTTAGAACGGTAAAGTTTCTGTCATTTTAATAAGTGATTTTGAGGCATGCTAAAATTTGAGAAAACTATTTTACAAAATAGATTGGTTTTGGATTAAATCCTAAATTCTATACAAATCTACTGCAGATGGTTTGCATACACTGGATTATTTCAAATACATTCTGTTTATATTTATCAAATGACTTTCTTACTAGGACTGATGATGAAGAACAAACACGAATTAGTCTGAATTGTAGTCAGCAGGCTTTGATTCAGGTGGTAGCATTCCTTTCCCAGAACACACAGCTTCATCAGAAGACTGAAATTCTGTCACTAGAGAAGGTAATGAACATCTGTTATATTACTGTGTATTTTTTGTTGGGCAAGTTAATTTGCAAATTGTTATATCAATGAATTATTAACTGTTAACCTAAGGAAGCACAAAAATGATGATGAGGAAATATACCCTTTGCACATGTTCTCTCAGTTTTGAATGACTTTCCACATTTACCCTATCCTTATCCTGCCACACTACACTTGAACACTATACTTTTTGGCCTTCAAGATCCAAGTCCTTGTAAAAACTTTGATTCTACTTCCTCTAAATACTCCCCTTTCCTAATCCCAACTTACTTATTTTGTCATTCCTTTGTGTGCCCCTAAAAATAGCACCTATGTTGTATTTAAATGCCTTTATTGTGACTTAATTAAGCAGCTGCCTTCCCAGAAAACTCTGAGCTTCCAGAAGTCAGAGAAATGTTTTGTCAGGTTTGCATCACCAAACTTTAGCTTGGAGCTTGCTGTAAGAAAGTTCACAGTGTGCGTGTTTTATTGATCTCAGCATTTGCTCTTTGTTCTATAGGTTTGTTTTCTTGTACTCAATATGGACCATTTCTAAACTTCTGTATCTCTTCAGCCCCTGCTTCTGCATACTGGAATGGGACGGTTATGCACACTGGATGAATCTGTCACCTTGGCATCCATGATTGAGCGAATCAAAAGACACCTAAAACTCTCTCATGTTCGCCTTGCTCTTGGAGCAGGGAGGACCTTAGGTAGATGTCTTCCTTTTATTGTTCAGTATTTCTACTGATAATATTGGGCAGAAGTTGAAAGACTTGGTTGTGTTAAAATATGTGATAGGCATATTAGCAGCTCATGAGAGCTGATTGGTTTGCTTCATCCATAAAGGTAGGCTAGATTATGCTGTGGTACACAGCTACACATCTTATTGGCTTAAACAAGATCTCATTCATCTCTCTGTTCATCTCAAGTCAGCATGGGAAGTCTGTTCACTTTAGACTGGTTGCTATTGCAGAGGGAGAGTACTGGGGTATTTTAAGCCATCAGTTGAACATTCTATCCTGGAAATGATGCATGCTACTTCTGTTCAGCTCACTGTCCAGAATGAGTCACATTGCTAATACAACCCCGGGACACCATGGAGGTATAATCCTAACGTGTGCTAGGAAGAGAGCTGGAAACCATGATAGCCCCAATGACAATGCCAGTGTGGCCTTTTATGATCCTGGCAATATTTTATAGTGAGGTACTACTAAGTGAAGTGACCCACTGCAGTTTGAGTCTTGTAGTACTGTCTTGTCTTTTGGCTTTTTCTAGTACTTGTGGGAACAAAAGGAATGAGAAAAACATTTGCTGGATTTTTACAGTGATCCTGACACTGAATTGAGTGTCCTAAGCATTTTGTCTCCAATGCAAAGGCAGTGAGTGGAGTGTTAATTGTTATGAGTATAGATTCTGAACACCTCAGGTTCAAATTAACCTGTCTTATTTGCTGCACAACCATAACAAGTTACTTAACCTCTCTGTGTCCTGGTTATCTCATCTGTAAAAACTGCATTAATAATAAAACCTGACTCAGCGATATGATAGTATAATCCATATGATGTCATATGGATAGTATAACCCATATGATAGGCATGGTGTCTGGCACACGTTAAATACAGTAAATACTAGCTGCTATGCATAGATATGTGGGCGATATTGTTACTCCTGTTGTATAGATTTAAAAAAATTGAGGTTCAGAGAAAGGAATACCTTATTCAAAAGTCCATAGCTGAATCAAACAACTCATGAGGGTTGGTTTCCAAAGAAAATGTATGACAGGGTGGAATTTCACCTCTGATCCAACGCCAAAGCTCCTCATTTGAAGTACTATTAGTGAAGTCACAATAAATGAATTGTCCATTCTAGAAATTTTAAGTACTAAAGGAAATTAAATATAAACAGAATAGAAATCTAAGTGCTAAATACTTATTGCATTTTGGCTTGACAGTTCTTGTTATTTCACTCTTCAGAGAATCTATCTTTTAGGATAACTATATTAGAAAATGGGTCAAATCCATTCATAGAATTTCTCTTAACACTTTCAGTCTTCAGCTTCCTCACCTAAGAACAGAAATAGTACCTGCCAACCTCTCCCTGTTGCCTGGATACTGGGGGAGGATACTTTACCTGACAGCATTGTGATGGATCCTAGAGCTGTGCCATTAGCTCTGTTCAGCGACTCCTTATATGGGATTGTGTTACAGCCGTGTACATCCAGAGCAATAGTACTCTGCTTTGGTTGCTACACAACACCAGAGAGTAATCTGCTTGCCTATATGAAGAAAGTGTTTTGTTATTTTTTTAAAATTTAGTGAGCAAAAAAAATCATACACTGGTGATGAGACCAGGAGTGAAATCTGCATTACATTTAGGATTCTTGGTACAAAATTTAAAGTATTGGTCTCCTATCTCCTCTTTCTTGAAGAGTCCCAAGTCAAAGTCGTGGCCTTGTGTGCTGGTTCTGGAAGCAGTGTTCTGCAGGGGATAGAGGCTGACCTTTACCTCACAGGTAGGACAAACTTTGGGTCTTTTTTCTAGCCCCCCTTCTCAGAGGGAAGGAGGTGTGAGTGTGTGTGTGTGTCCCTTCCCAACTGTTGTTTATTTTACATAAGTTAGAAGTATAGCACATTTGGGATAACACCTGGCATATAGATGGCTCTAATGGTTTTGGAACCTGAACTAAACAGGAACTGCACCAGAATTGGAGACAGACCATTTTTTTGGTGGAGGGGAAAAATATCATTTAGCAATTTATTATTAGCTTTCTTTAAAAAACTGAAGCCCAGGGCCTCCCCGGTGGCGCAGCGGTTGAGCGCTGGGTTGCGAAGCTGCCCGCAGCCTATGCAGCGCCCGTTTGATCCCCGGCTGCTCCCCGGCCACCAGAGGAGGGTCCCACATGGCGCACAGACCTCTCCTGCCGCCTGCTGCTCCCCTCAGCAGTGTACTTCGGTCCTTCTGCCTGCTCTGCTCCCTGCTCTGGCTCTGGTGAATTCTCTCACCCTCCCATGCTTCTGATTGTGCCCAGTGCATGTATAAACAAACAAACAAATAAATAAATAAAACATGCCTCTATTAAAAAAAAAAAAAAAAAAAACTGAAGCCCAGATTTATTTAATTCCTAAGCATGATTTCTTACAAATTTCATCTTTCAGTTAATAGGACACTTTCTGTCTTGTCTCTTTAGCTAGAAAATGGATCCTCTTTCTTTATCATAAAGTCAATCATCTGTTCTAGCTCCAGGATCTCTCTAGAGCTGTTTGCCTCTATCTAGGTATCATCTTCTACCTGAAGAGCTTCATCATACCTCTAATCTTAATTTTCTCTGCACTCTCTTAAAATTAAATCTCAGAAGTACAAATATGGTGTTGTGTAATACTATCCTTGTTAAAAAGAACCTTCAGTGATTTCCTTCACTTGTCCTGGTGAAACCTGAAAATTTCATCCTCTTTCATGCAGCTTTTGCTTACACTATTTTCACTCACTAGAATACTTTTCTTTACCCCTTTCTTTGTACTTCTAGCAATAAACTCAAAGATTCTTCCCCTGCGAAGCTTTTTCTGACTGTCTGGCTCCTACTGCTGGTCATATCTTCCCCTTGGATCCCTGTGACTTTGTCCTTAGCCTGCCATGCATTCCTGTTGGACTGGGATTCTTTGGCTCCCAGACTTCACACTCTATTCTGGAGGATAACCCCTTCTAGGCATTACTATAGGTTGAATTTTTATTGAAAGAATTCCATGTCTAAGTTATTACTCAGAGCTATATGGTACTTTGTATACACAATGCTGCCAACTACATGTCTACCTCTGCTCTTCCTCAGGGTTAGGAGACAGGGGGCTAAGGATTACTTCTCCAATTTCTAGGACCAGGCTCTAGGGTTTTAACATTCTAACCATTCCCTTGGCTACTTGTGCCTCTCCATTACTATGCCTCTTCTGCTTCCTACACCCACGTTTTATTGATCTAGCAGAACAATTTAAGGAGGGTGCTGCACTGAAACAGTCACATCCAGAAATACAGAGATGCAGCTTCCGAGCAAGCCTCTTATGTAATTGCTCTCAACCAATTTCAATGTACATGATGGGCCTCCCTGGTGGCACAGGGGTTAAAGTCTCAGTGCTAGCAAGTTATTGCGAGCCCCTGTGGCCTGAGTTTGTTCCCCAGCCAAGGAGCTAACCCACAGTGCACAACAGACCTTTCTTGTCTCTCCCGCTGCTCCCCACAGCGGTGTATTTCAGTAAATTTGCCTGTTCTGCTCCCCACTCTGTCCCTGGTGAATCCTCTCACACACACACCCATGCCTCTGGGCTATACCCCAGTTCTTGTATGCATAAATAAAAAAATATTTTTTAAAAAAGAAAAAGTACATGACCATTACTTGTTTTTTATCCTTCTGAAGTTGTAAAATATTTCCTAATCCTCAAACTTGTATTAGATTAAAATAAACTTTCAATATATAATGTAACACTGTTTTGCTGCATAGTATGTAACTAACTTAAAATTAATTGTAACATTTTACTTTTGAAGGAATTTCAGATCTATAGAAAGTTGCAAAAATGGATGCCTGTATGCCCTTTCCCTGGATTACTGATGGTTTTGTTTTACCACACTTGTGTATTCCTTCCCACTCCACACAAGAGTCAGCACTCCATATCACTTCCATGGCCCTGGCTCTGGGTTCCTTCAACCAGCCTGGAATTGAAACACACAGTGTAGTTTCAGGTCTCTGGTTGTTGTATATGTACTGAACATGTACAGACTTTATTTTCCTTGTCATTATTCCCCAAATAATATAACTGCTTACATTGTATTAGATACTGTAAGTAATCTAGATATGATTTAAAGTATATGAGAGGATGTTCATAGGTTATATGCGACTACAACACCATTTTATATAAGGAACTTCAGCATCCTCAGATTTTACTATCTGAAGAGGTCTTGGAACTTACTCCCTCTGTGGATACCATGTGTTTGTGCATATGTAAATACATATATATTTATGTACTCCCCCCCAAACTATTTTGTAATTGTAGACCTCTTGCCCCTAAATACACCAGCTTATATCTCCAAAAATAAGGACATTTTATGACCATGGAAAAATGACCAAATTTAAGAATTGTTAAAATACTTGATAAGTCTATATTTTTCTTTTTTTAAAAAACAAAGATTTATTTATTTATACAAGAACTAGGGTACAGTCAGAGGCGCGGGAGGGTGAGAGAATTCACCAGAGACAGAGTGGAGAGCAGAACAGGCAGACGGACCGAAAACACTGCTGAGGGGAGCAGCAGGTGAGACAGGAGAGGTCTGCCACGTCATGTGGGTTTCTCCCTGGCCAGCCAGGAATCGAACCCGTGCTGCAGAGGCTGTGGACAGCTTCACGGCGTGGCTCTCAACCTGTTGCGCCACTGGGGAGGCCCTATATCTGTATTTTTCTGATTGGTCAAAATTTGTAGCATTTCTTTTCTGGTTTATATGCAGTTCACGATCACATATTGCATCTGGAATATGTCCTCCTCAGCTTTGTCTTCAGAGCACTGACTTTTTTTTTTTTTTTTTTAATAATATCAGTAGGAGACTTTATTTTTTTTAAGATTTATTTATATAAGCACTGGGTACAGTCAGAAGCGCAGGAGGGTGAGAGAATTCACCAGAGCCAGAGCAAGGAGCAGAGCAGGCAGAAGGACTGAAGTACACTGCTGAGGGGAGCAGCGGGCGGCAGGAGAGGTCTGCGCGCCATGTGGGACCCTCTTCCGGTGGCCAGGGAGCAGCCGGGGATTGAACCAGCGCTGCAGAGGCTGCGGGCAGCTTCGCAACCCAGCGCTCAACCGCTGCGCCACCGGGGAGGCCCCACTGACTTTTTTTTAAAAAAGATTTATTTATTTATGCATACAAGAACTGGGGTGTAAGCTAGAGGTGCAGGGGTTGGGAGGATTCACCAGAGAGAGTGGGGAGCAGAACAGGCAGATCTACTGAAATGAACTGCTGAGGGGAGCAGCAGATGAGGCAGAAGAGGTCTGCTGTGCCTTGTGAGTCAGTTCCCTGCAGTGGCTATCGCCTGATAGCATTGTCTTTAAACCCTGCGTCACCAGGGAGGCCCAGAGTATTGACATTTTAAAGAGTGGAGACCATTTCCTTTGTGGTATAGCTCCCAATTTGGGTGTCTGTTTCCTCATAAATAACTTTTTAAAAATGAGTGTAGATGATAAATTCATGCAGTTCCAAAATATTAAAATGTCCTTCCCATCTTCTCTCTTGGGGAAATACAAAATATCTTATCTAGGCTAACTTTAGGTATCACTCATCTGTGAGGCATCGCTTTGAATATAACTTCATGGTTGAGAAACAGCAGTCAAAGGACCAAGTGTAGGCCACTGTTGGCTCTCCTCACCCTTTGAGCTTGATTTGGTATTAGGTCTTTAAGGGTAATATCCTGGAAAGACCAGCAGCAGATGGGGAACTTGCTCTTTGAAAGTTGTTTGCTTTTCTTTCTCACTGTTATCATCTGGCCAGACTTTTCTTTCCTTGCCTTTGGCCATTATTGTAGGGTCTTCAGAGATTTTCCCACTTTCATGCCTTTTCCAGCCAATGCATTCTCATAGTCTGGGGAGTCAGACTTGTTTTTCCTAAAGCAAGGCTTCTTACCAGGAACCTAAGAGTCTTTTACTCCTTTTATTTTACCTTCAATATTATAAATTCAGATTCAGATATTTTAAAAGTGACTTGAATATAAAAGTGACCTGAAGTGACACATATTAGGAGGGTGAAGAGTTGAAAATTTCTCAGGGGAAATTTTTTTTCTAAAAATCTTTTTTTCCTTAATTTTTTATGCCTTTATGTCTCTAGATATATTTCAAAATTATACTTTTTATGAACAAGCCAAATTGTGCACAGTGTATTTTTGCTCTTATGTTAGAAGCCATCACAGTCACAAATGGTGTTTAAAAATATTTCCAGTTAAGTTTTCCCAAACCTTTTCATAAGAGATCCTCTTCCAGTAGGAATTTTGCCTAAATCAAAGGAACTTACCTTATATTTCATCTAGATGACCTTTAAGCTCACTTTAACCTTGTGAATTAGACTAGGGTTGATGCTAAATCTTGGTGCTCGCAAAGCATACAGTAGTCTTCCAAAAATTATACCTACAATTTTCTCCAGGGATATTATTTAATACTTATATAAGAGACTTTCTGAAAGCCCCATTACTTAACAATGGCCAGTTATTTTATTGTGGAAACATTGTTTGAATGGGCTTTTATAGGTCTGTTTCTGGCATTATTAGAAATTGGGTATGTGGGTTTGGATACTTATTGTCAGTGCCAAGGAGAAAGAATTGGGAATTCTCAGTGGAATGGTCTTTGTTTCCTCTTGAATTGGAGGATATGTAAAAAACCTGCACATCACTTTCTAGATTTATAAGTAAAACTCTGTTGTTTTACCTTGAGTAAACTTGCTCCGTACAGAATACAGACTTGCTATTTCTGCTGTTATGGTCAACATTCCATTCTAACAGAACACTTAAGTATTTTCTATTTCTTTTCATGCCAGGTGAGATGTCCCATCATGATGTTCTGGATGCTGTTTCCCAAGGGATAAACGTCATCCTCTGTGAACACAGTAACACTGAACGAGGCTTTCTTTCTGATCTTCGAGATATGCTGGGTGCTCACTTGGAGAATAAGGTTGATATTATCCTGTCGGAAACAGACAGGGACCCTCTTCATGTGGTATAATGCATGCAAGAACAAGGATGACACACATTACAAAATAATTGGCTCCCAACTTGAATGTTAACCAGTGGCATTGGCATCTTTCTGAATGTCTTGGACTGCACATTATGACCACAGTGTCGTATATACAGGTGTCCAGGCATAAAGCTAAACTTACACAGTGTTATAAACCAGTGATTCCACAACCAAAGAATGCATGTTACCATCTTATTTGTTAATCTGCTTCACTATTCAATATAGCTCATAAAGTAAAAGCTATATAACTACCACTAAAGAAAATTATTCATTATAAAGGATAAATTAAGGATATATTATATAAAGTATGTATTCTTTATAAACTATAGCAAAGAGCAATTAAAGTTGCTTTACTTATTAACATTCTTGAGAAGTAACTCAAGTAATCCTTTCCTTAATTATAGATGGATTTGTGTCATTTAGATGTGTCTGCTCTTTGGTTAGTTTAAAAATTGGGTACTGGAACATATATTTCTAGATAGTAGCCTGTGTGATTAAGTTCTTTGTATAATCCTCCTGTTCCTATATCACTAACTTCCCACCTAAATTTTAGAATCAGGATGAGGTTGGTTAGCTTTCAAAATAATACTAGTGATTGCTTATACAGTGTTAGTTTTGTGCCATTCACTGTACTAGGTACTGTTACAAGCACTTAAAATCCTTATAAATAAGCAAATAGGTATCATTCCCATTTTACAAATGAGGAAACTGAAATAGGTTAAACAGCTAGGAAGGGATGGTGTTTTAAGGACTATATTTTGGGTAGCGAAAGTAAATATGGTGACCTAGATACCTGAGAAGGCTTGTGGCCAAAGTGATAAATGCCAGAAGTGTTATTATAAGAATTTGGTAATAAGCTTTGTATTTACATTCAAATTTATATTTTCCAAAGCAATGGTATTTCAAATTTACTTTATTTAACACATTAAGGATACTGTAACTAAATATTATTAAAACCTCAGATTTTATATTTCATTTTTATAGCCTCACAATTTCTGTCTAGCACAGAGCCTTCTAAATCAGTGAATTAAAATGGTTTAATAGTTTGAAAAATCAAGATGTGGAGATCCTCCTAAATAGTTACAAAAAACCTGAGACAAAAGGTACTTATGTAACCATTTGTGATAAAGCACTCACTGTTACCCCACAGGACTTTTTATGTGAATGAAGTATTCATATATTAAAACCCTAAACTTGATGCTTAGAATCCAGTAGTTCTGGAGTATGTTGAACAGTTATTTAGGGGCCATTGTGGCATGAGTTCAATTCCTGGCCAGGGAGCTAACCCACATACAGCACAGCAGACCTCTCCTGCCTTACCTGCTGCTCCCCTCAGCAGTGTATTTCAGTACATC
The DNA here is from genome assembly GCF_014898055.3 of Talpa occidentalis. Taxonomy (NCBI): domain Eukaryota; kingdom Metazoa; phylum Chordata; class Mammalia; order Eulipotyphla; family Talpidae; genus Talpa; species Talpa occidentalis. Next base: position 123,793,783 of record NW_023603184.1, read on the forward strand.
CACCTGTTCTGCTCCCCACTCTGTCCCCGTTGAATCCTCTCATCCCCTACATCTTTGGCCTTCACCCCAGTTCTTGTATGCATAAATAAATAAAATAAATCTTTAAAAAAAAAGTTATTTAGCACTCCCTTCACAAGGAATTCAGTATTTCATCAAATTAGAAGAGTATGTCTGTTCTATATTCCTGTGCCTTTTTTTTTTTTTGCCATTTATGAAAAGCAACCAAAAAAATCTTTCAAGGTTTCAGGTCTGTTCAGTCTTCCCTGAAGAACTAACATCAGCAGTTGAAGTCTTCGCAGTCACACTTTATATGGTAAGAGTTTAAGGCACATGAATGCTGAAACAAGTTAAAGAAGAGCATATAATAATCCTACCAATATCTTCATCAGATCTGTTAGATGCACTTTTAAAATTTCTGAAACACTTCATGAGTTTTAGTGAAAGATCAGTGCTGTAAATTTAAAGTGATTCTATCCAAATTGACTTGTTGTTTATTAATATTAAAGATGGCTGACACATACTACTTGTAAATAGTATAGACACAAAAATTATAAAAATAAACCAGTAGCTTTTTAAGAGCCAATGCAAAGTTTGCACATTAGGTCATTAAAGATTTTGTATACTCTTTTTATACTGTAAAAGCTATGATAAACTAGGTATAGATATGGTAAGCAAAAAATGCAAGGTGCAGGTCAGTGGATATCATGCTACCATTTATGTTTTTAAAAGGAGAGATAATAGACAAATATTCTATGCAAGACATGTGCATAAACACCACTGGAAGAATTAACTATTATTGGTGGCCTAAGAAACTGGGGAATGGAAAGGAAACTCACTTTTCATTGATATACTTTGGCACAATTAAAAAAAAATTAGAATCACATTCATGAACAAATGTTTAAATATTTTGATTAGTAACTATACTTAAGATTAATCCCTTAATACATGAATTTAACGTAAATTAACTATATACAAATGATTCAAAAAACTAAGCATTTCAGAAGATTATTTTCATGAAAGAAGTTTACAAGGTATGAAATGATGAAAAATGTTGTTGCAGTACAGTACTTAATACAGTGATATTTTAATGAAAAATTTTATTTCCAAGTATGAAATATTTAAAAGCGTATGTGAAGACTAAGCTGACTACCAAGTGGCCATGGCTAGCCTTTATTTCTTTCCTAGGAAGAAAGGTTTGTATTTAGGAGATTAAGTATTTAGGAGATTTGAAATCATCACTTTAAGAAAAACATTGAAAAATCTTAGTGTTTTTAAGTCTAATTGGTAAATCAAGATTAACTTAGTCAGCCATTAATATGCTTCCCACTTGCATGTTATTCAAGAAAGAAAAATATGTTGATATACAAGAATAAATTTTTATTTTCCAATGTATTGAAAATGACTAAAATGTAATTTAGGATTGTAGTTTTCTAGCCTGGCTTCTCCCTTGTATTATTAAGGTGATGACACAGAACAGTTCTGAATATCATGGTAGATCCATTATTGTTTGTGTGCTTTCTAGAGTGGGTATACACCCTCTGTACTTGTTAGGATTTTCTCACTATCCCAACTGAATAGTGTCATGCTCCCTCTCCCCCAACCAGTTTGTAGCCTAAAGGAGAAAGCTGGATCGCCTACCTTTTCCCCAAACTTACATCTTTTGTTAAGCCATTTCTGAAGTCATAAGAGATGATCTTTGCCTCCATTACACTCATCAACTCTGACACAGAGAACAGCAAATAAAGCAGATTATGTGATGCCAATGCTTTTGTACTTCCACACTCTGGAACAAGTACATTCACAAATAATCAGCTCCAGGAGTATTTAAAAGACCCTCAAAAAATTAGGGATATCATCTCTAGTATAAAATAATTCAAAAGCATCCAGTTCCAAATAGTCCCTGAGCACACTGTTCATTCTTGCAAGAAGTCTCTGGAGAGGTAATGAAAGAAAGGCACATTTTCTCCCAACTTGAGAATTACTGCATAGTACTAGAGATGGTACACCAGCCAGGCTAATCAAGTTTCTAACTGATGACATTCCCCCCTCCCAATTTTAAATTTTGTACACTGGAAAAAGAGTCTAATGTTGAATGTAAACACAACACTTTAGACTAGAGGAGTGGCAGCCGAGGTACAACCCTTCCACAGAAGATTCAAGACTGAAGGATAGCTTCAAGATTCCTCTTCTTCCTTTTCCAGGAAATCAGTCAATGTTCCATTGTCAACAGGAATTAACAAATATTCCACTCCATCAGTTCCCTAAAAGATAGAACAATACCCTGAAAGTTGCTTCTAAGAGATATATATATGAATACTAATCTAGGTTAAACAGATTTGATTTCCTTAATATTTTACATTAATATATATTGTAAATATATATTAAATATATATTGTAATATATATATTTCTCTTTCCATGCTATTTCTGCCTACTGGAATGCTCGTTCCTTCTCTGTGTGACTAGTTATCACTTAGTCTTCCTCATAGTCTCTCTGATATCCATAATTAGGTCATATTCACTTATTTTAATTAGCCCTTTCAGAACTTTCTGATCACAAGACAACACAGTTAAAATTTTACATGTTTGTAATTAATGAATGTCCATCTCCATTACATTGTAATCTCTATGAGAAAAAGAATTAGGTTTTTCTTGTTACTGTATCCTAATACTTAGTGCAATACCTGATATATAGTACTCAATAAATACTGGATTAAAAAAAGTAGGACAGCGTAGGACACCAGGGGCCTCCCTGGTGGTGCAAGGAGTTAAGACACAACCTGTGAAGCAATCCACAGCCTCTGCAGCACGAGTTCAATCCCCCAACAAGGAAGCTACCTTGCAGCAGACCTCTCCTGACTAGCCTGCTGCTCCCCTCAGCAGTTTATTTCAGTCAATCTGCCTGTTCTGTTCCCCACTCTGTCTCTGGTGAATCCTCTCACATACACCCCAACACCTTTGGCCTGTACCCCAGTTCTTGTATGCATAAATAAATCTTTAAAAAAGAATATAAGGACAAGAGGGAGAAGGGTATAGAATTATTTGACTCATTATATTTCAAATGGCCTATTATTCTGGACTACAACTTACAAGTTTCCTGTTTTGCCCTGAAGCAGAGTACTTACTTTTTCTACAGAACTTAAGCACATTGCCTAAAAATGAACTTTTGTGACCCATTATGTCAGTTTCGTAATCAGATCTGATTTTATTCTCTCTCAAGTAAATGAGATAGTGGGCCTCCCCGGTGGCACAGCGGTTGAGCGCTGGGTTGCGAAGCTGCCCGCAGCCTCTGCAGCGCCGGTTCGATCCCCGGCTGCTCCCCGGCCACCGGAGGAGGGTCCCACATGGCGCACAGACCTCTCCTGCCGCCCGCTGCTCCCCTCAGCAGTGTACTTCAGTCCTTCTGCCTGCTCTGCTCCCCGCTCTGGCTCTGGTGAATTCTCTCACCCTCCCGTGCTTCTGACTGTACCCAGTGCTTGCATAAATAAATAAATAAAGGGGTAGCTTTAAAAATAAATAAATAATAAATCTCTTTTAAAAAAAAATGAGATAGCATTTATGTCACAAATGCTGTTGTACCAAAGTCTCACCTTCTTTGTTCTTATAAGCTTGTGGTCCCTAAACTCAGTTAACTGGGCCCGAAGTGTCAGATCACTGTTGACAAGGAATGCCTCCCGACACTTCTGGTAAAAATCTTGAAAAGAAAGTCCTGGAGAGTTCAAAAGGACATGTGAACTTAAGACAACATTTAAGACACTGTTCTTATATGGATACTCACAGCAAAGAACACAGAAATTATCGATGCCACAGCATGCAAAAGCAGTTAAGTATTGTTTTTTAAAAAAGTGAGTATTTTTGAAAGTAGCAATACTAGAGAATACTTAGGCATTTTACACTGGCTTATATTTTTTAATGAGAACTGACATGTTAAATCAACTGTGACTATAACAAATCTGTGGGAAGTTTTTAACAGTGTGAATAAAGTTGACTTTAAAGAAGGAACTAGAGTAAGCCATGAGTGCTAAGTGATTTCAATGTTCAAATCAACACATTATTTTTACTCAAGGGGAAGTTAATCACCTAAGATGCCCAGTGTATTAAATATATGTGATTGGTAGACACATACCCATAGATAGCATAGGAATTTTTAAAGGAAGCTGAGTTTGTCTATCAATGCACAATGACAAACAGACCATTCAGCAGTATAATCTATAGAGTGGTTTGAAAGTTTGCTATGTGGCAGACACACTAACAACAGCCTTCAAAAATTGCAATGCTATTATTAAATTCTGGATTATTAGAATTTATGGGGTGAGACAAAAGTTACACAATTTAATATAAATATTGAATACCAATGTAAGAAGCATTATCCTGGTTATCCAGCTGATACTTTATTAGTAGCCTGAAAATCCCCCTAGGGAGAAAAATAAAAAATAAATAAGAATTTAAATTTACAATGTTAACAACAAATGATAACAGATAGTAAAATACACAAAGAGAAGGAGAAATACATGGTCTGTTTAAATTTAATTTTTTTGTTCATTTCTCAAAGGAGTCTCATTTCCTGGCCTACTTAAAAAAAAGCAGTTTTTATTTTCTTTCACAGAATATCTAGGAGTATTTTTATTTCCCAGAGTGTAAGATAGTTCACTATATAAAACTTAGAATACATAATAAAATCTAGAGCGTAAATATCAATCTCATAGCCCTAAAATTACAGCCATAATATCTGATGTGGAGATCATAGTGACGTATGCCGCTTTCTCAAATCTTTGTGCTGTGAGGTCTGGCGGAAACACATAAATTCATGCACATTTATGCTTCACTTTTCCACTGACTGAATTTCCCTGTCTTTAAAAACTCTTCATTAACTTACCATTTCCCTACTGGTTTTGGATGCTTATATTACTTCCAATCTTAATTCCACATTATATACAAAATTGCATGAATATTCTCATATTTTGAATGATTTCTGTAGGAGAGTATCAAGTGGAATTATAGGGTTAGAAACTATGTTCCATAAAGTAAGATTCCTAGTAGTTCTTGGGTATGACAAAAATTTTAAACTTTTCCATTTTTATTATAATCAAGAAAATAATTACTATATGCACATCTTGGACAATCAAAATAACCATTTTACAATCAAGTACTGTTACTGACTCCACAGCTCAATTTTGGTTAAGATGTTTATACTAAGAAAAGACTAAATGATATTGGAGTTTGCAGAATGAATCAATACTTATGCAAAATTTTGCAGAAGTAAACAATAGTGTCTGTGTGTAGAAGCTAGCACAGACATTTAGGTATGCCAAACTAAAAAATATTTGCATTGACGCAGTCAGTACTTCAATTGCACAGAAGCCAGTTTAAGTTTATAAATTGCAACTTGCAATAGTCTATATTACCAGTTAGTGTATTAAGTAAAACTTAATGAAGACATTTTCTGTTCCCAATTCCATAACAAATTTATTTAGCTATCCATTTAATGCGTATTTCAGTAACAATGCAATGCTAACTTTATCTTAAAATGTACAAAAGAAGTTTTATATAGTAACAAAATTCATTAAAATTAGTGTTTAAGAGTTAACATGAGGGAGGTCTTGTGTCTGAGTTGAGTATCTTGGTTGTGGCTAAGTAGTTACACAAGGCTACCCATACGACAAAACTGCACAGAGTTAACACACACCAACTCATATACAAATGAGTACACATATCAATGGTGAAATCTCAGTAAGTTCTGTGGAAAGTGTCAATGTCAGTTTCTTGGTTTGGATACTGCACTGTGATGAGAGATGGTGGCATGGGGATGGGAATGGGAAAAGTGCTTAGAATTTCCCTGTATATTTCTTTAACCTCATATGAGTCATGTAAAAGAAAAATAAACAGAAAAGAAATTGCTAACAACAAAAAAATCCCTTGGAAAGATTCTGAGTGCCTCCTTTCCCTCCCTCCTTTTCTAGCATATTATCCTGAATTAGGTATTTTTCATATTTATACACATTTAAAACTTTCATTCATGATACATGCATTTGAAAACCATATTGTATTGTTTTATATCCTTTTTATCTTTACCATCCTGCCTGATTTAGCATTTGTCTTGAACAAAAATGTCCAGGTTTGGACAATAACAGGTATTGTGCCACTTCTCTTACACCACATAAGTCAAATTCCTGTCTGCCAATGTTGCTTCTACTTCCAGAATGCAGTTGGGCTATGGCTTCAGCTCACTGCTTCATCATTCTGTTCCACTGAGATGCTCGTATTTTTCAGCCAACTCTATTTTTAAAATTTTTTGTTGTTTTATCTATTACTGTGTTTGGACAAAAGGGGATGAATTAAAATGTGAAACTATTGTGCCACCTTGTCCAGAAGTGCCTCTCACTCCATGGTGGCGCAGGGTTTAAGCATAGCACTATGAAGTTATCCACAGCCTCTGCAACATGAGTTCAATCCCTGGCCGGCCAGGGAGCTACCCACATGGCACAGCAGACCTCTCCTGTCTCACCCGCTGCTCCCCTCAGCAGTGTATTTTGGTCCATCTGCTTGTTCTGTTCCCCACTCTGTCTCTGGTGAATCCTTTGGCCTATACCCCAGTTCTTGTATAGATAAATAAATAAATCTTTAAAAAAAAAAACAAACCCAATTGCGTATCTTAAAAAGAGAGAGAAACTAATTTTCATTCTTACCTTGCATTAGGGGTAAGGCTTCGTAAGACATGAATAAGGGAACTAAGTGGTAAGGATCCAGATTGCTTAACCAGAAGAGAATTCTCATAGGAGGTTTCTTCAGTATAATGACTATATGTAGTAGTTTCATACCAGAGCCAGTTATAAAGACTCTGCTTCGCATGATCCCACACTAGAGCATGTGATTAAATAAAACAAGAATTACCAATTATTTTCACATTGTCATGCTATTTAGATTCCACTCTAGGAAAGAATAAGGAAGCAATAAGTAAAAAATGAATCCTGAATTTCTTCATTTTTGTCATTTCCCCATCCAAATCAGTATCTCAAAGTATAATTTCATTGTCAATCAACATCTGACTATATGCATATTAAATATAAGTTAAAAGACATAGGTCCCTCCCTGGTGGTGCAGTGGTTGAGCGGTGGGTTGCAAGGCTGCCCGCAGCCTCTGCAGCGACAATTCAATTCCCGGCCACCAGTGAGGGTCCCACATGGCACGCAGACATCTCCTGACGCCCGCTGCTCCCCTCAGCAGTGTATTTCGTCAGTCTGCCTGTTCTGTTCCCTGCTCTGTCTCTGGTGAATTCTCTCACCCTCCCGCGCTTCTGACTGTGCCCAGTGCTGTATAAATAAATAAATAAATCTAAAAAATACTAAAAAAAAAAATGAAGACATAGGTGCTACTAAAGCACTCTTTTAAAAAGCAACAATTTAACCTTTTGTTCTATAAAATTATCAGTCTCTAAGTGCATAAATGTTTCAATAACACAGAATATTAAAAAAAAAATAACAGAATAGAAAGAGACCAAATAATGGTTGGTCCTCATCTCTCTCATGAAAACTGAGGTGTAAAACATTCTCTGGTACGTAAATTTTTATTTTGAGTAATTATGTTTTAATCAGACTGGGAACACCACCTATATCTTTAGTAACCTGTGTCTTTAAACATGCAACAGAGGAAAAAGTGTACTGAAAAACAATAAAAATGTTGTGGCTTTCGACATTAAGAACATTTTATAAGACTGATATCTCAAAAACCAAAAATAGCAATATTTAACTTACTGAGAGGAGCATTGAGGTGATCAATAGATGTTATAAGGTATATGTTACGTAAAGATGACAACTGTCCAATAATTTGCTGGCTTTTGTCTCCTCTCAATGTTTGGCTATCCAAATTGTGAATGAGAAGAAAGAGCTCTAAAGAAGAATCTAAAAAGAAAAATTCAGTTATTTTTTTAATGAGTATTTATGAAGTCCCTACCCACACAGTGCCTATTTGTTAAAAGAATACATCAAAATAGTATAGGACAAATAACTATTGCTTGAGGGTATGCAAATTATTTGAGAGAATGTCAGCCACTCATAAAATATAAAATCTTAAACAGATACTCACTTGGAAGTAAACAGAGATTGGAGTGGTTAGAGACTTAACTGAATTATGAATTAGACCACAAAGAAAGCAGTTGTAATAAGGCATAGGAAATAAGGTAAGATGCATATCGGACTGAAGGTGAATGTGTGCATGTTGAATTGCAAGGTGGAAACACTCCCCCACAAAAAAAAAAAATAGAAGAAAAAGAAAATGTGGAAAACTGTTATCACCAAAGCCAAAGAAAACCAAAAAAGGGAGGAGAGGCATTTATGATATTGCTCAAGGAATTAGGAGGGTCACAGAAATATCATAAATGTCAATGAAGGAAAATCTGGAGGATGGAACTCTCAATTTCATTAAACAAGAAGGAAATTCCAAGTCATGTTCAAGCATACAGTTCAGGTAGTATAGAAGAAAGGTTAGAGGAAATAAGAAGGTGAAATGCCTTCAAAAATCATAATGAAATAGGGAATGGTGTGGAAGGGTAGCAGAATCAACTAAGTTTTTTCTTAAAATGGAAGAAGTTTTATAAATGTTTAAAAGTATTGAAAAAATGTGTAAGGAAAATTCTTACATTGACTGCACTGTAATCATAGGTAGTGTAAATGTGACTGAAATGAAAAATAGTCACTGGTCTCTCAAGAGTTAGTAAGAAGTGGGCAAACATTTGTATTTATGATAAAGGTTAAGTCTTTTAGAGAAAACAAGCAAATTTCTCCTCCACTGGGGGTAGGACAAGAGAGATAATACAATGACAAAGATTCTGAGATGATACATTTTAAAAATCCAAGTCTCCTTGAATTCCAAAGTCCACCAGTCAATCGATTCAAATTATATATAACACATAGATTATATAAAAATGCACACAATATTTTGTTTGAAATATAAAATATGTTGATTATAAAATTATCTAATATCCTATATTTCCCCATATAATTATATATGATCGTATAATTTAAAATAATATGTAATATTGGGCCTCCCTGGTCGCGCAAGGGGTTGAGACTCAGCTATGGAGCTGTCCGCAGCCTCTGCAGCACAGGTTCGATCCCAGGCCACAGAACAACCCACATGGCGCAGCAGACCTTTCCTGACTCGCCTGCTGCTCCCCTCAGCAGTGTATTTCGGTCAATCTGCCTGTTTTGTTCCCCAGTCTGTCTCTGGTGAATCCTCTCACCCCCCACATCTCTGGCCTGTACCCCAGTTCTTGTATGCATAAATAAATAAATCTTAAAATATGTAATATTTATATTTATGTAAAATATATCTATTAAACTATATTAAACCATATAATTTAATATCTATATTTATTTACTAAATTACATATTTTATATAAATATATGCTTATAACAATATTAACATGTATAATACATGTTAAATATAAATATATAGAATAAAATGACATAGGCACTATTTTTTTTTAAATTTTTTTTTTTTAATAGAGGCATGTTTTTTATTTATTTATTTATTTGTTTTGTTTGTTTGTTTATACATGCACTGGGTACAGTCAGAAGTGCGGGAGGGTGAGAGAATTCACCAGAGCCAGAGCGGGGAGCAGAGCAGGCAGAAGGACTGAAGTACACTGCTGAGGGGAGCAGCGGGTGGCAGGAGAGGTCTGCACACCATGTGGGACCCTCCTCTGGTGGCCGAGGAGCAGCCGGGGATCGAACCGGTGCCGCAGAGGCCGCGGGCAGCTTCGCAACCCAGCGCTCAACCGCTGCGCCACCGGGGAGGCCCAACATAGGCACTATTTTAATGAACATACAAATAATATAAAAATTATCCATCGACTCAGTTAAGCATTATCAATTACTCATTTTAAGTTGCAACCAGTGATGAAATGACCATTGTGAGCCTAAATACTTTTATATCTAATTTCTGAAATGCTCACATGACCAAAACAATCACATTAAGAGATTATATATTTTAGTATATGAAATTATTTATGTACAGTGATATTGATATTTACTCACAATAAGGAGGTAAGAATGCTTTATAAAAATATTCAACGATACAAAGATATCAGGCAAAGACACATCAGTCAATGGGAGGCATTTCATACTAGCAAAACAAAATCATTCTGAATTTGAATCTTTGGCTATACAAACTCAAGATAGTGTGAGTAATTCTTTTCTATTAGGTAAGTCAAGTTCACAGAAAAAGTTCACAGAAGACAGTACACATTATTTTAGGAAATAGAAATCATTATTAAAATAATCGTCATTTTTGTGTATACCAACACAGGAATAAACAGAAGAGTGGGCTTAGCTTCACCCTAAGACCACAGCATCAACTTCACATTACCTTCTTTAAATTTGTTTATTATCCAGTCTAGCTGATCCAGTACACTGCGGAAAGTACCCATATGATCAAGGACTTCTTCTGTTATAGAATTTAGGATCTATGTCATAAAAGTGGAAGAGGTACATTGATGATAAATCATTTTTCTGACACAAGGAAAAATAAAACTAACAAATTAATCCTTTTTATAAATTAAAATGATTTTGGATTGGCCACCAAGTCTGAAAGCCATTTTTTTTGAAAAGCCATTTTTAAAAATTCTACTAGTACTTAAGTGATATCTGATTTTTAAAATTTTTTTTATTTTGCATAAGTGGCTAAAAGGAAGCAGGGAAAAGAGCAAAAATATAAGAGGACAGCAACCACCCCCTCCCCAATATGAGCAACATTAGAAAACTATAAACTTACTAAAGGAAATAAGAAACAAACATTAAGGACACTTTAAAAGGCACATACTTTGGCCAATATTTAGTATTCAAAAGATTTAATTTTCAAGTGATAAATAAATATGAACATTTGGAGTAAAAAAATGATCTGTTATGATACATTAAAAAACTACAAATTATTATATTTTTAAATTACCAAAATGACAGAGAAGCATAGCAAAATTGAACTGTCTCATAATCCTCGCTTCAGAGAACTACCAGTGTAGTAAACAAAGCAACCATTTACTAAAGGTGTGATACATTATCAGTTGCAAATTAGGAAATTCAAAGATAGGGATTCAAAGCTGTAACCCTCTGAGTCTAAACACATGATCCTAAGCATCACACAACCCTACTAGGGTTAAAGTGGAAACTAAAAATTCTTTCAACTGAAATGCTCCCGGGTGGGAAGTAGCATCCTCCTTAATGTGGGGATATGGATCAGCAGGGGATTTAGTATTTCCTTTAGCATTTTTGAAACTTACTGATTTCACACTGATTCCAGGAAAGAAGCCATTGATGACAATATGAACGGAATCCTGCAGCATGGTGGTTCGAAATCTTTCTAATAAATCTCTCTTTGAACCCAAACCATAAAGCACAATGTTGAAGCCCAGGCTGTTAGGAAAAGTATTCATGAAATTAAAGTTCAGTATATCTTATTGGCAAATTTATAATTAAATCAGTTCTCTTAATTTAAGCTTATAAAGAATGGAGGGAGTTGTACAATGTATGCTTGTATGCTTTCTCAAAAAAAAATAGAGGAAGAACTGAAATGGCTGAAAAAGCTATATTGATTCCCAGCTTACCCAGGTGAAAGCACAATTTTGTTATCTGTACACCAAGCTTATAGTTCCAACTATAAGAAAGTAGCTTTCTTTATAGTTCCTAATCTCTTTCAAGTGACAGGTGCCTACAAGCTACAGAGAACATGTAGGTATACACAATCAAAGGCTATACAGGCTGAAGCAGTTTTAAGTGCTAGATTAAACTGAAAAGTAAGCAGGGGCCGCATCACAAAGGCCATGTTAAGACATTAGATTTTATTCTAAGGACAATGAGTATTTAAAAGTAACTAGTCATGGGCCTCCCCGGTGGCGCAGCGGTTGAGCGCTGGGTTGCGAAACTGCGCACGGCCTCTGCGGCGCCAGTTCGATCCCCGGCTGCTCCCCGGCCACCGGAGGAGGGTCCCACATGGCGTGCAGACCTCTCCTGCCGCCCGCTGCTCCCCTCAGCAGTGTACTTCGGTCCTTCTGCCTGTTCTGCTCCCCGCTCTGGCTCTGGTGAATTCTCTCACCCTCCCGCGCTTCTGACTGTACCCAGTGCATGTATAAACAAAACAAACAAACAAACCAGCAAACAAATAAAGCATGCCTCTAAAAAAAAAAATAAATAAATAAATAAAAGTAACTAGTCAGGTGTTAACTGAAAGGTTTTAAATAGGAAAGTAACATCATCTTTTTATAAAGATTACAATGGCTGAGTGTGATGAATGGATAGGAAGGAGGCAAAAACTGTCAAAGACAATGGACTTCCATAGGTGTCATGGGAAAAAAATATAATGTGTGGAGGCTGAAAATAAGTAACTGTTTTCTTGGCCTAGGCAACTACATGAATGAGATGACATTCACTATGTTGAGCAGTGGGGGCAGGAAGGAATGATGGATTTAAGATAAAATTCATGCATACTGAATTTTCATAGGACACATCCACACGGACACCTACAATATATATTCAGAGATCTGTGTCTGCTGTGGAAAAGTGAGACTAGGCTGGAGATACAGCTATGGGAGTTATTCCTGTGACCAAAGCCAAGTAAGTAAATAAGAATGATCCAGAACACTAAGCATTAGGGGTAAAACTAAAGTATAATTTCATAATTTTCAGATTTTTTTGAGTAACATTTTATCAACGGCTTTCACATTTGATAAAATTAGAAAAGACAATTTTTTAAATAGATTTTTGGTTGAAAATTAAAAAAAAAAAATTTTCCTAAGATGAGTCATATGACTTTCTACATAAGGCATATAATCAGAACATCTATTTTTAACACATGTAAATACATATTATTCTTTATTTTACAAGGGCTTACAAAGGGAACAGTACTTACTGTAACTGCAACATCCACTTATGAAATAATTGTTCATATTGTTGATTTAGTTGTTTTAGTTCAGCAGAAAAGGAAGGTGAAACCTTGCTTAGTAAGTTATGCAAAGTTTCCTGAAAAAAAAAAAATAGAGGAAGGAAATATAATCACTCTCAAACCATGTACATCAAATCAATCCAAATTAAGAATATTTCCACAGAGGTAAAGATTAGTATAGGTCATTAATGGATATGTAACTTTAATCATATTTGGTAAAGAATGTATCAATTGAACATACATATTTCAAATATAATTTGAAGGGTTTTCCTAAAAATGTTTAATACATATTATAAATATAAAATAACAATAAAGAATTTGCCCTGTTTTGTCTAGAGCTATTTGCATGATTTTAAATTCCAAATACAAGGCTTTAATTTCTAAAAAGATCACTACCATAAGGAGATGAACTAGTAAACCTGTTTCCCAGTTTTGGCAACAAATCCAAACTCTTAAAAATCTACGGATTTGAAAGAATGTAAAAGTTTAAGGTAACAGTTCATTATTGGTCCTCATAAATATTAAACTTTCTTATAATTTACCATTATCATTAGTAAAATAAACCTGTATCACTGCTTCTCTTCCCAAAGCTACTTCTTTTTTTCTTTCCTGAACTAAGCCTTAATTTACTGACTACTTACATGAAAATGATTTCATATCTTTGCTGGTAATCAAAGATAGTTATGTATCAACTGAGAGAAAACGTAATCTATTCTCTTCCACATATTCCCTCTCAAAAATCGGGCTAATTCAATTTTAAGAACTAGAACTGCATCTTCCTGGTAACTATGTGACAGCTGCCAATCTGACAAAAAGGCAAAGAAAGTATACATTTTACCATTAATAGCCACAAAAACCATTTCTAAAGAATCCATTATTTTTGATAAGTAGGACAGAGTTCTTAAAACAATATTGTAACTAAGCCAAGGAAGGTGCACTGCCCTCTACCCAATACTTGGACATTTATGCAGGTGAATCAACCATAGTTCACTTTTTGAAATGAAAACTCCAGAAAAGGCTGTCTGTATATGTACTTTTACCCTGGTACTATATTCCATGTTCTCATGATTCTACCTTTAAGGTAAAATATTCTTTTAACACTGAAGACTAGATCCACAATAAACATTCCAGACACTCTGGCCTATACAGTTTTTATTTATCCACTTAGTTCTTAAAGAGAAATAGGATAAAATCTAAAGGAGATGGGTTTTTTTTTCTTCTTCTTCTCTCCTTCCTCCTGGGATTTTAAGCCCTGAACAAGCAGATAAAACACTTAGTGTCATTCCCAGCAGATATTTACATAGACTCATCAGAGGATATTCACACTTGAGTATGCACTCTGGAATGTTTTTTCATTTATGAACTTTCATTCCAAACTTTAATATCTGTGGAAAATTGCCTATGACCTTATCTCAAAACTAATGAGTTAGGTGACACAAAAAAAAAAAGAGAAGAGAAAAACACAACCACACATCACCATGTTCTCAAAGTCATAGAGGCTTTCCCTATATTCTCCTATATTGTGTAGCTTGAAAACTGTTAAAAGTTCTATATATCTTAGAAAATTGCACCAAATTCTAGTTTGCAGAGTCTTGATAACCTTTGAGTCATTAACAATCTCTCCTTGACTTAGATGATCAGTCCCACTTTCTACTAAAAGTTTTTCTTACTCAGATAATTCTGTCTCCTCTTTTAGGCAGGTATAAGTCAATCCCAATAAGTACAACTGTATAGGGGCCTCCCTGGCTAAAGTCTCAGTGCTATTAGGCTATTGCCAGCCACTGCAGCATGAGTTTGATCCCCAGCCAGGAAGCTAACCCACATGGCACAGCAGACCTCTCCTGTCTCACCCACTGCTCATCTCTGCAGTGTATTTCACTAGATTTGCCTGTTCTGCTCCCCACTCTGTCTCTGGTGAATCCTCTCACCCCCCACCCCCGCCCCATACCTCTGCCCTATACCCCAGTTCTTGTATGCATACATAAAAATAAATTTTAAAAAACAAAAAAAATTTTAAAAGTATAACTGCATAGTATTTTTTAATAAAATGAGACACTGGAACTATGGTATATAGTAACCTTGTTATCTTACTGCACTAGGCAGGTTTTTCCATAATATCAAATAGCAGAAAATTCTTTGATTTTTGCAAGGTTTGTAACTGAGAGAGTCGGATCACAGCTTTTGTTTTATGACCAGTGTGAGGTTCAATGGAGATGTGGATTAAATGGATAACAGAGATTTATGGTAAATGAATAGCAAAGAAATAATGACCTTGATATTTGATAAGGGGAAAATGTATAATTATAGCATATCAAACAGAATTCTAATCAAATGAACCTTTTACTATATATATATATGTAAAAGAATGTATGTAATAGTTATTTTACATCTATTTGCACTTCGTTTAATCTGTAAAATAATTCTGATTATGCACACTTACTCTTCAAACAGTAATTTTTTAGCTCACTATAAGAAAAATTTAGAATACTATTTGCAACATACCTGATCCAGTTTAGCTCTCTTTAGTTTCTGCAGTGTTCTATCAGAAGTTAAAACTTTTGAGCTGCTGTGAGCTTCAAAATATTCTTCTACTAAGTCACTCTGTAGGTGGACAGAACAAAATCAATTCTTAGTTTTAGATATTTGTTTTAAACTAGACAATAACAGTGGCATAAAACAGAATATGTGAAATTCTTTATTTGGTAATCAGTATTTTGGTTTTGAAGCAACAGCACAGATAAAGGACCAAGCAAATTTAACTCCAGTAATGAAAATGAATAACTTTTAGGATCATAAAAGTTAAAGAAGTGACTAGATTGAAGGAGTCTGTTCAGAAAAATGATTCCTTGGCCCCCCTGCTGGCACAGGGGTTAAAGACAGCGCTATCAAGCTATTGCCAGCCACTGCAGCACGAGTTTGATCCCTGGCCGGCCAGGGAACAATCCACATGGTGCAGCAGACCTCTCCTATCTCACCCGCTGCACCCCTCAGCAGTTTATTTCAGTAGATTTGCCTGTTCTGCTCCCCTCTCTCTCTGATGAATTCTCTCACCCCCCCCCCACACCTCTGGCTTACACCCAAGTTCTTGTATACATAAATAAATAAATCTTTTTTTAAAAAAAAAAGAAAAAGAAAACTGATTCTTAAGTTCTATACAGCTTCTTCTTAGAGTTTAAGAAGAAAGATTTTACAGATTTTGTTTTGCCTCACACAATCACAGCAAATCCTCTCATACTAGGACACTTGAACAACTGTGAAAATGAGGGAAAAAAATTCAGAAAATAAAGAAAAGTCAAGAAAAATAATTATGTTGATCCTTCCATTCAGAACTCTTCTCTCAGGGTAGTTTATCCTTGAGATACTACATAACTTTTCTTTATGGTCAAAGTCTCTCTTCACTTACTGTTTTATCTCTTTTTATTTTCTTACAAGGTGTTTCTTTGCAAATGGGAGCTGAAACTATTTGTTTATGAGCTTGAATCTTTTTGCTCAATATGACTTCACTGGTGTCCTCTTCATATTCTTGTGCAACCTCTTCATCATCCTCTGAATTGGAAGTGGAATATTCACTTTCACTGTCAGAATAAGACCTTGTAACTGTGAAGGGGAAAAGCAATTGGGAAAATGTGACAGTTTGAAAGGAAGCATTATGGGATAATTGAAAGAGCATGGAGAATGACGCAAGAGTGACTTCGGTTCTGTCATTACTTGCTGATGATTTCAGCAGAACTAGCTATGTAAGTTTTCTGAGCATCAGGTCTCTCATTTACCAATTAAAGCTGATCATGTCTAATTTAATAAGTCATTGTAAAGATTACACTGAAATATATGTAAAGCAACTAATAGGGCCTCACACAGGAACTGTGGCAGAAACTCCCAATCATACCTAACACCATTCTCTTTCCTTCTACCTTGTTAACAGAACTCCAATTTTGCTAACATGGAATACGCCCCTCCCTATAGGACAAATAACGCAAGTATCTGATAGATACTTGCCTTTCCAGCTTTCTGTGCAACTAGAGTTGGCCATGTAAACTTTTGACAGATAAAACTCAGAGAGACTTGCTGGAAGCTTATGGGTACAATTATTCTCGCTTAAGGAAGGAAAACGCTTTACTTATAGTGATAGCTTAAAGTTATGGAAACCATTCTGCAGTCCTTATGTTTGGGATAAGAAGGACATGGGCTATAATCTTTTATTGCCACAGACATCCAATCACTTAGCATTACCATTTTTATGCTGATTACAACAGTAGTATCAACGAATGGTCCTATGAAATCTATACCTTGAAAAGAAAGGGCTACAGTATGAATTTAGCAAAGTTAGTTAATACTATTGTCAAGGATTCAACCTTAAGAAACTGACATCTTTCTGAAATGTACAGAGCCACAACTCATTTGTCCCAAATTTAGTATTTAAAAATCTAAAACCATTTAAAATTTCCTAGAAGGCACTGATGCATGCATGTTTACTTGGCTTTGTATAGCATTCATTTTAAACGAGCATTTACAATTATTCATTATAAAATTTCTAAATAAGTTAACAGACCCACTTCCAAACTGTCTCAAAACAAATTAACTAAAAGACTACTTTACTGGAGAGACATTTTAACTAACTTCAGTATATCCACTGACCATAAAATAAAAGACATAGTATACCAAGTGTTGGAATTAAAAATATAAGATATAGTCCTTGCTCTTAAGGGATATACAGTTGTGGATATGAACATATCTTTTCTTTCATGAAAAGAAATAGCATACATAGTTACAACAGTTATTATAGTAATGAAAGATTACAATAGCTAACACTTGTTAAGCACATATCAATGTCAAGCCTTACACTAAACATCCTTTGCTGTCATTTATTTCAATTAATCTCAAAACAACTCAGTGGCTGGTACCATTATTATCCTCATTTTACAAATGAAAAAAATTGAGGCATAGAGCTATGTCTCTGTAACTGGTAGGCTAAAGAAAAACACAATCTAAGACTAGAAACTATATACTCAATCACTACTGCCCCTTGTTTAGATGTTTAAAAACTCAGTATTAAAATTACATACCTATTAATCTTTTCCTTAAACCACGAGGTGCTGTTGACAGAAATTCACTTTTGTCATTGTTCTGTTTAAAAATAAAAAATGATAGTTTAAATAGTCAAATAATAATGACAACATGGAAATACATGATGGACCTAAGTAAAAGAAGCTAGAAAAGAAAAAACATTTAGAACTAGATGAGTCTAGTTTCTAGAAGATAATGACAAATGAATGTTGGGGGAAAAAGTAATGAAAACAATACAACAAATGCCAAAGAATTCATAGAATGATTTATTTACTAAACTTATTTCAGGCATTTGTAAAGTGTATATATATATATATATATATATACACACATATACACATACACACACACACATATATATACACACACACATACATATATATGTCAGCCTTTTTTACCTATCAGATTAAAAGGATTTTGCTTTTTTAAAAGATAATACTATACACTGATAATAAGTAGGCAAGGAATATGCACTTCCATGTATATGGCAAAGGTCCTTTAATGTGTCAGAAATTTACTGTGTTAAAGTATTATGTTCTCTGAGCAGAAAAGAAACAGATTTATACTTTTTACTTCTGTTTCTAAATTTTTAAACAGTTTACAAAAGCATAAAAAAGTTTTTTCTTTTTTCATAAAATATAAACTTTAACATCATTATATTTCTCGCATATTGAAATGCTTACTGTTGTATATATGTTAATTTTTAATAGCACAGACAAAAAGATAATAGCACAGACAAAAAGATATAAGAAAATGTGACAAAAACCTTAAGCTTGTGGTTTTTTAGGTTGTACTAATTAAAAATGTTAATAAATTTTGATTT
The DNA here is from genome assembly GCF_014898055.3 of Talpa occidentalis. Taxonomy (NCBI): domain Eukaryota; kingdom Metazoa; phylum Chordata; class Mammalia; order Eulipotyphla; family Talpidae; genus Talpa; species Talpa occidentalis. The sequence goes on from NW_023603184.1 coordinate 123,812,599, forward strand.
GGGATATTAAGAACAGTACTCTAGTAACTGTGTTGATTCTAGTAGGTTTATAAAATATATAGTACACTTCCAACTTTTTGATCAAGATCTTCAAAATTTGTTTTCACATTTTGCCATCTTGATCCAGTACACATGTGCATATATAACTTCAGCAAATCTTAATGAGATAATACTTATAAAATAGAAAATTATCTATTTCATTTTTTAAACTGCAGGTCATATCATACTAAACAAACTTCAACATTGAGAGCTAAGACAACTTGTGTACATACAACTTAATTATCAGGTCTGAGAACATAAGTGTCAATAACCAGTTCAGAAAATTTGCTCAAAAAGATAAGGCTATGAACTAATAATAAATAACTACACTGTTTGCTACAGAAATTTCTTCAAACTAATTTTATCTTGATAGCTCATTTGGACAACCTGTTCTCCCATCAGAACAGCAGATTACTCAATAGAGCAAATAGCTTGCTTACAAACAAGTTTACTTATCAAGACTCAGTTCACTGTATCTACTAACCCTAAAATAAATCATGAACTTTGTCTAGTACTGATCAGAATTTTATTTTTAAAGACACAGCTTAGGATCCTTGAGCTCAGATCCTCAACCCTATACATATTCTTCCCTGAACTCCCCCTTCAAGACAGTGCACTAAGATTCTGCCACAGTGATGGTGTCTCCTTCTGTGGCAGAATCTACCAATTGTTTGATCAACTAGTTTCATGACAGTCTCTTGGGGAAATCAACAAGATCCACTAATGTGTTATGATCCACCACTTGAAAAAGAACACACTAATATATCGAAATTCTTAATTTGATTATAGAAATAAGCTTAATTCTTTTAGAGTGAGTGATACAATATATATGATGTTAATACAGAGAGAAATCAATACTAAAGACAAAGGAGGCTTGACATGATTTGTCTAAATAGGACATTCCTGCACAGGCTGTAACCATGGTCCAGAATATCTATACTCACATTGCTATCTAAGGGATACTTAGGAAAGTACAGGCATGTCTAAATCTCTTACTACCTAGGCCTGGAAACACTTACAATTCACACAGTCAATATCCTGTATCTGTCTATGCCCATCTGGGCTCTTCTCACATCCAAGCAAGATCACTCGACAAGTGTAATAATAAAAAAAGAAATCAAGGTGAGGATAAAAATTGTTCAGCTTCCCTGGAATAAATTTGCTGAAGCCAACTTAGTTTTAAAATATAAATTACAAAAGAATTAATGGATTTAATGATCTTGGGATCAAAACCCCAAGAAACAATAGAACATTCTAAGTAAAAGCAAAGCAAAACAAAACCCATAAAATTTCCAGGCCAGTTCTACTATGTCGAAAAGATCCAGGGAAAGTTCTGCACAGAATAAACACAACAACTGGGTGCAGAACAACTGACTTCATTTTCTAGCTTTTCTCCTTCCTAATAAAGTGAACTTAAGAGAAATCACTTTACCTCTGAGAATGTCAGATTCTTCATTTATAAGTTAGGTATTTAATTGACAAATACCTGTAAATTATAAAGCACTATATAAATTAAGAGACAAAATGGATATTTTCTTACCATGTTTTATTTTGTATCACTAAGGTTTTCACTTACTTTTAGTCAATTACTTACCTTCAACTGAACTTCGTCTGAAGCAGAATGTTCTAAAGAATAAAAGCAAAGTCATTACTTAACACAAACACTTCACTTTTCATCACATTCCAATTTCACTAAAAGAAAAACTGCAATTTCTACCCAAAAGCCACCATGTATTTCAAATTCTCAAGTAATTGCATTTCTCCTAGAACCTGAATTGTCACTATTAATTTCATGTTATTCCCATTAATAATTAGGGCTGCATTTCTGTAGCATTCATATAGTAAGAAAAAATGGACCCTGGTTATTCGTTATTTAATAAGTACACTTTTTAATTTTGTTGGAATGGGTCATTTAAAAACAACTGCTCTGGGCCTCCCCGGTGGCGCAGCGGTTGAGCGCTGGGTTGCAAGGCTGCCCGCGGCCTCTGCAGCACCGGTTCGATCCCTGGTTGCTCCCCGGCCACCAGAGGAGGGTCCCACATGGCGCGCAGACCTCTGCTGCCGCCCGCTGCTCCCCTCAGCAGTGTGCTTTGGTCCCTCTGCCTGCTCTGCTCCCTGCTCTGGCTCTGGTGAATTCTCTCACCCTTCCGCGCTTCTAACTGTACCCAGTGCTTGCATAAATAAATAAATAAATAAATAAATAAATCTTTAAAAAAATAAAATAAAATAAAGCGCCCCATTTAAAAAAATAAATAAAATAAAATAAAAAAATAAAAACAACTGCTCCACAATTCTCCATGAACTATAAAATTTCCAAATCCTCAAAATCTTATTTCAAATTTTTTTTAAATAGAGGCATGTTTTATTTATTTATTTATTTGTTTGTTTGTTTTGTTTATACATGCACTGGGTACAGTCAGAAGCACGGGAGGGTGAGAGAATTCACCAGAGCCAGAGCGGGGAGCAGAGCAGGCAGAAGGACTGAAGTACACTGCTGAGGGGAGCAGCGGGCGGCAGGAGAGGTCTGTGCGCCATGTGGGACCCTCCTCCGGTGGCTGGGGAGCAGCCGGGGATCGAACCAGTGCCGCAGAGGCCGCCGGCAGCTTCGCAACCCAGCGCTCAACCGCTGCGCCACCGGGGAGGCCCTATTTCAAATATTTTTTATAAAAGTAAGTCTTCCATGACTCTTTAGCTAAAAACTCAAGCAAATAACACAGGACTTTAAGACTGTTCCTAGTTGGCCCTCTCAATTTGCACTTCAACCAGAACAAATATTTCCCCTTTCATTGACAGTTAAGTATGGGTATACAAAAGCAAATAAATTAAAGAATTAACAATATATTGAATGATTTTTCAAAATAGAAAAGAAGGAAATATATATAAATGCAATTAGAAAAGAAAAAGAGGGTAATATACTATAACTTGAAGTAACCATGAAAACTCTTCAAAAATCTAAGGTAAAACTTTACCCTTGCTACTTTGAGGAATGTTTATCATAATTTCTGGATCATTCTTCAAATTCGATGCAGCACCTTTTCTTGGTGTTTTTGCTAGTTCTGAAGCTGTAAACAGACAAAAGAAATAATAAAAAACAGTTAACAAACAATAGATTAAAGAAGGGAAATACTCTTATTTACTTATGTAAATTAACTTACATAAATCCTTAAAAAAAAGAGACCTCAGTGCCCTATTATCAAAAATATAAACAAACCTACCCATCTTAATAGTACCAATGCTTTCATCTTTATTTGCTGTCTTACAAGAACCTTCAAGTCCTTTCCATAATCTACAATTCTCTCAAGAACAACAAGAACTAACTTCTTTCTTACTGTTTTCTCTAAATCCTATACTCCCTTCCTCATCTCTCCACTGACCAGTTGATACTCCCTGCATTTCTTTACCATACATATTTAAGGCACATCTTTCTTTGCTAGGTGGAAAGAAAGAAGGGCCAGAAAATGGAATCTAAAATTAAATGAAAACTGTATATTTTTAAATTATAATTTAAAAGCTCTTAAATTTCCTATAAAATATATTTTATCTAAAATATACACATGAATAATGCATAAACTATAATATAGCACTGAATAGATGGTTGTTTCCTCAACTGAGCATCCAATGAAATAGTTGGTTTCTAAACAAAAGGGGCTGTTTTAAATGAAAAATACAGTCTTTTATCTTTAAAAATACATCCTCACACTGAGAGGCATGTGGGAAATGAGCCTAACTGAAGGAACAGATATACATTTCCAGAAAAACACACATTGGGACATTGATCACTGAGGAACGTAATACACTTTTCAAATGATTTCCTTTTTTTTTTCCTTTACTTTCATTTTTGGGCCTCCCCTGGTGACGCAGGCAGTTGGCGCAGCGCTATGGAGCTGTCTGCAGCCTCTGCAGTGCCGGTTCGATCCTGGCCGGCCGGCAAGGGTCCCACAAGGCACAGCAGACCTCTCCTGTCTTGCCTGCTGCTCCCCTCAGCAGTGTATTTCATCAGTCTGTCTGTTCTGTTCCCCGCTCTGTCTCTGCTGAATCCTCTCACCCTATTGTGCATCTGGCCTGTACCCTGGTTCTTATATAAACAAATAAATAAATCTTTTAAAAATTAATAAATAGTTTCATTCTTATAAGTTAAAGCTACTTTACTGACTCAAACTTTTTCTAAGCTGTTCACCATTTTCATCCTCTAACCTAAAACTGACCCAGACTACTCATGATTGTCCTGACAAATGCACTGGCTTCTTTCCTTAATCTCCTTGGTCTTCTATATCATTCACTAGAGTTCTTAAAATCTTTAAATTATTCCCCCATTTGAGTTCTGTGACATTATCCTGGTCTCCTGGCCACTATTGGTAGTTATTCCATCTCTTTTTCATTGTCCTAAATTAAGGCTCATTCCTTTCCTTGGTCTTCTCTTTATACCAGAAAAATAAACCATTTTGGATTATAGACTGCTGCTCCACAAGATACGGAAAAAAATTCACATCAACAAAAAGCTAGATAAGTAAAAAGTAACTGCTGAAATAATTTTGGTTTCATATTGAAACATAAAAATTCTCATCTGCTTTTAAATAGATATTAAACTTCAGGAGGAGAAAGGAAGAACTGAAGAACAAGAAACATTCATGTATAGCTACTGATTCCACTAAAAAAAAAATGGGGCCATAATTTGTGTGTTTTTTATTCTTTTAATAATTCATTTGTGCTGTTTTTATAAAACGACTGGTCTACAATATACTGGAAATTTTCAAATAAAATCTTTTGTCTAGGGCCTTCCCGGTGGCGCAGCGATTGAGCGCTGGGTTGCGAAGCTGCCCGCGGCCTTTTCGATCCCCGGCTGCTCCCCGGCCACCGGAGGAGGGTCCCGCATGGCGCGCAGACCTCTCCTGCCGCCCGCTGCTCCTCAGCATGTACCTCGGTCCTTCTGCCTGCTCTGCTCCCTGCTCTGGCTCTGGTGAATTCTCTCGCCCTCCCGCGCTTCTGACTGTGCCCAGTGCATGTATAAACAAAAACAAACAAACAAACAAATAAATAAATAAAAACATGCCTCTATTAAAAAAAAAAAAAAAATCTTTTGTCTAATGATAATGTCTTACCAGGCTATTATCTGATCCTATCTAACCAATCTATTTTCAGTTTTCCTAAAACTGTAAAAAAAGTCATCTCTTTCTACAAACTGGGTGAATTACCTCACTGTCCTTTCTACTTGGTATTTCTGCCTTTATTCTTTAGTTTGCATTTATTTACTCATCCTGAATGTGTTCTCTATATTTTATGAAACCTCCAATCTAACCCATAGTCTATTTCTAGCCCTATATCTTGGTTAGCCCAATTACATTAAATTAAACTTTATACTAGTGGTAGTAATACATGATGTTCTGCAGATTATAATTTTTTAAAATATGAAGGCATTCTATTTTATTGATATATTTAGCTGTAAGCACAATTAGCAGCAATTCTTAATGAGTCAAAGAAAGTAGCTAAAGAGCATCATAATCAAAAGAGGTTTTAACTAAACAACTCTGGAAAGTATGACCAGTCTCAAATCATTTATAAAACTATCTTTTCATGATGTATATTTCTTTCAGAAACAACTAAAATGCAACTAAAACAACACCTCTGCTTCCTATAGTACATGCACGACACAAACATAAGATATATCATCAAAATGATATGCATGTTGTTCATCCTCTCAGAAAACTTCTACTTGATTACTCCTCTGGGGTTGTACTCTACTTTTGCTTTCCTCTTTGTCCAATATTCTTTTGCCTGGAGTCATTATCCAAGGATTTCATTTTGGCCTTGGTGTCTATCTAATCTTCTCTCTGATAATTATATTAGCTTCGCTACTTTATCAGAGATCCTACACAGAATTCAGTCATTTTTACAGATCGAAAAACTTTCAATTTCTTGATGTAAAGAACATTAAGAAACATCAATACAAATTAATATTAATATAGTAATGCTTTTAATATTCTACTTTTCAGAAACACTGAATCTTGTAAATGATTAACTCACATTATATTCAGAAACACAATCTTATAATTAAATGCTAAAAAACCCCAATGTAGCAATATACCCAGATGTTTTATAATTAGATTATAAGTCCTCTTAAATAACTATTATATTTTATCATGTAGTTCATTATTATTCCCTTGTTCTTGATGTTTTGATATTCCCTAACCTTCAAAAATTTATGGACTTCATTAACTTTCAAAGTACTTTCACTTGCTACATCCTTTCCTCAAAACTTTAAAAATGATGACTCGGGGGCCTCCCCTGGTGGCGCAGCGGTTGAGTGCTGGGCTGCGAAGCTGCCCGCAGCCTATGCAGCGCCGGTTCGATCCCCGGCCACCAGCGAGGGTCCCAGATGGTGCGACAGACCTCTCCTGCAGCCCGCTGCTCCCCTCAGCAGTGTATTTCATCAGTCTGCCTGTTCTGTTCCCCACTCTGGCTCGGTGAGTTCTCTCACCCTCCTGCGCTTCTGACTGTGTACCCAGTGCTTGTATAAATAAATAAATCTTTAAAAAAAAAAAAATGATGACTCGGGCCTCCCCTGGTGGCACAGGTGGTTGAACACAGTGCTGTGACGCTGTCTGCAGCCTCTGCAGCGCCAGTTCGATCCCCGCCGGCAAGGGTCCCAAATGGTGTGGCAGACCTCTCCTGTCTTGCCCGCTGCTCCCCTCAGCAGTGTATTTCATCAGTCTGCCTGTTCTGTTCCCAGCTCTGTCTCTGGTGAATCCTCTCACCCTCCTGCGCATCTGGCCTGTACCCTGGTTCTTATATAAATAAATAAACAAATCTTGAAAAAAATAAATAAAAATAAAAATGATGACTCTACATAGCACAAGATTCAAATATAGTGCAACTTGGATATTTTTTTAAAGAGTAGGGCCTCCCTGGTGGCACAGGCAGTTGAACGCAGAGCTATGAAGCTGTCCGCAGCCTCTGCAATGCCGGGTCGATCCCCGCTGGCCTTGGAGCAACCCACATGGTGAGAAGACCTCTCCTGTCTCTCCAGCTGCTCCCCTCAGCAGCGTATTTCGTCAGTCTGCATGTTCGGTTCCCTGCTCTGTCTCTGGTGAATCCTCTCAACCTCCCACACATCTGGCCTGTACCCCGGTTCTTTTATAAATAAATAAATCGTAAAAAAAAAAAAAAAGAATAATTGACTAAGTTTTAATGTTGTATATATATATATATATATATACTATTATAGTCTAGTTCTCTGAAAATCAGTAATTCATGTGTATTTGGTATAGGTAGTTAACTTGAATAAGAAAAATGTTAGGACAGTCTATTCCTAATAATTTTACATAAATAGTTTTCTTTAAAAGTGTTTTTCTACATATAGTATAAAACTTTTATTCAATAAAATCAAAGTGTCGGGCCTTCCTGGTGGTGCAAGGGGTTAAGCACCACGCTATAAAGCAATACACAGCCTCTGCTACACGAGTTTGACTCCAGGCCGGCCAGGGAGAAACCCACATGGTGCAGCAGACCTCTCCGGTCTCACCCACTACTCCCCTCAGCAGTGTATTTCAGTCAGTCTGTTCTGTTCCCCACTCTGTCACTGCTGAATCCTCACCCCCCTCATCTATGGCCTGTGCCCCAGCTCTTGTATGCATAAATAAATAAATCTTAAAAAAAAAATCCAAATATCTCTGTGTAACTTAAGTCACTCAATTACTGAAGAAAAATTTGTTGTAGGAAGAAAACAAAAACAGTATTTCTACTATGGGAAGTATATACCCTGGCTGCGAAGATACTGAACATGAAAAACAACTTGTGACTTTAAGCATGCTTGCTAACAAAATGACATCTTTTCAACATTCTTTTAGGGAATGTAATGGGATATCTGTAAAGAATATAGTTAAATATACCATCTTAGAAAAGATTAATAGTGATTACAGAAATCAGAAAAGAACATACCTAATTTAGCCATCTTTTCAGAGTGTTTTCTATTCTGAAAAGAATAAACTTTATTCCCACCATCTATAGCAGATCCATTTTTTAAGGACTCTGGAAAAAAAAAAAGTAATATACATTTAGGAAAAATGGGCAGTTAATTATCAGGTAAAGAAGAGAAAAATTGGGCTTCCCTGGTGGCACAGGTGGTTGAGCGCCACATTGTGAAGCTGTCCGCAGCCTCTGCACTGCGGATTTGATCCCAGCCGGCCAGCGAGAATCCCACATGGCAAAGCAGACCTCTCATGTCTCGCCCGCTGCTCCCCATATCTGAGTATTTCAGTCAGTCTGCCTGTTCTGTTCCCCACTCTGTCTCTGGTGAATCCTCTCACCCCCCACACCTTTGGCTTGTACCCCAGTTCTTAGATGCATAAATAAATCTTTAAAAAATAAATAAAACATGCTTAGAGTACATGGTTCTAATTTTTATATTTTCCTGGCTCTAATATTTTTTGTGATTTCCTGGTTAGCTGATTGACCAACTAACAAAAGTTCTAATCATAATAGCCAAGAAGACATTTTAATATATGTTAAACTTACAGTTTTTATTTTTTTTTATTTTTATTTTTTTAAAGATTTATTTATGCAAAAAAAAAATAAAGATTTATTTATGCATACAAGAGCTGGGGTACAGGCCACAGATGGGAGGAGGGTGAGAGGATTCACCAGAGACAGAGCGGGGAACAGAACAGGCAGACTGACTGAAATACACTGCTGAGGGGAGCAGCGGGGTAGACAGGAGAGGTCTGCTGCGCCATGTGGGTTGCTCCCTAGCTGGCTGGGATCAAATCGTGCTGCAGAGGCTGTGGATTTCTTCATAGTGCGGTGCTTAGCCCCTTGTGCCACCAGAGAGGCCCACTTCTAGTTTTTAAATTACTCAAAATATACAATACCAAAAAAATGAATATACAATTCACAGAAGAAATTAAAGTGGCTAATAAATAAAAGAAAAAATGTTTAATGATGACTGAGGAGCTCAATACAAGTCGATATAATCTTCCTAGAAATAAAGTTGACAAAATCTATGCCTTAAAAAGATTATATACTTTCACTAATAATTACACTTCTAGGACTCTCCTATGAAGGAAGAAATCTCCAAGGGCAATCACTGCTGCATTAATTACAAAAAACAAAAGTTATAAACAATCACAAATCTAGTAGAGTGAACCAATATTGTTTATAAATTAGAATGCAATATTAATCAGTTACTAAAGTTCTTTCTGTGCAGAGAATAATAATCTTCCTCATACCCATTAGGATAGTTACTATTAAAAAAAAAATCCACAAAATAACAGGTATCAATGAGGATGTGGAGGAACAGGAACCCTTAGGCACTGTTGGTAGCGATGTAAATTAGCGTAGTTGTATGGGAACAGTATGATGGTATATCAAAAAGTAAAAAATAGAATTACTGTATCACCTAACAATTCCACTTCTGAGAATATACCCAAAGTAATTCAAATCAGGGTCTCAGGGCCTCCCTGGTGGCCTAGGGGTTAAGTCTCAGAGCTATCACTACAATGACCCACCACGACTACCTGAGTTCGATCCCCAGACAGGGTGCTAACCCACATGGCGCAGCAGACCTCTCCCATCTTTCCCTCTGCTCCCCTTAGCAGTGTATTTCAGTAAATCTACCTGCTCTACTCCTCACTCTGTCTTTAATGAATCCTCTCGTGCCCCCACCCCAAGGTGGATGGATTAACAGACTATGAGAAATATTCCAGGTATGTGTGTTGCTTATAAGAAACAACACACTCTTCAATAGTAAGTAAAGCAATTGATTAATAAAGATCCTTGTGGAAAAGGTCTTTTCTTTCCTTTTTTAACTCTTTCTAAAGATTCTTTGTCAAATAGCAGCTCTCCTGTCTGCCTGTGACTATGCAGGTGCTTCTCTTTTCCTTTCTCCTTTTCTTAATAAACCTGCCCTTTTAAAATGTTTAAAAAAAAAAAAATTCTGTCAAATGTTTTATGCTTTTAAAATAATACTTACCTGTTTTCTGCTTATACTAAAAAAATTAGGCAGAAGCTTATTATTTAGTATCTCAAATAAAAGAAGGCTGTGCTATATATCACCATTTCTTCCCCAAAGAAAACTCTTTTATACACATTATCTGGAATACCACTCTCCATTCCCTACATACATTTTGGCAACAAAAATACAAAATATTAAGAGTTATGCCTGCAACAGTTTAACTATAAGTCGTAGGCTCTGCTATTGTTCATGCCCATAGTTCCATTTCTAGGATTCAGAGACAATTAACAAAATAACAAAGTTTATGTATATGTATCTATGTATAGAGAGAAGATATATGCAAAAATTGTTAACAATTCTGTGTTCTTTTAAGTAGGCATTCTCAACAGAAACAGTTTTAGTTGAGAAATACTGATCTAAGGCAAAGTTTCCCAAACAGTGTGAAGAAATTAAAGGTATGGGCTATGGGTATGCTGAGTATCATTCTTCTTGGATTTAAGGATGCAAGTCAGGGTTGGGATCAAAAGCCTCAAGGTATTTGTCCTTAGTCTAGAGTACTCTCCATTTAGTCAAGTGCACCTCCAAATATCATTTGCTGTGGGTGCTATTATGTGAATAAGGTTGGGAGGACTGAGTTCCTATTATAAATATGTATTACTTTTACAATGAGAAATAATTTTTAAGAAAACAAAAGCCTTTTTGGGGGGAATACTGTTTTCAATGTCTTCTTAGGCCAACTAGGAGGTAGTCAAGAATCCAAAGTTCTATTCACATATGTCCTAAAAATGTGAAATGTCTAGAGCTAGCAGGCAGGGTGGATTCTCATAAAAGTGTCTCCAATTAGAGCTCTGGAACTAGATGATAATACAATATTAAGAAGGTATTTAATACAGCTGAACAATACACTTAAAAATGGTGAAGATTGGGCCTCCCTGGTGGCGCAGGTGATTGAGTGCAGTGGTGTGAAGCTGTCCACAGCCTCTGCAGTGCCGGTTCGATCCCTGCCGGCCTTGGAGCACCCCACATGGCGAGCAGACCTCTCCTGTCTCACCCGCTGCTCCCCTCAGCAGCATATTTCGTCAGTCTGCCTGTTCTGTTCCCTGCTCTGTCTCTGGTGAATCTTCTCACCCTCCCGTGCATCCGGCCTGTACCCCAGTTCTTGTATAAATAAAAATAAATCTTTAAAAAAAAATGGTGATGATGATAAAGTTCATGCTATGTGTATTTTACCATAATAAAAAAACTGTATTTTACCATAATAAAAAAAACTGTAAATAAAATAATATAGCACACCATTGCTTAACCTACTAGACTACTTTTACATGTCCTGCAAAGCCATTTTTGCTACTAGCAGAAACATGAGTGTATATTTTCCACTCTCCAGAATCCCACTCCCACTCCACCCGAAATACCTTGAACATCTTGTCCTAAAACTTCCACATAGTTCTGATCTTTAAGGACTTCCTGGTCATCTTCCTCCAAATCATATTCTGGCTTCTTTATTATTTTTTTTGTGTTGACCAAAAGCTGAGGTCGTTCCTTTTTAAATTTAGCTCCTATAATAATGTACAAAAAATTAGAACATGACAGGTATATATTCTTTCTAAACATTACATTAAAACAAATAAACCACTTATATTGTCATTACTTAAAGCCTGGAAAAAATTCAGTGATTTCTTTTTGATTCAAGTAAGACCATATTCCACAATTTATATAACTAAGTCAAAAAATTCTTCACTGTGTATTTTCTGGGGTAAAAATAATCACACATTTTGACTAAAAATGGGTAGTTATCATTTACTACTACTATTGCTAAGAATTTCATATTAGATCAGGTTTCTAAAAGTTTAAATGGAGTAAACTAAAAATTAATTTTATTTCAGTCTTACTAGATCAAATACTTTGTGCTACATTTTCAAAATAGGTTAAAATATTTTAAAAAGTGAGATAATCCATATGCATTACATAAATATCTCTTTAATGTTATGTATAGGCTGTATAATCTGACTAGAATGGATAATTGTATAATCACTCAGTACCTCCTTCTCTATCAAGAATGTGATTAAGAACATCATCATCTCCCACAAACTGAACCTCCAGCATCTTGTCTTCCTTTAATTCCAGTTTATTCATCATTGCCAACCTTAACAAAAAATAATGTATACAGATAAGTGATGAAAAATTCACACCAACCAAATAAACATTCACATAATGAACACACTGTACTTGTATAACTTTTTAAATGTCTTTTAGGTATGAAAAACAAATTCTGCATTACTGTACTCATATTCTGTTTTGGTAATAAGTAACTCAATTCATTTGAAAAATAGAAGAGAGGAAGCTATGCCTGAGATTTGGAAAGAGCCAAAGCCAAATCCAATTAAGGTAACCAAAATGTATTAAGAGGAAAAACAATTCCACCTATAAAGAAAGTGCTAACCAATCTACAGAACAACCACATTAACAGAAAGGGAATGGTTAATACACTAAAGCTGAGGAAACAGGCAAACAAAGAATAATGGTTTAGTGGATTTTCTTTACTTTTTTTTTTTTTAATAAAGATTTCTTTGTTTTTTTTTTTTTTAAGATTTATTTATTTTATTTATACAAGCACTGGGTACAGTCAGAAGCACGGGAGGGTGAGAGAATCCACCAGCGCCAGAGCGGGGAGCAGAACAGGCAGAAGGACTGAAGTACACTGCTGAGGGGAGCAGCGGGCGGCAGGAGAGGTCTGCGCGCCATGTGGGACCCTCCTCCGGTGGCTGGGGAGCAGCTGGGGATCGAACCGGCGCTGCAGAGGCTGCGGGCAGCTTCACAACCCAGCGCTCAACCGCTGCGCCACCGTGGAGGCCCGATTTTCTTTACTTTTATTTCTTATTTACATTTACAGGTTTATTAGGAAAAGGAAAAAAAGAGACACTAGCATAGTCACAGGTGGGCAGGAGAGCAGCCTGGTGGATTTTAATATCTGTAAAGATATTCCATTGGGAGAAGTCTGTGGTACTTCACTGATGTACCAAGCCTATATCAAATAATCTTCAAGCACTTCCCTTTATTATTATTGCATGCTTACAAAAACAATTTTACAATTATGAATATGACTTTCTAGGCATTTTGATAACTAAATAGTAAACATAAATCTTTCCAACATTTTATAATCATTTCTTTACTGAATAAATTTCAGTTTGGCAACCAAAAGCTTGATCAACTCTGGCTAATGTGACAAATTGTGGTTTCAGAACTTATAACTTATTAAATGTTGCAAGTTTTCTTTTGGTAATTAAGACACTTAAATGACTTGTTTCAGTTTTCATTTACCTTTCAAGGTTCTACATATTCTGCAGCTGGGAAGTTCAGGTAGTCACCTGTAACTGGAAAAAGAATTCAATCAGGGTCATCTAATCAGAAAAAGAAAGCAACCAAACATGTTCATGAGTTTTAAGAAACATGATGAATAGATAAATTCAGTCCTTATAAAGGAATTATGAGGACAAAGTAAAGGACAAAAACTACCATTACCATTTTAGCCAGGAAACCCTAAACACTGAAATATCTGGACTGGGGGATTCAGGGAGAGAGTAGACTGGTTGAGTACTTAGTATATGTCAGTTTTAAATATTCTATATGTATTCTAATTTAAGCTTCACAACAATTCTATTAGATTTATAACTTGGGTATAAAGATAATATTTCTATAATTTATACAACCAGTGACAGAGGAGAGCATATCCTTTAGGGCTGTCTTTCTAGTCATGATACTGTTTATTATGTTGAATTTGAGTGTATTAGAAAAAAAATTGAATGCATCTACACAACATCTGTGTAAAATAAACATGATTTCTTTTTACTTTTCTAAATACATATATTTTTTAAAACTTTTATTTTCTTACATGTTAATCTTTTTTTTTTTAAAGATTTATTTATTTATTCATACAAGCACTGGGTACAGTCAGAAGCGTGGGAGGGTGAGAGAATTCACCAGAGCCAGAGCGGAGAGCAGAACAGGCAGAGTAACGAAATACACTACTGAGGGGAGCAGCGGGTGGCAGGAAAGATCTGCGCGCCATGTGGGACCCTCGGCCGGTGGCCGGGGATCGAACCAGCGCTGCTGAGGCTGCACGCAGCTTCGCAGCCCAGCACTCAACTGCTGCGCCATCAGGGGAGGCCCTAAAAATACATTTTTTATATCTGTGTAAAGTTCTCTTGAAGGGTTGCTTGTCAGGATCTGTTATTAGGCACTGTTATGTACTTAAGAACATTAAATCTTGATTCTTTGAAGTAGTTACAATACATATATGTGGGATGTGTGTGTGTGTATGATTTCCCCAATTCACAGAGAGTAAACCAAGGTTAAATATTATGTTCACACAATTAGCAAGTGTGTTAGGGCAGAGACCCAAGTGTGACTGGTTCTGGAGTCCCTGATAATTCTATTACATCACATACGTTACCATCTGTTATCTTAAATGCTTGTTTTGACCTCAGGAAACAATTTTGTAATATGTGTAATCATTTTCCTACATGGCAATTCATGTAGGTTAATAAACACCACTAGTTCTACCAAGCATACTTTGAAGATCATAGTCAGAATTTAGTATAATCTATATTATTTAAAATTATATATTGCTGTGTTCTATATAGGTTTGAAGCAATGACAATAACCAAATGAAATAAAACAAATGATGAACTTTAAATACTAATTGGGAGTCTGGTTCAGGAAAATATAAAGAAAAGCAGAAAATAAAATCATACTAAGAATTTTGACTTTGCGCTTCCTGAAAAAGTGAAAGGAATAGGGCCTCCCTGGTGGCGCAGCGGTTGAGCGCTGGGTTGCGAAGCTGCCCGCGGTCTCTGGGGCGCCGGTTCGATCCCCGGCTGCTCCCCAGCCACCAGAGGAGGGTCCCACATGGCGCACAGACCTCTCCTGCCGCCCGCTGCTCCCCTCAGCAGTGTACTTCGGTCCTTCTGCCTGTTCTGCTCCCCGCTCTGGCTCTGGTGAATTCTCTCACCCTCCCGCACTTCTGACTGTACCCAGTGCATGTATAAAACAAAACAAACAAACAAACAAATAAATAAAAACATGCCTCTATTAAAAAAAAAAAAAAAGAAAAAGAAATTAAAAAAAAAAGTGAAAGGAATAAAGATTACTTGTTCGATTTTCATTAGTGAAAGTTTATTTGCTCCCATAGGGGGTAATTTCAAGAGAAATTAAAAACAAATATTCTAGATAACTGAACACTGCCCTAGGCAATTTCCCTGTATTATTTTACATACGATTAGGCAGCCTAGCTTGCTTATTTGTAGTCAAATTCATTTATATGTACCTTTCCTTTTATGTATTTTAAGGCATCTTATTATTACATGGTACAAAAGCACCAAAATGATGGAATTCCTACAAAAACCTTTAAAGAAAACTTTTCTTCTTTTTCCAGCAATTCTTAGGGGGTAAAAAACAATCAGTACCCAACAATCACACAATAAAATGCAAATATATTGTGACCTTAAGGTAACCATCAACCCCTTAAGGCATTGTCTTGGGTGTTTATTTTTATTTATTATTTTATTTTTATTTATTTACTTTTAAAGATTTATGTATTTATACAAGATCTGGGGTACAGCCCAGAGACGCGGGAGGGTGAGCTAATTCACCAGAGGCAGAGCGGGGAACAGAACCAGCAGGAACTGAAACACTTCTGAGGGGAGCAGTGGGCGAGGCAGGAGAGGTCCGCCTGCTGACAGCTTCACAGGGCTGCGCTCAACCCGCTGCGCCACCCGGGAGGCCCTCTTGGGTGTTTATTTTTAAATGGACTCCCCTTTCAAAAAGATAACTACAACGCGATACAGAAGCACTAAATCTGGTGTATTAACAGCAACACACTTTTTAGAGACCAAATAAAGGGTTTGTGCAATTTTTAAAAATTTACTTATTTTCTTACATCATTGTTCATTTTTAGACAGTATTTGATTTCTCCTCTCAGATGTAGTCCCCATAATGGATTTGTGCAATTTTAAAAAGTATAATCTTAAGAAATAAAAAGGAAAAGATGGTATAGATTAGTGACTAAGCAGCAATTTTAATATCGGATAAACTCACGACTGATCTTAACACATATAACTGATTCCGTACAAAATTGTAATGATGGAGGTTGGGTGCCTAGCATCTGAAAGTGCTAATTAAAGTACTTTAAACTTTAACTGAACTATGTAGCTCTCTTGTACCTCTCTTTGTCATATCTAACACAAAAAGGGCTCAATAAATGATGATGTCCGTTTAATCATGCAGTGCCACTACATAAAGCTGCAGGGCCATGCTATTTGCCTACAGACTGCAGATTAAGGGAAGGTGTAATGACGCTACCAGGATTTCTACTGTAAAGCGAAAGTATAACATCAACATCCTTTTAAACTTAAAAAGTTCTACCAGAAAAGCCTGGTTTATCAACATTTTTGCAGCCACGCATAGTCCCGAGGTGATTACCCAGTTAACGGGACTGAGGAGGTGTCTCCAGTCTGGGATGGTATCAAAGGTGCTCACTCTGGACCAGACCTCTTTCTCCTCAGCCCAAATTGCACCTGCTCCTTTCACCGGACACTTCACCTCTTTCGTCGGGGATTCTTACAGTTCTCTTTACCAGCACAGGGCTCCTGAAACGTGCTGGCAACCACGACGCTTGCACGGAGGGCCTGTCCAGCTGGACCAACCGTCTGTCCAGAGACAGTCTGTCACCCTAAGTACTTAAGGACTTCGGCCTGGGTACCCCGCGGCTGCTCAGCAGGCGGTCCTCGGACCCGCCGGGGCTGTGAGGCGCCTGGGGAGGCAGAGGGAGGCGGGCGACCCAGTTCCGACCGCCGAGGGGGGCACGGGCAGCGCCCAGGCCAGCCGGGCCGCGAAGCTGGGCGCACCTGCACTCACCTCCCAAGCCGGGGACGGAGCTGGAGAGGACGGCAGGCTGCCGGGTCGCCCCTCCGCGCACCGCTAGGTCTCTGCCGGGAGCGGCTCGGGCCACCTCCAGGCCGCCGGACGCTATCCCGCCGAGTGGGAGCCGCAGGGGAGGCGGCTTCGGTCCCAGCAGGAGAAGACAAAATGCTGTACACCTTGCCAGGACTGGGTCGCGGGGTCGAGCAGGAGCCAGACAGCAGCTGGGGGAGGGGAGGACTGCCGGGGGAGGGAAGAGCAGCCTGCAGCACACTAAATCTCCCGCCCTACCCAGGGGGCGGAGCCCCGAGAAGCCAATAGGAAGCG
The DNA here is from genome assembly GCF_014898055.3 of Talpa occidentalis. Lineage (NCBI taxonomy): Eukaryota > Metazoa > Chordata > Mammalia > Eulipotyphla > Talpidae > Talpa > Talpa occidentalis. Next base: position 123,829,826 of record NW_023603184.1, read on the forward strand.
GAGCCGGCCGAGAACGACGGCTCTTCCGTCCAATCGGCGACGGCCTATCAGCCCCGCCCATCAAGGGACCTGAGGAAAATGACTCCCCCGAGCGTCGGGACCGCGGCCTTTACTCTTTCCGTTTCCGGGGAAGGGAGGAGGAAGTGTAGGTTAGAGCTGAGGGTGTTCGGTGTAGCGGGCTGAGCGGTGTCTCTTATAACGTGAAACAGTATTGCAAGTGTTAGTTGGTTTTTCTAGATACCTTCTTTTGAGAAAAATGGAGATGGATTCTCGTTCTTTTTAATTTTTTTTTAATTGATTTGGCGTGAAAGGTAGGATCCCATACATCATCTCAAGGGTTTGGGGGTTGGCGGCAGGGGAGAAGACAGGAGAATTAGGGCCTGGGCGTTGAATGCGGAAATGGGTTGAGACCATTAATTGGATAGAGACTGGGGAAGTAGAATGAAAAGATTTAGAAAGACATAATGAGGAAGCAATGGACCTGCTGGTTCGTTCTTTTAGTATTACCCACTAACAGACTGGATTTATTCGTTCAAAAGAAACAAAACGACAGTCTTTTGCATTCCAAATTAATAAGGAAACACTCCTCAGAGACAAACACATCTCTGCCTTCATAGTACACATCATTGCAGAAGATACTGTATAGCAAATATTAAGGATGCTATGATACGGGAAGTCCACTGCTTATTGGACCACATGGCAGTGGTATATAATTAAAGGACGAGGGTCACGAACAGTTTCCTTGGAGGAAGAGAACTTTCAACTGAAACCTGAGGGTTGAGTAGACAAAGGAGGGGTAAAAACTTCCCGGTAGAAGATCCAAATCAATATAGTAAGGTGTTATGAAGTTACGGTGTTATGAAGGACTAGTTTGAATCTTAGGGCACTAGTCAGATTGCTACTGAAGATCACCTTGGATAAAGTAAGAGTGAACATAGAGGAAGGAAGAAAAGTCCCACGAAATTAAAAGCTGTTTAGGAAATCCAATTGAGAAAGAAATGACGGAAGCTTGGATACATCAGTGTTCCATTTTGGTTAGCCAGTTAAGAAAATAAAAGAAACTTAATTTTCTCTTCTTTAAAAAAAAAAGAATTTGGAAAATGAGCAAAGAGAAGACAAAGAGAACATGGCCTACAGTTAACAAAGTGTTTGAAGAGTTCTTAAAAAGTTGAATACTTTGAATTGAATACTCAACTAATGTTCTTTATTTTACTGTGACATCAACTCTTCCATTTCCCCCTCAAATCTTTACTATAGTTTCTACTGTCTCAGAGGCTAATTGTGTAAGTGGTGGGTTTTGATTTTGCTTTCATGGTATATGTGAAAAATAGGAAAGGAGCTGTTTTCCATTTAGGTTGATATAAAAAGATAAAAATAAAGAGACATACTATTTAGAATATAGAGAATTTAGGTGTGGCTGGAAATTGAACACATGGCAACTCCCCCATGTATTCACAGAAATTTTGGACAGAACATTACACCTTTCCATAGGGAAAGAGGGAGTCAAGTTAATTTTTGTATATCTTAAGGGGATAGAGAAACCAACAACTAACTGGATTATAGTTTGAAATTTAGGATTTGGCCTTAAAAGTTTCTAATATAATCTGATTAAGCATGGTGAATTGAACACACTCTTGAAATGCCACTAAAATGATGGAATAAAAAATTTTTAAGTATTAACATATACACAATTAAAAGTGTAGGAAAAGAAGTGAGATAAGTTCACACAATTTTGCAAGATTTGTTGTGATTAGGCAAAACAAAGTAAGCTGAAACCCGGGCCTGCAAAGAGAACACCAGTAAGAAGTAGAGAACCCAACACAGTCTCAGGAATTTGTCTACAAGAATCTCTGAAATAAGAAGAGCAGTGTGGAGCTAAGAACTGGAGGACTGGTTGAAGTCTGCAGCAAGGAACAATTACATCCTTATTTCCTGTCCTACTTAACAACAGACCAGGAGTTTACAAGGTAAACCAGAGAGGATAATCTAGACTCAATACAAAAGTTAGGAATGAGGTGAGAAATCATCCTGAAATTGGGAAAGACTGAACAGATTACGTGGAAGACTAAGAACCTACTTTTGTTTGACTCCCTGAACACTGGCAACTAGTCATATCCCTTGTAAATTAAATATAAAGACTTTTTGTTCAGGAAAACTTAACCAGAAGACAGGAATCCCCAACTGAAAAAGCCAGTTCACCTGTCCATCCACATTGAAATCTACTAACTAATAAGCCCTGTCCTTGTAGGCAGAGCTTCCAATCAATTTTAGCATCACCAAACTTTTGAAGAAAACTTTGTGACTCTGAAGGAAAAGACAGACCAGTAACAGACCACAGAACTCAAATTTATCACAAAGGATAATTTTAAAAAATCTTGAGATAGAATTTTATGCCCATAAAACCAGGTCTATGAAATGATTCAAATTTAGATTTTTAAGGGAAGAATAATTCTTAGTTTTAATTTTTAAACTGTAAACTACATGAAGATATAAGATAACCACATTTTCACCAGTGAGCTCATTGGTCAGCACAATGAAGAAAATCAGAAAGTCTTTATATACTTCTTTAGATGACTGAGTTATAAATGTAAAATTATTTTCAAGTTTATTTATTTTTATACTCAAAGATTTTTTGCCAAGCTATGCTTTATATGATCAATTTAAAGAATATCAGTTTATTTGTCCCAAATTGAAATACAATCTAAATAATGACTGCATAGATGTCAGTGAGAGATCAAGATTAAACAGCCAGAACCAGCTAAGTCTTTGGACAAGCTAAGAGACACATGCATTGATTTGGAAAACTTGCCTAACTTGCTGCTTGAACAAAATCCATTTTTCCCCTCTGGTTCTCTCTTTGAATTTTTGTTGAATGATTGAGTTTATTCATTGAACTTTGAGCATCTTACCTGTGCCAGCGCCATAGCACCCAAGTATTTTTTACCCTTAAAGAACTTAAATGGGGGGCCTCCCCGGTGGCGCAGCGGTTGAGCGCTGGGTTGCGAAGCTGCGCGCGGCCTCTGCGGCGCCGGTTCGATCCCCGGCTGCTCCCCGGCCACCAGAGGAGGGTCCCACACGGCGCGCAGACCTCTCCTGCCGCCCGCTGCTCCCCTCAGCAGTGTACTTCGGTCCTTCTGCCTGCTCTGCTCCCCGCTCTGGCTCTGGTGAATTCTCTCGCCCTCCCGCACTTCTGACTGTACCCAGTGCATGTATAAACAAAAAACAAACAAACAAACCAGCAAACAAATAAATAAAGCATGCCTCTATAAAAAAAAAAAAAAAAAAAAAAAAAAGAACTTAAATGGGGGTAGAATTAGATTATTTCAATGAGGTGGAAGTGCAAAGGTAGAATTTACTGAGAACTGGTAGGACAACTACTACTAAGCTCAGCCTGGTGAATGGAGTAGCAGAGGAAAGGCTTGTCCAAATTAATGGCTTTGATGTTTTGATAGAAGGAAGCATCACTGTGTCCACTGTGTGCTCAGGGCCTTTGACCAGGCTAACCTCTGTAACTTTGCTTTCTCCTTGGCTTCCATGCTCAGTGCCATGTAACCCACTGGCTCCCGTATTAATCCAAGAATACCTCACTTGTATCTGTGCGTTTAGCTTGGAGCTTGCCCACTACAATGAACTGAATAAAGTGTCTATAAACAAATAAAAACAAAAAACAAATTCAATGGCTTTGGAACAGAAACTGAAGTGAATGGGAAAGGGGGTAGGTAGGCCAAGAAATACAAACAAGGGGTTAGGGGGTGAAGGTTGGGGTACGTGAAGTTGTATTGATGCCTATACTGTTCAGTGGCCTGAATAAGGCAATAGAGTGCAGATTGCAGCGATGATATATGTATGTGTCGTTAAAAAATATTTATGGAATGTATTAATATATTGTCAGTTAATTTTATAACTTTCTCTAAGGAAAAAATCTTATTAAGGTAGTTTTTCTGGACAGAGGAAAACTGAGCTGTGAATGCTTAAATTTGCTTTAGAATTAAACAGTTTTCAGTGCTGATTTCACATGAACATCACCTGGGTGGTTTTTTTTTTGGTGTGTGTGTGTGGGGGGGGGACCCTTGCCGGCGTTTTGGGGAACGAACCGGTGCTGCAGCCTCACAGCACAGCGCTCAACCGCTGCGCCACCAGGGGAGGCCCTCACCTGGGTGGTTTTTAAAGCTACTGATGCCAGATCCTGATCCCAAAGAATCTGAATGTGGCCTAGTCATTAGAATTAAAAAATAAAAATAAAAATATGCCAGATGATTTAAATGTGCAGCTGGGATTTAGAATCACTTAACTAAGGAGAATGAAAATTGGTAAAAATTTTTGTCTGAGATGCAATGATCTAGATGCTATGCATTGACCACCCACTTGGTAAGACGACAGTAGTTCTAGAATGTCCATAAATAATCTCGGCCAAGAGATATTTTAACACATCAATTTGATTTCAGGAGGAAAAAGATCTTTTTTTTTTTTTTTTTATCTGAACACCTGGGAATAAAAGAGAATATGGTAGCCAGACCCTACTTCAGCTCCAGGACTTTTTTTTTTTAAACCAGGGATGATGATGTCCTCATAAAGCACACAGATTAGTAGTGAAAGATTTGGTAGTTTAAGTATTAAAAATGTACACATCAAATTTTGGAAACTAGCTTTAGAACATAATCCTCAATACAGAGCATGCATAAAGCCATTAGAGCATGCATAATGCCATTATTTATAACAGTTGTGACAAAATTATATTATTACTTAAAATTCTGTGATTACTTTGAGGAAATGGGTATGTCTGGAGAAAGCTCTTGAATATTGGAGAGAATAAAAATCTTTCAGAATGTAATGTTTTTAGTTAAATATTAAATGATTTGGAACTCAAGTTTGTATAAGTCAGAATGACATTGCAATAAAAATTGTTTCCTAAAATACCAAAAGTGATGGGCCCTTCGTGTAAGTTTTGGAAGTAGTAAGTCCACCCTTTTCTGATGCACATCTTGAACTAAACTAGAGCTGTTACTGTAGATTATATCCATTCTATTTGATGCCCAGGGTAAGACTTAAACCTTTAAAGGCCCTAAACACGAAAGATTGGAACTGTAATTTATACTAGCAATTTTGGTTTAAGGTACAATAAAAAACCCCACCAATGTTCTTTGTATTCTTTGAGTCTGAAATAAAAGGGAAAATAAAACCTTATTCCTTAGCAAGAAATAATAGCCATAAGGAAAAAAGGTACAAAAGACATTTTTCTAGTACATGAAAAACAAAAAAGGGCCTGGGCAGAACCCTTCATAAACCCATGTTCCAAGAAAAGGCTAATGTCTATGTTTAGAAAGCACAGTGTGTTGGCATGTGTGAGGAAACAGGCACTTGCACACATTGCTGAAGAATGTAAGTGGTACCATATTATATTGACTCCTCTTTAGAAGGACCTAGGAAAGAAAATTTTCTAACATTTCAGCACTAGAAATAGTTGTGCTTCACCTGAGAAATATGTTTGAACTACATCTGAAAAATCATGTAATCTTATTTCTCCCTTTGCATTTGGCTGCTTTAAAGTTCAGGGACAAATTTGTATCTCAACAAAAGCAGAAATGGCACATATTTTATGAATTATTTCACTCTTGCCTTCATGTTATTTTTTACTTATTTTGTTGTGCTATATGCACATATATATATTGCCTTAACTTTATAAATTGCCTCAATAGGGTGATACATAAATAAGTTCAGACACACATAAAATGGCATGCTTTGAAGAAACACAGTGAAGAACCATTTTAGGTATAAAATTTAGGTAAGACATACAATTAACTCAGGGAAATCCAGTCAAAAGCCAAATAAAGCTGTATTTTTTTATACTGTACAAAAGAAAATTTACATTCTTAATGTAACTAGATACATCTAGGTAAAATTACACGTCTCTCAAGAAACACAATGTTTAACATCTTAGACATGTTTCTGCATTGCAGACTAATAATGAATTTTATACATCTTTATTTACAATAACATAAAATATTTTTCATCTCTGCAGATATTTACAAGGTTAACAATGACTACATTTCACATTTCAACAATCAACAGCATTAACCAGTTCAGTAAGACAGTTAATATAATGGCTTACATGCACCAATAAATATGATCTTAAATGTTTTTTTCTTCAGCTCTGAAAAACATGAAGGTTTTCACTAGTCCTAGGTTGAAAGGACATCAGTCAATATAGATCATATTTTCTTCATGCCGATCCTATTTAAATTTTCACCAGCACTATTTCTGAGTACTTGGGAAGTTTATACCAAGTTTTAGATAGCTGCTGGTTAAAAAGAAAGAGCGAGCGAGCTGATGTATACATTCCATATCATTTTATGAAGCAAACATGAAAGTGGGATATTTCCTGTTTACTTGTCCACGGTGATTCAAATCAGACTACATAATGCTAGAGTAAGAAGAACCCTTCAGAAGAGCCAAATTACAAGAAAAATGGCGGGAAAATAATCTTTGCATCATTTAAACTGTTTCATTTGACCCATTAAATTGAATGTAAAGCCAGCATACATTTTTAGTGTAAGAATAAAAAATATTAATTGTAAAGTATTTGATGAACATATTACAAATATTTTAAAACAACACATGAAGCACTGAGCATAATTCAATTCTGTTTGAATGGTAACAATCCCCTAAACTGACATTAGTAATTATTAGAAAGCTGATCTTCTGTTTCAAAGAGAGCTGATCAACATATTCATTGCTTTTTTAACTGTGCTCAAATATGAAAAATAATGCATAGAACTTGTTTGGAACATTAGTTAATTTATAATTAATTTACTGTTTTTTAAAAAATCATTATTTAATAGCTTAAATAAATTCTTTAGTTCTTATTGGTCTATCACTTAAAAAAAAGAGCACTTAGCTTTTCTTAACCTAAGTATGTCTTTCAGTAAGGAAAAAGAACACCCAGTGATCGTGTACATAAATTATGTAAACAAACATACCATGTTAGGCAGTATCATGCCTTTTAGAAATAATTGCCACTGCCCGTTGAAAAAGGTACATTTCTATAATTTGCCTCTCAACTTTATTTTTAAAAAGCCATAATAGCATACAGTATACCCATTTTAGGAATTTCACCCTTTTTTTATTAATACTGATAAGCAGACTCCTGAATATTGAGTTAAGGATAGATGAAAATGTGCCATAAGGAGTAACATTTGGACTGAACCTTTAACTTCTTGAAAGGATAAAATGTTGATATTTTGCTGACAAACAAAAACCTCAAAGGGAATCTTATAGGTACTGTATACCTAAGCTCCAGATCAAAGGATCTTTTAATGTTTATTTCCCCCAGGGCTCGAAATCATCCTCTATGTTAAAGGAAGCTCACTCCTTAACAGGTACTTTAAAAATATTTGGTTGGTATATTTTCTTTGGTAAATTTTGTAATTAAAGAAGGTATAAAGAATTTCCTCTGATGTAAGTTAACACTGAGTTGCTGACATTCTAATACAGCAAGCCAGAATGATAATCAATTCTATAGTGGGGGATGGATTGTCCAATTAAGTTCATTTCTCTTTGAAAATAAAATTTCCTTATTAAACCTACCTCCAGATACACAATTATCAAACAAACAAAAACCCCAAAAATAGCTCATTTATATTTTAAGCTATACCTTATTGTAAATTTTTGGGTAAAATCTGTATTAAAGAGCATTAACAGCAGACATTGAATGTGCCTTAATTTGTAAACATTTTCTCAAAATCCAGAAGAAAAACAGAACCTACATCTCTGTACTATGCTGCCAGTTATTTTATGTTATTCCCAGATTTCTACTACTATGCTGAACTGTTTGCTCTTGTGTCTATTTCTCATATAACAAGCAACTAAGACTACAAGAATACTGAAGAGACTGAACTTGCCAAAATTTTGTTTGTGATCAACATTTAGAAGGAAATATGCCTACGGAGGGCAGACCAGATTGGGTGATAATGACTCTTTAAATTCTAACTGCTTGGGAATATCAAACCAATTTCTGGCACTGCCAAAAATCTAATATAGTTTAAGTGTACATTGGTTGACATTATGACTAGTATTTCCTATGTATGTTCCGTGCCAATATATTAAAATTTATGTCTTTCTCAACATGACAACCTTGGCAAAGAAAAATTGTGCCAATCTGGTGACACATTATGATTTGATTAGCACTGTTAACAATTTTACATTGCATTCTATTATCTTATATAATCTGGCAGACATTATAATTTCCTGGAATTTAAGCTATCAATAATTTCTAGTTGGGTTTCAGACAACTAGATAGGTTTCAAACTAAACTGGTTTCAAAACCCGTTTCTAAAAAGAAATTAAATTGAAGTATTACAAATAAGTGTCAACCAAGCTAGTGGTTTGAAACATGACATTATTCAATTTGAAAGATAAAATCTCATGTTCAGATTTTTTAATATAGTCATATGAATAAAAAGGTGCTCTAAAATTCTAGTGTGACCTATTAAACTTCTTGTAAACTGAAAAATAAATGTTAACTGAAATACTGATTTAAAAGAAAACAAACATAAAACAAAACTTGTAGTCCAAGCAGAAATAGATCCTCTTTGCCAGTATTTATAGTGTACTTAAAGCAGGTACTACTATTTTTTAAATTTACAAATAAACATCCAGAGAATTATATGACACAACTGTTTGTCAATAATGAAAGAACTCAAAAATGGACCCATACACACCATACAAACATTTCATTAAACTATTCATTAAAATATCACAAAAATAGTGCAAACAAACCTATCTGGAAGAAGTTATTCTCAGTGTTCCAGTGTCTAGTAAATAATTAACTTAAAATACTAAGTGGAATTTGAGAATATAGGTTGGAAATACTGAGCTTATATAGCTAAGAGACATTTTATACGGTCTTACACTTCAAATGAAATCCTGGTCATCATTCCATTATGAAATCATAGGTCTCATATTATAAACCTTTTTTCAATCACAATGAAATACTGCTTGTGTTTACTTCCTCTAAACACAAGAAAGCTTCAATCTCATTTGACATTAGAAGTTAATGGAATCAAATTTATTTAATCTTTGCTTTGCAATACTCCACTGTGCAATACAATTTAACTTTGCCACCTAGTGGCTGTGAAAACTGGCTGACTCAAATATAACTTTAAAAGAGCTAGAGATGCTGATCAAAGCTATTTCATTTGGTTTATTTCTGAATTTAAATAAATCCTCAGAAATATAATAAACTATAAAGTGGCAGCATACCACTTATGTGGCAGAAAACATTAAGGCATAAACTAGAGTAAGAAATATGTACCTATCATCCTCTTATTTGTGATAGATATCTAGATTTCCAACATTTCCATCTGTTTACTACTTTATACTTGTTTCTGGATTTAACACTTTTATTAATGTACTGTATTCACCACCTACTAGAACTGTAAAAAGTACATGCAGAAACGGAGTGTTACATATCACATCATCTGAGTAAAAGAGGCAGTGGGTGTTAATATGTATTTGATGGGAGATAGGAGTTGATTCTGGCTCTGCTTCATAATTATGTGGTCTTGATCATGTCACAATATTTGAGTTTTCTGAGGATGGTACATGGTGGAGGCGGGTGCTGGGAGACTATTTAGATTATCTCTAGGGTCTTTTTTAGCACAAAAATCCTGACTCTATAATAATAGGCACAGAAGAGTAATTGGGAGAGTAAGGGTGGTGGTAGGAGGCCTGAATTTCAAAATCACAACCATTTCTTCCCCACTTTAGCTTCTCAAAATATTTTTGTATTTAAAAATCTTGCTGTTAAGATGGCTTTTCACTTTACATTTTAGTTTGTTTTCTAGTAATTTATTTTAAATTGATGTCATAGAATTCCTAAACCCTACAGGTACTTCTTTGTATTTCTTAATACAAACTGGCATGGATGGCATCAAATTGTTTTATTATAGAAAACAAGTATTTTCTCCCTAACTAGCTTTTTCATAGATGAAGGACTTCTTAAAATGGAAATAAGCAAGGATATACTTTGCTATAAAGTTAGCAAGTATATAACAAGAAATTGTTGAATGATAAAGTATGAATGTTGCTGGCATTTATTTTTAACAGCTGTTGGAAAGCTGAAAGTTTTTAAATTAAATGTCAATAAATAATGCAAATGAATAGTGAATCTCTTAAAAAATGTGACTTATGGTTTAAACTATTTCATTCCATCATGCATAGGAAATCTGTTCTAAGACCTGAATGCAAAGTTTGAACTCAATAAAGATTCCTCATTAGTGTCAAATCACATCACTTAAAAGACTAACACAAATGTAACAGGGTCCCGAAATATTAATGGATATGATACATACAAGATACATACATGTATATATACATATACATGTACAGATAAACAAAATCCTCTGAGTTCAAAGTTTTTCAAAACCAACTTTTCAATATATAACTTAAGATTTCTAACAAATCAAATGGAGATCTTATTATTTATCACAGCTATTGCTGTACTTTGGTATTATTTGGTATTTCTTTGTGCTTTAAGATCATGCTAGATTTAGATGCCAATAAATGTACAATGTGTTAAATTAAAAACAACCCTCCCATCAGTCTTCTAAACCAGGCATTTCTACCATAAAGTAATTGACTTCCAGTCATAGGCAAGATCTCACTCCCTGGTAAATTATAAGTAAATTACTTTCCTTTCAAACCTGAAACTTTGCTTCCCTTAATAATATTATAGATCTTTATACTTCATTTATTTTGGCTGCTTTTTAATTTTTTTCATTTATCTGACATCCCTTAGTCAAATTAAAGAAGGAATATCTAAAATGTCTTTGTGAAATATACATATATACCACCCCCCCACATATATATACAAAAATCAATAAATCTCTATCAACTTTTAGCTTTACCCTGAACTTTGGCAATGTTACAGGTACTAGTCATGTTCTAGTTTCCCATTTTTATTTTCATATGAGCAGAAAAAACATTACAGACCACCAAACTTAAACAAATATCTCGTTCTTATAAAGATTCTAACAGAAAGTCCTTTTAAAAAACAAAATTTAGGTGTGAAAAGAATAAGAGGCAGTTTTCTGGTTATTTCTCATAATCTATTATAGTTTTAATTAGTAGAGATAAAATTTTAAACTTTATTAGGAGAATACTTGCTTTCTATAAAGTTAGTATATCTTTCTTTCACAATAAAATAAAAATGTCAATGTACCAAGCACAACAGCTCTGATATATATTTTGTGGAAGAATAATGTATAGCAGTTCAAATCACACTGATTTTCAAAACCCAATATATTCTCTTCTATTTCAATCAAGCATTAGAACTTGAGACCCAGAAGAGGTTATAATGAAATCTTGTCCAACCAAATGAGATTTTTTTTTAACCAATAATGCATTTTTGTAGCCTCTTAGCACAGTTACCAAATGCTACTTACATACATTCAATATCTAACTTACTGGCATGATTTCAAAATTTTATAAAAATGAGAAACTTCAGCAGATATATTGATTAGAAGATACACAAGTTGCATTACATTAAACACAAAGGCAGTGTGGTCCGTGTAGGAGAAATCAAGTCAGTACCCCCTGGTAGAAATGTTCTATAAAAATGTATCACATTGAAGCATCAGTGTTTTCAGCCAATTATCTGTCCCTGATGTATTTCCTTGGAGTATATGATCTATTAGGACTTCAGTTTTCTTAATCCAAAATATCTGACTGAATTGAGGTACATCTAAAAAGCAGCTGAAAGGGTTTCTCCAATAGTCTGACATCACAGAAAGTGGGTTGAGAAATCCCTCTCTTTACCTGAAGATGTACTCATTCTACTTCAGTCATCATCAGCTCACAAAAGAAAAAAAAAAAATCAATCAAAACTTCCCCTCATACACACAATCCCACAGAAGCCAAACAAAAAATGACATATCCCCCCACCCCCAAAGCCCCAGCACCAAAGTGTCAGTCATTCCTGGGAAATAGAACATGCCCCTTGGATTCTCTGATTTGTTAGTTGTTCAAACTTCAAGGACAGAAATGCCCTTATATCATTGTGGGGAGGAGGGAAGACATGTTAATAATGACTATAGAGCCATTGCGAAAGTGCATAATCAATTACACAATCAACTTAGAGCCCTGCCCTCCAATGGAGGTAGCCACAACTAGATTTAAATGCCTCAGTAATGGAACATTTGTGTCCTCAAGATAAAGGAGATGGGGGGATATAGAGCCACCCTCATTTAATGAAAAAGTGCAGCAGTCTACCACCTTTCCCCTTGCTTATCAAGAAAATGATTGCACAACTCAGAGAAGTCCAAAGACATAGAAGAATCTCTGAGGCACTCCTGGTTAAGAGAGAAAAAAATATGATCCAGTAATCTTCATAGTTCTACAGAGTATGAGAACAGACCCGTTTCATTTTTTTTTTTTTTCAAAATGAAAGCCAAAGAATCATTTCATAGGGATCATATACACCATTTCCTCTAACATATCCTCAGTCTCACAGTGTTGAAATGGGACCGATCAGCCTACGATGGATTGCACATCACCCAAGGAGAAAAAAAGGCATGGAAAATGCAAACATTTTATACTGCTTCACAAACACATTTACAAGGTATAGGTGAAGAGAGGATATAGGAAGGAGGGAAAAGAAAACCTTATTGCTGTTTCCATACAAAATACAGTATGAAGATACCTAAACTAAATCAAATCTGATTACAATGACCAATATTTTCATTTTCACAATGTGGGATGAAGTGTCTTCTTGCACAATGAAATGTTCAGTTTAAAAGGTAAGGAGAAAGACAAGAGAGAAGTCAAAACTACACCTGGGATATTAGCTGCATATTGAAACTTGGGGATCGAGACTGCTTGGTTAAGGGTGCTCCTGGGCTGAGGAGCTCTTTGCCTTCTCCAGCTTGACCTAGTCGGTCTTCTTGTAGACTGATAGTTGAGTATCGATTAGCATTGCTAGTTGCTAAATTTGTAACTCCCTCAGTGCCAACCCCAATGCTGGTACTTGCTTGACTGCCATTTACATAGTCAAATGATTTACTTGAGGAAGCACTGGCTGTCCGGATCAGACTACTGGTTTTTGGCACCACCTGGCCAGCAGGCAGGCTCAGGTGTTTCTTCATCGGTGTCAGCTCAACTGAATCTACACTAAGATCAGCTGGTTGCTGCACATACTGCCTTCGAACTACTGAATCTCGAGGGCTCTCACTGGATTTGACAGCAGAGGTGGTTTCTTTATCCTTGGCTGAACGCCCAGTTGCTACTTTTCGTAAGCTTCCCTTCTGAGAAGAGGAAGATGGTTTGGTACCAACTGGCTGACTGCTGAGGGAAGCGCCTGATGAAAATCCTTCATCTGCATCATTCAGATTTATAGATTCCTCTCCTCCATTTACACCCTCAGCACCTAAAAGACAAATCAGACAGACTCAGCATACCTAAATTAAACAAACAGCTGTGAATAACAACTCAACTGTCCTTATATCTTGGGTAGTGTTTGGAATAGGTAGGCAATGGCCTTGCTATCAATAATTTCCCTAAATAAATTAGGGGAACAAACAATCCACAAAGAATTCTAATGTGTTATTCATTTTGTTCATTTAGCTTTAATTAGTGCAGCTTTTGTAAAACTATCACAAATTTAGCAAGCTATTAATATTTAAGTTCATAAAACCACCTTAGATAAAACAATTTTCTGTTATCATAAATGTATTATTATAATACAACCAGTCAATCTGAGGTAATCATATCTACTGAAACAAATTTTTTCTCCCATATCTTCCTAAACCCATTATTAGAAAGACCACACAAAAGAGATGCTCTCCTAATTACCCAGAATGGCAAAAACTCATTTATCCCTGTAACTAAAACCCTTTTAAACTGCAATAAATTTTTTTATTTATTCAAGATATAACTGCTTCTAAATGGTTTTAAAACCTTAAACATAGAACTAGCAAATTTTCTAACTCTAAATTAAAAAACTCTATATTGCTTCTAGTAACTACATAAAGATATTGTCTTACAGACATATCTACTCACTGGCTTTTATATTTTTTTCATCAATTAATATGAAGAAAATATTTGACTATGAGAGCGCAAGCATAGAAAACCAGCAGGACTATTCAAAAAAGATTTTTACTTTCTATGTTGCTTATTTTAGACTTTCAGTGTTGAAATATATCATAATCACAAAATATGTCCCATTATGTTTCATGTAGAAACTGCAGTAAACAAAGAATCCTTATCTTGGGAGTTTTAAAAATGGGAAAAAAGAAATACATTTAGTCTGGGGTTTCCAGAAAGTCCAATTTCCTTACTAAAAATATGATCAAAATTCTTTTACTTTTTTCATTTTGTTTTTGATTAACATTCTTTTAGAATATTTTTGCTTCTTTCAAAAGCTGATTTGCTAACTTACTACATGTTATTAATGTTTCCCATACTGCAAGAAAATTTAATCTAAATCTATAAACAGATAACAATATTCTAGTTAAAGTAAAATGTTAGGAAAGAATTCTAAAGAAATATTATTTTGAGAAACAGTTACCTAAATAAAACATAATATTTATAAACACAGTATTTAAAATAGTAACTAGAAAAAAAATATTTTCTTAGCTATACTGTCTCATTAATTAGTTATTTCCTCCCTTCTAAAGAATAAAATAGGCTATCCTGAAAGCAAAAGATACCTTATTACATCCAGCAGTGGAATAATCTTTAATCATGCAAAGCTATATGAAAAGGCAGCTGACACCACTTCTCTCAACCCCTTCTTCAAGAGAATAGCAGGTATATGTATATAACATAATAATGTATCTTAAAACAAAAACTTTAAATTACATTCATATGATAACTTCATCTTAGTAATTTACTTACAATTAGTATAAAGAACTCCAAAATACCCAAGAAAAGAGTCACTGGCTCAGAATTTATATCAGTAAAATAAAAACTGGGAGTGTACAGAAATATATCATTAAAAAATATATATACATATATTTAGGAAAGAAGACTGAGAGACACAGTGCTAGCTCTGAATCTTGCCACATGCAGAGCTGATGCCCAAGCAGTATGGCCAGATAAGAGATGATAACATAGAAGCCACCATGCAAGAGAATCTACTGATATTTTATATACTAAGAAATGCTATTTCAATATAGTGGAACACTGACTATACTTTAATCACAAATATTGTCCTCAGTTTAGTAATAATTTTAAATCCAGCTTTTTAAAAGTCACAAAATGTTACTTGACAGTCAAGATAAATGGCAATCAGGATAGGTGATGGGTTTATATTCTCCCTTCAATTACAACGTATAATAAGTGCAATTTTAATTGTAAAACTTTAAAACCATCATTCTAGAAAATAGTCTACTTCTTTAAAAATAGTCAACTATTGATGTTAACCCAGGAGCTCCAATAGACTTAAGAATCACCAAAACTTTTTATAAGTTTTAGTTATTTCTTCTGCTTAAAAACCTCAAAGAATAAGAAGGCATTGATATCTCATAACTTTCCTTCTTTCTAATTTAATTTCTCCCATAAATGATCTAATAGTACTATTCATGATTCAAAATAGAGACAACCAAAAAGAATTTTTAAAGAATGATTCTATTCATATCTGCCTTTCCTTGTAAATTTTACTTCTATTAATATTGATTTAAAGCTACAATTAATCTTAAAAGGCAAATAGTTTTTCAGAAATTTCAAACATACTGAAGGAACTCATGCTTCTTTCCTGTAGCTACACCCTACCCTCACAAACTGAAATTTCTACTAGTGATGTTATTAAAATAGGATATTTTAATATTTAATAGGCTATTTGAAAGAAAATATTACTTTGATTCTTTTTTCAAAGTGTATGGCTTTTGATGAATTAGAAGAAATGCTTAAACCTAAAGCATTTCTAAAATTTCATAGTTTTAATTAGTATAATACTACATTTAGCACAAAAACGTCAACATTCTAACAATGGCAGTGGCTTACTTAGTCATCAAGAATGTCAACAAAGAATTGTCCAATATGGGCCAATTCTAGACTTGAGATCTATTCATATACTTATTTTTATGTCTTTATACAAGATAAAACTGACTCCCAAGAATAACATAAAGAGGTACAAAAAAAAAAAAAAAAGAAAGAAAAGGGAAGGCTTATCTTTTATAGCCATTTGAACAAGAATCTCTGTAAAACAGCACCAATTTCTTTGGGTTCCTAGATCATGCACATGCAATACTGTTAAATGAAATTAGGTCAATCTGGGCAAATGAATAGAGTGTAGATTTAGATTCTTACTGAGCATGCTCAAATTCCTAATGCACCAAAGAGCAAGACTTCCTAAGGTGATTGATAACTGCTTCACATATGTTTGGTCTTTAAAATATGTAACTTATTTTAAAATTAGCTGCTATATTTCATAAATTAGTGTAAAAATCCCACAGTAGCAATACACTAATTAATGAAAGAATTATTAGGCTATTTTGTTTGCTCTTTCACAAAGCCAACTCCTACAGCATCACATGTAAAACAGCAAATAAATACTTTCCCATCAGAGAAGTGTTCTTTAATACATAGTGGGAGAGGAGGGTGAGGAAAGGAGGGGAGTGTATAAAATAAATTTTCATCTTTAGATACCTACATTGCAAAAACAAGGGTCTACTAGGCCACCCGGCCTCTAGAAAACATTTCAATTCTGTTTGGTAGCTATATAACAGTTATTTACAATAAATGATAAAATGCAGTGTGCACCAGAACAGCACAATTATAGAGGAAAGATGTCAGTAGTTCACTAGTTAGATCCAGGGAACTTGACCCGAAGATTTAAAAAAGCCCATCAATACCGGTTTACTCTGTCAAAGAGATAAGACATTCTTGTTAATCGACCACTCTGGGATTATAGCTAAATTGGCTGGCTCCACTTTAGTTCAATTTCTCAAAGATAATGTATTAACATTTTGAAATTCCTCACATATGTTTGAAGAACAAATTATACAAATGAAATCAATCCATATTAAATAGTAAGGCTCATGTCTATTGGGTGCATTTTCTTTTTCCTAATGTTAAAATAAACATGCTCAGTAATGAAAAAATCCCAAGCATTTGCAGACCTTTTGGAGATAGGCCTCTGCCTTGTTAGTAGCCATGCCAAGCTGTTCTTTGATTACACAGGATGCAGAATCCAGGCCAGCACAAATGATAACTAAAGACTGTACCTGACCTGGTGCTAGGCATATGGGGAGGTGTGCTTTGCAAGGAGAAGCTAATACACCCTGGGGTAGTGGAAACACACACTAGAATGGAAAGATGCTCTGCTTGGGGGATAGAGAGCCAGGATCCTTCTCCAGCAACTGCCTCACTGACTTCTGCCTCCTCATCTCTGTCCTACCCTCTGTTGTGGCTGCAGCTGAGTTGGGCTCCGGTGAGCCGTGCTCAGGGGTCCTGCGCACCAGCACCTCCCCCTCTTGCACACGTTTGATCCCTAGGTCAGTGGAGCCGTGTTGGACCGGGGAGCCAGGAATACTCGAGTCAGCCTCGTTTGAGAAGTCAAAGCCATCTGGGATTCAACATATAAAATTTTAGTGCTTTTGTGCTGCTCTATTCTTTTCTGAGCATTTTGACCCAGGCAGATAAGAGAATGTATATTATGGATATGATATAAACAAACACTATTTTTTATAGTTACATGTGTGTGCACAGCATGCACACACATAAGGCAGCAGATGAACAATGTGAGGTTTGCAAATGAATAGGATAGAAAAATAGGGGTTATTAAAATGGCAATTAGTATCTCTTAGGCAAGAAAGCTTAACCAATGTACCATATGCCTTTGAAATACTGCTGGATTCAGCACTTAGAAAGCAAAGACAAAAATCTAAAACCAAAATCAATTCTTTGATGGATAGCTTGTATTATATCATTAGCTTGGCCAGTTATATAAGCTTGTCCCACAATGCTCATACATGCACCTTTTTTTCTCAGTATGCTAACAAACATAAAGAAATTTCTATTATTACTAGTTTGGAAAAACCCCCAAATTAATTTGATTCTATTTTCTGCTTTAATATTCATAGAACAGTCTAAATGACATCTTTCTACTTTATAGAAATATATATGTATTTATATAAAAATAAATTCAGGTACTTAATCCACATTTCTAGTGCTGCTTTAAAAACTAAACAACTTTACTTTATTATATAGAGTACTACACTATCAAATGTTAATGTAGTCTGTAAAAACAGTGATAAGTTTACTTGTAGTTCATGAATCGACTGCAGGGATTTTATACTCACCTTCTCTTCTCCATCTATGACGGCGGATTGAAGCTGTTGTAATCGCTGTCCGAGAAATCCTCGGCACTGTTGGAGTGACTTCCACTTTAAGGACTTTCTGGCCTTCTTGTGAAGAATCAGGAGCGTCAAAAGGTAATGAGTTTTTCATGGCATTGGCAACCTAAAGTGATAATACTAAGTATATGGTATTTACAACCAATACAATTTATGCTTATTCTACACTTCATGTTTCCATAATGTTTTGAATATGTATTTAAAACTTGTAGTGTAAAATATAAAAGTACAAAATGTCAAAAAATGTATGTATCTTCACTGTTCTGTATTCGTTCATCTGACTTTTTAATGTGAGAATTTATTTTTAAACATGTAAGTAACACACCCCAGGTTCCCTGAAACTGTTGACTGTTAGAGAAAAAGCATTCCAAAGGAAAAAGGTTATTTATCATTTAAACACTGATGAGAGAAAACTTAGGACAATTTTCTGAATTTACGGTTGGTAAATAACACAAATTTTAATCTCTGTAAAAAAAAATTAGGCTTTTATCCATTTCTTTGTATCGATGAGGAGAAATTTCCCCTGGACACATCTGGCATTTGTCCCACCACTTTCTGCTCTCCATGGAGGAGAGTGAAATCTCTGTTTGGAGAGTAATTACCATTGCCTCATCCATGTTTTTTAAATGGGTAGTGCTAACCAGCAAAGATCTTGAGATACAGAATTGTCTTTCTCCTTCCTGTCCACATTGAAGTAGAATATAGCAACCTGGAGAAGTGTGCCTGCCTACCAAATTCAACTTTTCCTCCATGGGGCTGGTCTAACACCTCAAACAAGTAGTGGGGAGTTAAGTCTTTCAATTTAGCTTTGATCAGTAATAAAAATGATGCTTATTTCTCTATCTGCAATTATTTTATCTATTTATTACATGGCTCTAGATTTAAACAGAGAAAAGGTCCCTCAGACACTTGCAATAATAAAGGACTATTCTAGGACTAGAGATTATTATTATTATTTTTTTTAATAATTTATTTTTTTTTAATAGAGGCATGTTTTATTTATTTATTTGTTTGTTCGTTTTTTTGTTTTTATACATGCACTGGGTACAGTCAGAGGCGCGGGAGGGTGAGAAAATTCACCAGAGCCAGAGCGGGGAGCAGAGCAGGCAGAAGGACCGAAGTACACTGCTGAGGGGAGCAGCGGGCGGCAGGAGAGGTCTGTGCGCCATGTGGGACCCTCCTCTGGTGGCCGGGGAGCAGCCGGGGATCGAACCAGCGCCGCAGAGGTCGCCGACAGCTTCGCAACCCAGCGCTCAACCGCTGCACCACCAGGGAGGCCCCTATTATTATTTTTTTTAATGGGACGCTCGCAGGTGGCCAGGGAACAAACCAGCGCTGCAGAGGCTGCGGGCAGCCTTGCAGCCCAGCGCTCAACCACTGCACCACCAGGGGAGGCCCTAGGACTAGAGATTATTAATCTCTTTATTTTTGCCTTAAAAAAAAAAGTTACCTCTACTTAATGTACAAGACTGTTACATGGGCCTCCCCTGGTGGCGCAGCAGTTGAGCACTGGGTTGCGAAGCTGCCCGCAGCCTCTGCAGCGCCGGTTCGATCACCGGCTGATCCCTGGCTGCTCCCCGGCCACCGGAGGAGGGTCCCGCATGGCGCGCAGACCTCTCCTGCTGCCCGCTGCTCCCCTAGGCAGTGTACTTGGGTCCTTCTGCCTGCTCTGCTCCCTGCTCTGGCTCTGGTGAATTCTCTCACCCTCCCGTGCTTCTGACTGTACCCAATGCTTGTATGTATAAATAAATAAATAAAATAAAAATAAATAAATAAATCTTAAAAAAAAAATGAAAGACTGTTACATGGATAAAAGTATGAGTTAATAGAGTTTTACAAATATATTATGGTATAATCCTTCAATGCAAGTAAAGAACATTTTAAAAAGCTTAGAAAACAAAGAAAATATAAACATAAAAACCATCCACAGTCCAAATCACCTGGACAATATTAGCATTTTGTATGTTTCCTCTGCCCATGTCTAGATTGAAAAGCTAGTTGTATACTTCTCTATCACTCAACACAAACTAGCATTTTTATTTAATATAAACTTTCCATATATATAATTTTATCAATTAAATATATAACAATCATTCTCTGCTGTGAAATATTTACACTGTTTTGATTCCTTTGCAATTAAACATAACAATAATATTGTGCTTAAAGTACAATTTTAAAAAATTTAAGTTATTTTTCTCAGATATGTTGCAAGACATGAGAAAGTAGGTCAAAAGGAAAAAAAAACATTACTAAACAGCTTCTGTAGTTTGGTTATACTGGCTACTGAGAATCTCCTGATGATTAAAGCATTATTGGATTTTTAATTTGTTTATGGATTGATCATTAACCTTTAGGAAATACATTCATTTTGTGGAAGAGTACAAAATCTTTTTATAAAGAACAAAGTATTCATGGCTTTTATAGGTCATGTCCATTGAAAATATTTTTTCTTGATTTATGCAACACATTTTAATTTTGGTTTAAAAAACTCATGGTTTGGGCCTCCCCGGTGGCGCAGCGGTTGAGTGCTGGGTTGCGAAGCTGCCCACAGCCTCTGCACCGCTGGTTCGATCCCCGGTTGCTCCCAGCCACCAGAGGAGGGTCCCACATGGCGCGCAGAACTATCCTGCCGCCCGCTGCTCCCCTCAGCAGTGTATTTCGGTCCTTCTGCCTGCTCTGCTCCCCGCTCTGGCTCTGGTGAATTCTCTCACCCTCCTGAGCTTCTGACTGTACCCAGTGCTTGTATGTATGTATGTATGTATGTATGTATGTATGCATGCATAAATAAATAAATAAATAAATCTATCTTAAAAAAAAAATTAAAAAAAAACCTCATGGTTTAAAATTTAGATGTTTACGTGACTTAAAAAAAATAGCGGGCCTCCCCTGGTGGTGCAGCGCTTGAGCGCTGGGCTGGGAGGCTGCCCGCAGCCTCTGCAGCAACAGTTCGTTCCCGGGCCGCCGGAGAGGGTCCCCCCCCCAAAAAAAATCAGCATTTTTTTTTTTTAGTGGTTTGTCCTCTCACTTCCCTCTTCAGAAATTCGAATATTTACAACCTTTTCCTTTGTCTTTTCTTAGAAGATTTTAAAACATTTAGTTGTTTAATTTATTTTAACTCTATTTTGATATATAATAGGAGGTAATCTAAGCTAATTTTGTTTTCTCTCCAACAATAAATCAATTGTAATTATGGAATAAAACTTTCTCCCTTAATTATTTGCATTGCCTCATATAGAATATATGAAATTTTATTTTACCCATCATTGTCCCTTTTAGGCACAGGCATAATAAGTATAATAAACTTACCAATAGTGGTTGAGAAAAGAGTTCTAGCTGAGCTCTATAAATTATGTCATCAAGGACTTCCTGGCCAAGGTCCCACTGTCCATTATACCTATGGAGAAGCAGACTGCTTACTACCTTTAGCAAATATCTCTAATCTTCTATTCTTCAACCACAATCTTTTTATTGTTCCAAGTCTTACTATTTGGTTTTGAAACAAGATTTTCATATCAATTCATCTCTAAACCATCCAACTTCTGGTTACAGAAACAAAATGAACATTTCAAGTACTACTGTTTAAAATAGTTTACACATCTCTACATAAATTGGGTTTTATCATGTGCTGATGTTTACAGTAATCTACTTAATGTATTCTTAAAAACATGGATTATGAACTACATAGAGAAACATAGTTTTCCATAAAGAAAACCTGATAATATCTAAATTCCAACTTAATGGGTAGATGTTTTATACTTTGGCTATTTTAAAATACTAAAAGAACTATGAACAATTACACACCAACAATTTCAACAACATAAAAAAAGATAAAGTCCCAGAAAAATACAACTTACCAAAATGGGATCAAGAAGTAATTATTTGTAGAGATTGAGTCAGTAATCAAAAACTTCCTAACAAACTAAAGTCTAGGACCAGACAGATTTGTATGTACATTCTACAAACATTTAAAAGAGATTTAATACCAGTCCTTCTCAAATGCTATCAAAAAATAGTAGAGGACGAAACATAATCTAAAGTAATTTTATGAGGCCAGGGTTATCCTAATACCAAAATCAGAAAAGAAAATTATAGACCAATATCTAATGAAAAAAGATGTAGAAATCTTCAACAAAATATTATCAAGCCAAGTTCAACATTATATTACAAAAATCATATACCATGATCAAAAGGGAATTACTCCTGGCATTCAAGGATGGGTCAATAATTGCAAATCAACCAACAAGATAAACCACATTAATAAAATGAAGGCTAGAAATCATATTTAAGAAAATGTACTTTAATATAACAAAGGCCATGTATGACAAACCCACAGCTGACTTCATACTCAACATTAAAAACTGAAAGCTTTCCCTCTGAGACCAGAAAAAAACCAAGGATGCCTACTCTCAACATTTCTTTTCAACATAGTACTAGAAGTCCTAACTAGAATAATTAGGCAAACAAAAAAGAAGGAATTGTTTTTTTTGCAGGTGACAAGATATTATATATAGAAAACCCTAAAAATAGTACCAAAAAACTGTTAAAACTAATAAAAGACTTCAGTAAAGTGGCAGGATACAAAATCAGTATAAAAAAATCAACTGTGGGGGCCTCCCTAGTGGTGCAGGGGTTAAAGCATCAGCACTATCAACCTATTGCCAGCCACTGCAGCATGAGTTCAATCCCTGGTCAGGGAGCTAACCCATTTACAGCACAGCAGAGCTCTCCTGTCTTGTCCACTGCTCCTCTCAGCTGTGTATTTCAGTAGATCTGCCTGTTCTGCTCCCCACTCCATCTCTGGTGAATCCTCTCAACCCCTGCACCTCTGGCCTACACTCCAGTACTTGTATGCATAAAAAAAAAAATCTCAAAAATTAGTTGTGCTTCTATAAACTAATAATGAAATAACAGAAAGATAAATTGTGAAAACAATTCCAATTGCATCAAAAAGAATACAGTGCCTAGGAATAAATTTAACAAAGAAGGTTAAAGGTCAGTATACCTATAGCTTTCATATAAGACAGTGATGAGAGAAACTGAGGAAGATAGTGATCTCATGTACCATATAATGAGTATAGTCAATAATATTTAGTGATACACATAATAATGTAATATAATAGGTATTGTTTTCATGGCAATCACATTACAATACATCAATGTATCAAAGTAACATACTATATATCTTAAATTTACAAACTGTAACATGTCAAATTTATAAAAAAAAAAAATTTTTTCAATGAAGACAGAGCCAAATGAAAAGATATTCTGTGCTCATGAATTAGAAAAATTAGTATTATTAAAATGTCCTTACCACCCAAAACATTCTACAGAATTCAAAGTAATCCCTGTTAAACTTCAGGTGGCATTTTTTTTCTGCAGAATTAGAACAGGCAATCTTAAAACTTGTATGGAACCACAAGAGACCCCAAATAGCCAAAGCAATCTTGAGAAAGAACAAAGCTGAAGATGTTATGCTGATTTCAACTACACTGCAAAGCTAGAGTAACCAAAACAATATGGTACTAGCATTAAAACGGACACATAGAAATGGAATGGAATAGAGAACCAAGATATAAAACCACACATATATGGTCAATTAATTTACAACAAAGAAGCCAACAATACACAATGGAGAAATGTTCATCTCTACAATAACTGGTGTTGAAAACTAGATGCCTACATGCAAAAGAATGAAGCTGGACCACTATTTTATGCTGTACACAAATATCAATTCAAAATGGATTAGACTTGAAAGTAGGACCTGAAACCACAAAACTCCTAGCAGAATTCATAAAACTCAGTAGGATAGGGCCTCTCTGGTGGCACAAGGGGTTAAGTCTCAGCACTATGAAGCTATTATCACCCACTGCAGCATGAGTTCAATTACTGGCCAGGGAGCTAACCCACATGGCACAGCAGACCTCTCCTGTCTCACCCAATGCTCCCCTCAGCAGTGTATTTCAGTTAATCTGCCTGTTCTGCTCCCGACACTGTCTCTGGTTAATCCTCTCGTGCTTCCCCACCCCCAGCCACACCTCTGGCCTACACCCTAGCTCTTGTATGAATAAGTAAATAAATCTTTAAAAAAGAACAAAACAAACAAAAAACTCAATAGGCTAAAAGAAAATAATCCCAATAAAAGTAGGTAGAGAATATGAATAGATATTCTCTCAAGGAAGACATAAAAATGGCCAACAGGCACATGAGAAGGTACTCAACATCACTAATCATGAAGAAATTGCAAAAGAAAACCACAATGAGATATTACCTCACACCCATCAGAATGACAATTATAAAAAAAAAAAAAAAAAACAACCAAGAAATAATAAAGATTAGTGAGGAGGTGGAGAAAAGGAACCTTGTGCGATATGGTGGGAATGTAAATTGGTGCTGTCCATATGCCAAACAGTACGGTGATATCTCAAAAATTTAAGAATAGAATTATCATATGATACAGCTACTCCAGTTGCAAGTATTTATCAAAAGGAAATGAAATCACTAACTTGTAAAGATGTGTGCAACCCCATGTTCACTACTTCATTATAATAGCCAAAAACCTGTGATATATGTATATATATGTGTGTATGTATATGTACACATAGACATGCAATAGAATATTATTTAGCCATAGCAAAAGAAAAATCTTGCCATTTGTGACAAAATGTATGGATCCTGTGGGCATTATGCTAAATGAGCTAAGTTAGACTGAGAAAGACCAACAGATACTACGATCTCACTTACATGTGGACTCTTTTTTTAAAAGACAACACTGAACTAACAGAAAACAGATTGGTGGTTGCCAGAAGTAAGATTAGTGGGTGGACAAATTGGATAAAGGTGGTCAAAATGTATAAACTTCCTTTAAGTCAGTCCTGGGAACATAAAATTTAGCATGGTAACTACAGTTAACACCACTGTGTTGTATATTTGAAAGTTGCTATGAAAATAGATCTTTTTTCTCATCACAAGAACAAAAAACATATTGTGACAATCATTCTGCAATATACAAGCATATCAAATCAGTATGTCATACACCTGGAAAGAAATACAGTGCTACTGGGCAATTAAGTTTCAATTTAAAATTCTCTATTATTGTTATTATATTGCTCTCAAACAGAAGTGTGTAATTTTTAACCTCAGTAAACATAATTGTTAAAAAATATGTTTATTTTTTAAAAAGTAGTAAATGGTATTCATATTCCAAAAACAAGATAGTGGGCCCCCAGTAGACCAAAAGATCAGCATTGTTTAACTGATAAGGAAAAAGGAGAGAAATATTTCCAAACCCTGAGAAGAATTAACCTAATTTCACAGTCCAACTACTTACATGGAATAATAAACCCCTGTCAGAAGTTGCACCATAAATTCGGGATCCAACACTATTCGACCACAGAGTTCTTTCCACTGTTTTTCATGTTGCCGCGGAAAACCACTCACACAAACCCTGGAAAAATACAGTATTTGTTATGTGTGATTTCCTAATTCATTAAATATTTTTTGCATTTGTAAACTCTTTTATTCAATTTATTCATTCCTCAAATATTTACTGAATACCTGCTGTGTACCAGTCACTGTCCTGGGCCTAGACATATGGTCATGAACTGGCAAAAATATTAAAAATTAAATATAAAATCTGTGCCCTTATAAAGCATATGTTCATTCTAATGGACCATTATCAATAAAAGCAACAACTTTTCTCAAATAGATAACCCTTCCATTCATCTCCCCACAGAAGAAATGCATAACTTTGATGTACCCCGAATTGTATCAGGGAGATACAGAAAGCTCAAAAACAAGAAAGGGACATTTAAAAATACTGATGTTGGGCCTTCCTGGTGGCACAAGGAGTTAAGATGCAGCACTACGATGCTATCCGCAGCCACTGCAGCACGAGTTCAATCCCCGGTCAGGGAGCTAATCCACATGGCACAGCAGACCTCTCCTGTTTTGCCCACTGCTCCCCTCAGCAGTATATTTCAGGAGATTCACCTGTTCTGCTCCCCACTCTGTCTCTGGTGAATCCTCTCATCCCCGCCCTGCACCACTGGCCTATACCCCAGTTCTTGTATGCATAAATAAATTAGATCTTTAAAAAATTTTTAAACAAATTCTAGAGCCTCCCTGGTGGCGAAAGGGGCTAAGTCTCATCACTATGAAGCTACTGGCAGCCACTGCAGCACCAGTTCAATCCCCAGCCAGGGAGCTACCCACATGGCACAGCAGACCTCTCCTGTCTTACCTGCTGCTCTCCTCAGCAGTGTATTTCAGTCAATCGGTCTGTTCTGCTCCCCACTCTGTCTCTGGTGAATCTCCTCACCCACCCACATCTCTGGCCTATACCCCAGCTCTTTTATGCATAAATAAATAAAATAAATCTTTTTTTAAAAAAAGAGATTCTATTAAATGCTACCATAATGTTCCAAATTAAAGATGTGGCAGATATGCTTTAACAAACCAAAAAAAATCACTTAGAAGGAAATTTATCTATAGATACTTATAGCTTATTTTGATTAGACTGCCCCCAATTAGGAAAACTGAGTTTTGTTATAAATATGACCATACCGTCAGTTCCTAATAACACAATAGCATGAACTTGAGCACAGCAGTGTGGTGGACATACCCGTGGAGAGGCTATAATCTTTATGATCCTTTCTTCCAGGTATCTACTACTCTTGTATTTAGGTGGGATCTGTGCTTTGCTTCTAAGCACCAGAATACGTCAAAAGTGATAAGAATTGTTAAGATTTGTACATAATTATGTGACTATATTACCTAAGATTGTAGCGCAGGTCTTGCCAGAATCCCTCTTTCTATTTCTCTGCTTACAAGCTGCCATGCTGTAGGCTGCCTATGTTGGGAAGTATATTTGACAAGGAATTTTGGGTGGTCTTCAGCAGACAGTCAACAACTATAGGAACTGAATTCTCAACCTACAACTATAGGAACTGAGTTCTACCAACAAAAGTGTATACTTTTCAATCAAGTATCAGATAAGACTGCAATTTTCTAGTAGACAATTTAATTGCAGTCTTTTAAAACCATAAATACAGGATTCAGCTAAGCCATGCCTACACTTAAGACCTATCAAAACTGTTAAAATAATAAATGTGTGCTACTTTAAGCTGCTAAGTTCATGTAATTTTATATGAGGTAACAGAAAACTAATACAGTATTTAACCTTTTGGGGTGGTGGTGGGGGTGGAGAGGCCTGGTTTCCTCAAGTAAAAATTAGCTGAATAGGCTGAAACTCAAGGTTTCTTCTAAAGTTAAAATTCTATGACTCCAGGGCCTCCCCGTGGCGCAGCGGTTGAGCGCTGGGTTGCGAGGCTGCGCGCGGCCTCTGCGGCGCCGGTTCGATCCCCGGCTGCTCCCCGGCCACCGGAGGAGGGTCCCACATGGCGTGCAGACCTCTCCTGCCGCCCGCTGCTCCCCTCAGCAGTGTACTTCGGTCCTTCTGCCTGCTCTGCTCCCCGCTCTGGCTCTGGTGAGTTCTCTCACCATCCCGCGCTTCTGACTGTACCCAGTGCATGTATAAACAAAAACAAACAAACAAACCAGCAAACAAATAAATAAAGCATGCCTCTAAAAAAAAAAAAAAAAAAAAAAAAAAAAAATTCTATGACTCCAAACAATTTCTGCCACTAAACTAATTAATATTACTTTTTTTTAATGTGGAAATTCAAAGTCCAGTCCAAGTCTGTTCAAATTATTAGAAATTATGATTTAGAACACACAAATACAAATGAAACATGCAGATAATTATTGCCATTGCTAACCTTTTAAACTGAAAGTAGAGATTATCTGTGCAATATATAAAGGAAAAGGTTCACATTCCTTAAAACTTTTTCCACATTCAGGACTATTTATTCAAAGTTCTCAAAGTGATTTATAAAAATTGTCATCCATCATATAAGCAGTGTTGCAATATTAAAAAAGAAAAAGAAATTGGCATCCAGGCAGTAGTTATGTATGTAACTAAACCATTCTAAATCAAGATATCTTGTTTAAATTTGATGTTCAGTAGAAAATAATTCTTTAATGCTTTAATTAAGAAGTCATCATGCATGAGGAATGATTAGAATTCCAACAGGAATGTAAGCTCTGTGAATTTTGTTTACTGTGATATCACATAGAAAATGTGTTCAATAACTAATTGTCAAATAAATGAATATGAGGGTTAATAATAATTATTATTCTTACCTGGAGCCCATCCGACAGAGGGATTGGTAAGATGAAGCAGGCATATACACAATAGCAGAATTATAACACAACATTAGAAAACTTAGGACTTCAAACCTAGGAAAATAAGGAAACAGATTACAATCATTTCTACTAGAGATTGTAATAAATGAATTTTTTGTTGAATGGTTATAACAAAAATGCCTTTAATATTGACCTTTATGATTTCTCAGTGAAATTACTAGCATTCTCCTCAATCATTTCCCTGTTTTCATTTATCTTATTAAAAATCATATCTTGTGGTATCTATATTTTCTTTCTCAAAAAAATAAACCATTATGGTTGAAGAGATGAAACTCCCCTATCTATATTAATCTACTGTCATATTCATTACATAATAAAATCCAAACTCATTATGGCATACAAGATCCTTTGAAGTCCATTTACAACCTACTTTTCCAACTTTACTTCCCTCCATTGCCCCCCACATACACTGATGATCTTAGCATGGTATGAATATGCTAACTCCTTGCTTTAATGCAAGCTGTTGTTTCATACTAGAATGTATGTTTTTCATTTGGGAGATTCCTGCACAGGACTCTGCTAAGACCTTATTCAAACTTTTATCTTAAACATAAAGACATTCTTTTTTTCCTTTAAGATTTATTTTATTGGGCCTCCCCTGGTGGCGCAGTGGTTGAGCATTGGGCTGTGAAACCTCCTGCAGTCTCTGCAGTGCTGGTTCAATCCCAGGCCGCCGGGAGGGTCCCACATGGCACGCAGACCTCTCCTGCCGCGCCCACTGCTCCCCTTAGCAGTGTATTTCGTCAGTCTGCCTGTTCTGTTCCCCGCTTTAGCTCTGGTGAATTCTCTCACCCTCCCACACTTCTGACTGTACCCAGTGCTTGTATAAATAAATACATAAATCTTTGGGGAAAAAATTTATTTATTTATTTATTAAATAAATCTTTGAGGAAAAAAAAAGATTTATTTTATTTATTTATGCAAAAAGACCATCCCCGGCCAGGGAGCTAACCCACATGGTGCAGCAGACCTCTCCCATCTTGCCCACTACTCCCCTCAGCAGTGTATTTCAGTTAATCTGCCTGTTCTGCTCTCTACTCTGTCTCTGGTGAATCCTCTCACCCGGCCCCCCCCACCCCATCCCCCACCTCTGGCCTATACTCCAGCTCTTGCATGAATAAATAAATCTTTTTTTCATAAATAAATAAATCTTTTAAAAATTTATTGAATGAATTAATATCACGCTTACCTTTACAGTCTCTAAGGCAGTGGTTCCTAAACCTGGACATGCATCATAGTTATTTCAGAACTTTTTGGAAAAAATATCTTCTAATGTCTCAACTCAGATTGATCCAATTAGAATCTATCCCTTGCATAGTACTGTGAACATTTTGATCTACCATCAGGTAAGCAAAGTTCAGTGCAAACTAAGTGTCTGTTCCTTTCAGGACCCATTTGTATCTTCCAAGGGCTAACATCATAGGTCCACTCACACTGTACGGGGCCTTACCCCAGGGGAATCTGTCCTGTAGCCATCTGCACTTTCTGTCTCTTGTTGGCAGGCAGAACAATATGACATATTTAACTTGTGGCCTTTTTTCATACCAAATTTGAACCAAAGTAATTACAGTTAACTATTAAGCATAAACTAACCATTATTACTATATATACATATGGTTCTGACTATTACCGGTTTTGTGCAGTGAATGTTTCCCTCTGAGGATGAAGATCACTGTAAACAACCCTGATGAGATCATGCTGACATAACGCCCCTTCTGTCAAAGCCATGGATCCAATTGTTGAGGGCTATAAGAATAAGAAAAAATCTGAGACGCTCTACAATGAAGTAAAAATCTGTAACATGTAAGGACATTAAGTTTTGTTTCAACAAAAGCAGTTTATAGGCTTTCCTTTCACAACATTCTCTGTTTTTCAATTATATTTATAATATACATAAAACTAAAAATATACTGCTTTATTCTTTTAAAGATTACAGAATGAGTCTATATTTAGTCTATAATAAGAAAAATTCTTATTCTAAAAAGACTAAAGAGTACATCAATTTTAATTTGTATTGTAGAACACTGAATAAAACTGTTTAAAATTATAACACATACAGGGTCTCCCCGAGGGCACAGCAGTTGATAGCTGGGTTGCGAAGCTGCCCGCAGCTTCTGCAGTGCCAGTTCAATCCCCAGCCGCCGGGTGAGGGTCCCACATGGCACACAGACCTCTCCTGCCGCCCGCTGCTCCCCTCAGCAGTGTACTTCGGTCCTTCTGCCTGCTCTGCTCCCCGCTCTGACTCTGGTGAATTCTCTTACCCTCCCATGCTTCTGACTGTACCCAGTGCTCGTATAAATAAATAAATAATTCTTAAACAAACAAATAAATAAATAAAATTATAACACAAACAATATTGACGAGCATTAATCAGATCTCTTTAATAATAACAATTATGTTTCTAAAGTTAGAAGAACCATCATTCAAAAATGTCCCACTATTCTCTATCTTATTTCATGAAATGATAACCAAAACTTATTATTCAGAAATATCTATGTTAAAATGAGTCCTGGCTGAACAGGACTCATTTATTTTGTGTTATTCTAACACAAAATAAAGTTCTGTGGGAAGTAATTAAAAAAACAAGTATCTCCATAGAGCTATGAGACTACCAGGTACTATTTGTTGATAAGTATATGGAATATAATTTATAATAAGTATATGGAATATACTTATACATATGTATATAATATACATATAATAAGTTTATGGAATATAATTTTTAGATTACTATAAAGTATATGGAATATAATTTTTAGATTACTATAAATTTTTAGATTACTATAAAGAATGTGCAAACATTATGCAGTAAAGATCACTACAGAACAGTAGCTTGTTTCATAACGTATTTCCTTAAAGAGAGATGGAAAAAGGAGTCAAGCTCAACAGGAATTATCTGTCTCCATGGCATCAGTGTTCTCACATTATTCAACCAAATAAATATAAGCAAAAATCAGAGATGCAACATTACTGAATAGTTAGAATGTATTGGTTAGACTCCTTTCAAAGTAGAGAAAACAATTGTGTTAATACTGTTCTACTTACAACTTGTTCTAAAAAAAATAATAAAAACAACCTAACAAATGATTTTGAATTAATATGGAAGACTTTAAAATATTAAGTAATATTTTATACCATAAAAGATTAATAATAAAAGAGACTAAAAGTGATACTGGGTCCTCCCTGGTGGTGCAAGGGGTTAAGACACAACCTATGAAGCTATCCGCAGCCACTTCAGCACGAGTTCGATCCCTGGCCAGCCAGGGAGCAACCCGCATGGCGCAGCAGACCTCTCCTGACTCGCCTGCTGCTCCCCTCAGCAGTGTATTTCAGTCAGTCTGCCTGTTCTGTTCCCCACTCTGTCTCTGGTGAATTCTCTCACCCCTGACACCTCTGGCCTGTACCCTAGTCCTTGTATGCATAAATAAATAAATCTTAAAAAATAAATAAATAAAAGTGATAGTGCTAGAAGAATGGGAAAAAAAATAAATAAGAACTAAAAGAAAATTTCCATTAATTACTTTCTGCCACTCTTGACAACAGCTCAGCTTTTCCTCAATAACAACAAACATCTACTTTAAAGCAAATCAGTAAAGACATACTAGGAATATTCATCTCTAAAAAGAATTTATGTTTAGTTCATACTCAATATGATTTAAAAAATAATTCCACCTTTCCCATCTCCTTACCTCATGGTATATTGAAGGCTTGGACAAGGAAGGGATAGTGAAAGATAGAACTTTATTGTTTCCATCTTTATCAGCAATTTCCTACAGTTAAAAAGATATATAAAGATAATGTAATAATCACAGTACTGTACTATAAAAAACGGTAATTATTTTTTAAATTTACCAAATATATCACTGGCAACAGAGGAAGAATTTTAGAAATAGTTAAATATATAAAAATATCATTTTACTACTACCCCAGTGTGATTTTTCCTAACTTATTAGCAAATTTGCACACTCTAGTAATAGTTACTCACTGAGAGATAATGAGTGCAACCTAACTATACTCACAAACACAACATGATAGCAAAGATATGAAGCAGGTACACATAAATTTTCTTTTTTTTTTTTTTTTTTAAAGATTTATTTATTTATTTATTTATTTATACAAGCACTGGGTACAGTCAGAAGCGCGGGAGGGTGAGAGAATTCACCAGAGCCAGAGCGGGGAGCAGAGCAGGCAGAAGGACCGAAGTACACTGCTGAGGGGAGCAGCGGGCGGCAGGAGAGGTCTGCGCGCCATGTGGGACCCTCCTCTGGTGGCCGGGGAGCAGCCGGGGATTGAACCGGCACCGCACAGGCTGCGGGCAGCTTCGCAACCCAGCGCTCAACCGCTGCGCCACTGGGGAGGCCCCACATAAATTTTCATGCTAAATTTACATACAGGACTATATATGCATTTAGACCTTTTAGCAGAAACATTGCTAAGTTAGATTAATTAAAGGTCTTAGCCGAGAGATCTATACTTATTAAAATAAGAAAATATACTGTTCTAACACACAATGAATTTTGACTAAAAGGAACTCTTACAATTACTCAGGAATAAACTAATGACCTAAAATAAGCTACATATTAACATAATTAATATTAATCCAAAAATAAGTTCATATTTAGGTAATTTTTGCTAAATTGTAAGAAAATTCTTGTAATTTTTAAAGCACTTTCCCTTTCAATAAAAAAGAAAAGTGTGTCCTTTATTTCTCCAATTTCTGATGCCTCCAGTCTTCCACAGGTACTAATGTAAATCTTCTATGGATGCCAACAATTAGAGGGGTAAATGCTCTTGTATCACATCTTTTCTCCACTACCTTATTTTAATCTATGTTTCTATTACAGTTCATATTAGTATACCTAATTAAATTATAATCATAGAGAGAAGATAGCATTTAGCAAAACTAGAAAATAGGTAGTCAAATACAGATTAAGTAATTCCATAGCATAAAGGCAAGAAACAATCACCACCCAAACACCCAAAAATTTCCCTAAAGGGCTTATTTCTGAATCTAATATGTCACAAGGACAGTATCAATTAAATGTGAATGATGGTCATATCTCCAATTTTGGTAGAGAAATGGGTTTAAAATTCCCTATAGATATCATTTAACTTCTTTGTAGTCTAGTTACTGCCACACAGTTGAGACATTATATCTCAGAGAAGTTTATGCTAAGCTGAAAGAAGTTCAAGTCAGGGCAATGAAATTTTTAATTTTTATTCTTATATTTGAAACTAAGTCAAATACTTTTCACTAATTTTTGTGTTTATCTGTGGAGAAAGGTGTTCTAAAATTTGTTTAAGCTAAGGGCAATATAAAACTCCCTGTGGGGCTATTTGAATCAAGGAAGAAGTACTGAAGAAGGAAAGAAGAAAAAAGAGAAATACATATATAAAAGAAATCCAGTGTGTAAGAAAAATTGAGAACCACAGAGAAGAGAGAACATGACATCAAGGGAATTAAAAGAAGACAGAAGTCTGAGGTTACATTTTTGACACAAATTTTTTTTAAAGATTTGTTTATTTTTGCATACAAGAGCTGGGGTACAGGCCAGAGATGTGGGGGTGGGGTAAGAGGATTCACCAGAGACAGAGTGGGGAACAGAACAGGCAGACTGACTGAAGTACACTGCCGAGGGGAGCAGCAGGCGAGACAGGAGAGGTCTGCTTCCCCATGTGGGTTGCTCTCTGGCTGGCTGGGGATCAAATTCCTGCTGTAGAGGCTGCAGATTGCTTCATAGTGCAGTGCTTAACCCCTTGCATCACCAGGGAGGCCCTGTTTCTGTTTTTTATAGCATTTTTTTTGAGCTACCAAAAGATAATTAAACAATAGCAACAAGTACTAGCAAGAATTGATCAAACATTCCACTATACAAAATATTTTGCCTTCATTTGTCACACTAATAAATTTTATTATTTTAAACAAAGTAATAAAAATTTACATGTAATGTTAAACATAATCTAAAATGTTAAACTCAATTATTAAATCAAAAAAATTTATAATGCTTGAGGTAAGCACTAGAGGAGTCACAGTAATAAAGAAACAAATTTCCTGTTTTAAAAGAAAAAGCAGGGCTTCCCTGCTGGTGCAAGGGGTTAAGTCTCAGCACTATGAAGCTATCTGCGCATGAGTTTGATCCCCAGCCAGGGAGCTAACCCATAGGGCACAGCAGACCTCTCTTGTCTTGCCTGCTGCTCCCCTCAGCAGTGTATTTCAGTCAGTCTTCCTGTTCTGCTCCACACTCTGTCTCTGGTGAATCCTCTCACCCACCACACCTCTGGTCTACATTACAGCTCCTGTATGCATAAATAAATATAATAAATCTTGGGGCCTCCCTGGTGGGGCAAGGGGTTAAGCACCGCACTATGAAGCAATCCACAGCCTCTGCAGCATGAGTTTGATCCCAGGCCGGCCAGGGAACAACACACATGGCACAGCAGACCTCTCCTGACACTGCTCCCTTCAGCAGTGTATTTCAGTCAATCTGCCTATTCTGTTCCCCACTCTGTCTCTGGTGAATCCTCTCATCCCCCACATCTCTGGCCTGTACCCCAGCTCTTTTTTTTTTTTTCAAGATTTATTTATTTATTTATACAAGCACTGGGTACAGTCAGAAGCACGGGAGGGTGAGAGAATTCACCAGAGACAGAGCGGGGAACAGAACAGGCAGACTGACGAAATACACTGCTGAGGGGAGCAGTGGGCATGGCAGGAGAGGTCTACTTCGCCACATGGGATCCTCGCCGGTGGCCAGGGATTGAACCAGCGCTGCAGAGGCTGTGGGCAGCTTCACAGCCCAGCGCTCAACCGTTGCTCCACCAGGGGAGACCCATCCCAGCTCTTGTATGCATAAATAAATAAATCTTTAAAAAATAAATAAAATAATTTTTTTTTAAATAGAAAGAACAAAGACTGGCAAACTCTTAAATTAAAAAAAAAAAAAGACAAAGCAGTCATGCAAATTAGCAAAATAGGGAATTTAATACCTGGATCAGCTTTTTATTAAAAAAATAAACAACCACCTTTAATTATGACACTACTATTAACAGCAATAGTTTTAAATTAAACTCATTAAATACCTCAGGCAACATGCTAGATTTCTCTAATTGTTATTAATTATACTAAAAATGTTCTTTTTCTGTTTTACAGATGAGACAACTGCAGTGAAGATGCTGAGTAATTTGTACAAATTTAAATATTCAACAGGTGGCAAGGCCTGGTTTTGAATAAAATACAAGTAATTCTGAAGGTCATGCTCCATCTTTCAGATATTTGTTCTTGTGGTAAAAAAATGATTTCTAGTGATTTTTTAAGGGTGCTCGTTTAAGCCCTGGTACAGAAGAGCATTTATTTATTGTGATACTCAATATTTTATGAGGTATTTTATTACCTGTTAACTATAAATCTAACCTTATTTTTTGTTTACATCGAGTACTGATACACAAAATTTAAGACTTCAAAAGCAGTAATTTTCCATTCCAATTTCCTAAACTAGGCACCACGATGAAAAAAAAAAGAACAATGTTTAAGGTACTTAAGAACTAAGAAGAAAGGTTCAAAGATAATATAGTACCAAAACACAATATATTACCAATTATTAAGAATAAATTTTTAAATATGCAGGGCATTCATAAATTTAGTCAAACTCACTTGAAGAAATTTCATAAAATGTTAATAGTGCTATCAATTATAATGATTTCACCTACTTTATAAAATGCATTATAAGCATTACTTACTTACTAAGCACCTGTGTATTCAATTAATTCAAGTAGACTAGTCAGTATACATTTCAATTTATTTTTCCCTACACATTCTTCAAGTATTATTTCACAGAACTTAATAGTTAAAATTTCCCAAATTTGGGCCTCGCTGGTGGCGTAGTGGTTGAGTGCTGGGCTGCGAAGCTGCCCGCAGCCTCTGCAGTGCTGGTTCCATCCCCAGCCACTGGTGAGGGTCCCACATGGCAAAGCAGACCTCTCCTGCCGTGCCTGCTGCTCCCCTCAGCAGTGTGTTTCGTCAGTCTGCCTGTTCTGTTCCCCACTCTGGTTCTGGTGAATTCTCTCACCCTCCCACACTTCTGATTGTACCCAGTGCTTGTATAAATAAATAATCTTTGAAAAAAAAAATTCCCCATTTTTTTTAACTTACCAAATTATAAATTCCTAACAGAAGTGCTTCAATGCAACCATTACTCTGTCTGTCTCGACTAACGGTAAGCCGTAAATAAACCCACATCAATTCTGGCAAGAACTGCAGTGTGAACCTCTTAAGTCGAACTTCAGAGCTACGATAAAGCTCAAAAAGCTGGTGGCAGACAGGTTCCAGCAGCTAAAAGGAAAATAAAGTGCATTAATTATTTCCATTCTTTTGGCTTTAACTGTATTTCCTAAAGTCAAATATACTTATATAATATTCTAAATTTTCAATATTAACTTCTGCATATTTGAATCAATGTAATCAACAATTTAGCCTTTATGTAGAGACTACATATTAAATGATCAGCCCACCAACTATAAGAAGTATTCTGTACCCATATAATGCCAACATATTTTTAATACACTGTATTATTAAATTTATTAAATAATTAGTTCTTTTGCCAATATACTACACTTATATTTGGTGAATTTCCTTTTCTATGCGTACCAACCTTAACTATCCTCCATTTTTAAAGTTTCTATCTGAAGGAAACAATTTCAAATGATCTTAATTAAAATAAGCTTTAAATCTCCACTCAGGATATGATGTAAAGAAATTATATACCATTCAATAGAGAAAGATTTTGTACTACATAATATTTGGGCATTCAAAATGCAAACTAATATTTTTAAAACACATACAGGTAAAACAAACAAATTATCTTTCAAGACTACTTTAAATTCTACTAATTATAGTTTAAAGATTTTGAAAAGGAAGTAAGTATATAGAAATGCTTTTTCAACATTTAACTGGGTAATTTTTCATATGGTGTCTCACAGTATAACTTATCAGGAACTTCATGAACTTCAAAACTGAAGATAATAAAATAAACTTCCTCACTATTCCCTAAACATGTACTGCCAACTTAGAATGATTTTGTTGGAAATACTGCAGAGTACAAAAAAACGCAGTGATTTTAAAGTACAGATAAAACACTGACAGGAAACTATAAAATAACATTTAAATTAAAAATTACCACTATCTTTAAAAAATGAATAATTCAGTATTTAATATGCTTACCTCTATTGTGATTAAAATATGCATACACATTTGAAAATCTGCTTGAATATAGCGATATATGTCTGTAATAATCTAACACTCTAAAATAGTCATCACTTTGAAAAATATAAATTGTAAGTCAACAAATCCTATGTTGACTGTATAGTGAATATATCTGATGAATTAAGTCACAGACACCTTAGTCTAGTAACTATTAGGCCCTTTATGTGAAATCATTATCACAGTATGTTATTGTCTTTTAAAAAAAAATTGTAATTCTCCCCTTACATTGAAGTCTAGAGTAGTGAAGACAATTTGCCAAACATCACAGAAGATACTGGAAGTGGTGGAGGAAGACACTAGAAGTCTTCTGACACAAAGCTGTTGTTACTATTATACCCCATTTCTTATAGAAGAATGGAGGTAGAGTACAAGGTGAAGAGTGTTTAATTACAAACATATACTCCATGTAGTACCAATAATGAAGCAATAAACTTTTGAAAATTGTCAACTGCTGACATCTTTTTAAAGTACTGATAATATTGAGCTTTTTGAGGGGAATTAAAAATTGCTGCTTTCATAAATTTATATGCTAAAAACATATATCCATGTTCCAAATCTACCTTTTCTCTTTGGAAAAGTCTCCAAAATTGCTCTTAAAAACTGTGTTGCTCATGGTACAATTATATTTGTTTGTTATAAAGACCTTATCTTCCATTACTCAGCAACCAGAAGTACATAGCATGCAGGAAATTGTTTTAATTAGGCATAGCAAAAAAAACCAGAGTTACCAAAATTATTGCTCTGCTTTTTTTTAAAGATATGGAGGAGTAGTGGCTGGCAATCCAGTAACTTTTAATCTCATAGCAAGCTCAGACTGTTAATAACTTGCAAATGCTATCTGTTAAGGTCTTTAATTCCAAGCATATGTAACATGCCATCAAGTTCTCAATTCCTCAATATCATAAATGATTATAACTTCCTCTAATGGCACTATCATCACATTAAAAATGTTGAAAATCACTATCCTCTTGTTTAAAAAAAAAGTTTTAAGAATAACTGACACCTTTCCAAAATTTAGAAATAATTTTGACATAACTACAAAGAGATACTCAATCTGAAAAACAAATTGAGGATAGTTCAATTTGTGTGGGTTAAAGGAGGAATGTGAGGTCAGGAAAAGGGGACAAGAGACAAAGGCTATAAAAAACAATTCTCTATAAAATACATCTGTGGAGGTGATCAGAGATATGGGGTAAATAATGAAATAGGAGGCAAATCAAAGAAGGCTTCTTAAAAATGGAATGTTTTCCATATTCCATTCATCAGGGAAGAAAAAAAAAATCAATGGAGGAAAGAGAGAAGTTAATTATTAATCAGTCTTTGAACTGGCTAGAGAAGATGGGATTCAGGCCTAAGTGGAAGACATGAACTTTGATACACTCTGGGACTCTTCAGTTAATGAATAATAAAAAAGGTAGAAAAGTGTGGGTAGAGATGCTGATAGATTAGTAGATTTGAATGGGAAAATAACAAAATTTCCAATCATTTTCTTCTTTTTTTAATGACATAGAAAGTAAGCTGAGAATAAGGAGAAAGAAGGACAAGAGGAAGTTGAAGGTATAAAATGAACCCTGGAGGCCTCCCTGGTGGCACAAGGGGTTAAGTCTCAGCACTATGAAGCTATCGACAGCCACTATGCACAAGTTCAATTCACCAGCAGGGAGCTAACCCACATGGCCAGAAGACCTCTCCTGTGTAGCCCATTGCTTCCCTTAGCTGTGTATTTCAGCAGTTTTGCTCCCCACTCTGTCTCTGGTGAATCCCCTAATCCCCTGCATCTCTGACCTGCACTCCAGCTCTTGTATACATAAATAAATACAATAAATCTTTAAAATAAACCCTGGGACAGTATACCAAGGGAGTAAGGAAGACTGCAAATTTCATTTATATGTCCATCAGAGATTTGAGAAAGTCAACAAAATTTATTGTCTTCAGACAAGTTTAGGCACTCATGCAGGCATGAAGTAAATGGATGGCTGGATTTTATCCCTGTACAAAATTTTGTCAAAGAATATGAACTGAGAGGAAAAAGAGCTAAGAATGTTTCCAAGGGATGGAACATGAAAATTTATCTGGGACAAGAGAGAAGTGAGACATTTTAGGTGGAAGGGGTAATGCAAGTGAACCATTAAAAAAGTGATATGGGTTAAGTGTATGGGATGGAGATCTCCTTAAAGTTGAAAATTGCTAATGACTAAGATGAAGAAGGAGAAAAATAAAGCAATATGTTGTTCTAGAGATTAAAATTTAAGTTATAATACAGGTTAGCCATGATACAGAATATTAAAGTTCTGGAAATCTACTTCCTTAAGCACTTTCATGGTCTTTAAAGCGAAATTTAGACTGTCAAAGTTTCAATTAATATTATATACTCATGTGACAATCTTCTGAAATAATTTCTTCTTAAGGAAATAGTACATTAGATTGTTTCAACAAAAACAAGACTAGAAGAGCTCTCCTTCTGGGACTAAAGAGCAGAATTGCTTTGAGATTCTCTAGAGCTTACCATTCTGTTGGTAATTAAGTATGAACACATGGTTAGAACTTTATTACCTGACAGAAGAAAGGATGGAAAGAAAAATCTATTTTGGCAACTGACTGATTATAATGAATGCTGGGTCTTAAGCCTGGATCTCTCAAGTTGCTATTTTTCTACTTCTAGCCAGGACAAGTTCTCACACATTAATATTATGAAGGGGCCTCCCTGGTGGCGCAAGGGGTTAAGATGCAACCTATGAGGCTGTCTACACTGCAGCACTAGTTTGATCCCCGGACAGGGAGCTACCCACATGGCACAGCAGACCTCTCCTGACTCACCCGCTGCTCCCCTCAGCAGTGTTTTTTGGGTAGTCTGCCTGTTCTGTTTCCCACTCTCTCTCTGGTGAATCCTCTCACCCCTTCTTCCCCACACCTCTGTTCCTCCCCCACGCCTCTCACCCCAGTTCTTATATGCATAAATAAATCTTTTAAAAAAATTATGAAGTATAACAATATAAAGTTACCTGAATAACTTTACTTAATATCAAAGCTTCCAAAGTATTAAGGAAAAAAACCAATACTTTTTATACACTCATTAATCTTAATAAAAATGGTAACATTTTTTGAATTTCATTTTGTATTTCAATAGTCTTGTAATTGGCATTTATTAAGTGTTCATTATATATATGATCAAATACTAGATTTTAAGTAGGTAACAAATATAGATTATATGACCTCTGCCCATGAAGAGCTTACAATCTACCAAGAAAGCATAAAACAAATAAATTTTAATAAGCGAAGCTTAAATGTTACAACAGTGCAGAATGAGGGGTAGGAAATATACACATTCATTATTCAAAAAGAATTTTGAAAACTCCTGACCAAAAAGGATATGCATATAGGTACATTACTACACCTAAAGTTATAGAACATTCATAAATACAAAGCAAGAGAAAAAGAAGCAAATGAATCCCACAATTGCTGCTACAAATAGCAACAGATGCAAGCCTAACAGAGCCAATCCAAGTTTAGAAGATAGGAAAGAAAGAGGTCAATAAGCAAGCTTTTAGTGATAAGACAAAAATGAAGATGCACTGTAAGTTAAGCTGCTGGTTAGGAGATGATTACCTGAACTTCTTCAACTCACTCCTGTACACAGCAGAGGCACTCTTGGAGGCTGTATCTGGGAAGATAAGAAGCTACTTTCCTGTGTGTTCCTTTCATTTTCATTTTAAAGCAAACATGAATCCAGTGGTGATAAACTATATGTCATACTATTGTGTTAATGGAAAAAAACTGTGTGTATTTTGTATAAATTAACATATAGATTCAAGAGCTGCATTATTTTCCTCCTTCTATCACAATGCTGAATAACAGGAAATTCTTATTCTAAGTTTATTGGTGTTGACTATTTAGATTATTACTATTTAGATTGACTTTTAGATTAAAAAATCTAAAAGGTTTCTCTGATCATTTTCAAGCTAAACTTACTAGCAACATCATTTTATGTTACCAGTTTGAGTTCAGTG
Source organism: Talpa occidentalis (assembly GCF_014898055.3). Taxonomy (NCBI): domain Eukaryota; kingdom Metazoa; phylum Chordata; class Mammalia; order Eulipotyphla; family Talpidae; genus Talpa; species Talpa occidentalis. Next base: position 123,871,705 of record NW_023603184.1, read on the forward strand.
ATTAGAGCAATTTTACATGGTTCTATATTGTTAACAAAATAACTGCAAATAATACTTTAATAAATCTCTATCAGTGGCTTCCAAAAAAGGAGACATTCCAGAACCAGAAACAGAGCAAAGTTTCAAATTACATAATCTATTGAGATGATGGTCACTTAATTTCAAGAATCAACACATAGTGTCCTCAAGAGGAATAAATTTGGTGAAAACAGTAAAAAATATGGAGAGGGAGGGTATGGGGAAAGCCAAAGCAACTATCAGAATGAAAAACAGCAGGAAGAAAGTTTCCTAGTCCCATTAGAAGAATTAAAAAAAAAAAAAAAAAAAAGAGAAGGGAAAACTACAAAAATTACATATATATATATTTGGTACACATATTTCATTTTACTATGTTGAAATTTTTTTCTTATAAACTTTCCTACCTCATTGTTAGAATCCTGAATAACTTTATAGAGTGCTGGTACCAGTGATTTTTTCCGATGCAAAGTTGCTGCATAATTGGTGATCTGAGTGTCAGGTAATGCCTAAAAGAAACATTGAAAGAAAACAATCAGAAACTTTATTTTATATGAGTTCATCTTGAAAAGATTTATAATAGAGTCAACTAAGAAAAGTAAAAATTAATATAAGAAATAATCATGAGAGGTTAACCTAATAAATTAGGTTAGGATGCTATGTTATACAATTGGTAATTATGAAAAATCATTAGAAATCACAAATTATAGCAAGATTTGCTGAAATGAGTCATCTTAAACTAATCTAGTCCACAAAAAAATACAGAATATATTTGAATTCTTGCATTTTATGTTTATGAAGTATTTATTTCTGTAATGTCCATAAATAATATAGTTTTCAATTTTGCAGGAAATAAAAACATAGGACACAAATGCCATTTTTGTGCTTACTAAAGCTCGGAGGCTTTCCCTCTTATTGAATGTATTTTAAAATGTATATAGTCCGGGCCTCCCTGGTGGCGCAGGGGTTAAAGTCTCAGTGCTATCAAGCTATCACCAGTCACTGTGACATGAGTTTGATCCCAGGCCAGGGAGCTGATCCACATGGCACAACAGACCTCTCCTGTCCCGCCTGCTGCTCTCCTCAGCAATGTATTCCAACAGATCTGCCTGTTCTGATCCCCACTCTGTTACTGGTGAAGCCTCTCACCTCTGGCCTATACCCTAGTTCTTATATACATAAATAAATAAAAATAAATCTTTAAAAAATGATAGGGCCTCCCCTGGTGGCTCAGCGGTTGAGCGCTGGGCTGCCAGGCTGCCCGCAGCCTCTGCAGCGCTGGTTTATTCCCTGGCCGCCGGTGAGGGTTCCACAAAAAAATAAATAAATAAATAAATAAATAAATAAATAAATAAATAAATGATGATAATAAAATAAAAATTATATAGACCTCCATTAATCTTTTTTTTTTTAAGATTTATTTATTTATTTATACAAGCACTGGGCACAGTCAGAAGCACAGGAGGGTGAGAAAATTCACCAGAGACAGAGCGGGGAACAGAACAGGCAGACTGACGAACTACACTGCTGAGGGGAGCAGCGGGCGCGGCAGGAGAGGTCTGTGCACCATGTGGGACCCTAGCTGTCAGCAGGGGATCAAATCAGCGCTGCAGAGGCTGCGGGCAGCTTCACAGCCCAGCGCTCAACCACTGTGCCAACAGGGGAGGCCCCCTCTATTAATCTTAACATGAAGCTCTTCTAGCTCTTATTCACATTGTCTTTTTAAAGAGTTAGATCATAAGAACATGTCACTGACATACAGAATCATAATACATTCTTATCCTCAATCTAATTTACCTTGAATTCTGATAACCATTCTTCCACAACACCACGTTCAGATCCCAGCATCTTCTTCTACCTTCTATTCTCTTTTTCCGCTGAAAGAAAAAAACATTCAACTTGAAGATAGCTTTACTTACAGAAACTACCACTGGTAAATAATGTGTGCCTTTCACTAAAGGAAAAACTCATCTAATATATTTTTAAGATAGAGCTCAATTAAAACAAAATTATCTTTCAGAACTCATTTCTTTAAGCTCCATTTTTAGTTAAGTTTGAGACTTATTTTCCTAAAACTTTTATAATTCCCCCAGCAACTATACTTCAAAGTGGCAAAAACAAGTTTGCTGAATGAAATCAAACTTCATATTATGCAGAACAAATGTACAGTCTACACCTGGAATTTTTACCAAACATACAACTAGAATAAGTTACACATCACAGAACAAACCATGTGACAGATTATAAATAATAGAGTTAGAAAAGCTAGATACCAAGGGTCATATAATCAGCAAAGTGATTATAAATGCATATATAATAAGCAAAATGAAGCCCATGAAGAAGGAAGATTTCTAAATGGAAAAATAAGCAACTTAAAAAAACAAGCATGTAAACTATAACTCAATTAATAAATTATGTAAAATGTAAAAAAGTGATGTAACATACACACACTTAACAATGAAGTGTTTGCCTCTGAGGGAAGGGTTACTGAGAATATTCTATGTGTATAATTTTGTATTTTAGTATTCTACTTACTAAATTAAGGACTTTTTAAATTTTGCTTTAATCCCCAACTTTTTATTTTGAAAGTCTGCAAACTTTTGGGGCAAGTTGAAGAAAGGTGCAATAAACACAGATAAATCTTTCACCCAGATTCTCCAATTCCCTGTTCTCTCTCATTCTCTTTTCTGTCCCCTACCCTCACCCCCAACCATTTTGGAGTTCTTGTAAACACTCTATTTCACCACTAAGCACTTCACCATGAATTTCCTAAAGAAAAAAAGAATCTCCTACACAACCACAAAATCACATGTAGGAAATTTTACATTGTTAAAGTACTGATCTGTAATATTCAGTCTGTATTCAAATATCCCCAATTGTCCCAATGATGTCCTTGGTATAAAGTTTTATTTCTATTAAAGTTCAAAAGAATATAAAAATTAAAGCAAAGCCTAAATTAGTTTCTTAGAAAACAAGTTTATCAGGATAAATCTAATGTCTTGATCTTTGTTTACTATCTTCCTTAACCACAGATTTGGGATATCAAATCACTAGTTTCTGCCAATACCATTTTAAAAATGACTGCAAATTAGCAACCTTTAAATAGAGAAATATAGTGGTGCTAATAATAATTATAATCAAAACACCATCACATCGCCTCACCTCTAGAATAAGAATACTACTAATTTTCTTTTTTTTTTTAAGAAGTGGGGTACAGGCCTGAGGCGAAGGGGGTGAGAAGATTCACCAGAGAGAGCAGGGAGTAAAACAGGCAGATGTACCGAAATACACTGCTGAGGGGAGCAGCGGGCGAGACAGGAGAGGTCTGCTGCACCATGTGAGTCGCTCCCCAGCAGGGCAGGGATGGAACTCACGCTGCAGTGAGCCGCACAGCGCTGTGCTCAACCCCCTGCACCACCAAGGAGTTCCCACCACTAATTTTAAAACAGATATTTATTGGGCCTCCCTGGTGGCTCAGGCGGTTGAGCACTGCACTGTGAAGCTGTCCGCCACCAGGGAGGCCCAATTAATTTTTTAAAAGTCCATTACACATCAACATAAGTGACATCTTAAAATTACAAGTTCGTTTTTTTTTTTCAAAATAAAAACAAATTTAATGAGAAAAGCAGTATTTTACATTTTTTGCAAATCTCATAATGCTCCTGTAGTCAATCTGTTACTGAAAAATTTCACCATCTATTCATCAGAAAATGACAGTGAAGACAAATACTGTCTTAGTATTAATATAAAAAGTTTTGGTTCCATCCACTTAAATGATTCCCAGAATACACTCTGAGCATGGACTCTGGAGTCAGAAGTATATAAGTTTTAGATAACTTACTCCAGCTTTGTTTAAACCCTCAAGCCCCACGAACTAGCTAATCTTAAATCCTCTGAGTCTCATTTCTCTCATATCAAAAGCAGGAATAACAGTACTTAGTTCTTATAGTTATGTACTTACCACAGTTCTTATCACAAGGTAAGCACTAAATACATGTTTGCTACAGTATTATATAATCTTCATGATACTATGTACTATAAAGTAGTTTCTGTTATTCCCATCTAATAGATAAGAAAATTAAGATGTAAAGAGGCTAAATGACCCTCACAAGGTCATACAATATATGTGGCAAAACTCAGATTTGAATTTAATTCCTACTCTAATAATCTATAGTTGACAAAGGCACTATAAAACTGGCCCCTTTTTTATGGGTCATACCACCACCCTGCCACAGCATTCAAAATTCTAACCATAATTTCCTCTCTGTTTCTTTACACCATCATGGACATCTTCACACCAGTTTGTGTAGTCTGTTCCAACAAGGAATGCTGTCCTATTTCTGCTTTGTAAATAAATGGTTCCATTCAGTTCTCAGCAGGTCTTTCTTGACCACTTTATCTAAATAGCAGCCCTTTCTCCTTCACTAACATTTTCTATTCAAACAAATATGTTTGTTTCCTTACTAGAGCTTTGATCTTATATCCTATTAGATAAGATACTTTCTAAATCTAAAATCCTATAAATAAATTTTAGCATCTATATTTGAAAAAACAGAATAGTACTTGTTACAGAGATATTTTGCCAATATTTATTTCTTAACTATACTGAATATCTTATAGTATCTAGAGATAGCTATGAATACAGTTATAAAGATATTGCAATTTTTTTCTTTTATATAAATGGAAAACAGAATTCTGAAGATCATTTCTTTTACTGTATATTATACAGTGATACACCTAGCTATATGAAAACCGAATTTAAAAGCAAAAATCAAGCTGATGCTCCAACACACTGCACAATTCAGGTTCATACTGCCTTACTTCCAGAGTATTTAATAAAGAGGATATCACTGAAAATGATGATCATTTGGTGACTATGGTAATGGCAATCTTTATTAACAATTCCTAATTACAAAAAAATAAAATAACACTGATAGAATATGATCTGAAGGAGGATGATAACTGCTTGATCAGAAGTACACTCACAGTACTTGTACAAGTACAATAAATTGTTACCTACATGGGTAGAAACTGTGTCTTAGCTAACAAGTAGCATACACCTCTTTAAAGAACTGTAAGAACTGTCAATTTACAAAGAATCAAATAGAAGAGACAATACAGTCTAATAGTTAAAGAGTATGGACTCTGGTGGTTCTATCTTACTTGTCAGCTCCATGTCTTACAAGCTACATGTCCCTGGGAAAGGTACTTAACTAATATCTATGCCCTCAAATACCATATTTATAAAATGGAGAACAGCCACACTTAGTGCACCCAATCTTGTCATAAAATGGAGATGACACTACCTATTGATATATGAAAGGTTCCTTTTTTTTTTTTAAAGATTAAATAAGTTAACCTATCATTGAACAAAGCAACCTATGATTACTGCTCTCACTGGTTTCTATTAGACCAAAATTATTGGCTGAACAAAGCTATATTTATCAAGGCAACATATGAGATAGTAAAAACTGATTTTTGCTATTACAAATTTTCAAACTAGGTCAACAACTATGAAGATATTTCAAGGTATAAATTAAAGATGTGTCACTATCATAAATAACAAATTCCCTAAGATAAAACCTAGAGCTGCACTATTCAGTTGTAACCACTAGCCACATGTCAATATTTAAATTAAAATTAATTAGATAAATTTAAAGATTCAATTCTTTAGTTGCAGTAGCTACATTTCAAGTGCTCAGTAGCTCTATGGAGCTTGTATCTCCCATACTGAACAACAGATAGGGATAAAAGCCTTCATCACAGGAATTCTATTGGACAGCACTCATCTAGATGTGGCTCTCATAGATAATATAATTATGCTGAGTAAATTTAGTAACTCACTAACTGTAAAGTTTAGGCAACAAAAAGATGAAAAGACACAACTATTAAAAGGAAACACTTTCAGAAGTAAAATTCAAAGGTCATAATCAATATATGACTGTTTCAAGTCTTCTAAGAGAAGTTACTAAACAAGTACAAGGTATCTATTCATTCTTCATCCTTTAAGAAGTTAAGTGCTGTAATTTTACCTCTGTTCTAAGATCAGTTTTCTAAAGGAGGAGGTGGCACAGGAATGCGGCAGAGTTCAAATGTGGAATTCATTTGTTGAGACTTAAATATTTTCCAACTCTATAAAAAATGAAAATGAAAATCTGTGAAATATCAAGAGATAATTACCTTAAAAATATCATACAAAGGAGAAAGAACAGTTAACAAAAAGTAATTTATCTAACTTAAAAAATAATTAGGGATTAAAAAAATTCTATAGTAACTAGCATACACCATTATCAAACCTAATTAAAAATCATTAAATAAGGAGAGAGGAAGCCTGAAGTTATAGTTTCAAATATACCATAAATTATCTGCAAGAATTGAACCTGTTACTTAAATTATCTGGAGCTTCATTTGAATAAACTATAAAATTATGTTCCAGCTAAAAATTCTATGAATCTAACTTTTCAAATGTTACAGTAATCTATCTCTCACACATATACACACTATGAAAATTATAATACACAGTATAAAATTAAGCATTAGTAGTATCAAACTATAAAATAATGTTGGATGAATTTCACAGAACTGAAAATTGTATTATTTTTAAAAAGAACACAGAAAACGCTATTACTTGAATTTGTGGCACAAAGCATATTAAAAGTTTTGATTGGAGAGGATAATCTCAAATTGCTAAAAGTACACTTTTCTCATAAAGTAATTCTATTTTCAATAAATTGACGCCTGGCTACATTAAGCTCTACCTCTATTATTCAAAACTGTACCACAACTTTAAAATCTAAAACACCAACAGAAACATCTCAAAATGGGTTCTTTAACAAAATGCTATTTTTTAAATACAAAGAATAACTTAATAAAATTTTCTTGGAGTTAGATTACATATGACTGTAAAGTCTCCAATGATTTTCAAACTGAAAAATGTGTCAGAATCTCCAATTCCCAACAACAGTAGTTGACTTCTTAATCACTTATATATTGGGCTATTACTTGAGATTTTCATTCCTAACAAGTTTTGCAGAGGGGGTGGTGGAAGCTTGTGGAGGGAGAAAACTTGAAAAGGACTAATAGCCTATATCTGGAAAGACACACTAGACTGTAACACTTTAGGAAGTGTTCTAACCATCTTTTTTATAGCTTAGGGATTTTGAATCACTAAGATAATAAATAGAGGAGTGCAATCTGGCAGATTTGAGAGCTATGCTGGGAACTTCTGCAGAGATGGTGCTCCAACAATATTTCTTAAAGACACAGATACCCCTTAGGCTTTTTATTTATACATAAAATAAATAAATCAAAAAACCAATGAGGGAAATGATGGGAAAATTTAGTTTTATTCAGCTTTAACACAGTCCTGAAACTGTTCAATTCTTTATTAATTGGGAGTAATAGGTCCCTCATCCATATGAGTAACAGAAAAAAATGATAAGCCTATAGGAAGATAACAATGTTAAGAGACTTTATGGTTCTTTCATACACAAAGTATATAAATGTGGGATATATCCAAAATGATTAATACATATATAACTGAAGTCTCAGATAAGAAGAGAAAGATATAAACAACATTCAAAGAGAATAATGTGGCTTATTTCACTGAGCAAAATCCTTTGCAGCTCTATCCATGTTGCTGCGAATGGCATTAGTTTATCTTTTTGGATTGCTGAATAGTATTCCATTTTGTATATATACCATATCTTCTTGATCCAGTCATCTATTCTAGCAAAGATTTTAAATCAGCTCTTTTAAATATGTTCAAAGAAAGGAACCAAATATAAAGAAATAAAGTTTAAAAATGAGGTCTTGAGGGTCTCCCTGATGGTGCAAGGGGTTAAGACGCAGCCTATGAAGCGGTCTGCAGTCACTGCAGCACAAGCTCGATCCCCAGCCAGGGAATTACCCACATGGCGCAGCAAACCTCTCCTGACTCGCCCGCTGCTCCCCTCAGCAGTGTATTTCAGTCAGTCTGCCTGTTCTGTTCCCTACTCTGTCTCTGGTGAATCCTCTCACCTCCCCCCCATGCCTCTGACCTATACCCCAGTTCTTGTATGCATAAAAATAAATAAATCTTTAAAAAAAAATGAGGTCCTGAGAATAAGACTTTAGATAGAAATTAACATATAAAAGAAGGAAATAGAAATCCAGAGTCAAGAAGTACAATAACTAAAACAAATAATTCATAGAGGAGCTTGGAAGTACATTTGAGTTAACAAAAGAACCAGTGGAACTAAAAATAGGTCAGTTAAGATTATCTTCTCTGAGGAGCATAACAAAAATAAAATGGAGATAATATACAGAACCTCGAGACTTGAGGGATACTATCAAATATACCAACATAAAAATAATGGGGAACAGAAACAGTTGAAGAAAAATGGCCTAACACTTCCCAAAAGTGAAAAACATTAATCTATATATCCAAGACGCTCAACTAACTCTTATTTGGAAAAACTCAGAGATCCACACCTAGACACACAGTAAGTGGTTAAAAACCATTTAAGTATGTGCTGTGCAGTTTGTCTAACTTAAAACTTTTTAAATTCTTACTAACAGCTTCAAGAAACAATTTCAGATCATGGAAAGAAGTATGCTTTCCTGGGGTTAAGGAAATCAAGTCTCAAGAATGAGAAGCAAAAATGCAAAGAACAGACCTGAGAAGGAATATGAAATCTGAAGTTGAGGAGTTTATATTGTCTGGGTTACGTGGATAAAGTATAATAATCAAGGCAAGATGTAGATGTTAACTTTACCACACTTCCCTAGCCCATCTATTTTTTCATTCCCAAAAAACAGCAAGTAATTTGTCCCAGAGTGAACAAAACATTAAATCCTTTAAAATACAAGATATAATTTTATCACATAGGAATTTTCTCTCGTTTTCCGATTGATTTCAAAACTACGGTAGTTTGTGCCACTGGGGAGGCCCATCATTTTTGTTTTTGGGGTTTTTTTGGGGGGGGCAGAGAGGGAGAAGAGTATTAGTGTTGTATTCTTTAGTCATAAGGATCTAGTTGTCACTTTTTGACACATTAGCAGCTGTTGGCGATCAATGCTTTAGGGATTGCAAAAAATGGTGGGCCTCCCCTGGTGGCGCAGTGGTTGAGCGCTGGGCTGCAAAGCTGCCCACAACCTCTGCAGTGCCGGTTCGATCCCCAGCCACCGGGTGAGGGTCCCACATGGCACGCAGACCTCTCCTGCAGTCCGCTGCTCCCCTCAGCAGTGTACTTCGTCGGTCTGCCTATTCTGTTCCCTGCTCTGGCTCTGGTGAATCCTCTCACCCTCCCATGTTTCTGACTGTACCCAGTGCTTGTATAAATAAATAAATAAATAAATAAATCTTTTAAAAAAATGGCTATAAACTATCTGAATATATCATCCCTTCTTCACATAATTTGATGAATTATTTCCACAAGGAGAAACTTCTTTTTATCTAGTAATTGATTACTCTAGTAGTATTTTTATAGGAAAAATGGGATAAAAGCATAATTTCCCTCCTTATTTTCCAGTTTCAAAATGACTGGATTAACTGACATCCTCTACTGGCAATCAATTAGTTTTACTTTAAGCATCATTATAAACTCACAAGCTAAATCTAATTGATGTTTTAAGCCACTAAAGTTATATTATTCTTATTTGTACTCAAATAAAGTTATTATTCTTTTTTTTTAAGATTTATTTATTTATAAATACAAGAGCTGGGGTACAGGCCAGAGATGCAGGAGGTGAGAGGATTCACCAGTCAGAGCGGGGAGCAGAACAGGCAGACAGACTGTAAGCACTGCTGAGGGGAGCAGTGGGCAAGACAGGGGAGGTCTGCCACACCATGTGGGAATCTCCCTGGCTGGCCTGGAATTGAACCGGCGCTGCAGAGGCTACAGACAGCTTCACAATGCCGTGCTCAACCCACTGTGCCACCAGGGAGCCCTAAATTTATTATTCTTATTAGTCTCACCTTTGCCCACTGGTAGCTTTTCATGGTTGGTTTCTGTGCAAAAAAGAATTAACTCAGGAAGCCTGGGTTGTTCAAACCTTGCACATTCCCAATACGGTCTGTTTATTTAGTCATGAAGTAGCCAGTGTATTAGTTTCCCAGGACTGTTACAACAAAGTACAGTGCCACAAACTGCATGCCTTAAAACAATAGATTTCATTGTCTCACAGCTCTGATGGAGGCTAGAAGTCTGAAATTATGATGTCAGCAGGGCCATACTTCCTATGAAACCTAGAAAGAATTTTTCCTCACCTTTTCTAGTTTCTGGAGTTGCCAGCAATCCTTGGTATTCCTTGGTTTACAGATACATCACTCCAATCTCTGCCTCTCTTATCACTATCTTCTTACAGTGCCACGCCTCTTCTTATAATGGCACCAGTCATATTGGATTAAAGGCCTATCTATCCTACTCTATTGTAGTATGACTTCACATTAACTTACTGTATTTGCAATAATCTATTTCCAAAAAAGGTCACATTCTGAGAACTGGGGATTGAGACTTTAACTTTCTAGGGAGTCACAATTCAACCCAAACAGTTGTTCTGGGGAACTGAACTCTTGAAATGTTCTAGTAAAATTATTTTATATACTTGGGGTCTTGAATAATAAGACTGTACAGTTTGCCTAGATTGCTTGATTAAACAATATGATTATGGTAAACATCTGCTTTCTTTTTGGAAACTTCAGTAATTATGGCTTGTGTGACCAATCCCCAATGATAATGCTAGACATCTAGATTCAAGCAATCTTTCCTAGTAGACAACACTTCACACATACTGTTACAATTCATTACTGAAGGGATTAAGCACATCTGTTGAACTCCACTGAGATAGGACTCTTTCAAGCTTGCACCTTGTTTCCATCAAGCCTCACCCCACACCCCTTTTGCTTTTTTGGATTTGTATCATTTCACTTTAATAAAGTATAAATGTGAATAAATGACTACGAGTTATTCTAATAATACATGAAAGCTGGGAATGGCTTTGGTAACTTTCAATACAGCTCCTAAGTACTTTTTGAGATAAACCTGGTGATGTTCTACTAGATTCGTACTAAGACATGGAGTTCCAGGTTCATTTTGTACATTTCCTGCCCGAGACTTGTAATCAAACATTTCTCCAATGTACCCTTGTTTATTGCAATGGAAAAAAAAATGTGGAGATCACATTCTAGATGCTAAAGAATGGGCATACTGTAATTAACAACTTATTCCAGGAGCATATGCTAAATTTTAGAAAAAAAATTTCAAATATTGAATATGGATCTATGGTTTGGCTAGACAGGCTCAGTCCCCTGGACTTACTCAATATGCTCATTAATTTTTGCTCACAACCCTGTCAGCGAGAATGTCCTGGCTCAACACAAATTTCCCCTCACCAATGCTAATCTAATTCCATGATATACCAAGCTGTATTATACCTCCATGGATTTTCTTAAAATACTTTCCTCACTGGAATGTCTTTCAGCTACCTTATTCTTTCAAGATTGAGACCAATGGTCACTAACTCACTCACAAGTTCTCAACCTAGAGTCCACAGATCCCCAAAGATCAATGAATAGAATTCATAAACTTTGATGCAAAGAAAATTATATCATTCTTTTTACTAATCTCTAACTAAAATTTATAATTGCATTTGATTAAAAACATAGGTAAGGGCCTCCCCGGTGGCACAGGGGGTTGAGCACAGTGCTGTGAAGCTATCCGCAGCCTCTGCAGCACAGGTTCAATTCCCGGCCAGCCAGGGAGATACCCACATGGTGCAGCAGACCTCTCCTGTCTCGCCCACTGTTCCCCTCAGCAGTGTCTTCAGTCCGTCTGCCTGTTCTGCTCCCCATTTTGTCTCTGGTGAATCCTCTCACCCCCCCATGCCTCTGGCATGTACCCCAGTTCTTGTATAAATAAAAATAAATCTTAAAAAAAATTAAAATATAGGTAAAACAAAAACCTCACACTATTTTCTGTCACTTAATCACTAATAGAATCACAAGTATTTTCATATCAAACTCCAGTTGCCGCAGACAGCAAAATAGCCTTTATGCTCATCACTGCCTTCATGCCACTTCTCTAGTTAAAGGGCTTCTGTCCCCAAAATGCGGTTACTGCGATCATATCAGTTTTACAAATGCTTACTGGTCTGTTGTGTGTAACTCTATACAATTTTATAATATGTAGATTCACATAACTACAACTACAATCAAGATACAAAACTGTTGTATCACCAAAAGGTTCTTACCACTTTTATTCTGTTATTTCAAGAATGTCATATAAATGAAATCATAACCTCTTGATAGCTTTTATTCCTTAAGATCTACCCAAACTGTTGCATGCATCAGTAGCTCATTCTTTTTTCACTGCTACATAGCAGTGCATAAATGTGCCATAGTTTGTTTAACCATTTAACTGTTGATGAATATGTAGGATGTTTCCAGTTTGGTGCTATTAGGAATATGTATATACAAGTTTGGTGTGGTTATAAATTTCAACTTCTCTGGAATAAATGTCCAAGAGTGCAACTGTTGGGTTGTACAACTCTGTTTTTTTAATATTTTATTTTATACAATTATTACATCAGTTTTCATTTTTACACAATGTATGCATTTTTATTTTGGTTATATTCCCCATACAATTGCAACCCCATCCCCTTATTTTGACCCTAATCCTTCCTCTCCCTGCTCCCTCCCTCCACCCCAGTACAACTCTATTTTTAAAGAGGTTGTAAATCATGGGGTTGGGATACTGATCTAGATAGTCTACCTCTAGGTCCTAATTCATCATACCATCTCAAGTGGTTGCAGAAATTGAGAGAAGTAAATGGAATTAAATAGTAAGAAAGTAGAGTTAACAGAACTTAGCATTACTCAGATGCAGGGTATATGAATAGAGTGTGATAACAGTTTGGCATTAGATAATGATAAAAGATAAAGCAGCTTCAACACCTTAGATAGATGATAAAAGATAAAATACAGTCACTTTTAGACATACTGTATTTGAAGGATCTGCAGATCATCCTCATCTAGCAGGCAACTGGGTTTGCAGAATAGGAACTGTAGATCAAGAAAAAGTTCTGAAGGAGCCTCCCCGGTGGCTCAAGGGGCTAAGTTTCAGCACTATGAAGCTATCTGGAGCCACTAAAGGTTGCTCCTGGCCAGGGAGCAACCCACATGGCGCAGCAGAACTCTCCTGATTTGCCCGCTGCTCCCCTCAGCAGTGTATTTCAGTCAATCTGCCTGTTCTGTTCCCCACTCTGTCTCTGGTGAATCCTTTCATATACTTCCCCCGACCCTGCACCTCTGGCCTACATCTCAGCTCTTATATGCATAAATAAATAAAATAAAACTTAAAAAAAAAAAAAGAAAACGCTGCTCCCCTCAGCACTGTATTTCAGTAGAGCTGCCTGTTCTGCTCCCCAACTCTGTCTCTGGTGAATCCTCTCACCTCTTTCACACCTCTGACCTACACCTCAGTTCTTGTATGCATAAATAAATAAATCTTTAAAAAATAGATGTTAATTGACTACACAAGATGAGAGAAACAGGGTATAGAATGAAAACAGATTCAACAACAGAACTCTGAAGAATAGAAACATGGAATTCCCCCACCCCCCCACAAACAATAAAGCAGTAGGTACCGTGACAGACTGCAAATACATATTAAGTTTAGGTTTTACAAGTACTTCATTTTTACCGCAAGTTTTACAATCATAGCATGCAGACAGAACAGTAGTATACTCTCCCCTCCCCCATTTTCTTTATTTTAAAAAGAACTACAAAAGAAATATATGCTGATTAAAAAGCCTCAATACAACTCTGTATGATACTATAAAATGGATACATGTGATCATACATTAGTCCAAATCCATATAAGAAACAGCAAGACTCAATACTAATCTCTGACTTAATTTATGGATTGAGTGATGACCTTGTATCAGTGTGGGTTCACTGACTATAAAAAACCTATTTGTGATGGATATTGAAAATGGGGGAGGTTATCAATGTGTATGTAGGGGATAAAGGGGTACATGGGAAATCTACCTTCCACTCAATTTTGTTGTGAATCTAAAACTTCTCTAAAAAGTAAAGTCTAGTTGAAAAAATTAAGCCTCAATACAAAAGAATATGTAAGGGTCTCTCCCTGGTGGCCTAGGGGTTAAGTCTCATGCTACCACAGGAAAGGCCCAGCATGACCTGAGTTCAGTTCAATCCCTTAGCAGGGAGCCAACCCACATGGCACGGCAAACCTCTCCTGTCTCACCCACTGCTCCCCTCAGCAGTGTGTTTCAGTGGATCCACCTGTTCTGCTCCCCACTCTGTCTCTGGTGAATCCTCTCACCCCCTGCATCTCTGGCCTATACCCCAGTTCTTGCATGCCTAATAAAAAAAAAATCTTAAAAATAAAAATATGTAAAAAGGATGTTTCACTCCCCACTCAGCATCCATCTCCCTACACCCATTTGATTTAATTTGTTTTTTAATAGAGGCATGTTTTATTTATTTTGTTTGTTTGTTCATGCACTGGGTACAGTCAGAAGCATGGGAGGGTGAGAGAATTCACCAGAGCCAGAGCGGGGAGCAGAGCAGGCAGAAGGACCGAAGTACACTGCTGAGGGGAGCAGCGGGCGGCAGGAGAGGTCTGCGCGCCATATGGGACCCTCCTACGGTGGCCGGGAAGCAGCCGGGGATCGAACCGGTGCCACAGAGGCCGCGGGCAGCTTCGCAACCCAGCGCTCAACCACTGCGCCACCTGGGAGGCCCTCCCTACACCCATTTGAAAAAAATATATGGGGAAAGATACTTAAGGAAGTAAATTGACAAGTCTGTGTACCTAACAAAAGTCCACATTAAGAATTAAGCACTATTGGGCCTCTCGGTGGCGCAGTGGTTGAGCGCTGGGTTGCGAAGCTGCCCGCAGCCTCTGCAGTGCTAGTTCAATCCCCGGCTCTCCCCAGACACGGGAGGAGGGTCCCACATGGCGCGCAGACCTCTCCTGCCACCCGCTGCTCCCCTCAGCAGTGTACTTCAGTCCTTCTGCCTGCTCTGCTCCCCACTCTGGCTCTGGTGAATTCTCTCACCCTCCCGCGCTTCTGACTGTACCCAGTGCTTGTATAAATATACAAATAAATAAATATCTTAAAAAAAAAAAAGAATTAAGCACTACCATGAGCAGGATCCATGATGACAACAGATAAATTTGATTCTAACATTTTGGGGATTTAGTGTTTACAGAATAAAATATTCTGTAACTTACATTTTGCTATTCAATAAATTGATGCCACTAACCATATGTTATGACTACTTTTTTGGTAGTGTTATTTCAAACCTAAAGAGAACTATACTTCTACAAATAATCAAAGTCATGCTTCTTAATATGCTACATAACTGAGTTTTTGCCCCTTTCTCCAAAATTCAAACCTCCTTGTTTACTTTTTCTTTTACTTGGCTTCATAGCAGACAGACACCCAAACAGAAAGTCTAAAATTCACAAAGATGAACCACGAATTTCTAAATTCATGTCAAAATCAAAACATTTACTATTTCCAGGTTTAATACAGTTTAATACAGTTGCTCTTTGAACTCAGGAATTAGAAGTACCAACCCCATTACCATCTCCCCAAAACTGCTAATAACCTGCTATTGACTGGAAGTCTTACTGATAACATACACATTCAATTAACACATATTTTGTATTTTATATCTACTATTACATTCTTAATATAAAGTAAACTAGAGAAAAGATAATATATTAAAATTATCATAAGGGAAAGAAATATATTTCTGTAATATTTATTTCCAGTATTGTACTGCATTAATACAGTAAGTTTATTTCATTAACCTACAAGAAAATCTGCATAAAAGTGGACCCAAGCAGCTCAAATCTGTGTTGTTTCAGGTTAACTATATTATTGTGTGAATGTTTACACAATAGATAAATGTATACTTTCATTACATCATAGCAATATAGCAAAAGAAAAAAGCTTTAATCAAGAAAACTTTCAACTTCTATCTTCCCATTTTAATTTACTTCTAAAATTAGACTACTTTCAAACATTAAAAGAACAAGATATGAATATCTGTGCAAATTAGCACAGGTCTGAACTGTGAAGGAAATCAGCCAGAGTTATGGAAAGCAGCTAAGTACCCAGTAAAAACTAATCCAAGCCAAACATTCAACACAATTTTTATTTCTGGCAACTTTAGCTCCTAGCTAGAAAATCTATCCCAGCTATGACATTAAATGGGAAAATCTATTGAGCTATAAAAACACTGATAGATTTGACAGCCCGTCCCCTCAAGCTAAAACTACTGTTACTGATTCAACACCCCAAGTGTGTGAGCACCTTGAATTAGAGCAATAATTCTAAAGTGGAAGCCGGTGGTGAGTCATTACCATCTAAGAAATTTGTTTTTTTTTTTTCAAAATATATTTATCTCTCCATACTTGCCCTACACTAAGATTCTGAAAGGAAGTAAAAATGATATCATGGATATTTATATGTGCCTTTTTAAAACTCCTGTATTACTATGATATCTATGTACATACATATATCTATATATTTAAAAAAACTCTCCACTTGGCAGAATTCCTGAATTCGGTCTGTTTTCTAACACTGTATCAACAGCAAAGGAGCAGAACTACAAAGTAACAAGAGTTCAGTAGAAGGCTCTGCCAGTAGGGTCTATACTGAGTTTTCTGTGCCAGCTCCCTCCAAATCCATTATATTACTTATTAGACAGTGACAAATGTTCAGGTCATCATCCTGGGAAAAGTACATAGTCTACTAGTCAGATAAAAATGTCAAAAGAAGTTATTTTGAATGTTAAAAAACTAAGAATCACAATGAAAAGACAAATAATCCTTTGTTCTAGCATTAAAAGAACAACAACAAAGTAATATTTTGTGTGGATAATAACTTGTTTGGAGACTTTCTGCCTATATATTATCATTTTAGCTGTTCCTTATGTAGCATTGGATTTTCTATTAAAAATCTCAATCAAGCTGAAAATTTTAATCATTCAAGGACTTAATTAACTAATATTACATGCCAAAACCGTGTATTAAAAACAAATAAACCTAAATCTATATTGCACATAAGACAGTTGAATTGGATTAAAAAACTTTCAAGAGCCATTTTAAGCACAACCACATTTCTCTCTAGCCACTGTTTAAAATTCCCATTAGCACTTCCAGTACTGAAATGTGTCAGAAAAGAGGACTTCTAATGGCATGCATATAATCAGTCAATTATTATAGTCTAATTTAGAATAGTGTTTCTCAAATCACTTGGTAATTTCTTACTCTGTTCAACTTTATTGCATTCTACAATGACACCTACTGGCCATTCAAAATCAGCCATTAGTTTGCTAAGACAGCTTTAGCAGGATGGTTACATAATAATAAGAATACATACACACACACACACACACACACACGTTACCACATAAAAGCATAGATTTGTTCATAGGTATTCACACTACAGTACTGTGTACCTAAAATAGAAGCATTCTTTGTGACTAAGATAGTATTATTCTTGAAAAAAGATAAAAAGACAAAAAATGAAGTGCCAAATCAAAATTTGTATATGAAGCAGTGATTAAAATATCCCAGTATTCTAAATATTTCTGAACAACAAACCAACAATACAACTCTCTTTACCAAATGTTATTTAGAGGAGAAAGAAATACAAATTTTTAATTTAGGCTCTGGGACATACTAAACATAAATTGTTAACAGAAAAAAAATCACATCTTAAAGCTTTTCTGACAAGCAGTATTAAAACAAGCACAGGAAAATTATACACTTGCTAATACTACCATTATTATTTATCTTCTAAGCTAAAGGCAACATTTCAAGCAGCCTACATTTTTAGTAATTTTATGTTTCTTTTAAAATTGTTTCCAGTGAGCTATAAAATTCAATTTCGTATGTAGTTTGTCCTTCCACAACACATATTAAATGAAATGGCTATTTTATTTCTACATTTCATTATACAAACAAAGGAGTCTAAAAACTTAGAAAAAAACATGATTTAAATTATGGCTGTAAATAAATTTTACCTCAGATGGAGACGCTCAAAGAAATACTTTAATATTTAAGAAATATATAACCAAAACTAGCTTCTCAGACTTGCGAGAAAATTACTTTAAAAAAATGACATTTCCCCCAAATCAGACCACCACCTTATTTGTACAGCCCTTAACACTCACAATATCTAGGAGGGGAAATAGCTACCAACTCATTTTCTAGTCACTTTCCAAGGTGAACTTACCTCTTACTACAGATTTCTTAGGCTCTCCACTCACCTGAAGGTTAAAAAAAAATATTTATCAGCTTTGACCTTCAAAACAAATTCATGAAGTACAAAACATGAACCTGGTCACATTCATCTCAAACTAGCACATCCCTCAAGCCCATATTTGGGATAAACTCTTCGTGACTTCTCTATCCTTCTAGCTTCTTCGCCTGCAGAGCCTGCTGGGGTGGAAGCACTCAAGCCAAGGAAAAAACTATTCTGATACATCAATAGGTGACAAGACCTCCTCTTCCAGGAGGGACAACCTAGTTGCTTGGATAAATAACAGCCAAGGATTACATAATGTATATACAGCTATAAAGAGCTTCAAGGATCTGACCGCCAGTAAATCTCCTTCTCCTCGGTTCCCTGCTCCCACCGGGAGAAACGGCCCTAAGAAGCATGCCCTGGGATTTCTTTCAGGTGCCTGCAATGCCGCGTCCTTTTTCTCTCTCCGAGCTCCCGGTGCAAGGAAATCCCTCCAGTCCTCACAACACCGTCTAGTTGCCGCCTCTCTCCTTCCTCTGCCCGCGCCACCGCAGGCCCCCACGCCCTAGGCCCTCACGTCGCCCCGCCGGGCTCACCCTTCACACGCCGCCTCGCTGCCTTCTCAAGACCCTCTCCAGCAGCTACCTGGTCTGAGGGTCTGGAACCACCAACACTCGGGCTACAGCCTTGCCAGACTCCCCTCGCCAGCTCCCCTCTATAGTTCTTGCAGGCGGAGAAGAAAAAAAATCCCTCCAGATCTAGCACTCTGCGTTCCCCAAAGACAGCACCGCCGCCTACCTGTCACCCTGCTGCCTCCGGCTTCTTACCGCCACCGCCTCCCGCAGCAGCTGCCAACTGCAGCGCAACAACCGGCCCTCCCATTGGGTGATTCCAAGCTCCCAACAACAGCTCCACTCATTGGCTGCAGGATGTCTGCGACCCGCCCCTCGGTGCAGCGTTTATATATTCCGGTCTCCAGGAAAAGAAAACATCGCCTCTCCCGATCCCCCTAGTCTCCACAATTTCTCTTTCCTCAGACTACCGATGCACAGGTGCGGGGGAGGGAAATGTCGGCTTCCATCCTCTTTCATGTCATTCCCACTTGATCCAAGAATCTGTGACCCACCCCCGGAACGGTAAGTGGCAGCTCTGCCTCCTTGCCGGAAAGTACTCAGGGACAACTTCCGTTTCCTGTTGGCTCCGGCTGGAGGGGTGAATATTGAATGTCCTGAGAGGTCAGATTGCCGTCAGGTAAAAGACAGTTGTTGGGAGACCTCGGCTTTGGGAATAAGAATGAGACTCTATTCTGGGAGTTGTAGACAAGGAGAGGCTAGGTGGAGAAGGGTGGTAAGAGGTGTGCCTCAGGGAGCAAGGAGATCGAAGAGGGAACAGTGGAGAACTATGAAGTCATGGGACAGTCAGGGGTGGTTGTAGAAGGATGTGATGAGAATTAGTTGTTCTAAGTCCATAAGTTTCCCCCCCCCGCCTGTTTTTTGTTTACCTTTGACTTGAATAAAAGCAGAAGAGCCCCAAAATCGAAAATTTTCAAAATAAGAATTGTAATGCCTGCTATAGTTTTAAGTAAGATTTTTCGAGTATCACTGTTTATGATACGATTCAAAATAAAATAAGGCAGGATACAAAGTCACGTCTAGCTTTTTAGAGTGCTTATTTTCAAATTGCATATACATAGGTGCAGGGACTGAAAGGAGCACTAAAAGTTCATTTGTCTTTTATTTTCTAATGTTCTTGGAGTATATTAACAGTTTTTAAAATATGGGGAAATTGGAATGTATACTTGAAAGTCCTTGATAAAATTACTTGTAATGTAAGCGGCATTTTGTCTTATTTCCTTATTAGGGAAAGTGTGCCAGCCTCCTTTAATCCACCAAACTTATAGGTTCACTCCAGCCATAGGTAGCCTCTTTAAATTTCATAATTACGTATCCTCTCTTTGTTGACTGAATTTCCTTGCAATTCTTGTTTGAACAGCTCTGAAACTGAAATAATCACTGGTTGTTGGGTCCTGACATAATTTAGGTCACATTATCAAATTTCAGTTTTATTATGAAGTACGCATAAAAGGAGGATGTATAAAACATAAGTACACTAGAAGGGATTAAAATTAAGCAAATGCTTGTATAACTATTCCTCAGGTTAGAAAAGAAAGCATTGCCAGTAACTTAGAACTTGCGTTCTCAATAGTTGATCGCTCTTCAAGGCGGTGCAAACTGGTTCTTGGGGGTCCCTGCAGAGAGCCATAGAATGTGAACATATATACAGAATATCTAATATTAAGATCTTATGGGAGGAGAGGTCATGTGAACAGGATAAGGAAAAAAAAAAGTCCCCACCCACCCAAAACCTGGTACAATAATTTAAAATCGGTTGAAAAATACTGCCTTAGAAGCTGTATGAATTACTCTGAGCCCATCTCCTTCACCAACAGGTAATCACTGTCCTGACTTGTGATAAGTATTCATTGATTTTACTTTAATTTTCCACCTCTGATACATCCCTAAAAAATGAATTATTAGATTTTGCTGGTTATAGAAATGGGATCAAAGTATATGTATATACTTCTGACTCATCCCTTGCTCAGATGTGTGAGGTTCATTCATGCAGTCACATGTAGTTTTTCATTGTGTCATAGTCTTTTTTTAAAAAAAGATTTATTAAAAATAAATAAATAAAGATTTATTTATGCATGCAAGAACCGGGGTACAGGCCAGAAGTGTGTGTGGGGGGGGGGGGCTGAGAAGATTCACCACAGATAGAGTGAGGAACAGAACAGGCAGATAGACTGAAATACACTGCTGAGGGGAGCAGAGGGCGAGTCAGGAGAGGCACATGTAGGCACATGTAGTCAGGCTGTGCCATGTAGGTTGCTCCCTGGCCTGGGATCGAACTCGTGCTGCAGTGGCTGCAGACAGCTTCATAGGTTGCATCTTAACCCCTGCGCCACCAGTGAGGCCCATAGTCTTTTTTTTTTTTTTTTTTTTTTTAAGATTGATTTATTTATGCATACAAGGACTGGGGTGCAGACTGGGCATAGGGGGTAGGGGGTGAGAGGAATCACCAGGAGACAGCATGGGGAGCAGAACAGGCAGATTGACTGAAATACACTGCTTAGAGGAGCAGTGGGTGAGGCAGGAGAGGTCTGCTGCACCATGTGGGTCATCTCCCTGCCAGGGATTAAACCCATGGTGCAGTGGCTGCGGATAGCTTCATGGTCTGAGATTACCCCCTTGGACCACCAGGGAGGCCCTCATTGTGTCATATTCTATAGTGTGACTATTAACATAAACAATCCATTCTATTGCTGGATGTTTGTATTGTTTACAGTTTGGGGCTAACATAAACAATGTAGCTAAAGGGGCCTCCTCTGGTGGCGCAGTGGTTCAGCGGTGGGCTGCCGCCAGGGGGTCCCACATGGCGTGGCAGATTTCTCCTGCCACGCCCGCTGCTCCTCTCAGCAGTGTGTTTCATCGGTGTGCCTGTTCTGTTCCCCAGTCTGGCTCTGGTGGGTTCTCTCGCCCTCCCGCGCTTCTGACTGTACCCAATGCTCGTATACATAAATGAATAAATCTTTAAAAAAAAAAAATGTAGCTAAAAAGATTCTTATAAAGAATAGCTGTTGTTACACTTAGGCAAGAATTTGGCTAGAGCAGTGCTGTAGAGTAGAAATGTAATATACACCATGTATGTAATTAAGTTTTTTCAAGTAGCCATATTAAAAAGTAAAAAGAAATGTAAAATTAAGATATTTTATCTAATCCAGTAATTCAAAATATTATTTTAAGATATCAGCACTAAATACTATTAATGAAGTTTACATTTTCTCTATAGTCTTCTACATCAATGTTTTGTACTTACAGAATGTATGCTGTTTTCATAAATGAAAATATTTAATGTGTTTATAGTTCCCAAAAGTTACAGTTGAATAACAGTTCTGTATACCCAAATTCACCCAAATACACATGAAAATTTTTAATGAGACTGATTTCAGAATCTATTTGAAATTTAATTCTCATTACGCAATTGTACTACCCACATTTCAAGTGCCCATGGTTACTATAATGGACAGTGCAGATCTAGAATAAATATACCTGGGTGTGCAATTGCTAGGCCATAGGGCATTCAAATGTTCAACTTTTCTAGGTCGTGCCAAACAGTTTTTCAGAATGGTTGTGCTAAGTCACATTCTCACCTGGGTGTAAAAGTGGGAGGCACATCACATTGTGTTTTCCTCAGTTCTCACAATCTTGCAAGGTAGTTTTATCTTGATGTTATATGAACAAACTGAGTTTCAGAGAGATTAAGTAATTTGCCCAGGATATTACAGCTGTTAATTGTGTATCCAGGATGTGTATTGAATCTCAAGTCAGTGTGAAACCTGAAATCATAATTTTTTACTTTATATTATTGAATTCACTAACTAATGAAACAGTGGATTAAATGCTTCATTTGAAGTTCTGAATTTTGTAGTTTTAACTTGCATTTGGTAGGTATTTTCATTCTCTTTTAAATGTAAAAATTATCAAAATAATGCTTTGTAATATCTTCACATCCCTCTAAATATAAATACTGAATTTTGGTTAATTTGTGAGAATTACTATGTACACTACCCTAACCCCCATATTTTAGAAAACATGATTTAATGAAATGAGCATTTCATATAATGTCTTTAGCAGTATACACTAATAATTACCGCTGTCTTCTAAAATGCACTGTAAGAATCCTGTCTTAGGGCCTCCCCGGTGGCACAGCGGTTGAGCGCTGGGTTGCGAAGCAGCCCGCAGCCTCTGCAGTGCCAGTTCCATCCCCGGCTGCTCCCCGGCCACCGGAGGAGGGTCCCACATGGCGCGCAGACCTCTTCTGCTGCCTGCTGCTCCCCTCAGCAGTGTACTTCTGCCTGCTCTGCTCCCTGCTCTGGCTCTGGTGAATTCTCTCACCCTCCCCCGCTTCTGACTATACCCAATGCTTGTATAAAATAAATAAATAAATCTTTAAAAAAAAAAAATCCTGTCTTATTAGTGGATCTGTTCATAGTTATAAATGAGATATAATAGTAATAATTATTTGGTTTGATTTTATTCCTGTAGAGCAGTAATTATAGAGTTGCTACTGCTAACATTATACAAATTATAGTATGGCATCATTAATCCATGCCCCCTTAATTTGAAATTCATAGCAATTTAACTTGGGGCTGAACTGAAGTTTATTTTAAAATTATCTATAAAAATTACGCTAGTGAAACTGAAGTCTTTATATCATCATTCAGGACATATTTTATTTAAGGAAGCAAACAAAAGGGATTCTAAGATCCCTATTAGTCTGGTACAGAAGAAAACAAACTACATCAGGCTGGATAATCCACCATTGCCTGTGTTTGTGGATCACATGAGCTAAAAATGGTGTTTACAAAAGAACATTTGCATTTTGATACTAAGGTATACTAAGCTTGGAAAACTACGATAAAGCAAATGTTATCAAAGGGCCTCCTTGGTGGCGCAAGGGTTAAGACACAACCCATTAAGCTATCCGCAGCCACTGCAGCACGAATTCGATCCCCAGCCAGAGAGCTAACCCATATGGCACAGCAGACCTCTTCTGACTCACCCGCTGCTCCCCTCAGCAGTGTATTTCAGTCATTCTGCCTGTTCTGCTCCCCACTCTATCTCTGGTGAATCCTCTCACACCCTGCAACTCTGGCCTATATCCCAGTTCTTATATGCAAAATAAGTAAATCAATCTTTTAAAAAAAAAAAAGTTATCAAAAATGGGGAATTTTCTGTCATTAGACCTGTATTACAAAAAATTATAACCAGCTTTTATTATATTTTTAATTTTATCAGTAAAATGTTTGTGGAGGTTTTAATTTCTGTTATGTAAGTACCTATATAATATCCTTGATTTTACTTTTTGGCCTACAAACCCTAAAATATTTATTACCTGACTCCAGAGAAAAAGTTCATGTGATTGTGTGTATTTAAAAACAATAATACTACATTTAAAAGAATCATTTAAAGAAAACCAGTAACAAAACAGTATTTACAGCATTTTTGTTGTGTATATGTATTATAAAAGGACTAAAAAGAACACAATATGAGAGTTCTGAAACCAGACTTAAACATTCAAAACCCAGTTGTATTATTTACTGTTTTTTGTTACTTTCTGAAAGTTTCCTTCCTTTCTGTGCCCTCATTGTCATCATCTGTAAAGTGGGGTTAATAATCACTATTTAAGTTCAGAGTTGTTTCAGAACAACAGTTATTACTGTCATCCCTCAGGGATATTGTGAGTTCAGTTCCAAACCACCACAATAAAGTGAATATTGCATTAAAACTCAAAAAACTTTTTTAATTTCCTAGTACATTTGAAAGTTCTTTTACACCATACTGCACCATATTGCAGTCTATTATGTGTGCAGTAACATAATGTCTAAAAAACAATGTACTTACCTTAATTTTAAAACACTTTATGGCTAAAAAATGCTAACCATTCTCCGAACTTTCAGCATGATAATCTTTTTTGCTGGTGGAGCTTCCTATAAACAACACACTCTACAAAGTGCAATAAAATAAAACATAATAAAGCATGTTATGCTTATATATGTAAACAGCTTAAGTGCAGTGCACCTGGCACATTGGACACAATGTTTACTGTTATAATGAAGAAAAGAACCAAATAGTGAATGGTTATTTCTTTGTGGTGGAATTACTGCTTATGCTTTTTTATATTTTGTGTATGTGTATTTCCTAACCATGAACATACATTTGTTACATAATAAGATACTTCTATAAAATCTCTTATCTCAGAATCTTCAAATTTTATATCGGCTTTCTTTTTTAAACATCTTTAAATGTTTTTACCATAAACATGAATAGCAAAGCTTGCTATTTGTTATCTACAACCTATGTTTTCTCCCTTATGTTAATTTTTTCCTGTAGACATGGCCCATGGACATGAACATGGACATGGCCATGGCCATGGTAAAATGGAACTTCCAGACTATAAACAATGGAAGATAGAAGGAACACCTTTAGAAATTGTCCAGGAGAAGCTGGCTGCACAAGGACTAAGGGATCCATGGGGCCGGTAAGTATAAATAATTTAGATAGAATGTATACTAGAAAATTGTATATAGCTTATTGAAGTACCATTTATATATATAGTAAGTATGTAGTATACTTATATAATATTTGTATGTGTATTTTATATGAAGTTATCTAACTATCACCATAGACATGATATAAATTTTTCTGTCATCCCAAAAAGTTCCCTATGTCCCTTTGTACACAATACTATTTCACTCCAGACTCCTAGCAACCATTGATCTGCTTTCTGTCTCTGTAGTTTTACCCTTCCTAGAATTTTATGTAATTGGAATTATGTACATTGTAAATTTAGATCCCTAGTTCCTTTTTTATTGCTGAGTAATAGTCCATTGTATGAATATACTTCTATATTTACCAGCTGATGGTCATTTGGGTTGTTTCCAGTTTTTGGCTATTTGCATAAAATTGCTATAACCATTCAAGTACAGGTCTGAGTATATGAATGTATTCATTTCTCTTGGGTAAATACTTAAGAGTGGGATTTCTGGATCATATGATAAAATATATGGTTATTTTTATTAAAAATGCTAAATGTTTTTCAAAAGTGAGCGTACCATTTTGCATTCCCACCAGCAATGTATGATAATTTCAGTTGTTTAATGTCCTCATTACGTTTGGTATTATCAGTCTTTTAATTTTTGCCATTCTAGTCATTGTGGTTGCCATTCTAGTCTTTGTGGTTGAATTTGCTTTTGCATGCAGACCGATGAGGCTTTTTTCATATTTTTATTTGTATGTTTTCTTAGGTTCAATGTCTACTTTAATCTTTTGCCCATTTTACTTATCAGAGTGTTTGTCTTCTTGTATTGAATTATAAGAGTTTTCTATTTTTTATAAAAGTTCTTAATCAGATATAAGGTTTTTTCCAGATGTTTTTTCCCAGTGTGGCTTATCTTTTCCTTTTCTTTCAAAAGTTCTACTTTTAATGAAATCCCAATTTAGCTTTTTTTTCCTTTTATGGTTTTTGTTTTTTGGATCTTATTTAATATTTCCTCCTAGATACTTTTATAGTTTTCTTTCTTAAACTTAGGTATAAAAATTGAGATAATTTTTGTATCACGTGACATAAACATGAACGATAATATTTTTGCAGATGAGCATCCAGTTGTTCCAGGGCCATTTATTATAAGACTCTTTTTTTTTTTTTAAGATTTTTTTATTTATTTATGCAAGAGCTGGGGTACAGGCCAGAGGAGTGGGAGGGTGAGAGGATTCACCAGTGATAGAGCAGGGAACAGAACAGGCAGACTAACTGAAATACACTGCTGAGGGAAGCAGCGGGTGAGACAGGAGAGGTCTGCCGAGCCATGTGGGTTTCTCCCTGGCCGGCCGGGAATCTAACCCGCACTGCAGAGGCTGTGGATGGCTTCACAGCGCTGCACTCTACCTGCTGGGCCATCTGGGAGGCCCCTAGTATAAGACTTTTCCCCTACCTCACTGATTCATCTTGATACTTTTGTTAGAAATCACTTGACTAATTTGTGTTGTCCGTTTCTGCTTTCTGTTCTGTTACCCTGATCACTAAACATACCCTTACACCAATACCACACTCTCTTCAAATCAGATACTATAAGGTCATCAACATTTTTTTTTCATTGTTTTAGGTATTCTAACTTCTTTGCACTTACATTGAAATTTTAGAATGAGCTTTTCAGTTTCTACAAAAGCTGGCTTGGATTTTAATTGGTATCACATTAAATCTATAGCTAAATTGAAAATAATTGATACCTTAAAAATACTGAGTTTTCCAGTATGTAGACAATTTAGATCTTCTAATTTTCTCATCAGTGTTTTATTACTTTACATACACATCTTATACATAGTTTATTGAACTAACCCTGAATTTTTTTGTATTTTTATGTTATTATGAATGATATTTTAAAACTTGAATTTCCAACTGTTTGTTGCTAACTTATAATAAATACACTTGGTTTTGGGCCTCCCCGGTGGCGCAGCGGTTGAGCGCTGGGTTGCGAAGCTGCCCGTGGCCTCTGTGGCGCCGGTTCGATCCCCAGCTGCTCCCCGGCCACCGGAGGAGGGTCCCACATGGCGCGCAGACCTCTCCTGCCGCGCGCTGCTCCCCTCAGCAGTGTACTTCGGTCCTTCTGCCTGCTCTGCTCCCCGCTCTGGCTCTGGTGAATTCTCTCACCCTCCCGTGCTTCTGACTGTACCCAGTGCTTGTATAAATAAATAAATAAATCTTTTAAATAAATAAATAAATAAATAAATGAATACACTTGGTTTTAATATATTTTGTATCTTATCACCTCTGTTAAGATCACTTTTTAGTTCCGTAGATCTTTTTATGGATTACCAGTTAGTAATCATCATTGACTAGAAGAGGAAGCAGGTCCTGACAAGTTAAGCAGCTTGCCCATCCTAAAATATTATGAATCTAGTATAGCGGCATAACAAAGATTAATACCCAAGTCTCTAACTTTCTCTCTCCATGAGACTGTAGTGACAAGTAAATACATATATACATACCTGGGATGTATAGATCAAAATGAGTCTTGCATTTGAGAACACTGTAAAATCCTGAGTACTTTGACTAGGGAATGTAAAATGATCCGTTGTTTTTCTTCTAGTTGTTTCTTTTTTTAATGGAAATGGGCTTGTAGACCTTGTTTCCTGTGCCACAGAAAGATTCCTATTGTAATCCACTTAGATTATTTTATGTAAGTTTGCATTTAAGTTTGTTAGATGAGAATTAAGTATATTTTACTCAGTGAATGTAAATAAGTCATATATGATTACAATTTTCTTTTTTTCCTTTAGCAATGAAGCTTGGAGATTCATGGGTGGCTTTGCAAACAATGTTTCCTTTGTTGGTGCATTATTAAAAGGATTCAAATGGGGATTTGCTGCATTTGTGGTAGCTGTGGGAGCTGAATATTACCTGGAGTCCCAGAATAAAGAAAATCACCACAAATAAAACAGAAGTAACTTAGTGGCTTCTTAATGCATAAAAACAAGATTTCTTAACTGTAGCCTACTGATGTGTGTTAGTCCCTTAAAGAATACTAGTAAGATTTAATAAAGTAAGAAAAGGAGCCAGTTGGTTTTTGTCTTTCTTTTCTTAAAAAAAAAAAGTGTCTCAAACCTTACCAGATTTGGAATGGAATACATCAGGGCCTGGGTATCAACAGCTGTGCATTCTGCATACCTACATGTGAAAAAGTGGATATATTCTTTTTTTTTTAAATTTATTTATTTATTGATTGATTGATACATACATACATACATACAAGCACTGGGTATAGTTAGAAGCGCGGGAGGGTGAGAGAATTCACCAGAGCCAGAGCAGCGAGCAGAGCAGGCAGAAGGACCGAAGTACACTGCTGAGGGGAGCAGCGGGCGGCAGGAGAGGTCTGCGCGCCATGTGGGACCCTCCTCCAGTGGCCGGGGAGCAGCCGGGGATCGAACCGGCGCTGCAGAGGCCGCGGGCAGCCTCGCAACCCAGCGCTCAACCGCTGCGCCACCGGGGAGGCCCCAAAAGTGGATATATTCTAACAGTTTGTAGAGTTTTTTTAATTTTTTTTTTAAAGATTTATTTATACAAGAGCTGGGGTACAGGCCAGATGCACGGGAGGGTGAGAGGATTCACCAGAGACAGAGCGGAGAACAGAACAGGCAGACTAACGAAATACACTGCTGAGGGGAGCAGCGGGCAAGACAGGAGAGGTCTGACGTACCATGTGGGACCCTCACCAGCCGGCCGGTCTCGAACTGGTGCTGCGGTGGCTGTGGACAGCTTCACAGTGCGGCGCTTTACTGCCTGTGCCACCAGGGGAGGCCCCTTTTTCAATTTTTTTATTGGATAAAGTTTACCATTTTAACATTATTTCAGCGTACAGTTTAGTGGTATCAAGCACATTCATAATGTGCAGTCATCACTACCATATAACTTGTTTCTATAACTCTTTTCATCTTTTTTAAAACTGAAAGTCGGGCCTCCCCGGTGGCACAGGCTGAGCTCTGGGCTGCAAAGCTGCCTGCAGCCTCTGCAGCGCTGGTTTGATCCCCAGCCACCAGTGAAGGTCCCACATGGTGCGCAGACCTCTCCTGCTGCACCCACTGTTCCCCTCAGCAGTGTACTTCGGTCTTTCTGCCTGTTCTGCTCCCTGCTCTGGCTCTGGTGAATTCTCTCACCCTCCCATGCTTCTGACTGTACCCAGTGCATGTATAAATAAATAAATAAATCTTTAAAAAAAAAAAAAAACTGAAAGTCACTACCCTTAAACAATGGTGCTTTAGTCCCTCTACCTCCAGCCCCTGACAGTCACCTTTTTACGTTCTCTATGAGGTAGTGAAAAACTACCTCATATAAATGGAATCCTACATTATTTGACTTTTTCCAACTGCCTTATATGTTCACCCAGTTCATCCATGTTTTAGATACGTCAGAATTTCTTTTTAAAGCTGAATTATATTCCTGTGTATGTGTATGTATGTAATGGATACTATGTTTATCCATTCTCCATCGAGGCTTTGGCTGTGTTCATGTTTTAGCTGCTCTAAGTAATGCTGCTATGGACATAGGTGTGCTTTAACAAGGTTTTAAATGGGAATTGCGTTGGTACTTTTACCATCCTCTGCAGATAGTTTTTTTTCCCAAAGATTTATTTATGCATAGAAAACTGGGGTACAGGCCAGAGGTGTGGGTGGTGAGAGGATTCACCAGAGACAGAGTGGGGGACAGAACAGGCAGACTGACCAAAATACACTGCTGAGGGGAGCAGTGGGCCAGACAGGAGAGGTCTGCTGCACCTCGTGGGTTGCTCACTGGCCAGCCAGGGATCGAACAAAGCCGGGGATCGAACTCATGCTGCAGAGGTTGCGGATTGCTTGAAAGTGCTGTGTTTGAAAGCCCTTGCGCCAGCAGGGAGGCCCCTCTGCAGATAGTTTAGAGAGACCTAAACTACACTGTGAAATACTTGCTGCCCAATTGTGGCCCATTGTTGAATGAACATGTATCATATTAATTTTTCTTTACTATGATTATTTTCTACTTTTACCTTAGACTTCACTGTGGCCATTTTGTGGAAAGTGACATTTTTTTCCTGTATTGCTAACAATAAACATTCTCCCCATATCATTGAATTTTCAAATAGTAACTCTAAAATTGAGTCTTAAAACTCGGATTGTGGGAGGGCCTACCTGGTGGCACAAAGGGTTGAGCACAGGACTGTGAAGCTGTCTGCAGCCTCTGCAGCCCGAGTTTGATCCCTGGTGGCCAGGGAGCGGCCCACATGGTGCAGCAGACCCCTCCTGTATTACCTGCTGCTCCCCTCAGCAGTGTATTTCTGTCAGTCTGTCTATTCTGTTCCCCGCTCTGTCTCTGGTGGATCCTCTTAACCCCACACCTCTGACCTATACCCCAGTTCTTGTACGCATAAATAAATAAATTTTTTTTTTAAGTTTTTTTAAATGTCAGATATCAGGGGGAAGAGACCCAGTTGACTGTGGTGGAGCCCTGTGGTTGCTTTGGTGGGGTATGGCCGCACGTCTAAAAAGGTGTGAACCTGTACTTGTAAATCAAATACAGCGTTGTAAACCAATGTTACCTCATTAAAGACTAATACAAAAGATAAATAATTGCCATATATTGTATTAGATTGAATTACTATTTGTAGTATAAACAATTTAAAACATGGCTTTAGCAGGTCAAAAAAAAATCCTTTTCTCTCAGCACTCTGCCTGCCTGTGTCTATGCAGGCATCTCTCTTTCCTTAATAAACTTGCAAAGTGCTGAAGAAAAAAGTCATCCTTTTATCAAGGTTTGCATATTTTTCTGTTCAATCTCTTATGCAAAAAACATGAAGCAACTCTTTAGAAATAGGGCCTCAAATTGCAAAACTCACCGAAAGGAATTTTGGTTGTTGCTAAAGACTTTTGTTTCTGGGAATCCATTACAAAATAAGAGCACTATGTACACTTCTGATATAATTCAGATGACTTTGTACCATTAGGAAAAGTCATATGGTTTCATTTTGTATTTAAAATCTCAAAATAGGGCCTCCCTAATGTCGCAAGGGGTTAAGCACTGCACTGTGAAGCCATCCACAGCCTCTGCAACATGAGTTTGATCCCCAGCCGGCCAGGGAGAAACCAACATGACGAGGCAGACTTCTGTCTAGCCCGCTGCTCCTCTCAGCAGTGTATTTCTGTCAGTTTGCCTGTTCTGGTCCCCGCTCTATCTCTGGTGGATCCTCTCACCCCTCGCATCTCTGGCCTGTACCCCAGCTCTTGTACGCATAAACAGATAAATCTTAAAAAATAAATAAAAATAAAAACTCAAGAAGATTTTTTAAAGATTTATTTATACATACAAGAACTGGGGTACAGGCCAGATGTGTGGGGGGAGAGAGGATTCACCAGAGACAGAGTGGGGAACAGAACAGGCAGACTGACAGAAACACACCACTGAAGGAAGCAGCAGGCGAGACAGGAGAGGTCTGCCGCGCCATGTGGGTAGCTCCCTACCTGGGGATTGAACTCATGCTGCAGAGGCTGAGGATAGCTTCATAAGTTGCATCTTAACCCCTTGCACCACCAGGGAGGCCCTGAAAAAAAAAATTCTTAATATCCTAAACAATACTTTTCAAAGGAAATTATGGTTAAAAAGAAACATTGTGCTTTTAGATTTTTACCAACTATATTCTTTGTAAATTACTAATTAAATCTCATTACAAATAAAGCATTTAGTACCTTCTGCAAATGTTTTACCTCCTCTAATCTTAATTATTTAATTCCAGATTGAATTTGGAGACCATAACAACATTTAACTCATACTTTCCTGTTAATTTGGTAATTAATTAAACACCTTTCTAAATTTTCTTAATTTAAATACATTGGTCATATTTTCACCTTATAAAATAGCAAAGATATTATATTTAATGTTTGCATTATAGATTTAAATGAATTACACAATTAAGTGAATGTTTTGTGATTATAGATCTTCTTGAGCTATATGTATAATATATTTGACTTCATTTATTTTCCTGTTACAAAATTCCCATGGAAAATACCATATAGCAACATAGTACAAAAGGCCAACTCTGTGGCTCATAGTAACTACAGCAATAACTGTCCTAAAAATAAAGAATTCCTGTGTCGGCACAGATGGGATCATCTTACTGAGGAAGAATCAGGTTCATAGGTACTGGTATCACCTAGATCTGGGAACCTCACGTGATAGTAACATGATACAACAGCATGAAAGTTTAGGCCTCCCTGGTGGTGTAGGGGTTGAGTCTTAGTGCTATCATGGCCATGGCCTGAGTTCTATCCCAGTCAGGGAGCTTACCCACACATGGCATAGCAGACCTCTCCTGTCTCGCCTGCTGCTCCCCTTAACAGTGTATTCCAGAAAATCTGCCTGTTGTGCTCCCCACTCTGTCTCTCTGAATCCTTTCACACACACCCACACCCTGCACCTCTGGTCTACACCCCAGTTATATGCGATAAATAAATCTTTAAAAAATATTAAATCTTAAATTCATGCTAGACTTGCTTGTGAAGCATAATTTAAAATAAAACTATAGAGCCTCCCTGGTGGCACAAGGGTTAAGTCTCAGCACTATGAAGCTATTGCACCCACTGCAGCATGAGTTTGATCCCCAGGCAGGGGCCTAACCCACATGGCGCAGCAGACCTCTCCTGACTCGCCCGCTGCTCCCCTCAGCAGTGGATTTCAGTGGATCTACCTGTCCTGCCCCCACTCTGTCTCTGGTGAATCCTCTCAGCACCCCCGACCCCACACCTCTGGTCTATACCCTAGCTCTTGTATGCATAGATAAATAAAATAAATCTTTTTTTTAAAAAAGTAACCCTTGAAAATTGATTATAGAACTGAGGAAACCAGAGGGTCCAAGGAGGGAGGGAAGGGAGCAGACTGGACTAAGGTGGTGAACTGCGGGTGCCCTATGGTAATAACACTTGAAGGGGGAGTTCTATTTTTCCAAGGTAGAAACAACAATGTAAACCAGCTTTACTTCAATAGAAGTCTGTGCCTCCAATCTAAAAAGGCTACATGCTGGATGGTTCCAACTATGTGTCATTCTAAAACAGGCAAAACTATGGAGATGGAAAAAAAAAAAAAAAAAAGATGAGTGATAGCAGTATTTCCATAGAAGGGGGGAGTAAGCCATATCTCCATACCAACATGGTTAAGAGCAGGCAATGGACTTTGTTATGTATGGGTTCCAGAGTTTGATGGCTGGCTTTTAAACCCAAGTTCTGCAAATTATTAACAGTACGACTTTAAAATCTGGTTACTTAATTCTTCAACTTATCTGAGTCTCCATTTTCCCATTAGTCAAAAGGGGATTATGGTCCCTACCAGAGAATTATTTGAGTTGGTATGTATAAAGAGCATGTTATTCCCAGGATAAAATAATAGCTGCCACTTACTGCTTGTAAGTGGGTCCTCTTGTCAACAACTAGCTGTACAGGCCCCAGGAAGGGATATGTGATAACAGATTCTCCCCTGAAGTCTGTGCCTGAGCCATGAGGAATAGTCTTATTTCTAATTTCAGTATTAGGCATTGACATAGTATTTGCTCTTTGGTGTTTGACCTCTTACACAGTGTTTTCTTTCCCAACATTTTATTATAAAATATTCAATTTAAGAGGGGAAAACCTCGGGCCTCCCTAGTGGTGCAAGGGGTTAAGACAGAATCTATGAAGCAATCCACAGCCACTGTAGCACGAGTTCAATCCACAGCCAGGGAGCTACCCACATGGCACAGCAGACCTCTCCTGACTAACCCACTGCTCCCCTCAGCAATATATTTCAGTCAGTCCTCCAGTTACTCACTCTGTCTCTAGTGAATCCTCTCACCTCCCCCCCCACACCTCTGGCCTGTACCCCAGTTCTTGTATGCATAAATAAATCTTTAAAAAAAATAAAGAGGGGAAAACCAGAGGGCCTGAGCTTTATTGTGTGTTGGGAAAGAACTCCACAGTGAGGCAAGTCATCACAATAAAGAAGAGCAGCAGTGTGGCACAGAAAAACCACATCTGTGCCTAGGCTGACCTCTGTCTATAGTGACATCTCCCTTTCAGACCTGGGATATTGCTGAATTAACTAGTGACCTTTGAGTTCAGATTATTTGTCCATCCCCTGAACTTGACTCTCTCTGTCACTCTATATTCAACATATTCCTTTAGCATCTCAGGGAGGCAAACAAAAGGTAGAACCCCAACAGACTATAGGAGAAATCACATGGACATAGAAACTAGAGAAACATAGCAGAGGAATGGATATATGGGTACCAAAAACAAAAAGTAATTTAATTCTGGTTGGCAAGAATAAACGTTATGGGCAGAATCAATAGTTAAGGGGCAAAGAAAAGGAAGTCTATAAAGAAACTAAGAATGAATGGTTGTAGAGGTGGGAAGTAAATCTGGAGTTGCGTCGCAGAACATAAGGAAATAAAGGTTTCAGTAAGGGTGATTGAGAGATCCTATTCAAGGGTCCAATTAATACGAGGTATGCCTATTCGTTTAGGAAACCTCATCAACTTTTCCCACTGAGCTCCTTATATATTGTGGACACAAGTTGCTTATAAGACACAGGAACTGTAATTTTTTTTCTCGCACTCTCCACATTGTTCTTTCATTTTCTTGCCTGTGTCCTTTGAAGAAGAAAAGGTTTTAATACTGAGGAAGTCAATTAACCTATTTTTTCTTTATTTGCTCATGTTTTGGATGAGTTTCCTGCCAAATCCAAGATCATTAAGTTTCACCCTTTTTTTGCTTCTAAGAATTTTATAGCAGTAACTTTTTTATTCACCTCAAATTGACCTTATATATGCTTTGAGATATGATTCAACTTCATTCATTTGCACATGGAAATCCAGTTGTACCAGTACCATTGGTTATAAAGACTACTTTTCCCCCATTGAATAATCTCACCATTCTTAATGAAGGGCAGTTGACCATACAGATATTAATTTATTTCTGGACTCTTAATTTTTTAAATTTATTTGTATGTCTTTCCTTGTTCTAGTATCACACCCCTTTATACTTTTTTTTGGTGAAATTTAAAGTGTTTTATTCTTTTTAATACTATGGTAAATGAAATTGTTCGCTTAAATTAATTTTTGGATTGTTCACTGCAAGTGGATAGAAATAAAATTGAGTTTCGTATATGGATCTTACATCCTGTAACCTTGCTGAACTTGCTTATTAGAGTTCTAATAGATTTTTTTAAAAATATATTCTAGGACCTCCCCTGGTGGCGCAGCGGTTGAGCGCTGGGCTGCAAGGCTGCCCGCAGCCTCTGTAGCGCCGGTTCATTCCCCAGCCGCCGCCAGCGAGGGTCCCACAAAAAAAAAGAATATATATATATTCTATATGCAAGATCATGTGATCTGCAAATAAGAGATACTTGTATTTCTTCTTTTCCAACATGGATGCCTTTTGTTTCTTTGCTGTGGCTGGCATCTCCAATATAGTGTGGAATAGCAGTGGGAACAGCAGACATCTTTATCTCATTTCTAACTTTATGGGGAAAGCATTCAATTTTACACTATTTAATTTTTTAAAAAAGGTTTATTTTTATTTATTTATGCATACAAGAACTGGGGTATAGGCCAGAGGTGCAGGGGGTGGTGAGAGGATTCACCAGAGACAAAGTGGGGAGCAGAACAGGCAGATCCACTGAAATACACTGCTGAGGGGAGCAGTGGGCAAGACTGGAGAGGTCTGCTGTGCCATGTGGGTCAGCTTCTGGCGGGGGATGGAACTCAAGCTGCAGTGGCTGGCGATAGCTTGATAGCGCTGAGACTTTAACCTCTGTGCCACCAAGGAGGCCCAATTTTACACTATTTAACATGCGGTTAGCTATTGTTTTTTGTGGATGCCTTTTACAAAGTTGAGGAATTCTGTCTATTCCTAGTTTGTTGAGGATTTTTTTTATCATTAAAGAATGCTGGTTTTGGGGCCTCCCTGGTGGCTCAGCAGGTTGAGCCAAGAGCTGTGAAGCTGTCCCCAGCCTCTGCAGTGTAGGCGTGAGTCCTGGCCAGCCAGGGAAATTCCCACATGGCGCCGCAGACCTCTCCTGTCTCGCCTGCTGCTCCCCTTAGCAGTGTATTTCATTCAGTAGATCTGCCTGCTCTGCTCCTCACTCTGTCTCTGGTGAACCCTCTCACCCTCCCGCACCTCTGGTCTTTACCCCAGCTCTTGTATGCATAAATAAATAAATCTTTAAAAAATAATAAAATAATTTTCATCAGTTTTTCTACTGAGTGGGTTAGCCGAGGTCCTCATTTCAATTTCAAGGCCTGACTTGTTGGCTTTCGAAATTCATCTAAGCGACGAGAGTTGTCAGTTTCAGTTCTGTCCTGCAGCTTTCCTGTAAGGTTAAATTTAAGAAAAGTCAGTAGATTAAAAAACATCACAAAAAAGTAGTCATCCGGTATTGACAGAACATAAAACATAAAGTGCTTTCACAATTGCTACTTCTCATTCCCCTGCCTCAATAACAAACACCAGCAAGACCGGCCAAACACGCATAAAACCTTGTTAAAACACAGCCCCACAGCAACCAATCCTGCAGACTATACACAGGAAGCAGAGGACGGTCTCGGACTAGGCGGTCGGTGAGCGGGTCTCTGGATCTCAACCAGCAAATGTGAGTTCACTAAGCTTAGGAAAGGAGAAGGCCGGGGTGATCGAGGCGACCCCAGGCGGGCGTGACAGGAAAGCAGCACGCCAGTTTTCAGCTTTCGGTTTCTTGGCCTCCATTGTTGCCAGCGTTTTTCAGGCGCGCAGGGCAGTGACGCCTGATCAGGTCGCCGCAGACGGAGCCTCGCGGCGGGCTGGACGGTACGTGCCCCCGCGCCGCCCCGACCCTCCCGGGACGGCGTGTCAGTGACCCCGCGGCCGCGCGCGCGGCCTGCCCGCCCCCAGGCTGCGGTACCCCGTTTCCCAGAACCGGCCGGGGGCGGGGGGTGCCGGGCAGAGGCGGGGAGTGGGCCTTCCGGCGGGTGACTCAGGCGGGTGACACCTCCGTTGGGGTTTGCCCCGCGGGCGGTCCGGGGGCACTTCGCCCCCGCCCTCTCACCTCGCTCGCCCCCTCCTGTCCCGCCTCCGCTCTGTGTTCTCCCGCCCAGGATCGGCGCCCCGCTGCGGGCTGCGGGGCGTCCCGGGTTCTCGGCGAGGCCCGATCCACCCTGCCTGAGGACCTGGACCGCCGTGGTATCCCCTGAGACTCAGAGCAGGCCGCGAACTTGGGTTGGCAGGTCCCCAGCGACCTGGAAACTTTGCTTAAAATAAGAATTTCCAGTTTCTGTCAAGAGCCTGGCCAACTAGGTCAGGGTTGTTTCTCAACGCAGTGTAATGTATATTTTGGCCAAGTTGCAAGGAATGCTCGCCTTGGGGAAGTTCGCAACTACTGGTTCTTGAATTGGTAGGATTTGTGAAAAGGTTTAAAGTCAGCACGTCCTCCGCCCTTTCCAGTCTGTCAAAAGGTCTGAGGAACTGGAAAAGATTTCAAGATGCCCCTCCTGGGGGTGTCGGATTTGGTTAGAAGGGCATGTTCTTTTAAATGTTAAGATCGAGGAGTGGCTTTCAGCCTGGTTGCGGGGAGCAGGAAGTAAGTGGGGAGTAGGAAGTAAATTCAAGCCCTGACTTGTTGACTTTTGAAATGCATCTACGCAACGAGTTGGCGGCAGGGAGGTGGTTTTTCGCTCAGTATCTAGACGCGATTAGACCCTGCGGGGGCGTGCTGGCTCTGCTCTACAGAAGAGATGCACATCTCTTCCCCTAATAATAATCTTACAAGAATGTTCCATTGGGAGGAGCAAAAAACTTGGCTCAGCTTCAGAGTCAAAACAACAAAGACTCGGTTGTCGAGGGAGCGTCTGCCATGCAGACTTTTTCGTTTTTTCTGTTAACGTTTGCTTAAGTTTTAGTTTCCGACTGGGTGTCCTGCTTTAAACGGCCTTTTCTAACTACATGTCTGCCTCTGTTTGTAACTGACATTTGCTTTTCCTTTAACTCGGTTACAATCTTAATCCTGTTTAGAAGGTGGATCCACCCAATGGCCTGGAAGGGCTGGGGCCTCTTGCAATCTCCCTCCCAGGAGTCTTGCGTTTGAGGCGGGTGTTGGGAAGGTGGTCGCAGGCCTCCTGCTGAGAGCTGCCAATTGGAAACGGAAGTAGGTTTGGTGCCTGGGGCGCCCCCGGGTCACCGCCTCCTCTTTCGGTGGCCCTGTAACAGCTTCCCCCGTGCAGCCCCAGCCTAGTATGTGTAATTTCCTGGAGCATCACGAGGACCCTTTGCCCACACAAGGGACAGTTTACCGTCTAGAGAGGCCTACGTGTGCTCTCATGGAGTTTTTGGGGTCTTTAATCTTAGGGCAAGGGGGGACTTTGAACCAGAAGACTTGATTGTAGTGCGTCCACGGCCGACTGCCTGGAGAAGGTGGCCCAAAGCCTGTTTCCTGTTTTCTTCCACTTCCTAGTTGGGTCAGCAGTATTTCGGACTAAAATTTTCCAGGGCGAGAGTTCAGGTCATGTTCGGCGGGAGTGGGTGCCGATCCGACCGAGATCCTGCGGAGGAACCGACTGCTGGCACCGGCGTGAGTAGACCGAGAACCTTGTACTCGGCGCCTCTGGCCGGACCTTCCTTCCTCCTGTGCGGGAGTCGCGCTTTCTCCGGGGGCGTCTGGGCGCCACCTCGCGACCTTAGTGGGAAAGGATTTGAGTCTCTTGCTTTCAGCTCTCTGGCCCTTCGTTGAGCCTCTTGGTTACCCACTGCCTTCCAAGTAGTCCAGCGGGTCGCTTTTTTAATCTCAGGAATGGACTCAGTTTGGTTGTTTCTTCCTGGTAGAATCCCAGAGACTAATTAAAATTGTAATTATAGACTGACATGCCTCCTTTCCTTTTTAATTCAGGGTAACCTTACCAACATTCAGTGATCCTTTGGGCTAGGCCGAGTTCTGGGTAGTGGGGGCACACAGATGGAGCAGATCTCGTTGCCTTTTCCCAAAAGCTCATAGTGTGGTTGGGGGAGAAGGGGTAGAGATTTTCTGCACTGGTTTCTTTGGAGCCCAGACCGTCTAGACAAGGGTCACCGACAGCCTGAAATAGAAGGAAGCAGGTTGGACTAGGGTGGGGAGTTAATGACACGTTTTTCTAATGACCACTCCTCTTGTTTTTGAGAATGTGTGTATGCATAATTTACATTTCATTCATCTGCTTATTCAGAGGCCCTAAATGTTTTTTCAAATCCTTCCTCATTTCTGGATTTAGAGAAATAATTTCTTTTTGATGATATACACCATATATGAATGATATGTGTGTGGGTATGTGTATGTATATATACATATATTACTTTTTTTCCTAAATCTTTTCTTTCCAGCTGTCAATAGAATTGCTTCCCTTTTCACTCTTAGTACCTTGCTATGTCCTTGTTCTCTGATGGTCTCCCCTTTTAGCTGCTTTTGTCTTTATTTGGCCATTTAGTGTTTGTACAAAATAGAAAACAGTTTTGTTATTTTTCTCTTATCCAAGATATTAGGTTGTCAACTTCGATAATTCATTACTTATAAAGGAATTGCCAGCTCCCAGGAAGTCTTAGTCATTCTGTTATAATCGCACTGTAAGCCAACCTTTCACCACAGCATTGTTATTTCAAGTAGTTGCAAAGGCTTCATTTCACAAGCTCTGCCTCCTGGAACAACCAGGTTCCAAGTATGATCTCTTATTCCACCTCCAGCTCCATCTTGCTTCTTTATAGGTTATGAAGCATGAGCAGGCATCACTCACAGGCCTGCTGAAGTGTCTAATGATGACCATTCAGCACAAAATTTAGTAGGGCTGACCTTGGCAGACCTGGCCAGGGCCCCCCCCCACACACACACAGCCTAAGGAAGATGAGTAAGGGCCTACCTATCCTCAAAAACCTCCTCATAGATGACAGGTATCTGCCTAGAAAAAGATAAATGGTAGAAGTGAATAAAAACATTGCTGTGAAACAGGAGGAGATAACTTGATCTGGGCATCAGGACCAGCTTCTGGAAGAGATGCTTTGAAAGATGGGACACAATTTCAATAGGCGGAGACTGAGAAGAGGAAAGGGGTTTCCATCCTGAGGCTAATGTTTGAGCAAAGATGTTGGGACAGAAAAGTATTGTCCAGAGAACACTGAGATACTTCTCTTGAGTTAGATTCTGGCTTGGGCAGAGCTGGAGAGATACTCTAAGGTAATTGGGTATGAGAAGTTTGCCCTCATGAAAATTTACCTTTTTAAGGAGGAACCAGTCTCTATATTAAATGGATTTAGCCCTGTTGTTCCTGGTGATTCTTTTTGTTCTGTATTCAGTTATGTGACTCAACGTCCTTTTGATCTAGATCCTTCCTCATTCTGTGGGGCTTTTTCTACTAAGCAAATATTATCAATATTTTCTACTAAGCAAATATTATCAACTATAATATGACATAATATGATTGATAATATTTGTATTTGGAGATAAAATTGAGCTGCAATTTATGGGAGCTTCCCTGAGAGTATTGGGGCTGAGCATTACCACAGAGCGTTATCAAAAAACATGCCTTCTGATTAATTTCATGTTGTTTTATAATTGGGATCATCTATTGTTTGTGGGCAATTTGCTATAATTGAAATTTACTACTTGTGCAGCCAAATAATTTTTAATGCATAATTTTAGCCACTGATACATAACAATGGTCAATAATACTCCAAGCTAGAATGTATTTATGCTTCAGCTTCAGCATGGTCTGCTAGATTGTGTTGATCATGTATCGCAGCATTCCAGAAATCAGGAACCACATGATGATCTGTTATTACACCTCGTACTTAAAATATTGGGGGATGAGGATGAAAACAAGGTGGGGGACAGAGAGCACAACAGACAATGGTGGAGGACTATGAGTGCTTTGGTGATGGGAGAGCTATGACTACCTGAGGGAAGAAGTCCTATATTGTCATATTAACAAGGATGTAAAACATCCTTGTTACTTCATTAATAAAAAATAAATACAATAGGGCCTCCCCGGTGGCGCAGCGGTTGAGCGCTGGGTTGCGAGGCTGCCCGCGGCCTCTGCAGCGCCGGTTCGATCCCTGGCTGCTCCCCGGCCACCGGAGGAGGGTCCCACATGGCGCACAGACCTCTCCTGCCGCCCGCTGCTCCCCTCAGCAGTGTACTTCAGTCCTTCTGCCTGCTCTGCTCCCCACTCTGGCTCTGGTGAATTCTCTCACCCTCCCGCGCTTCTGACTGTACCCAGTGCATGTAAAAACAAAACAAACAAACAAATAAAATAAATAACTAAAACATGCCTCTATAAAAAAAAAAAACCAAAAAAAAAAAAGTTATAAAAAAAATAAAAAATAAATAAATAAATACAATATATAATTAAATAAGAAGCTTAAGGGATATGACACTAAAAAAGATATGAAAATATTTATTTTAGAGTTACTTTACATTCCCATTGTGTCTTAATTAAGTAAATTATTCTTCAAACAAAAATATTTGGGGGAGACACAAAATGACAATTCATGCTCTATCTTTTATTAAATATTTTTCCAGTTGTAATGAGAAATAATTGATATATACCACTGTATAAGTTTAAGGTGTACAATGTGATGATTTGATTTACACATATATATGATAGGGTTAGTTAACATCCATCATCTCACATAAATTCCATAAAAAGAGGGCCTCCCTGGTGGTGCAGCAGGTTGAGGGCAGTACTGTGAAGCTGTCCGCAGCCTCTGCAGCGCGGGTTCTATTCCCGGCTGGCCAGGGAGAGACCCACATGGCGCGGCAGAACTCTCCTATCTTCGCCCGCTGCTCCCCTCAGCAGTGTTCTTGGTCCATCTGCCTGTTCTGCTCCCCACTCTGTCTCTGGTGAATCCTCTCCCCCTCCATGCCTCTGCCCTGTAACCTAGCTATTGTCCGCTGCAGAGGCTGTGGACAGCTTCCCAGCACTGCGCTCAACCTGCTAAGCCACTGGGGCTGTCCCCCAGCTCTTGTATAAATAAATAAATCTTTAAAAAAAAAAAAAGAAATATTTAGCATGTCCTTGATTAGGTTACCAGATGATGGGAACCAGTCATGCTGGCTGCTAGCTGCTGATTACAGAGAACATTGTGTGCTTTGGATGCCACATGGATTGGAGGTCAAGTTGACATTCTGTGAGAAAGTCTGTCAAAGGTTAACCACATTTTCACTAAATGGGGCTAATGCTGGGTGCCAGGGAGCTATGTACTTAGTACAGTGGTGGTACTGAGGAGTTATTGACCAGGTCTGTGTAGACTCTTCCCAGAAAAGCTACTTCAGCTGCCCGGAAAGCTGCAAAGGGATTTGCTGAGCAGGTAAATAGAAGAGGGTAATCTAGGCAAAGGCACAGAGGTGCGGGAAATAACTTGTTGAAGTTTGACTAAAACTGAATGTGCAAGGTGTGTGTTAATGAGAGATGAGCACAGGTGCTGGACCATAAGGAGTCTTGAATGCAAAGGAAATTGAATCTGCAATGGGAGATGAAGAATCACTGGAAGAATTAAATTAAGAAGGTGATGTGGTTCAGGCAGTTCGGTCCATTCTAATCGGTTTGGAGAGAGTGAGTATATAGGCAGGGGGCCAGAGGGCCAGAGAGAGAGTGGGTGAGAGATGGATTCTAGGGGACACTTGCATTTAAGGAGCAGGTACAGAAAGTCAGAGATGGTTAGAAAAGGACTGCACAGAATATGGTGGTGTGAAGTAGATGGGGCAGAGTGTTCTGATAACAGAGGATTTCCAAGTGACTTGGATGTGACCACTAGGGAGTAACTAGGGTCTCTACCTAGCCTCTGCGCTGTCAATAGGACGGGGATGCCAGGGTGAGGAGAATGAGGCACTCAACTCGACGTAACATTTAAAGGGGTGCTCAGAAACT
Organism: Talpa occidentalis; assembly: GCF_014898055.3. Classification (NCBI taxonomy): domain Eukaryota; kingdom Metazoa; phylum Chordata; class Mammalia; order Eulipotyphla; family Talpidae; genus Talpa; species Talpa occidentalis. Next base: position 123,915,023 of record NW_023603184.1, read on the forward strand.
CAGTAATCAAGATAAATAATTTTTGAGAGCATAAGCGTCATTTATTAGATAAATAATATTTTAAGGCAGTATTTTGGAAAAAATGACTTTGATGCAAAAAATCCACAATGAGCAAAGTATCCAAAGTTTAGAGACAACATCAGTATTCCTGTCTCCTTTGCCTCAGATTTCAGTACGACTTGGCAGGTAGTGTCATTTGCGTAAAAGATGTGGGAGGTTAGGGGGATGCAGGTGGAGGCACGTGAAGGAAACGCCAAATACAGAGTCTACCTTCCTGAAGTCCCAACTTCTTATGAAAGGAAATGAAGTGAAAGGATGGTCCGACTAGAAGATCTCAGGCTTAAGTTTTTTTTTGTTTTATTTATTGTAAAAAATGGAAGAAACTTGAACTCGCTTACAAGCAGATGGGAGGTGTCCCTGTAGGTAGAGAGGTTGATGGAAGAGTAGGTATAGGGCCTCATGATGGTGGGAGGGGAGGGAGTGGGATTGGTCCTGCAAGCTGGGGAACATTGCCAGTCCTGGCAGTAGGAGGGTAGAAGGTTGCACGAGCTCACGAGCTCACTTTACATAAAGAGCAAGGTCATCGATGAGAAATGGCACCAGTGGGTGATGTCAGGTGGAAGAAAGCTGAGAAGGTTGGAGCTGAGGGTGTGGGAAAGGAGCTAAAGTTTCTGTAAAAGCAATTGCCAACCAGCAGTAGGTTGAAAACAAGGGTGTGGGTGATCTACCTCCCCATCCCACTTCAGCAGGACTTACTACTCAGGATGTCTGAGTGGGGCATGTTCTCCTTTCGAGGACTGGGTGCTGGGGTGACCAACCGTCCTGGTTTGCCTGAGACTGAGGGGGTTTTCTGGGACATAGAACTTTCAGTGCTAAAACTGGAAAATCCTGGCAAATGAGGGCCAGTTGGTTACCCAAAGTGTTGCAGAATGGTTGGCAGGTGGCAAAAGGACAAGAGACTTGAGGATGCTGGCCAGAGATTTGTAGCAGATATTCTAGGTCCAGTATGGAGAGAAGAGAAAGTAAGACCATTACCTTGTAGTAACTTGTGAGACTTCATTCATTCATTTTATCAGTACTAATTGAGTGTCTGTTACAGTCAAGAAACTGAGGTGATGCAGAGAATTTGTTTTTTTTTTTTAAGATTTATTTATTTATGCATACAAGAACCGGGGTACAAGCCAGAGGTGTGTGGTGGGGGTGTGTGTGTGAGAGGATTCACCAGAGACAGAGTGGGGAGCAGAACAGGCAGACTAACTGAAATACACTGCTGAGGGGAGCAGCGGGCGAGTCAGGAGAGGTCTGCTGCGCCATTTGGGTAGCTCCCTGGCTGGGGATGGAACTCGTGCTGCAGTGGCTGTGGATAACTTCATAGGTTGCGTCTTGACCCCTTGCACCATCAGGGAGGCCCAATATGCAGAGGATTTAATCACAAAGAAGATACAGTTGCTCTCAGTGTATTTCTGGGGTGGCTATGGTCAGTTGGTGCTCAGGATCCATTCTCAGCTCTGGAAAATTACACTGCATTTCCCAGAGGCCTTTACAACTTGGGGATGAATTTAGTTCTGCAATTAGGTGCATAAACAGAAGTGAGATAGAGATTTTCTGCTTTTCTTAGTTTCTGCTGAGAAGCGTGACATGGGAATTGGGCAGAACAGTGCCCTGTGTCACCAGCTTTGGAGGTGTGGGGAGGCAGGTGTGTTGGTGGTCAGGCTGTTTTTTGAATTCTGGCTCCCTGGCATGCAGGTTTTGTTCAGCTCAGTGCCCCCAGTGGCGTTTCCTAGCTCCCTACTGTCCTAAGACAAGGTCTCTCTGGGCGCCCTGTGTCCCAAAAGCCCAGTCAAGAGCCTCTTCCTTCAGCCCTTGCAGTGGTTTTGTAAGTGCCCCTGTTAAATGCATCTCCACTGAAAAGACCTGGAGTGGTTTCTGTTGTTTCTGAGAGGTTTCTGTTCCTTTGAGAGTGGAATCCGACACGCCTTCTATCATGGAAATTAATCTGGTGACTGACATGGGTTCTGCTTAGCTTTTTAAATAATTTGCAATTGTCTAAACTTCCTGTCAAGAAGTGAAACTGGAAATGTTTTAGATTCTAGTTGCTCCTGATTATGAAAAGTGGGAACTTTTTGTAGTGATAAGGAAATCTTATGTGGATGTGGAAAGGAGGGGGATATATAATCATTAAATTAAAAAAAATCCTGACGGTAAAGGGGATTTCTTAAAATGCTGGAAAACACACACAGATGCCAGTTTTGTCTGACTAGGGAAGTTGCCTGGCTTTAAACAGTGGAGTAAAATGAAACTAACACATATTGATCAATCAGGAGGACTGGATATTTGAATGCAAGACAAAATACTGTGCTTGGATGGCCCCTTTGTTCTTCGCCTGAGTGAAGTGACACAAGTATCTTCAGAGGAAGTGATTGGAGTGAGGGGGACCTTGGCGGTTCAGGTAGAATGGGGTTGGTAATTGGGGGGCACTGTCCTTTTATGGAGCTCTAAAGACCTATTCTACCTGCCACTCTCATCCCTCCCCTCCCCACCTATCTTTTAAACCATGCTAAATAAAATTTGATCTGTTCCTTTTAGGATAACTTTGGGATGCTACTAAGCTTTCTTGTTCTAAGGTTTTGTCTATATATACACCAAAGAAGCTCTAAAAGCATTATGAATTATGTAAGGTTATTTCTATGTGGCATGCTCTATTTTTTTCCCTTGTACTTGTGCTAACTGTGTTCTCCAGTATAATGTTGAAGGATTAAAAGGAATAATCATATACATTTTTCTTAAGCCTGATTTTTTTTTATTAGAGTCTTTACTTTTAAATAATTCTCAGTATACCAAGTAATAACATGTAATAAATTCTATCATCTAGTAATTTTTTGATTAAAAGAAACTAAAAGTAGTCCAAACAATTGTTCTAGTATTCATTGTTCTAACCCTAAGCAGAAAGGACTGTTTTAAAGCTGGTTGCTCTTTTATACGAGTTATAGATAACTATTTACTGCTTTTTCTTTTTTCCCTTCTCTATTCTTTGTCAGTTTATTCAGTAGTAGTTTTTCCCTCCTTATTTTCAGTTCCAGATGTGGCAAAGAGTGATTATAGCCAATTATTATTAAAACACTTATATCTATCTCCTTTCCCACTGACCCCAAGGGGACTCGTTTTGTGTGCTTTCTTTTTTTAATATACCACCATTAAGACTGGGTCGAGAGAGGGCGGGGTAAGAGAGATGAAGGGGAAGAATCTAGAAGGCCAGAAGAGGAGGACTTGCACAAGCTGTAGTAAGAATGAGCTGTATTTCATTTTCATTTTTTTATTATTTTTTTTAAAGATTTATTTTTATTTTTTTATTTAATTATACAAGCACTGGGTACAGTCAGAAGCGCGGGAGGGTGAGAGAATTCACCAGAGCCAGAGCGAGGAGCAGAGCAGGCAGAAGGACCGAAGTACACTGCTGAGGGGAGCAGCAGGCGGCAGGAGAGGTCTGCGCGCCATGTGGGACCCTCCTCCAGTGGCCGGGGAGCAGCCGGGAATCGAACCGGCGCTGCAGAGGCTGCAGGCAGCTTGGCAACCCAGCGCTCAACCGCTGCGCCACTGGGGAGGCCCTGTATTTCATTTTTAAAAGGGGGGCTGCTGTACCCCACAAATGAGACATCAATGAGGATACACAATTAAATCCCATGAGCATTACTGAAGGCTTTCACTGTGTTTGATATCACAAAGAAAGGCATTAAGAATTTAGTAAATCAAAGCTGATACAGTTCCATCTAGTCCATAAGGCAAGATGGTGCAAGAAGTCATTTAAATTATGGGCCTCCCCGTTGGCGCAGCGGTTGAGCGCTGGGTTGCGAAGCTGCCTGCAGCCTCTGCAGTGCCAGTTCGATCCCCGGCCACCAGGTGAGAGTCCCACATGGCGCAGACCTCTCCTGCTGCCCGCTGCTCCCCTCAGCGGTGTACTTCGTCAGTTGCCTGCTCTGCTCTCCGCTCTGACTCTGGTGAATTCTCTCGCCCTTCTGTGCTTCTGACTGTATCCAGTGCTTGTATAAATAAATAAATCTTAAAAAAAAAAAAAGAAGGCATTTAAATTAAAGGTGCCCTATCCTACTGAAATAGCTAGCAGATATGGAAAACACCACAGTGATGAATCCACAGAGCTTTCTTCATGTAGTTATCAAATATGAGTGGCACATTGTCAAACGTTGGAAGGGGATGCCACATGGGCCACTCTTTTTTTTTTAGGGGCAAATGCTAGGTTCAACTATCTTAATTAAGTAGGAAGTGTGCTCTTCTGCTGGGAATGCCAACCCTAACTCACTTTGTCTTGAAATATATATGGGTTGTCTGTAGTAGCTACAGTGATGATGATTTTCTCGGGATGTTAGGCGGTATGCCAGACTTCCTTGCAGTTCAGGCTGTCATCACTTATTATTGCATCATTCTTTTGCTTGCCACCTGCTCAGACTTTGGGCGGCTTCAGAATCATGCGAGGTTTATCATTTTCTGGAGATGCTTCTAGGTTATGTTTCACATTGGGTATTTGCCAAACATGCTTAATTAATTATTGTATGGGGCCTCCCTGGTGGCACAAGGGGTTGAGCACAGCACTGTGAAGCTATACACAGCTCTGCAGCACGAGTTCGGCCAGGGAGCTACCCACATGGCACAGCAGACTTTTCCTGACTCACCCGCTGCTCCTCTCAGCAGTTTATTTCAGTAGATCCTCCTGTTCTGCTCTCCCTTTGTCTCTGGTGAATCCTCTCACCCCCACACCTCTGGCCTGTACCCTAGTTCTTGCATGCATAAATAAATCTTTAAAAAAAAGAAATTATTGTATGATCCAATCATGACAACACTATCAGGTCTATTCCAACAATGTTTAAATTTGGCAAATATGCAGAACCTCATCCCTGTTCCTCTGAAAGTAGATCTGGAAGGTGGTCTCCTGGGTCCCTCTACTTGGAGGCTGACTTTTTAAGGGAATGCTTCTAACACGCACCATAAGGGATAATATTTGCTATAGACTTTTTTCCTAGTAATTACTATTTAACTGTTTATATGCTATGCATCTGATAAGTGTTTTTGAATTGCTATTTTGCAAGATAAACTCCCTTGCTTTTAATCCAGGGATCAGTTTTTTAGCAGACTCACACCTTTATTACATTGAATCACACTATTCATGAATAAGATAAAGCTTTCCATTTACCAAGGTCATTATTATTTCCAATAATATATTTAGTTTGTTTATTTCTGTTAATGTCTGGCATATCATTTGTTAGAATTATTTCTCTATGTTATCTATTTTGATGTAATTACATATTGCAAGTCTTCTTTCTTTCTTTTTTTTTTTTTTTTTTGTGGCTGTTTCTTCTCTTAGGCTTGCTACTTTCTCACAGGTTCTGCTATGTATTTGAGCAAATGTTTATGTTTCATTGAGCATCTCAGTGTGTGTTACAGCCAGAGTTTCTTTCGAGATAATCCAGTATAGGGCTTCTCAATTTTGGCACTGTTGGTGTTTTGAGCTGGATAATTCTTTGTTGTGGGGAACATGTATTCTGGGGTGTTTAGAAGCACCCCTTGTTTCTCTCAGCCAGATGCCAATGGCAACACGTTGTTAGACAGACAAAAGTATCTCCAGATACTGTCGAATGTCCCATGGGAGGCAAAATCACCCCTGATTATAAACCATTAATTTGACATATCACATTGCAGAGACTTCCCTTATCTTCTAGAATGTTTTAAAATACTTATTTTAAACTTTCAGATGTAGGTTCCTCGGTTGTGAGTTTTATTATTTTGCCTATCACTGTCATGGTTACTTTTATTTTCATGTGTGGTTAATTTTAAACATGAGTCAACTCCTACATAAAAAGCACATCTGTGCCCTGGGTGTGAAATGACCTTATGGGGTAGTTTTGAGTTTCCTTCTAAAGAACCTTATGGGCTTCCTTAGTCTGAGCAATTTTTTTATTTCTTGGTTTGTGCTTAAAAGAAACAAAGTAGTGATTATTTGGTTCCTAACCCTACTACTCCCTTCCATGCTCCCCTTTCTCTCATGCTCTCCCCTTTCTAGCACCTCTAGCCACAGTTCACTGCCCCCCAAAACCCCTATCATACACACAATGGTATTTTGGCTGGCCTGGCTCAGCATGGGATCTGTAGTTTTCCTTTTGGTATTTTCTCTGAACATGCCAGATGCTACCACTGAGTAATGTGGATTTTGCTGCCAAACTCTACCTCCATTAGTACAGAGGGAAGAGAGCGAGCCAGTTCTCTTGCTGAGTGCTTGTGACTGGCAGAAAGCAGGCTTGGGTGTAATAGTTGGTAGATGGTTTTTAAAAATCATTACATAATTTTATTAATTTTTGGTGACATTGTTATATCATTGACGTTTATGAATTATAAAGCTAGATTACTGTTTTTAAAAATAGGGAACTAAACATTTAATGGCGTGACTAGAAAAAGAACTGCGGTGCAGGCACCCCCCTGCTCCCTTGCAGGGTATTTCAATAAATCCTCTTTTTCTGTTCCAAAAAACTCCAAACAAATGAAAAAAGAAAAAGAACCAGACACTATTGGTTAGGTTAAAGTACTGTATGTTTATAAAGGCAACATAGAATTAGGCTTTCCAGAACACATAAAATAAGTATTCAGTTTTCAGATTAAAAAAAAAAAAGAAACTCGTCTCTGAGGCAGTTTTTCTACTTTTATTGAGCAATCATTTAGTTAGTTTCATTGAGAAGACTTGATGCGAAAGGTATAGCTTAATAGTCTACTTTAAAATATTTTAAATTGAAAAAATTAAAAGTAAATGTAATTTTGTTACCTTCAGTCACTAAAGTACTCATTAAGATTTTCACTGATGGGATCTAGGAAAAAAATCTTCCTTTAAGAAATAGAGGAACGAGGGGCCTCCCTGGTGGTGCAAGTTTAAGCACTGCACTATGAAGCACTCTGCAGCTTCTGCAGCACGAGTTCAATCCCTGGCCAGCCAGGGAGCAACCCACATGGCGCAGCAGACCTCTCCTGACTCTCCCGCTGCTCCCTTCAGCAGTGTATTTCAGTCAGTCTGCCTGTTCTGCTCCCCACTCTGTCTCTGGTGAATCCTCTCACCCTCCACATCTCTGTCCTATACCCCAGCTCTTGTATGCATAAATAAATAAATCTTAAAAAAAAAAAAAAGAAATAGAGGAACGAATTCTCGTTGACAGCAAGAACTATTTAATATCCCAAATATCCCTTTTTGCTTTTACTGACAGGAAGCTCGGGAGCAAATTCGCAGTTCAGGCCTTTCTGGCCTGCATATTTGTATTGTACTCTCTAACCCTCTGTCTTGTTTTGATTGTCTAACCTAATTTACCCCCCTTGTTCTCATATAAAATTTTTCTACTGTGTGTTTATCATATGTAAGATGTTTAAAATCTTTTGTGTGCTGAGGTTGTATATTAATAAATGAAATAGATTCAGTGTTCCTTTCACTATGTATAGCTGGATAGATATAAATACACTTGTACACAAATAAATAGGTAGCAACACTTAGCAACTTACAGGTGGGTCATGTTTCTAATTATTTCTTGCTAAGATTAGCTTTTAACCTGAAATGTTCTCTGACATAAACAGACAAGGTACTCTTCCAGAACACGAGATTTTTAACATAAAGCATAGCTATGAAACTTTCAAGTAGATGGTGACTGTCATTTGCAACTTAAATTTTGAAAGAAAATGTTCGAGTTCCAATGGAAGAAGTTATCCACAGCACCTCCCCACCACTCCTATCTGGGTTCCGTCACAGGGACCCAGATTTCCTGATGCCTCTTTCCTTCCACTGACACCATCGGGAACTCCTGTGATGATTGTTGCCCTCAGACTGCCTCCTGAGAGGCAGGGACCTCTGGACTCAGGGTCTGATTTGGAGATCACCACTCAACAAGGCCTTTGTTTCACTCTGGTGGCCAGTCCTATGAGCATGCCTGACAAAGCTGTGAAAAGGTCCCTGGACTTTGGGAGAGGAAGGGACAGAAACCTCCTGTCATTTCTGATACCTCGCACAAGGTCCCTTTGCTAAGATCTGCATTTCTTCAAGGCTACCAGGGGAAAGGCCCTGAGTGGGAGTTAACCCCTCTGACATCTTTCTCTATCTAGTCAGCTGTTTAGTCATTTGGACATTTTCCTCCCCCGAGTTCACTCATTTACCACTTGATCTACCTAGTTATGATTTTCCCCTTACCATACTTTACATTTTGACCAATTCTGATAAAGCATGTGGGATTTTTTGGAGATAATTTGTATTTGGTTTCATTTCCTTTAAAATGTAGGTATTCTTTGTCTTGGTTGGTGAATTAGTTGCTTTGTCTGCTGATTCTCTCTGTCTGTAGATTTAATAGTAGGAACTTAACCTACTAATTTGGATATGAGACGAGCCTATCGTTTGGATTTTAGGCATTAGTTACTCTGATAAGAGGATTTTAAAAAGTACCCTTTTAACCACAGAACTGACACATTCTACTTTGGAAAGAATTCTAAAAGAAATGAAGACAGCCAGCAGCAATGAAATTGGTAGCCTCATCACCTTCTGTTGACTGGACTGGAGTTTTATTCCTGCAATTCCTGGGAATGACACTGCCCAGGATGTCTGCGGAGGTCATCCATCAGGTTGAAGAGGCACTTGATGAAGATGAGAAGGAGATGCTACTTTTTTTGTGCCGTGATGTTGCTACAGACGCAGCGCCACCGAATGTCAGGGACCTTCTGGATATTTTAAGTGAGAGGGGCAAACTATCTGTGGTGGACTTGGCCGAGCTTCTCTACAGAGTGAGACGTTTTGACTTGCTTAAGCGGATCTTGAAGATGGACAAAAAGGCAGTGGAGGCCCACCTGCTCAGACACCCCCATCTCATTTCGGACTACAGGTAATTCTGGTTTTAGTAATTCACAGGTAATTCTTGAGGCTAGACCAGTGGGAAGGAGTGAGATGGTCCAGACTTCTGAACAATAGAAATGAGCATAGGAAAGAAAAGCAGCACTTTTGCCTTCTCTATCCCCTGATCCACCTCCAATGTGATGTTACTTCCTTCCTTTGAACTCTGGATTCCAACTTCGTGCTTGCTTAAAATAACTGGATAGATCATAATAAAAGTAGAAGGATGGATGGTGTGTGCATGTGCAATGAACAGAAAAAGAGAGGGGTGACTAAGAGCTAGTAATTTTTGCCGGCCTTTGTGAGATCTGCAGTGGTCTTTGCTGTTCTGTGATGTCAAGCCCTGCAAATTTCGGTACTGAGAAAGGAAATAACAAGTCTGATAGTGATCTTCCTGAGGTCTTTGTAGAATTCTGTGATCCCTTCTGCATCCTTGTATGTCTTTCCCCTCTGAGGAAATAAATGGGGTAGACGCCCTCTCTTTGAGTTTTTTGTGCCCCTCACCCTGCTTGCCGGGATCCCAGACTGAACATCTATTAACGACTTTTAGGTTCCCTTTAGTTGAGAGAGAAATGGCTGCTGGAGTCCCCTTTAGTTCAGATAACAGAATAACACAGTCTTCTTCCTCCAGTATTCTCCTGGAGCACAAGCCACCCTCAGTCTTACTGAGGAAAGAAGAGAATTTGGAACCTTAAATTAGAGGTTCTTTTTCTCTACACCACAGCCTTTAGTTATATTGATAATGTCTATTTGGAGATGATGTGTATTGTTAAGAACTATATTAATGACAGTTAAAAGCAGTGTGGACCTAGGTAAGGGTTTGAAACTTGGGGTCTGTAGGCCTCAGAACCACCAGTTACAGGCCTCATACGTAGACTGAACTGATTACTAAACTTTGGTTGGGTCTTCATTATCCTGCTTGTAAAGCTAAGAGTAATAGTAACTGATTTCACAAGTTTGTTTGTTGAGGATCCATTGTGAAAATTTAATATGCAAAATATTTTTGAAAACTGAAGCACTCTACAAATACAAGGGATATTATTATTCTTGATCATCATCCACCTCTCTAACCAACCATCATATAAAGTCAGTCATCTTAAAACTTCTGGCAAGGCACTGACTGGATTTCAGGACTACGTTAGGGCACTCTGTCCACTTCCAGTCTCCTTGTGATGGTGAGTAGAGGCAGTTCCTCAGGGCCTCAGGGAAGAGGCTGGGCAGTGGGAATGGGGTTCTAGATTCACCTGTTCAGTGGGCTTTGTGGTGGGTTGACATAGGCCGTGTGTTTGATAAACAGTGGAGCAAAATGAATAAAAAATCTTCCATCCTCCAGAATCTGAGAGTCTAATTGGGAAATCAGCCTGCTGAACAGTGATGAAATGTCGAGAGTAATGCGAACCATGACTGGAGTCCCTGGAGTGCCCTGATAAAGCATGATGGTAGCTCCAACTGGGACAGAGGTGACTGAATCAGTAGGGGCTTTGTACCCAAAGATATTCACAGTCACAAACCGCAGGATGCCCTTTATCCTTTGAGTTAGAGAGGGGCCAGGATACCCCAGGTGTTACTGTGCTTTAGAATCTTCTGAATCAAAGTAGGGTCCTTGGACCAGCAGCATCAACATCTCCTGGGAACTTGCTAAACAGAGAAGATAAGATTACTTTGCATTCTATTTCTGATCTTTTTAGTCATTTAGGTTCTTCATTTCTTTCATTATAACTTCAGGGGAAGCTAGGGGATTCTTTAGGGACGTTTTCATTGTCTGAGTTGTTTTCGGAGCAGTTAATTGGAAAGAAAGGTAATGTCTCCTGTTGAAAATTGGGGAAAGGATGAGTTTCCTTAAGATCTCTTCCTGGGGCCTCCCCTGGTGGCGCAGTGGTTGAGCACTGGATTGCGAGGCTGCCCACAGCCTCTGCAGCGCCAGTTCGATCCCCGGCCACCGAGGGTCCCACAAAAAAAGAAAGAAAGAAAGAAAGGATTAAATAAAAAAAAAAAGAAAAGAAAAAAGATCTCTTCCTGTGGGTCCTCCCCGGTGGCCTAGCGGTTAAGTCTCAGCGCTCTCACCACCACAGCGTAGGTTTGATCTGCGGGGGAGCTAGCCCACATAGGGTGCAACATATCTCTCCGGTCTCTCCTGCTGCTCCCCTCAGCAGTGTATTTCAGTAAGTCTGCCCGTTCTGCTCCCCACTCTGTCTCTGGTGGGTCCTCTCACCCCCTATACCTCTGGCCTACACCCCAGTTCTTCTATGCAATAAATGAATCAATAAATCTCTTTAAAAAATATTTTTGTTCTTTCTGTCTTATGATGGGGGGGACATATTCAAATGGGGCAAGAACTAGTCTTTTCACTAATTATTAGCAGAGAGGAGGGCTCTTGGTGTTCTCACTAGGCCTGCTATCTGAAATTCCTGAAGAAACTTGTCTTGTTTACAGGGTGCTGATGACAGAAATTGGTGATAATTTGGATAAATCTGATGTGTCCTCATTAATTTTCCTCATGAGGGATTATATGGGCCGGGGCAAGACAGCCAAGGATAAGGTGAGTTTTTTTTTTCTTTCTTGGTTCATGTTTCCAAAAGTCTATCAGAAGTTGGGGGATGCTTCCTACTATATGGAGGGAGGGGAGCCTTTGAGCAAGGAGGTCCAACCTGGGGATCAAGGCAGGAAGTGAGAAGAGTACAGGTTTTTTCGTGTCATTGATGGGAAAAGAATTGGTTTATGAACTGAGAAGAAATAGGGTGATGTCTTCTGGTGTGGCCTTGGGTGTGTCTTTCCTCCTCATATTTATCCTTCATTTGTGTAAAATTCATAGACGTGGCTTATATTAATTTCCCTTCCTGGTTTGACAGATCCTCTGGGCAGGTTAGGAAGTCCCTTCTGCTGGTGCTGAGTGGAAAAAGTGCTAGTCCACTCTCACCTTGCTCTCCTGCTGCTACCTCTTTGTCCTTAGCTAATTCAAGGTCATGTGGAGCCATTAGGCTGCCCATGGGAAAGATTCTTATGACCTATCTATCTGAGGGGTGGCAAAAGCAGAGATTTGGGGTTGAAAATTAGGTAGGGGAGAGGATCTGAGGGATGCTACGATTGCTGGAAAAGGACCTAAATTCCAGCTGATTCTATACAACTGCAAAATGAGAAAGAAGGGCCTCCCCAGTGGCGCAGCGGTTGAGCCCTGGCTTGCGAAGCTGCCTGCAGCCTCTGCGGTACCGGTTCGATCCCTGGCCACAGGGCAAGGGTCCCACATGGCGCGCAGACCTCTCCTGCTGCCCGCTGCTCCCCTCAGCAGTGTACTTCGTCTCTCTGCCTGTTCTACTTTCCGCTCTAGCTCTGGTGAATTCTATCACCCTCCCATGCTTCTGACTGTACCCAGTGCTTGTATAAATCAATCAATCAATCAATCAATCAATCAATCTTTAAAAAAAAAGAGAAGGAAAATGAAATAGCAACTTTTTTTTTTGGTATCTTCTAATCAGCTATCTCCTGATTACTTATATAGATTTAATTATGATTCTTATTTAAGAAAATAAAGATAGCACTTCAGTAACCAGCTGTTACACAGAGGGGAAAATAAAAGCAAAGCCAAGCCGGCATCTGAACACAGTTCTTTCACATCCCTGGTGTAGGGTCAGGAATGACACAGGGCAGGTTTTCTAGGATCCCATGCAGACCAGGTAAAGGAGGAGTCAGAGTCCTCAGTGGCTTTTGCAGGTTTTTTATTGGGATTACCAGGCACACGGTAATCAGGGGCACTGAGGGGACCGGGAGGCTGGCAGGCCACCCAGCCCCCAGCAAATCCTCACTCTATCTGGGCTCTCCGGTGATCTCGGCTTCTCTTTTGGCTTCTCCTCGGCTTCTGCTGGCGTCCCCATGACGCCGCCCTTAAAAAGCCCAGTCTCAGCCCAGGTGAATCCCATCTACCTATGCCCACACCCTACTCCAGGTGCCCGACATCAGGCATGCATTCAGGACCACAAGGATCCATCATCTATCCTGATGGCGGGAGGGCAGAAAAGCCTGACATTTTTCCTTACCCTACACCTGGGTTCCAGGGTGAGTGAGTAGTTGAGTTGCCACCCAACCCCCTCAGTCAGGATGAGTTAGAATGTCCAGCATGAAAACTATTTTAGGAATTTCAAAACCACCATTGGGATTTTTTTTAGTAGAAACTACCCTCCAGCCATTTTCTCTCTTCCTTTTTTTAGGAAAGTCCTGAGAGTTTTTCAGTGTAACACCAGTCTGGCTTTTTTGAAAGAGAATGAGTGCAGGATGATTTTATTTTTAGGCCTGCTCTCCCACAGCACCGCTGATGACACAAAAGAGTTCACATGCTCTTCCCAACCTAGGCTCAGCTTGCCCACCAAAACTCATCACTGCCTCTTTTCTGAGTAAAATCCCAGAGTGTAATTTGCTGTTGGCCTTGGAGGAACTGTGACACAGGTTCAGTCACTAACTCCTTGTCATATTTTCTTACTGATATAAATCACATGGTCAGAGGTTTGCACTTGTGGCTTAGTAGTCAGCCTGCTAACATTTGTTTCTTTTTGGTGGGTCTCTTAGAGTTTCTTGGATCTTGTGATTGAAATGGAGAAACTGAACCTACTTGCTCCAGATCAATTGGACTTACTGGAAAAATGTTTAAAGAACATCCACAGAATAGACCTCAAGACAAAGATCCAGAATTACAAACAGTCTGGTAAGAAGAATATTGACCTCTCAGTGGCCTAAGAAAAGTACTCTGTGTATAGTAAGTCGGCTAGGTAAAGATTCATTTGTTGAATGGCTGGATGGAAGCCCCCCACTAGCCTATGCTAAGGGATTGTACCCTTATGCCCCAGATCTACTGACTTTATCATCCCACCCCCATGATGGTCATCTTAGCCCTTTGCAAAATGCCACCAAGGCAGATCTTAAAATTCTGTCTTCGAGAAAGAGTCTGCACCCCCACTTTCTGCACAGGGCACACAGTAGACATTCAGGGTTTTTGCATCTATGCCGAACTCTGCTGGCTTGTTCCAGTGTTTGGCCTTCCCGCCACCCAACTCTGAGTTGGAGCTTTTACGGGGGTCCCATTACTGCCATGCATGTGTCCTGAGTGTCACAAAACCTCATGGAAAAGACCTTCTTTCCAGCTGATACCCCTTCCAAAGTGGATAGACTCCATATTGGCCTTTCTCAGGCCACACACCCCTTTGTCTTCTAGACCTGGCTCTATTAGCAGTCCACTGCCACCAAAGAGTCACCGCTGAAGGGCTTGGCTGTGATCCAGTGATCTAAAGACACCTCTCCCTACCCTCTTGAGTGACTAATGAAAGATCAAGAATAGGAGTAGCATTTTTAGCCCATTAATCATGTTGATGGAAGAGTCAGCTGATTTGATAATATTTAATTTAGTAAGCTGGCTGGGAAGTTTTAGGGTATTTTGAAAGATAGTGATTGACCTTGAACTGAGACATTGTTGAAGATTCGTTTGATGTTAATTTGTAAATCTTAACTCAGTACCTCGCTTCTGCTTCTAGCTCAAAAAACGGAAAACAGTTATATAAATGCTCTCCAGGCACCTGTCCCAAACTTGAATCTTAAGGATCCTTCATATAACTTAAGGGTGAGTCTGGAGCAAATATCTGGAATCCCAGCATGAAACAGTCTCAGAACTTTGATAAAAAGATATGTATTATCACAGCAGCATGTACTTTATTTATTATCTGGAAAACAATGTGATAGAAATGTACATTTGTTCAAAAATATGTATAAATTATGATTATAAAGCAAATTATGATTATAAAGCAAATACATCTAAAAAATACTGTAAAATATTTAAAAATAAATATTCTCAGATTTACCTTTCTGTGCACTTGCTTTTTTTTTTTTTTAAAGAGGCATGTATTTTTATTTATTTATTTGTTTGTTTGTTTGCTTTATACATGCACTGGGTACAGTCAGAAGCGTGGGAGGGTGAGAGAATTCACCAGAGCCAGAGCGGGGAGCAGAGCAGGCAGAAGGACCGAAGTACACTGCTGAGGGGAGCAGTGGGAGGCAGGAGAGGTCTGCGCGCCATGTGGGACCCTCCTCCAGGGGCCGGGGAGCAGCCGGGGATCAAACCGGTGCCGCAGCGGGCAGCTTCGCAACCCAGCGCTCAACCGCTGCGCCACCGAGGAGGCCCTGCACTTGCTTTTTATTGAGTTAATTTTAATGATTTTAGTACAAATGTCTTTGTTACTGATTGATTTGTCTGCATAAATGTAACAGTCACTTTGGTTGTTGTGTGGATGGTACAAGGTATCATCAAATTGTTCCTGGGTTAATTTTTATGTTGAGAAATTAATCTTCTTGTGATCTCAACCTCTGCCCCATAAAAAGGTATGTGGAATTGGTAGTGAGGACTTAGACCACAATGCAATTTCAGGGTTAAATTATAAATGCTTTCATAAAAGCATGTGATGATAACATTAACTACCCCTGTAACAGAGAATAATTTCATGGAGATTATGAGCCATAAAAGATGCCACTGAGGGGCCTCCCTGGTGGCACAAGGGGTTAAGACGCAGACTCTGCATGATGAGTTCAATCCCCAGCCAGGGAGCTACCCACATGGTGCAGCAGACCTCTCCTGACTTGCCCGCTGCTCCCCTCAGCAGTGTATTTCAGTCAATCTGCCTGTTCTGTGTCTCACTCTGTCTCTGGTGAATCCTCTCACCGCCCACACCTCTGGCCTGTACCCATATATGTATGCATAAATCAATAAATCTTTAGGAAAAAAAAGATGCCACTGAGAACAGAATTTCAGACCTACAATGAATGGTAATGATTATACTATCTTACCCACGCTGAACAAATGAGAAAACATTAAATATTGTCCACCTCAACTACCCCCAGAACTGGACCCCGTCCCTGCTCCTTTTTCTAACCAGGGTATATTTAATAAACTGCATTTGAGTCCTGCCATACTTGGATAGTGCTGTCATTTTTCCAAGAATCAAATATGCTTTCTATATTACCAAATTATGAGACAAAATTGATTAGGATTTAGATCCAGATTTTCTGAGCTTTCTGTGATATTATCGTCTAATATAAGCTTTATTGTTCCTTTTAGTAAAAGCCTGTCATAATTTTACTATTTATTGCTTTACATTTTGTTAATGTAAGTAATTGTATTCAATGTCAGTGTAGCCTGTTAGGAAACCCATATGATCTGTACATAAATTTATCCTTATATTCTCTGTATTACTCTGTGACTCTGGTCATTCATTCATTTAGTAAGCAGGCATTGTAGCATATGAATTCAGTGAATTTCTCATAAGATTTAGGAGCCGAACACCTGAATGTTCGCTCATACAAGGCCGCAAAAGCAAAATTACAGTGACAAATGACAGATGACACCAACATATTATAGAATAAATTGTATGACATTGCAATATAGTACTTTTAAAATATAACTTTGATTTGATGTTCTATCTCTTTAATAGTATGTAAATGTCAATGCACATCCCTTTGGGGTTCAAATTTAATATCGGCTTCTAACTGATTCATAGGTGATTAGTGATTAAAGCAACGTACATGTTTTTTCTTGAATTGAAACACACAGACTTATATACAGACACAGTTTAATGAATAGTGTACTTCTCTTTTTTGGCTAGGATAGCCTCAGAGGAGAGCTGTCATTTGAGAGCTGAGCATATCAGTTGGTTGACAGTATGTGGTGTGTGTAACCTTACACAAGACCTGTCATCTGAGAAGAGAAAGGGTTAGTTCAGTCTTTCATTCTTTGATTAATCCCACTCTAGCCCTCAGAAGCGGTAGCTGATTACTAAGAATCCAACCCACATGTGGCTATATTAGCCAGGCAATTACAAAAAACAATAACTGACATTTTTTAAGCACTTCTGTGTGCTAGGCACTGACCTGAGTACCTTATGTACATTTAATCATGGAAAATTTATAAGATAGGTACAATTATTATCCTTGTTGTAAAAATAAAGCAGCAGACATATCGAGGTTACATAATTTGTTCAAGGTTATATTACTAGTAAGTGGCAGAATCAGGATTCATAGCCCAGGTTATCTGGACTAGAACTTCCATTCTTGACCTTACCATATGTTACCTCTGTGTTAAAGATCAGGTTGAATGTGGATTGCTTATTCCAATAGCTTGTCTTGCTTGGAGTTTTTATAGCAACTCTGCTATACCACAACATCTGATTTTACCAAGCTGCTTGAAACATTCAAATATACTAGTTCAGCATGTTTATCTGTTCATGTATTTTCACTTTGAAAGAGTCACCTTGTTTTTTGACAATGGAATGTGGGATTTATGGACTTAGTGGCTTCTGCTGTTCTTATTTATATCATTTAACTATGAATGTGATATTTTTATTTTTTCCTCAATCTCATTGAGATATTTAAAGAGGTGTAATATAATGTGCCTCTGAAAAAACTAACAGAGAGTGTGGCCTTATTTTTTATATTTGAAGCTCCAGAATGGGAGAAGTAGAGAACAAAGACTCATTGTGGAACAACTTCAAAGTAAGACTACTTTTCTTTGTGTTCATTCTTTATAAATTCGATAGTTCAGGTACAAAATACTGCAGTTTTAGAGCTGACCATTTCCTTTATCTACACATTCTAATTCAGTTCTCAAAAGAAAAACCAATTAAAACTGAAAAAAACATATTCACTGGCATTTTTAGTTATCTGTGGAATTAGCTTATTTGAATTTAAATGCCTCTTACTCCATCAACTTCATCATCTTGGCTATGTTTTTAAGAGATGTGACATTTATACCTGAAATGAAATTATATTAATCTAGGCATGCCAATGAGCTATGTTAAACTAGCAGGAATAAGTAAGGCTAATACAATCTTGTTTTATAGCCCATTTAATGAATCTGAATACTCTATAGATGATATCCTCTCATCCCCTAAGATGAAAAAAAGTACAACAAAAAACTAGTCATTTCAACACATATGATCTCTTCACTTAAAAATCAGCATTTGATCCCCTAACACTTTTTTTCTAAGAGCGTTTCTTTTGCTTCTCTTGAGTCCTTGAAGTGAGGGTTGAGACTTGGTCTCGCACTGCAGCGCAGGTGATTGTGCATCAGAACTCCAGAAGGCAAGGCTTGGTATGTAAGTAAGGAGGGCTCCTTCTTACCTGATAGGGTTGGAATTTGTCCTGTGTGCAGTGAGGACGGTGAACACTGTAAGCAGGACAGTGGCCTAACGAAGCCTTCTTTGTGCAGCAGACCCCTTGCCAAAATGTCATGACTTGGCCTACGTGCTCTCCATGTCTCAGTCCTGAAAACTGAGAGACATTTTTCCCAAATTAAGCAGATGGTGCAGCTCGCAGCTGCCATCCTCCTTAACATTTAGTTCTCCAGACAAAGCCAGTGATCAGGGAGTTAATTCCTAAAGTGACAGCATGTGTCTTAAAACCCTGGTGAGGTGGTCAAGATTAGCATTCTGAAAGCTACTTAAGAGGAACATGGGGGAGGAGGGGAAGAGGAACATAGGAGATCTGGTAGAAATGGGAAGGAGCTAGAAACAATCTGTGTTCTTTCCATTGCTCTCTCTGATGGCAGGTTTATCCTGAATCTTAGTTACACAAGTAAGATAAGTGAGGCTTAGAGGTTAAAAAATCCCCCTGACTTTTGGAAGGAACATGCCTAAGATCACAGAGCTTGTCAGTGATAGTGTTAGGTTTTAACCAACATTTTATGGCTTGGATACTGTTGGTTTTCCTTAGAAAACTGTTGGTGATCCTTAGAGCTACTTACTGGCTTTTGCTTAAAGTTGGTTTACTTACTAATAACAGAAAGATGCATTCTGATAACTTGGCCTAAGTCCAAGAAGTTTAAAACAGTCAAACCAAGTATTCATATAAGTTTGGACTTGCAAATAAATTTCAACTGAATGAGGATGATGACAACCACAACTTACTAAGCCCTTACAAAATACCTTGTAGAAATAGGCATAGCACATAGATTACTTTGTGTTTTTCTTATTCTGTTACCCCATGATTGCTAAAATACAAGTAAATAGTCTCTTAATTCCAAATGTCAGTGATAGCCACCATTTTATATACCTCAGCCCTTATTTTTAAGCATATACATGTGTAAGTATATGCTTCTAGCTTCTTTCTATTTTGGGGATGTTACAAGCATTCAGTAGATATCCTTGATGTTTTTGCTCACTTGCTCTATTATCTCCTTAGATAAACTTCTAGAAGCAGAATGTTGATTTAAAGCATAATGCCAGTTTTAAGACAGTTTCAAGTTATACAACATTAGAATTTGAAAGTTCTCATTTTCCCCAAACCTTACCAATACCAGCATTATTTTTCAGTTGCCCACTGGGTTCTACTGGGCTGGCAAATAGACAAACATCAGACAGAATGATAAGAGAAAAAGCCACCTAGAAGTTAATAAGAACATCTATACCTCCTGTACATGTGGGAAAGACCCAGCATGATTGAGTAACTCACCCATTAGGCTATAGACACGATTTTACATTGGAAAGATGGGGGGTTGGGAGAAGGGGTCATCAGGGTGCTTACTGGGGGGAAAACAAAGGTATTTGCTTCTGATTTCTCCACTGAAAAGAGATAGTGGGATTAGGGCTTCTTGAAATAGATACTTAGAGAGATGTTTCAATATTGACTTCAAAAGCAATCTCCACTCAGCCTTCAGCGATCCTCCCTAAAATCAAACTTCTGCCAAAAAGACACATATTTTGGGGTAGCAAATTTTTGCACCCCTATGGTAGATATTGGTATATTCATCTTTGAGATTAAAAAAATCCCCTTGATACTTCTGGAAGGAACTTGCCCAAGACCACAGAGCTCATTAGTGCTAGTGCTAGGTTTTAACCAACAATTTTATGGCTTACAAACTGTTGGTTTTTCCACCTCCCTGGGTTGGCAAACTCATTTTTATCTCACAAAATTGTCTTTAGGCTTATCTGTATTTGCAAGACTCACTGTACTACCCATCTTGCTCTTGACATTTTATTTTATGATCTCCCAATATCACTCGACTAAGAAAACATGGCCATCTGTTCCTGAAGGGGAAAATTCATGTAAACATTCTCTTCTCTGTGTCTAAGGCATTATCCAGTTGCCGCAAAGCTATTGGTAGTGTTGTGGGTGAAGTGGGAGGATTCTCCCTATCAGGCTAAAATCTTATCAGTCACGTGGTCCTCATCTGGAGTTCTGAGGGGCAAAGGAGAGTCTTCTTTCAGTTGCAATAAATTTCAACTGAATGAGGATGATGATAACCACAACTTACTAAGTAGTTTTTCTATATAACCCCATTTAGCATGAGAACTAGTGTTTTATTATCAGTTAGATTCTATTAGTATGAGATGGGAAACTTGGGAGCTGAGTAAAATAAGAGATAGTTGAAGGAAACAGCAGAAGTGAACCATTGTGATATAAAGAAACTCGGCCAGCATGAGTGAACTTAGTTCTTCAGCTTTGTAAATGATTTATCTGTCCTCTCCTCTCCCCTCCAGGAGAACCAGTGAAGAAATCTATTCAGGAATCAGGAGCATTTCTGTCTCAGGTGCCTCAGGTATAGAATAATTGATCTGATTTGCATTGTATTTTATTTATGTATGGAGAACACTGATGTTTAAAAATGCCTGTCCATTAAGAATCCTCTGTGACAAGAGCGTACTGAGCAGGCTCTTCCCCTGAGAGCTCTTCAACAGCCTTGGACATAGCAGAGAGGATTGCAGTAGTGAACTTTGGAGTGCATGGGAATTCCAGAGTGGCATTCTTAGGGAGTGATTGCTGACCACACAAATGGGCAGTGACAATGAACCTTGCCTTTTTTTGGATTGCTGCCCCTCTTTTCTGTAAAGAAAGGCAATAGACAGTCTCCTTCTGAACTGGGGTAGAAAGATATGGCTTGTGCCACCTCAGGTTACTGTGGTAACCATTTTTTTCTCCCTGTTTCAAATTATCATTCTGTAAAACTAAGGCATGTGTAGGAGACTAAAATTTTAATTAAAATGAATAGAAACTGAAAAAGCTTATTTGTCTTAAGCACATCACCATAATGGAGGAAAAATGTGTTACTAAAGGGAAGTCAGCCTTGATGTTATCAGGTTGTGTCTATTGAATGACTCACTTCTCAAAGAGATGTTTCAGAAAATCTAAAAGAACAGATGACATTTGGGTGGGAGCTTGCCGAAATAACAGCATCCAGAGTCTTTAACAATCCCTGCTTTTCTTTCTAGAATATACCAGAGGAGAGATACAGGATGCAGAGCAATCCCCTAGGCATCTGCCTTATCATCGACTGCATTGGCAATGACACAGGTTGGTGTGAATGACCCCACAGTGAGATCCTGGCACAAGCAAGCTCTTCATGAGTGATCTACATAGCTGCTGTAACAAACTACTGCAGGAATGTGTGGTTTATCACAATCAGGAAATAGTTTCTTGCTCATATCACAGTGTAGTGTGGATTTTTGTCCCATGTCGTCACTCGGTGACTTCATTGTCTGAGGCCTTGCAATATTCTGCAGGATCCTCTGTGTCAGACTAGTGGGTGAGAGAAATGCATGGAGAAAAGCACACAAGAGATTTTGGGGACCTGCCCTAAAAGTGCAGTTCTTCTCTACCCATCTTTCAATAGTCAGAACTCACTACTGCAGTCCCACCTGCTGCAGTGGACCAGCAACTTAGTCTGGCTGTGTCTGTCCTGCCTGTGCCGACATTGTTGGGATCTGAATCTGTTTTTCCTGTCTATTGTTGGATGTCTGACTCAAACTGAATTAATCACTGGTGGTGCATCAAAAGAGAATGAGAAGAACCTAAGTCAGTGGAATGACATTATG
This sequence comes from Talpa occidentalis, assembly GCF_014898055.3. Lineage (NCBI taxonomy): Eukaryota > Metazoa > Chordata > Mammalia > Eulipotyphla > Talpidae > Talpa > Talpa occidentalis. The sequence continues at coordinate 123,936,773 of NW_023603184.1, forward strand.
TTTAATTATTTATCTCTCTATTTTTTTTAAAAAAGGATTTTTTAAAAGGTTATTTCCCCAGCTTTCCAACTCAACATTCTCTTAGAATGAGTCAGAAGTATCTTTTAGACTCATTTGAAATGTTACCATGGTGGTTTATGGGAAGAGAATTTAAGAGAGGTCAAATTAGCAAATATTAGACTGAATTTCCTAGGATTTCAGATATGACCTCACTTTCTCATGTCCTATTTTTGGTTAGATGTGAGAAATGTCTCCTCAGCTATAGATAAGTGTTCCTTCTTTTTTAGTCAGGAGTATACTGTTTTGTGTTGGTCTCAGCCTATTTATATATCAAGACTGGCCCTTAGACTTCTTATTATGATTGCAAAATACCCTTCAGCAAAAAACATCAGGAGAGACACTAGGACCTGTCCCTTCAGTTAGGCACAAGAAGGGAGCAAACAATCAGGGTACTTTGAAAAAATAGAGGTTTATCACTTAGGTTATGGTGGCAGGCTGAGGGGCACCCAGGGCCCCTGAGCCTATCTGCTTTAAATGGGTTCTGCTATCCTCAATATAAAGACAGACATACTCTTAATGTGTAAGACTTTCAGTAGAAAAGAAGTTTAATACAATTAGCGTGCAATAGAGACAAGAGAAAGAATATAGTTAAAATAGTTTTCCCATGAGACACCCAAAGTTACCCATTCCCTTGTGGGTAAATGCCCAACCAAACAGGGTTGGCCCAAAGCAGGGCCATTGAGGCCCAAAAGCTTGGCAATAGTCTAAGGCACCTTTTGGTGGGGACCCATAGGAGAGAGGCAGAAAGGGCCAGGCAAGTCTGGAAGAAAAGGAGCAAAATCAAAATACAAGTCAAGATAAAGGCTGCCATTGTCAGTCTCCCTTACGGTCTCTCACCTACATCTCTTCAAGGGTCTCCTTCTGTGTTCCCCAATTTCAAGGCTGAGCAGCAAGCGCGACTTTTTCACATGTTTCTGCTCCACCTCCCTCCTCCAAATCTAGTCTTCTTGCTGTTCAGTTCCACCCTTCCTTGGGAGGAGCCTCCCCTTTTTAAGGATATCACACTGTTAAAATGACAAGACCTGGAAATTGCACAGCACACATGTGCAATAGTGGGTCATAGTGAGGTTGTAGGGAGAGAGAGAGAAATGAATGGAGAGAAGAGGGAGGGAGAAAGAAAAAGGGAGAGGGAGGGGTGCTCTGGGGTTCTATTTTTATTGGGACTGAGGGTGGGGGTGAGTCTTAGGGTTTCATGGGATCATTCTTTATTGGTGAATAAAAAATCATAAGAACTGAAATTTAAAGTGCAAGAAGAGAGACAAAGAAGGAAAAAGAAACAAAACAAGTCAGTCTCAGTTGACCAGTTCCCCAAAACAATCAATATGTATAAAACAAGCCCGACTGGGCAGAGGCAGGCTGATCTTGTGTTTGAGTTGGCTCTGTGAAGCAGATGCCCCTTTGATATGGCAGTCTGGGGCAATCAAAGCTTAAATTAGGCACTTGCTTTACTTTCAACTCTGTGAACTTACACGTGCCTATATAAAAATGAAAAAAATTTTTTCAATGGGTAACTTCCTGCTTTAAAAGAGGTTGTGTAATTACTCTCTATTTCCGGTTATAATCAATTCTGTTTCATTCATCACTATAAGGTTTCAACTGCAGGTGGTGCAGGATGTAATCTGCTGTAAGACGAGAAGCATGAGCATAATCCCATGACCTGTGAACTTGTGCCTGAAATGCAGTGTCTGCTTGCTTCCCTTGCTGACTTGTGTGCCTCTTACAGGCAGGGATGCAACATATATTGGTATTTTTCTGCCTTGTAGGAGCATGGTCAGAGTTGGACTCTAGACCATGAGGGTATGGGTGTGAATCACGGCTCTGCCACGTCCTCGATTATGGCTTGGGGTAGTTTCCTAGCCTCTCTCTGTGACTCAGCTTCTCTTCTATAAAACGGGTTATTATGAAAATGGGGACCTGTTTCATAGGATAATTGGAAGGAGTGATTCCATACTTGTAAAGGACTTAGAACAGTGCCTGGCACACTGTAAAGCACATACTAAATGCCAACTAGTATTATTATTATTTTTTACATTTTCTTTCATTTCATTTTTGTTTTTCATTTCATTTTATTTGTAACCCCCTAAGCAAGGACTCACCAGGGCTTGATACATGGGGCTCTGATCCCAGACAAGTGAGGGGCCAGAGAACTGGGCACCTGAGACCTATGCTGGGTGCAAGGGTGATGGGCAGCCTGTGTCTAACTGGAATGAAGGGGATAACCTGAGACATGTAACTACTGGGGAGATACCCAGGTGGAAAAATGGGTGGGCCACACCTTCCAGCCCTCAGTCTGAATGTGCTTGACAGAGAAGGAAACGCAATACAAAAGTCAGGGTGAGGAAGGACAGGTGAGGCAAAACCTGCTAGGAGAGGATGATGGGGAGGGTAGGACTGGAGGTGCACCGGACCTTCAGCCATGAACAGGTATAGGGCTTGGTGCATTGGTATACCTACCTCCTTGGCTCAGGCATTTCCTGCTTCTAGAAACAAAACAAATAACTGGGCTTGTGGTCACTTATATATTTCCCTGGCTCAGGTGACTGATTGACAGGTAAGAAATGAGACAGAGCCCTTTTACTCTCATTGTGTGGTGGATTCATGGGCAGAGGGTCCTGAATTCACTCTTACATCAGACTGAGACTGAGCAGCAGAACAATGTTAATCACTTTGAAGTGGAAGACATCATCTGGTCATCTCACACCCTCCCTCCAGGCCTTCTTTATTTTCCAACTCCCCTTTTGGTAGTTTTCACCAGGAACCCTGCTTTGCTGGATCACAGTCTATTTTTTTTTAAGATTTATTTTTTATTTATTTATGTATAATAGAACTGGGGTGTAGGCCAGAGGTGTGGGGGGTGTTGGTGGTGAGAGGATTCACCAGAGACAGAGTGGGGAGCAGAACAGGCAGATCTACTGGAATACACTGCTGAGGGGAGCAGCGGAGACAGGAGAGATCTGCTGTACCATGTGGGTCAGCTCCCTGGCTGGGGCTCGAACTGCTGCAGCGGCTGCGGATAGCTTCATAGTGCTGAAACTTAACCCCTGCGCCATTAGGGAGGTCCCAGATGATGCCCTTAATTATGTGTACACTTCATTTCTTCATTTCATCTGAGCAGCGTGAGGCATCTTATGAATACTTACGTGGGGTAAGGCATCTTATGCTTACATGGGGTTTCCTCTAGACAGAGGAAGTTAACTGCCTAGTTAATTTTGTCATTTGGTTATGTTGAACATTTGGGTGGAGTGGGATGATAAATATTATTGCTGACTGAAACAAGGGCTGTGAAAGAAACTAACAGTAATATAAGACTAACTTATGCTTTGTAAAATTTATTAAAAATCCACTGTATATATAGCAGGTTCTTTCATAAATCCTTTACATGAATTCTCACTTAATCTTCATAAATAATTATGTACATAAATAGTTGCACACTACTATCCCCGTTTTTTTTAATTTATCCCCATTTTTAAAGAAGATTTATTTATTTATGCATACAAGAACTGGGGTACAGTCCAGACAGAAGTGTGTGTGTGAGAGGATTCACCAGAGACAGAGTGGGGAACACAAAAAGCAGATCTACTGAAATACACTGCTGAGGGGAGCAGCGGGCGAGTCAGGAGAGGTCTGCTGCGCCATGTGGGTATCTCCCTGGCTGGGGATCGAACTTGTGCTGCAGTGGCTGGGGATAGCTGCATCTCAACCTCTGTGCCACCACGGAGGCCCTACTATCCCCATTTTCAAGGTGAATAAGCAGAACCCAGTGAACTTCCAGTAACTGTTTTCTAGTTCCTGATAGAGCTGGGATTTTTAAGCTTGACTCCAAAGCCTCTGTCTTGAGCTATTTTGCTGTATTGGAAGTTCTGTGAGGGCAGGAAACTTGCCCATCTCTTTTAATATATGCCTGGCATATGGTCCTATCAGAACAGTGCCTGGCATATCAAAGTTCAATAAATATTTGTTGGGTGAATGAATGAAGGACTAAGCTCTGCTGGTCTCAGTGTGTTTCTAAAACTGTTCCTTTGTATCTGTACAATCTGGCAGACTCTCATACCTACCTTCACCTGTCCTTAAAAAAATCAGACTTTTGTCCAAAGAGTGTGCAAGTCCCCCAAACATTTCTAGAGTTCTTTCTTTACCCAGTAAATGTTTTCTGAGCACTGGCTATATAAGTTAGGTGTGCTTGGCCCTGTGTGAAGCACATGTGGTTGGCAAGGGGAGTCTGGGCTCAGAGCCCTGCTGTGAACAAGATAAAGGTGGATTTTTGTTTTTGAAAGAATCCTTACAGAGCTCAGTAACCTATTCTGGAACAGGCATAGAGGCTTAAGAATTTGGGGTTAATTCTATCCCTGTACCTATATTACCAGGATACTTATTACAGCTTATTGATTTACTTATTGGAGCTCTATAATTTACTTTAATGCTTCATAGGGTAAGCTTATTATTCCTATTTTTCAGATTTCTCCTGAAAATTATCCACAAACCACTGATTGTTAAAAGATTATATTTTTTTTTTTTTTTTTTTTGTACTTTATATTTATTTATTTATTTATTTATTTTTTTATTTATTTTTTTTTTTTAAATATTAAATTTTATTTTTATATTCCCCATACAATTGCAAACGCCCCATTCTGACCCAATCCTTCCCCTCCCGCCCCCCACCCCCAAAAGTGTCTCTGGTTCATAGTTTTTTTGTTGATTTTGATTTTCACTTTCTTATATTCATTTTCCTGGTCCCTTATTTAAGTTTTCTAGATTCCTGCTATGAGTGAGACCATCCGGTATTTTTCTTTTTCTTTTTGGCTTATTTCGCTGAGCATGATCCCTTCCAGTGCCATCCATGTTGCTGCAAATTGCATGTGTTTATCTTTTTTGAATGCTGAGTAATATTCCATGGTATATATGTACCACATCTTCTTGATCCAGTCATCTATTTTTGGGCATTTGGGTTGTTTCCAAAGCTTAGCTATTGTAAACAGTGCTGCTATAAACATAGGAGTGCAGGTGCTCTTTGGAATTGATGTTTCTGTGTCCTTTGGGTAAATACCTAGGAGTGGAATTGCTGGATCATATGGAAGCTCTATGTTTAGTAGGTCCAGAAATCTCCACACAGCTCTCCATAGTGGTTGGACCAGTTTGCACTCCCACCAACAGTGCACAAGAGTTCCTTTTTCTCCACATCCTCGCCAACATTTGTTGTTGCTAGTTTTTTTAATATGTGCCATTCTCACTGGTGTGAGATGGTATCTCATGGTAGTTTTGATTTGCATTTCCCTGATTACAAGTGATGTTGAACATTTTTTCATATGTCTGTTGGCCATTTGCATTTCCTCTTCAGAGAAGTTTAAAAGATTATATTTTTTATGTAATATTTATTCTCAACCAGCAGTAAGTCTTCACATTTATTCAAGATTTCTTTACTTGAAAAGACTACTTATTTGATGACTTTATGTAAATTTTTAATTTTTCCCCATAGATCATTAACATTTATTGCTATTTTCCTAGATTGTGTGTTTGTATGATGGAGTTGTGTGTGAAGTGAATATTTCTGTAGTTAATGGATATTTTCTGTTCTATCATTTTGTTCCATTTACTGCTATTGTTAGTGGCTGGGTATTTTAAATAAATTGTTTGTTTGTTTTTCTTTAAAAAAAAAGAATTTGGGGTTAAATAATGTCAGCTTGGTAGAATTAAGAAGTCAGTCATTAGGGTTGTGCTGTTTGTCAGTAACCTAACAATGCCTTTGTCAGCCCATGTTCTCAGGACCTGGCAAAGCACTGGACCTTTGATCTTGTTAGGGATGGAAAAGGAAATGTCTCACATCCCAGACAGATGGACCCGGAGACTTAACCTAAAGCACTGCATAATTTTAGGCTCCTCAATAAAAAATAATTTGCCCATTTCTTGCTTGCTTTTGTGGAAAAGTTTGAAAAAATTTCCATACTTTTTAACCATACTAAGACTTAAATTTTTCTAGCAGAAACTGCAAATTTTCTGGAACAGAATAGTTAATACAAAAGGAATTACTAGTAATCATTTATGGTTTCAAAAATGGTTTATCATCTCAAGTGTATATTAAACCCTCTTGATGAGTCTGTCTCAACAAATGAAAAGTCAGATTTATAGCAGATTGTCCCCCCAGCCCACGTCCTCACTCACGCATTCTTAATTCTTCACCTCTTTCTCCTATCTGGTGACCTTTCTTTTGTCCTGTTTTGGGGACCCCAGCTTAAATTATACCTTTCCCAAAGTCTCATCTCCAGGTGTCTGGGAACACACCCACCTGCCCTTCTCCTACCACCTGTCTTGCCTCTGGTTCGCTGTACTGGGCGATATGTCTATCACTGTTTCATGCACATTTACAAACTTTGCTTCCCCAACAAGATAATAAGCTCCTTGAAGGACAGGAATATATACTGCATCTGTATTCCCTTGTTACAGTGTTTCTATAACACAGGAAGGGGAACATTGCAAAACATGGATTTTAGGGTCAAATAAATTCTAGAAATGCTGAATAATTTGTTCCTCTTTCAGACAGTTGCACTGCATGTTGGTCTTAAGTCTCTGAGGAAATCTATTTTTGTCTTGTCCACTTTACATTTCCTATTCATGTTTGACCTCAGAAATCCCCTTTCCCAAGAATATCCTGTCAGACTGCTGTTCCACTTGTGTGTGCGCTCTGGGAACTAGAGCTGGGCTTATCAAAGGCCTTCAGTGGTGACTGTAAATGGGCTGATGAAGCCTCCCTTCTGTCATATGTATTCCACATATTTACTCCCCTTCCCCCTTTCATAGGCAGTGATAAATGTGCACTAGCAACGGGGAGCACTGACTCTAGTTCTTCATGAATTTTCTTGTGCTGACTGCTAGCCCAGAAGAACACCCCTCTCATTTGGGGATGTTGATTTTTAAAAGAACAGCTGACGTTTACAGAGCTCGGTCTGGGATGGGAGTGGGGTTTCCAAGGTAGGTAAAGGAGAAGTGCAGTTCATTGCAGGCTTATTTTCTTAACTGCAGACTTCTGCAGTTCATTGCAGGCTTATTTTCTTAACTCAGCACCCAAGTTTTTCTTTCCCAGTTTGCGGGAAAGGACAAGACAATGACTGATACACATGACACGGAATTTGCCTTCTTTGAGCCCATTTTAGTTACTGAGATAGAATCCTCCTTCTGGATTCTAAGGAGATGGACGCCATGAGAGAGGCACACTGCAGGCTCGGTGATGTGAGGCTTGAAGTGGCCGCCATTGTTTTCTTTAAAATTCTCATCTTATATTTGAAGAAGTGCTCATCGTTTGCAAAGCATCTTTACAATCTCACTAGATCCTGTCAGAAGTTCAGAAATAGCAGAAGCAAAAATAATGTCATTGAAGTAGTAGTAATAAGTTAAAGCTTGTTGTGCACATACTTAAACAGTTCTTGAACCCAGAGCATTTAAACCAAGTGTTACTGGGCAGAGGTGAGGGTCACCTCAGAACCCCCAAATCTGCATGCTCTAAATAGGTTTTGCCGTCTGCTGCATCAAGACAAAACATCACTCTGGTATGTTAAGACTTTAATGGAAAGGAACTTTAATACAATTAGTGTATTAAATATTATACTAATTGGCTTAATAAATAAAGAGAAGAGAAAGAAGAAAGTTTTTAAATCAGGCACCCAAAGTTACCCATGCCCTCATGAGTAGCTGCCCAGCCAAACAGGGTAGGCCCAAAGCAGGGTCACTGAGGCCCGAAAACTTGCCACAAGCCTAAGGTACCTTCTGATGGGGGCCCACAGGAAAGAGGCAGAAGTGCCCAGGACATCTGGAATGAAAGGAGCAACATCAATATCAAGATAAAGGCTGCCATTGTTAACCTCCCCATAGGTATCTCACTCATGCCTGTTTCAAGTATTTCATTACATGTTCCCCAAGTCCCTGGTACAAGTCCAAGGCCAAGAAGCAAGCACAGCTTCTTCACATGTCTCTCTGCTCCATGTGCCTCCTCCAGGTCTCCTGGCTCTCCATCCTGGTTCCTTCTCCCATTGTCCTGTCCTGTCCAGCTTCTCCTCTTCCCTGCTCAGCTCCACCCTTCCCTGGGTGGAGCAGGGAACCCGGAATCTCCTCTTTGCTTGGGGACCACCCAGATATGCAAGCATGGAGTGAGGCTTAGACATGCATTGTTATCAAGCAATTTATAGAGTGAGGAGCCAGAGACTGTCTCTGAAACTCTTATTGAATAAATGATAGGGAATTGGTCAGTGGTTACCACCTGTTAATTATAGGGAACAGTTTCAAGCTTTGCTTATGATTTTCAGAGGCATAAGCAAGAAGCCAGCCAGTCAGCTTAGTCTCATTTTTCTTGCAAAATAAGCTAAATTAAGCTTGGCTTGTATGACCAAACTGTGTCCAAGGTATTTTATTTTATTTTATTTTAACATTTTTTTTATTTTTATATCCCCATACAATTGCAACCCCCTTATTTTGACCCCAGTCATGTCCAAGGTATTTTAAATCTGGCCACCATTTGTGTTTTATTTTAACAATCCTCACAGTCACTTTTGCAACACATGGTGTAGTCATTAGTATTAAACCCATTTTGTAGATGAATAAACCAGGGCTGGTAACTTGTTCAAATTGTACTATCACTATACCTTGATCCTAGAAATTAGACTGAGCTACAACTGTGTTCTTGCTGGCCCAAGAAAGTAAGTTGCAGATGCCAGTCAGTGTCGATACCCATTTCACTGCACTGTCTGACTGAGGAAAGATGGGATGTTAATGGGAAATATCAGCGCAATGATGTGTCTTGAGTGACTGGGTTACCAGAGGGCTATGTATGGGGCTGAGGCCCATCCAGATGTGGTCTTATTTTTGGCACCGCCAAATGGTTTTTGATTTTATCTCCAGCTTCAGTTTTTTTTTTCCCTCCTGTCCTGTTAAGTAAGGACTTGCTGCCCCAGACCTTGGGTTCCCATTCTTAGCCCCTCTGCCGCCATAAATTAGTCCTTTTTCAGTGCTAGGCAAGGTTCCGACCCAGCGAGTAGGCAGAGAAGCCAGGAAGACATGGACAGCATTTGTTCTGTCCCCTAACCCCTGCATGAAGAAGGACACTGTGCTTCTTTCAAGGACTTTGACAGGGAGATATCTATGACTTAGGGAGCCTTTGGAGGAAGTGAACCAGTCTGAGATAACAAGTAAATAAAAGAACTTTGAGACCAGTGTATCCCTGTCCGCTTCTGCCCCTAGAGGAGAGAATGCTCCATGACTAGAGACTTGTGACACAAAAGGAAGAGTTTGGAATAAAACAGTATTGATGGAACTGGGGTCCTCAGCCAGGTTCTCTCATTGTATTGATCTGTGTTTCAACCCAAGAGTCGACAGGGGCACAGAAACCTTGCCTCCACTCTCAGAGGCCATGCCTGGGGGTATTGCTTTTGGGTCTTTTCTGCCACATTGATCTGAGAAGACAGGTGAGTTACCATGTTTAGTAGGTTAGCGGCAACCTGTGACATGCCCCTCATTTCCCTGATATTACTTACTTTTCACTGGATTTTAAGGAGATTGAGACCTTATTCATATTTCTAAATTATTATGTGATTCATAATTAAAAAATTTCTTAACCCTTACCTGTGGGCCAGGATAAAGCAAGGAAGAGTCTCTCAGGAAGTTGTATTAGATGTCAGCCAGGGTCTTCTGACTGGAGGATCTTCTTGGGTAGCCTGGAAGTTGGAGTGAGACCTCACTGCTTCATGTTGGACTACACATCCCATTCATTAGAAACGCTTTTACCAAATGCAGTTAGCAAGTGACGTCCACATTGAAGAGGAGGAGAATCATACTCTTATTTTAAGGGAAGAGGTGTCACAGTCTCTTGGGCTAGTCTTTTGGGCCTCCCTGGTGGAGCAAGGGGTTAAGCACAGCACTGTGAAGCTATCCGTAGTCTCTGCACCACAAGTTCAGTCCCCCAGGGAGCCATCCATATGGCATAGCAGACCTCTCCTGTCTCGCCTGCTGCTCCCTTCAGCAGTGTATTTCAGTCAGTCTGCCTGTTCTGTTCCCCACTCTGTCTCTGGTGAATCCTCTCACCCCCTGCACCTCTGGCCTGTATACCAGTTCTTGTATGCATAAATAAATAAATCTTTAAACAAAGAAATAAGCCCAGTATCCTGAGGGGACCATTCTGCTAGACCCCAGTGAGGGTGTACAGATAATTGCTCACAGGCTGAATGAATTAACTTCAACCCAGTTTTTGTTTATCTAGTGACTGGTTAGTTCAGTCTTTTGTTGACCCAAGGCAGTGTCTCTTTTCCTAATTCATATTTTTCCTATTTCCTGCTGAGAAGACAGAGAATTTACAAATGCTTACCTTCACTTTTGTAATTTGTAGTTGACAAGTTTGCAGGGTAAGAGGTTGAAACTATTGGTTGAAGCCATGAGTCTTTGAAGTATCTGTGACTAGCTAGACTTTATATTGATCCCACTTAGGGTAGAGAATTGAGAACTCAATTCTCAGTTGAGAACTCAATTGAGAACTCAATGATTATGACATAGCCCTAGTTATTTATGTTTCCTCCATCCTTTTCTATGATGCCTCAACTAGTATGACATGGGGCCCTTATTCCTTGGTGGAAGTTGTTCTAATTAGTATGCGTTGTTTGTTTGGGGTAAATGAAGTGGTAACTTTCTGGAAGACCCACCAAGGGGAGGAAGACAGGTAACTAATAGTTTGGGTGACAACCTGGATTGGGCGATGCTTGGTTAGCCTCTGGGTTTAGGACAGAACCATTTTTCTGCATGGGGGATGTATTAAGAACTGGGGGTATCCCTCAGACACGGAACAGAAACTTAATGGGTGGCTTAAAAGGCAATGGAATTTTTGAATGAAGAAGAGAAAGAACGTTCTTTGTTCGTAACAGGAGGCTGTGTTTATTTCTCCAACAAAGAAACAGATGAGAAACAAGGGGGCTGGGTATGATATCGAGGGCTCCAAAGTCAAGACACTTCTGAAAATAGACAAAAAGATGTGTAAAAAAGGGCCTAGGAACTAATTGTTTTTGAACACCAGGAGCTTTATTTGTATTATTTATCCTTGTAGCATTCTCATAGGGTGGGTATCATCACTTCCATTTGAAACTGAGAGACCCACTTCCTCAAGGTCATGCAGCCCGTAGGCGTGGTAAGGTCAGTGATAGAAGGCAGGCTCTTGTGGCATAATGTTTGCTTTTTCCACTACTTCAGACTGTTTCTGGAGGCAAAGTCATCCAGGATTCTTGGAAGCCAGGAGAAAATTTGGGATAGGGAGTACCATAGGGAATCTGTCAAGGACTCTCCCTTCTTGGGGAGAGGTTACAAGGGAAAGTCATGAGAGGAACTAGGGAGTCTTGAAATTGTCACAATTTAGGTTGGTCTAGAAGGGGCTTCAGCCTGTGCCTGTGGCCAGAGGTGGTGACCTCAGGCAGGGAAGAGAGTGTGGCAGGGACAGACCATTACTGTGCCTTAACTATGGCGCAAAAGCAGAAACAGACAGAATAGATTAGATTGGGCTTCATAGCGCTCCCCGCTGTCTCTTGAGCTTTTCTCACTCTGTCGTTTTCCGTGTTTGTTTTTTTCCAGAGGTTCTTCGGGACACCTTCGCTTCCCTGGGCTATCAAGTCCAGTATTTCCTCTATCAAAGTGTGAGAAACATAATCCAAATCCTCCACAAAGTTGCCCGTATGCCGCAACACCAGTACTACGACAGCTTCGTGTGTGTGCTGGTGAGCCGAGGGTGCTCCCAGAGCGTGTTTGGAGTGGATGACGCTCACTCGGGGTTCTCTTTGGAGCAGATCAGGAGGATGTTCATGGGACGCATGTCCTTCCCTCTTAGGGAAGCCAAAACTCTTTTTTATTCAGAACTACGTGGTTTCAGAGAGGCAGCAGGAGGACAACAGCCTCCTGGAAGTGGACAGCCCAGCAGTGAATAATGCAGAAGCCACGGACAGGCAGCCCGGGCCATGCACAGTTCACCGGGAAGCTGACTTCTTCTGGAGCCTGTGCAGAGCGGACGTGTTCCTGCTGGAGCGGGCCTCCACCGCGTCCTCGGTGTACCTGCAGTACCTCTCCCAGAAACTGGGGCAAGAAAGGTGAGCCACTGAGGCCATGGCTGATCCCTGGGTCACAGGTTTCCTGCTTCCCAGATAGCATTTAATCACTGTGCCGTTCTTCAGGGAGGAAAGGGGATCTTCCATTCCTTGTGGGGGTTCCCTTAGGGTGTGATCTAGACTTGCAAATTTATGAACACTTTTTCCTCAGGAGGTCACATATTAGCTTGTAGTTTAGGTATTTTTCTTTAAAATTATGAAATTTTTTTTTTCCTTATTACAAAAACAATACATAGCCCTTGTTGGGAAAAGCCACGAAATACAGAAGCTGAAAGCAGAACATAACAAGCAGTTAGAATCTTATTCATTAGAATCCACCACTGTTAATCAAATGGTGTTTTGCTTTCCAGAACTTTTTTGGATATACCGCTACATACATACATACATTTATAAAATACTTACAGTGCACATAAGTACATAACCATATGTAAATGTATTTCATGTCAAAATGGAATCATCTATTATTATCACCTGCTTTAGTCATTGGACAGTTTATTGCTTTCACAAATAAAAGGCATTCACCATTTTTTTAGCTTAGTATTTGTGTTTGTTTTCTTGAAAACTATTCTCAGAGGTGGAATCACGATGTCAAACGACATGCATTTTAAAAATCCTTGATGCATCTTCTCAGATTGTTCTTTAGGACACTTGCAACAGTTTTGTGTGACAGTGCCTGGGTCCCCAGATTCTCACCCACAATGTCTACTTTTTTATCTCCCCAAGTCTTAACAGATTGATAAGTGAAACACGTTACCTGACTATTCAGGACTATAAATCTTTGTTATGTAGACATTTTGATGTTTATTGGGAAGGATATTTTTCAAAGGACAACATTTGTGACTGGGTCCACTTAAGCAGAATGAGGCCACAATGTACCTCCAATGTAAGGTTAGCAGTCCTTTTCAGTTGCTCCTTAATTGCAATTGAGAATGAGATTTCTGAGCCACCTGGCAAATGTATTCTATTGTAGCTGTGAGGACCCTGGGAATTAATCTCACGGTCCCAGACCCCCAGTGGTTACTGAGGCATGAGGGAGGGCTGGAGCAGCAGAGATTCAGCCTTCCTAGGTACATGCTTTGTGGACGAGTGGTATTATCGACCTTTTACATCCATCCTGCATTTGCTTGAGTGATCCAGGTGGGTCAATGACTGGTGTGTTCCCAGAGTAAAACCAGTTACCGGTTGGGGGAGGCGACTGTCATCACTGTACCACAGTGATCCAATTCAAATCATTAAGCAGCCTGAAGAGTATTTAGAAAAGAACAATCTTAAAACTCTTTCAAGTCTGTTGATGCATATCACTCTAATGACTGTCTATCTTCTCTTTGATATTTGCATGGCATTAATTTATGCCTTCCTTGTTCCCGCCAGCAAACGCCCTCTCCTGGATCTCCATCTTGAACTGAATGACCGCGTGTATGATTGGAACAGCAGAGTGTCTGCTAAGGAGAAGTACTGTGTTTGGCTGCAACACACTCTGAGAAAGAAACTCATTCTTTCTTACAAATGAAATACTGAAAGCTCTCTTAAGCCCTGCTCTGCCCCTCAGTCTCCATCACTTGTCAGAGTAGCCTGCAAGCAAGTGTGCATAAGTGATGAATGTGAGGCGAGGTCCTGGTCCATGCTGAAAAAGACCCTTGGGGAAGAATGCTTGGCTGGAAAGGTGTCTGAGCTTCGAAGATGAGGTATTGATCTCTATTGTGAAACAATGTTTGCATGAAACAGCTCACTAGGTCAATGAGGGAAAGAAAAAGACTTGGAAACTTTAAAAACCTAGCACTGGTTGAATTGAGCATCTCAGGAACATGTTGCCTTCCATGGTAAAGGTCAAGCAAACAGCTACAGAAAGGCTCATTCAGAGTGTCTGCAATCTCAAAGTAACCTGTGGGAATCCATGCTCCATACAGAAAAGAAAAACCAAAATACAAAGCAATGAAATTAGAATTTAACAAACCCCATAATATTTATCAGAGGCAGCCACAGTTACCCAAAACTTTGGTGTATTGCTTGCCTAAAGTTTTCTTTCAGTTTTCACATTTGTATTGGGTGCCATAGGAGAGAAACCCTCTGCCCTGTTGGTGGAGGTGCTCACACTGTTTCTTTGGTCATGTCAAGCTTGGGCCCTGGGGCTCGGGGAGTATCTGGCAACATTGGACATGTCCCTGGCATCTCCGTGGGACACGGGTGTGCTTTGCTTGTTTTTGGTGGTTGCTTTGTGTAGGGGTTGAGAGGAGGCAGAATTATAGGCACCTAGTCCCTCATTGGTGAGGGACTGAACCAGCACCAGCTCATTGGTCCAGCCATTCTTGAGGAAGGCAGTGAGTCTGGCTGCCATCTTGGTCTCAGCAGCCTGCAATTTTTTTTTCCATACACAATATCTAGATGTAAGACAGCATGACTGTCTTAGTTTAGGCTGCTAATAACAAATTGTCACGGAATGTATGGCTGAAACATTTATTTCTCACTGTTCTAGAGACTGAATTCCAAGATAAAGATGTTGGCAAATATGGTGTCTGGTGAGACTCTGCTTCTAAGTTTGCAGACAATCACCTTCTGCTTCCGTCCTCGCAGCGAGCAGAGAGAAAAAGGAAGCAAGTTCTTTTCTGTCTCTTTCTCTAAGGCCACTAATCCCGCTCATGAGGGCTGCACTCTCATGACCTTTACCTCCCAAAGGCCCTACTTCCTTGGTGATTAGGATTTCAACCTTTGCATTTAGAATGGGACAAAGCATTTGATCCAGAATGCTGGCAAAGCCCTCTGTCAGAATGGGACTCTAGGTAGTGCGCTGTGGATTCTGCCTAAAACTCAGATTTAACTTTTAATTTTTTTAAAGATCTCAAGTTGTTCAGTGTTCTTCAGTGCACAGCAACCTTGAAAGTGCCCTCTGTCATTGCTCTTCACTTTGTATTTCCTTTTACTCTTCAACCTGTTGCCTGTAGCCTCTTTTCCCAGCATTTGTGTGGGCTAGCACTATAGAATTTTGATGTAGCTCCTCAAATAGGCATACATTCAACTTATAAATGAGTTTTGTAAACTTGTGTTTTTCACTTATGTAAATACATGCTATAAAAACAAAATACCAGTCCTTAACACTGGTAGCTTGTCCATTCATCTTGGACTTAATGGTATTTTATTGTTAGTCAGGTACACTGCATACTTGTTTCTTTCTTGGATGGGATGACACGTCCTAAAAAAGAAAATGCTGTTTTAAAATCTCACTTGAAGGCTTTTT